>NC_090656.1:184970333-185697809 GCF_040937935.1 Hyperolius riggenbachi
TATATCCGGGACATAAAAACAAGTAAGGGGGGACCCTTATATCCGGGACATAAAAACACGTAAGGGGGGACACTTATTTCCTGGACATAAAAACACATAAGGGGGGACACTTATTTCCGGGACATAAAAACACATAAGGGGGGACCCTTATATCCAGGACATAAAAACACATAAGGGGGGACCCTTATATCCGGGACATAAATACACATAAGGGGGGACCCTTATATCCGGGACATAAAAACACGTAACGGGGGACCCTTATATCCGGGACATAAAAACACGTAAGGGGGGACCCTTATATCCGGGACATAAAAACAAATAAGGGGGGACCCTTATATCCGGGACATAAAAACACATAAGGGGGGACCCTTATATCCGGGACATAAAAATACATAAGGGGGGACCCTTATATCCGGGACATAAAAACACATAAGGGGGGACCCTTGTATCCGGGACATAAAAACACATAAGGGGGGACCCTTATATCCGGGACATAAAAACATATAAGGGGGGGGCACTTATATCCGGGACATAAAAACACATGAGGGGGGACCCTTATATCCGGGACATAAAAACACAAAAGGGGGACCCTTATATCCGGGCCTTAAAAACACGTAAGGGGGTATCCTTATATACGGGACATAAAAACACATAAGGGGGGACCCTTATATCCGGGACATAAAAACACATAAGGGGGGACCCTTATATCCGGGCCTTAAAAACACGTAAGGGGGTATCCTTATATCCGGGACATAAAAACACGTAAGGGGGGACCCTTATATCCGGGACATAAAAACACATAAGGGGGGACAATTATATCCGGGACATAAAAACACGTAAGGGGGGACCCTTATATCCAGGACATAAAAACACATAAGGGGGGACCCTTATATCCAGGACATAAAAACACATAAGGGGGGACCCTTATATCAGGGACATAAAAACACATAAGGGGGGACCCTTATATCCGGGACATAAAAACACATAAGGGGGACCCTTATATCCGGGCCTTAAAACCACGTAAGGGGGTATCCTTATATCCGGGACATAAAAACACGTAAGGGGGGACCCTTATATCCGGGACATATAAACACATAAGGGGGGACCCTTATATCCGGGACATAAAAACATATAAGGGGGGGGCACTTATATCCGGGACATAAAAACACATAAGGGGGGACCCTTATATCCGGGACATAAAAACACATAAGGGGGGACCCTTATATCCGGGACATAAAAACACGTTAGGGGGGACCCTTATATCTGGGACATAAAAACACATAAGGGGGACCCTTATATCCGGGACATAACACATAAGGGGGGACCCTTATATCCGGGACATAAAAACACATAAGGGGGGACCCTTATATCCGGGACATAAAAACACATAAGGGGGGACCCTTATATCCGGGACATAAAAATAAGTAAGGGGGGACCCTTATATCCGGGACATAAAAACACATAAGGGGGGACCCTTATATCCGAGACATAAAAACACGTAAGGAGGGACCCTTATATCCTGGACATAAAAACACGTAAGGGGGGACCCTTATATCCAGGACATAAAAACACATAAGGGGGGACCCTTATATCCGGGACATAAAAATACATAAGGGGGGACCCTTATATCCGGGACATAAAAACACAGAAGGGGGGACCCTTATATCCGGGACATAAAAACACATAAGGGGGGACCCTTATATTCGGGACATAAAAACACGTAAGGGGGGACCCTTATATCCGGGACATAAAAACACATAAGGGGGGACCCTTATATCCGGGACATAAAAACACATAAGGGGGGACCCTTATGTCCGGGACATAAAAACACGTTAGGGGGGACCCTTATATCTGGGACATAAAAACACATAAGGGGGACCCTTATATCCGGGACATAACACATAAGGGGGGACCCTTATATCTGGGACATAAAAACACATAAGGGGGGACCCTTATATCCGGGACATAAAAACACATAAGGGGGGACCCTTATATCCGGGACATAAAAATACGTAAGGGGGGACCCTTATATCCGGGACATAAAAACACATAAGGAGGGACCCTTATATCCGGGACATAAAAACACATAAGGGGGGACCCATATATCAGGGACATAAAAACACATAAGGGAGGACCCTTATATCCGGGACATAAAAACACGTAAGGCGGGACCCTTATATCCGGGACATAAAAACACATAAGGGGGGACCCTTATATCCGGGACATAAAAATACATAAGGGGGGACCCTTATATCCGGGACATAAAAACACGTAAGGGGGGACCCTTATATCCGGGACATAAAAACACATAAGGGGGGACCCTTATATCCGGGACATAAAAACACATAAGGGGGGACCCTTATATCCGGGACATAAAAACACATAAGGGGGGACCCTTATATCAGGGACATAAAAACACATAAGGGAGGACCCTTATATCCGGGACATCAAAACACATAAGGGGGGACCCTTATATTTGGGACATAAAAACACGTAAGGGGGGACCCTTATATCCGGAACATAAAAACACATAAGGGGGGACCCTTATATCCGGGACATAAAAACACATAAGGGGGGACCCTTATATCCGGGACATAAAAACAAGTTAGGGGGGACCCTTATATCTGGGACATAAAAACACATAAGGGGAACCCTTATATCCGGGACATAACACATAAGGGGGGACCCTTATATCCGGGACATAAAAACACATAAGGGGGGACCCTTATATCCGGGACATAAAAACACATAAGGGGGGACCCTTATAACCGGGACAAAAAAATACGTAAGGGGGGACCCTTATATCCGGGACATAAAAACACATAAGGGGGGACCCTTATATCCGGGACATAAAAACACATTAGGGGGGACCCTTATATCTGGGACATAAAAACACATAAGGGGGACCCTTATATCCGGGACATAACACATAAGGGGGGACCCTTATATCCGGGACATAAAAACACATAAGGGGGGACCCTTATATCCGGGACATAAAAACACATAAGGGGGGACCCTTATATCCGGGACATAATAATACGTAAGGGGGGACCCTTATATCCGGGACATAAAAACACATAAGGGGGGACCCTTATATCCGGGACATAAAAACACATAAGGGGGGACCCTTATATCCGGGACATAAAAACACATAAGGGGGGACCCTTATATCCGGGACATAAAAACACATAAGGGGGGACCCTTATATTCGGGACATAAAAACACGTAAGGGGGGACCCTTATATCCGGGACATAAAAACACATAGGGGGGACCCTTATATCCGGGACATAAAAACACATAAGGGGGGACCCTTATATCCGGGACATAAAAATACGTAAGGGGGGACCCTTATATCCGGGACATAAAAACACATAAGGGGGGACCCTTATATCCGAGACATAAAAACACGTAAGGGGGGACCCTTATATCCTGGACATAAAAACACGTAAGGGGGGACCCTTATATCCAGGACATAAAAACACATAAGGGGGGACCCTTATATCCGGGACATAAAAACACATAAGGGGGGACCCTTATATCCGGGACATAAAAACACGTTAGGGGGGACCCTTATATCTGGGACATAAAAACACATAAGGGGGACCCTTATATCCGGGACATAACACATAAGGGGGGACCCTTATATCCGGGACAAAAAAACACATAAGGGGGGACCCTTATATCCGGGACATAAAAACACATAAGGGGGGACCCTTATATCCGGGACATAAAAATACGTAAGGGGGGACCCTTATATCCGGGACATAAAAACACATAAGGGGGGACCCTTATATCCGAGACATAAAAACACGTAAGGGGGGACCCTTATATCCTGGACATAAAAACACGTAAGGGGGGACCCTTATATCCAGGACATAAAAACACATAAGGGGGGACCCTTATATCCGGGACATAAAAATACATAAGGGGGGACCCTTATATCCGGGACATAAAAACACATAAGGGGGGGACCCTTATATCCGGGACATAAAAACACATAAGGGGGGACCCTTATATTCGGGACATAAAAACACGTAAGGGGGGACCCTTATATCCGGGACATAAAAACACATAAGGGGGGACCCTTATATCCGGGACATAAAAACACATAAGGGGGGACCCTTATATCCGGGACATAAAAACACGTTAGGGGGGACCCTTATATCTGGGACATAAAAACACATAAGGGGGACCCTTATATCCGGGACATAACACATAAGGGGGGACCCTTACATCCGGGACATAAAAACACATAAGGGGGGACCCTTATATCCGGGACATAAAAACACATAAGGGGGGACCCTTATATCCGGGACATAAAAACACATAAGGGGGGACCCTTATATCCGGGACATAAAAATACGTAAGGGGGGACCCTTATATCCGGGACATAAAAACACATAAGGGGGGACCCTTATATCCGGGACATAAAAACACATAAGGGGGGACCCTTATATCAGGGACATAAAAACACATAAGGGAGGACCCTTATATCCGGGACATAAAAACACGTAAGGCGGGACCCTTATATCCGGGACATAAAAACACATTAGGGGGGACCCTTATATCTGGGACATAAAAACACATAAGGGGGACCCTTATATCAGGGACATAAAAACACATAAGGGAGGACCCTTATATCCGGGACATAAAAACACATAAGGGGGGACCCTTATATTTGGGACATAAAAACACGTAAGGGGGGACCCTTATATCCGGAACATAAAAACACGTAAGGGGGGACCCTTATATCCGGGACATAAAAACACATAAGGGGGGACCCTTATATCCGGGACATAAAAACACGTTAGGGGGGACCCTTATATCTGGGACATAAAAACACATAAGGGGAACCCTTATATCCGGGACATAACACATAAGGGGGGACCCTTATATCCGGGACATAAAAACACATAAGGGGGGACCCTTATATCCGGGACATAAAAACACATAAGGGGGGACCCTTATAACCGGGACATAAAAATACGTAAGGGGGGACCCTTATATCCGGGACATAAAAACACATAAGGGGGGACCCTTATATCCGGGACATAAAAACACATTAGGGGGGACCCTTATATCTGGGACATAAAAACACATAAGGGGGACCCTTATATCCGGGACATAACACATAAGGGGGGACCCTTATATCCGGGACATAAAAACACATAAGGGGGGACCCTTATATCCGGGACATAAAAACACATAAGGGGGGACCCTTATATCCGGGACATAAAAATACGTAAGGGGGGACCCTTATATCCGGGACATAAAAACACATAAGGGGGGACCCTTATATCCGGGACATAAAAACACATAAGGGGGGACCCTTATATCAGGGACATAAAAACACATAAGGGAGGACCCTTATATCCGGGATATAAAAACACGTAAGGCGGGACCCTTATATCCGGGACATAAAAACACATAAGGGGGGACCCTTATATCCGGGACATAAAAATACATAAGGGGGGACCCTTATATCCGGGACATAAAAACACGTAAGGGGGGACCCTTATATCCGGGACATAAAAACACATAAGGGGGGACCCTTATATCCGGGACATAAAAACACATAAGGGGGGACCCTTATATCCGGGACATAAAAACACATAAGGGGGGACCCTTATATCAGGGACATAAAAACACATAAGGGAGGACCCTTATATCCGGGACATAAAAACACATAAGGGGGGACCATTATATACGGGACATAAAAACACGTAAGGGGGGACCCTTATATCCGGGACATAAAAACACATAAGGGGGGACCCTTATATCCGGGACATAAAAACACATAAGGGGGGACCCTTATATCCGGGACATAAAAACACGTTAGGGGGGACCCTTATATCTGGGACATAAAAACACATAAGGGGGACCCTTATATCCGGGACATAACACATAAGGGGGGACCCTTATATCCGGGACATAAAAACACATAAGGGGGGACCCTTATATCCGGGACATAAAAACACATAAGGGGGGGCCCTTATATCCGGGACATAAAAATACGTAAGGGGGGACCCTTATATCCGGGACATAAAAACACATAAGGGGGGACCCTTATATCCAGGACATAAAAACACATAAGGGGGGACCCTTATATCAGGGACATAAAAACACATAAGGGAGGACCCTTATATCCGGGACATAAAAACACGTAAGGGGGGACCCTTATATCCGAGACATAAAAACACGTAAGGGGGGACCCTTATATCCTGGACATAAAAACACGTAAGGGGGGACCCTTATATCCAGGACATAAAAACACATAAGGGGGGATCCTTATATCCGGGACATAAAAACACATAAGGGGGGACCCTTATATCCGGGACATAAAAACACATAAGGGGGGACCCTTATATTCGGGACATAAAAACACGTAAGGGGGGACCCTTATATCCGGGACATAAAAACACATAGGGGGGACCCTTATATCCGGGACATAAAAACACATAAGGGGGGACCCTTATATCCGGGACATAAAAATACGTAAGGGGGGACCCTTATATCCGGGACATAAAAACACATAAGGGGGGACCCTTATATCCGAGACATAAAAACACGTAAGGGGGGACCCTTATATCCTGGACATAAAAACACGTAAGGGGGGACCCTTATATCCAGGACATAAAAACACATAAGGGGGGACCCTTATATCCGGGACATAAAAATACATAAGGGGGGACCCTTATATCCGGGACATAAAAACACATAAGTGGGGACCCTTATATCCGGGACATAAAAACACATAAGGGGGGACCCTTATATTCGGGACATAAAAACACGTAAGGGGGGACCCTTATATCCGGGACATAAAAACACATAAGGGGGGACCCTTATATCCGGGACATAAAAACACATAAGTGGGGACCCTTATATCCGGGACATAAAAACACGTTAGGGGGGACCCTTATATCTGGGACATAAAAACACATAAGGGGGACCCTTATATCCGGGACATAACACATAAGGGGGGACCCTTACATCCGGGACATAAAAACACATAAGGGGGGACCCTTATATCCGGGACATAAAAACACATAAGGGGGGACCCTTATATCCGGGACATAAAAATACGTAAGGGGGGACCCTTATATCCGGGACATAAAAACACATAAGGGGGGACCCTTATATCCGGGACATAAAAACACATAAGGGGGGACCCATATATCAGGGACATAAAAACACATAAGGGAGGACCCTTATATCCGGGACATAAAAACACGTAAGGCGGGACCCTTATATCCGGGACATAAAAACACATAAGGGGGGACCCTTATATCCGGGACATAAAAATACATAAGGGGGGACCCTTATATCCGGGACATAAAAACACGTAAGGGGGGACCCTTATATCCGGGACATAAAAACACATAAGGGGGGACCCTTATATCCGGGACATAAAAACACATAAGGGGGGACCCTTATATCCGGGACATAAAAACACATAAGGGGGGACCCTTATATTCGGGACATAAAAACACGTAAGGGGGGACCCTTATATCCGGGCCATAAAAACACATAGGGGGGACCCTTATATCCGGGACATAAAAACACATAAGGGGGGACCCTTATATCCGGGACATAAAAATACGTAAGGGGGGACCCTTATATCCGGGACATAAAAACACATAAGGGGGGACCCTTATATCCGAGACATAAAAACACGTAAGGGGGGACCCTTATATCCTGGACATAAAAACACGTATGGGGGGACCCTTATATCCAGGACATAAAAACACATAAGGGGGGACCCTTATATTCGGGACATAAAAACACGTAAGGGGGGACCCTTATATCCGGGACATAAAAACACATAAGGGGGGACCCTTATATCCGGGACATAAAAACACATAAGTGGGGACCCTTATATCCGGGACATAAAAACACGTTAGGGGGGACCCTTATATCTGGGACATAAAAACACATAAGGGGGACCCTTATATCCGGGATATAAAAACACGTAAGGCGGGACCCTTATATCCGGGACATAAAAACACATAAGGGGGGACCCTTATATCCGGGACATAAAAATACATAAGGGGGGACCCTTATATCCGGGACATAAAAACACGTAAGGGGGACCCTTATATCCGGGACATAAAAACACATAAGGGGGGACCCTTATATCCGGGACATAAAAACACATAAGGGGGGACCCTTATATCCGGGACATAAAAACACGTAACGGGGGACCCTTATATCCGGGACATAAAAACACAAAAGGGGGGACCCTTATATCCGGGACATAAAAATACATAAGGGGGGACCCTTATATCCGGGACATAAAAACACATAAGGAGGACCCTTATGTCTGGGACATAAAAACACATAAGGGGGGACCCTTATATCCGGGACATAAAAACACATAAGGAGGGACTCTTATATCCGGGACATAAAAACACATAAGGGGGACCCTTATATCCGGGACATAAAAACACATAAGGGGGGACCCTTATATCCGGGACATAAAAACACATAAGGGGGGACCCTTATATCCGGGACATAAAAACACATAAGGGGGGACCCTTATATCCGGGACATAAAAATACGTAAGGGGGGACCCTTATATCCGGGACATAAAAACACATAAGGGGGGACCCTTATATCCGAGACATAAAAACAAGTAAGGGGGGACCCTTATATCCTGGACATAAAAACACGTAAGGGGGGACCCTTATATCCAGGACATAAAAACACATAAGGGGGGACCCTTATATCCGGGACATAAAAATACATAAGGGGGGACCCTTATATCCGGGACATAAAAACATGTAAGGCGGGACCCTTATATCCGGGACATAAAAACACATAAGGGGGGACCCTTATATCCGGGACATAAAAATACATAAGGGGGGACCCTTATATCCGGGACATAAAAACACGTAAGGGGGGACCCTTATATCCGGGACATAAAAACACATAAGGGGGGACCCTTATATCCGGGACATAAAAATACGTAAGGGGGGACCCTTATATCCGGGACATAAAAACACATAAGGGGGGACCCTTATATCCGAGACATAAAAACACGTAAGGGGGGACCCTTATATCCTGGACATAAAAACACGTAAGGGGGGACCCTTATATCCAGGACATAAAAACACATAAGGGGGGACCCTTATATCCGGGACATAAAAATACATAAGGGGGGACCCTTATATCCGGGACATAAAAACACATAAGGGGGGACCCTTATATCCGGGACATAAAAACACATAAGGGGGGACCCTTATATTCGGGACATAAAAACACGTAAGGGGGGACCCTTATATCCGGGACATAAAAACACATAAGGGGGGACCCTTATATCCGGGACATAAAAACACATAAGTGGGGACCCTTATATCCGGGACATAAAAACACGTTAGGGGGGACCCTTATATCTGGGACATAAAAACACATAAGGGGGACCCTTATATCCGGGACATAACACATAAGGGGGGACCCTTACATCCGGGACATAAAAACACATAAGGGGGGACCCTTATATCCGGGACATAAAAACACATAAGGGGGGACCCTTATATCCGGGACATAAAAATACGTAAGGGGTGACCCTTATATCCGGGACATAAAAACACATAAGGGGGGACCCTTATATCCGGGACATAAAAACACATAAGGGGGGACCCATATATCAGGGACATAAAACACATAAGGGAGGACCCTTATATCCGGGACATAAAAACACGTAAGGCGGGACCCTTATATCCGGGACATAAAAACACATAAGGGGGGACCCTTATATCCGGGACATAAAAATACATAAGGGGGGACCCTTATATCCGGGACATAAAAACACGTAAGGGGGGACCCTTATATCCGGGACATAAAAACACATAAGGGGGGACCCTTATATCCGGGACATAAAAACACATAAGGGGGGACCCTTATATCCGGGACATAAAAACACATAAGGGGGGACCCTTATATCAGGGACATAAAAACACATAAGGGAGGACCCTTATATCTGGGACATAAAAACACATAAGGGGGGACCCTTATATTTGGGACATAAAAACACGTAAGGGGGGACCCTTATATCCGGGACATAAAAACACATAAGGGGGGACCCTTATATCCGGGACATAAAAACACATAAGGGGGGACCCTTATATCCGGGACATAAAAACACGTTAGGGGGGACCCTTATATCTGGGACATAAAACCACATAAGGGGAACCCTTATATCCGGGACATAACACATAAGGGGGGACCCTTATATCCGGGACATAAAAACACATAAGGGGGGACCCTTATATCCGGGACATAAAAACACATAAGGGGGGACCCTTATAACCGGGACATAAAAATACGTAAGGGGGGACCCTTATATCCGGGACATAAAAACACATAAGGGGGGACCCTTATATCCGGGACATAAAAACACATAAGGGGGGACCCTTATATCAGGGACATAAAAACACATAAGGGAGGACCCTTATATCCGGGATATAAAAACACGTAAGGCGGGACCCTTATATCCGGGACATAAAAACACATAAGGGGGGACCCTTATATCCGGGACATAAAAATACATAAGGGGGGACCCTTATATCCGGGACATAAAAACACGTAAGGGGGACCCTTATATCCGGGACATAAAAACACATAAGGGGGGACCCTTATATCCGGGACATAAAAACACATAAGGGGGGACCCTTATATCCGGGACATAAAAACACGTAACGGGGGACCCTTATATCCGGGACATAAAAACACAAAAGGGGGGACCCTTATATCCGGGACATAAAAATACATAAGGGGGGACCCTTATATCCGGGACATAAAAACACATAAGGAGGACCCTTATGTCTGGGACATAAAAACACATAAGGGGGGACCCTTATATCCGGGACATAAAAACACATAAGGAGGGACTCTTATATCCGGGACATAAAAACACATAAGGGGGACCCTTATATCCGGGACATAAAAACACATAAGGGGGGACCCTTATATCCGGGACATAAAAACACATAAGGGGGGACCCTTATATCCGGGACATAAAAACACATAAGGGGGGACCCTTATATCCGGGACATAAAAATACGTAAGGGGGGACCCTTATATCCGGGACATAAAAACACATAAGGGGGGACCCTTATATCCGAGACATAAAAACACGTAAGGGGGGACCCTTATATCCTGGACATAAAAACACGTAAGGGGGGACCCTTATATCCAGGACATAAAAACACATAAGGGGGGACCCTTATATCCGGGACATAAAAATACATAAGGGGGGACCCTTATATCCGGGACATAAAAACACATAAGGGGGGACCCTTATATCCGGGACATAAAAACACATAAGGGGGGACCCTTATATTCGGGACATAAAAACACGTAAGGGGGGACCCTTATATCCGGGACATAAAAACACATAAGGGGGGACCCTTATATCCGGGACATAAAAACACATAAGGGGGGACCCTTATATCCTGGACATAAAAACACGTTAGGGGGGACCCTTATATCTGGGACATAAAAACACATAAGGGGGACCCTTATATCCGGGACATAACACATAAGGGGGGACCCTTACATCCGGGACATAAAAAAACATAAGGGGGGACCCTTATATCCGGGACATAAAAACACATAAGGGGGGACCCTTATATCCGGGACATAAAAACACATAAGGGGGGACCCTTATATCCGGGACATAAAAATACGTAAGGGGGGACCCTTATATCCGGGACATAAAAACACATAAGGGGGGACCCTTATGTCCGGGACATAAAAACACATAAGGGGGGACCCATATATCAGGGACATAAAAACACATAAGGGAGGACCCTTATATCCGGGACATAAAAACACGTAAGGCGGGACCCTTATATTCGGGACATAAAAACACATAAGGGGGGACCCTTATATCCGGGACATAAAAATACATAAGGGGGGACCCTTATATCCGGGACATAAAAACACGTAAGGGGGGACCCTTATATCCGGGACATAAAAACACATAAGGGGGGACCCTTATATCCGGGACATAAAAACACATAAGGGGGGACCCTTATATCCGGGACATAAAAACACATAAGGGGGGACCCTTATATCAGGGACATAAAAACACATAAGGGAGGACCCTTATATCTGGGACATAAAAACACATAAGGGGGGACCCTTATATTTGGGACATAAAAACACGTAAGGGGGGACCCTTATATCCGGGACATAAAAACACATAAGGGGGGACCGTTATATCCGGGACATAAAAACACATAAGGGGGGACCCTTATATCCGGGACATAAAAACACGTTAGGGGGGACCCTTATATCTGGGACATAAAACCACATAAGGGGAACCCTTATATCCGGGACATAACACATAAGGGGGGACCCTTATATCCGGGACATAAAAACACATAAGGGGGGACCCTTATATCCGGGACATAAAAACACATAAGGGGGGACCCTTATAACCGGGACATAAAAATACGTAAGGGGGGACCCTTATATCCGGGACATAAAAACACATAAGGGGGGACCCTTATATCCGGGACATAAAAACACATAAGGGGGGACCCTTATATCAGGGACATAAAAACACATAAGGGAGGACCCTTATATCCGGGACATAAAAACACGTAAGGCGGGACCCTTATATCCGGGACATAAAAACACATAAGGGGGGACCCTTATATCCGGGACATAAAAATACATAAGGGGGGACCCTTATATCCGGGACATAAAAACACGTAAGGGGGACCCTTATATCCGGGACATAAAAACACATAAGGGGGGACCCTTATATCCGGGACATAAAAACACATAAGGGGGGACCCTTATATCCGGGACATAAAAACACGTAACGGGGGACCCTTATATCCGGGACATAAAAACACAAAAGGGGGGACCCTTATATCCGGGACATAAAAATACATAAGGGGGGACCCTTATATCCGGGACATAAAAACACATAAGGAGGACCCTTATGTCTGGGACATAAAAACACATAAGGGGGGACCCTTATATCCGGGACATAAAAACACATAAGGAGGGACTCTTATATCCGGGACATAAAAACACATAAGGGGGGACCCTTATATCCGGGACACAAAAATACATAAGGGGGGACCCTTATATCCGGGACATAAAAACACATAAGGGGGGACCCTTATATCCGGGACATAAAATCACGTAAGGGGGGGCCCTTTATCCTGGACATAAAAACACATAAGGGGGGACCCTTATATCCGGGACATAAAAACACATAAGGTGGGACCCATATATTCATGACATAAAACACATAAGGGGGCCCTTATATCCGGGACATAAAAACACATAAGGGGGGACCCTTATATCCGGGATATAAAAACACATAAGGGGGATCCTTATATTCGGGATATAAAAACACATGAGGGGGGACCCTTATATCCGGGACATAAAAACACGTAAGGGGGGACCCTTATATCCGGGACATAAAAACACGTAAGGGGGGACACTTATTTCCGGGACATAAAAACACATAAGGGGGGACACTTATTTCCGGGACATAAAAACACATAAGGGGGACCCTTATATCCAGGACATAAAAACACATAAGGGGGGACCCTTATATCCGGGACATAAAAACACATAAGGGGGGACCCTTATATCCGGGACTTAAAAACACATAAGGGGGGACCCTTATATCCGGGACATAAAAACACATAAGGGGGGACCCTTATATCCAGAACTTAAAAACACATAAGGGGGGACCCTTATATCCAGGACATAAAAACACATAAGGGGGGACCCTTATATCCGGGATATAAAAACACGTAAGGGGGGACCCTGATATCCGGGACATAAAAACACATAAGGGGGGACCCTTATATCCTGGACATAAAAACACATAAGGGGGGACCCTTATATCCGGGACATAAAAACACATAAGGGGGAGCCTTATATCCGGGACATAAAAACACATAAGGGGGGACACTTATTTTCGGGACATAAAAACACATAAGGGGGGACCCTTATATCCGGGACATAAAAACACATAAGGGGGGACCCTTATATCCGGGACATAAAAACACATAAGGGGGGACCCTTATATCCGGGACATAAAAACACATAAGGGGGGACCCTTATATTCGGGACATAAAAACACGTAAGGGGGGACCCTTATATCCGGGACATAAAAACACATAAGGGGGGACCCTTATATCCGGGACATAAAAACACATAAGGGGGGACCCTTATATCCGGGACATAAAAACACGTTAGGGGGGACCCTTATATCTGGGACATAAAAACACATAAGGGGGACCCTTATATCCGGGACATAACACATAAGGGGGGACCCTTATATCCGGGACATAAAAACACATAAGGGGGGACCCTTATATCCGGGACATAAAAACACATAAGGGGGGACCCTTATATCCAGGACATAAAAACACACAAGGGGGGACCCTTATATCCGAGACATAAAAACACGTAAGGGGGGACCCTTATATCCGGGACATAAAAACACATAAGGGGGGACCCTTATATCCGAGACATAAAAACACGTAAGGGGGGACCCTTATATCCTGGACATAAAAACACGTAAGGGGGGACCCTTATATCCAGGACATAAAAACACACAAGGGGGGACCCTTATATCCGAGACATAAAAACACGTAAGGGGGGACCCTTATATCCGGGACATAAAAATACATAAGGGGGGACCCTTATATCCGGGACATAAAAACACATAAGGGGGGACCCTTATATCCGGGACATAAAAACACGTAAGGGGGGACCCTTATATCCAGGACATAAAAACACATAAGGGGGGACCCTTATATCCAGGACATAAAAACACATAAGGGGGGACCCTTATATCCGGGACATAAAAACACATAAGGGGGGACCCTTATATCCGGGACATAAAAACACATAAGGGGGTCCCTTATATCCAGGACATAAAAACACGTAACGGGGGACCCTTATATCCGGGACATAAAAACACGTAAGGGGGGACCCTTATATCCGGGACATAAAAACACATAAGGGTGGACCCTTATATCCGGGACATAAAAACACATAAGGGGGGACCCTTATATCCGGGACATAAAAACACATAAGGGGGGACCCTTATATCCGGGACATAAAAACACATAAGGGGGGACCCTTATATCCGGGACATAAAAACACATAAGGGGGGACCCTTATATCCGGGACATAAAAACACATAAGGGGGGACCCTTATATCCGGGACATAAAATTACATAAGGGGGGACCCTTATATCCGGGACATAAAAACACGTAAGGGGGGACCCTTGTATCCGGGACATAAAAACACATAAGGGGGGACCCTTATATCCGGGACATAAAAACACGTAAGGGGGGTCCCTTCATCCTGGACATAAAAACACTTAAGGGGGGACCCTTATATCCGGGACATAAAAACGCATAAGGTGGGACCCATATATTCATGACATAAAACACATAAGGGGGCCCTTATATCCGGGACATAAAAACACATAAGGGGGGACCCTTATATCCGGGATATAAAAACACATAAGGGGGATCCTTATATTCGGGATATAAAAACACATAAGGGGGGACCCTTATATCCGGGACATAAAAACACGTAAGGGGGGACCCTTATATCCGGGACATAAAAACACGTAAGGGGGGACACTTATTTCCGGGACATAAAAACACATAAGGGGGGACACTTATTTCCGGGACATAAAAACACATAAGGGGGACCCTTATATCCAGGACATAAAAACACATAAGGGGGGACCCTTATATCCGGGACATAAAAACACATAAGGGGGGACCCTTATATCCTGGACATAAAAACACGTAAGGGGGGACCCTTATATCCAGGACATAAAAACACATAAGGGGGGACCCTTATATCCGAGACATAAAAACACGTAAGGGGGGACCCTTATATCCGGGACATAAAAATACATAAGGGGGGACCCTTATATCCGGGACATAAAAACACATAAGGGGGGACCCTTATATCCGGGACATGAAAACACGTAAGGGGGGACCCTTATATCCAGGACATAAAAACACATAAGGGGGGACCCTTATATCCAGGACATAAAAACACATAAGGGGGGACCCTTATATCCGGGACATAAAAACACATAAGGGGGGACCCTTATATCCGGGACATAAAAACACATAAGGGGGTCCCTTATATCCAGGACATAAAAACACGTAACGGGGGACCCTTATATCCGGGACATAAAAACACGTAAGGGGGGACCCTTATATCCGGGACATAAAAACACATAAGGGTGGACCCTTATATCCGGGACATAAAAACACATA
Source organism: Hyperolius riggenbachi (assembly GCF_040937935.1). NCBI lineage: Eukaryota > Metazoa > Chordata > Amphibia > Anura > Hyperoliidae > Hyperolius > Hyperolius riggenbachi. Next base: position 184,986,625 of record NC_090656.1, read on the forward strand.
AGGGGGGACCCTTATATCCGGGACATAAAAACACATAAGGGGGGACCCTTATATCCGGGACATAAAAACACATAAGGGGGGACCCTTATATCCGGGACATAAAAACACATAAGGGGGGACCCTTATATCCGGGACATAAAAACACATAAGGGGGGACCCTTATATCCGGGACATAAAATTACATAAGGGGGGACCCTTATATCCGGGACATAAAAACACGTAAGGGGGGACCCTTGTATCCGGGACATAAAAACACATAAGGGGGGACCCTTATATCCGGGACATAAAAACACGTAAGGGGGGACCCTTTATCCTGGACATAAAAACACATAAGGGGGGACCCTTATATCCGGGACATAAAAACACATAAGGTGGGACCCATATATTCATGACATAAAACACATAAGGGGGCCCTTATATCCGGGACATAAAAACACATAAGGGGGGACCCTTATATCCGGGATATAAAAACACATAAGGGGGATCCTTATATTCGGGATATAAAAACACATAAGGGGGGACCCTTATATCCGGGACATAAAAACACGTAAGGGGGGACCCTTATATCCGGGACATAAAAACACGTAAGGGGGGACACTTATTTCCGGGACATAAAAACACATAAGGGGGGACACTTATTTCCGGGACATAAAAACACATAAGGGGGACCCTTATATCCAGGACATAAAAACACATAAGGGGGGACCCTTATATCCGGGACATAAAAACACATAAGGGGGGACCTTTATATCCGGGACTTAAAAACACATAAGGGGGGACCCTTATATCCGGGACATAAAAACACATAAGGGGGGACCCTTATATCCAGAACTTAAAAACACATAAGGGGGGACCCTTATATCCAGGGCATAAAAACACATAAGGGGGGACCCTTATATCCGGGATATAAAAACACGTAAGGGGGGACCCTGATATCCGGGACATAAAAACACATAAGGGGGGACCCTTATATCCTGGACATAAAAACACATAAGGGGGGACCCTTATATCCGGGACATAAAAACACATAAGGGGGACCCTTATATCCGGGACATAAAAACACATAAGGGGGGACACTTATTTTCGGGACATAAAAACACATAAGGGGGGACCCTTATATCCGGGACATAAAAACACGTAAGGGGGGACCCTTATATCCGGGACATAAAAACACATAAGGGGGGACCCTTATATCCGGGACATAAAAACACATAAGGGGGGACCCTTATATCCGGGACATAAAAACACATAAGGGGGGACCCTTATATCAGGGACATAAAAACACATAAGGGAGGACCCTTATATCCGGGACATAAAAACACGTAAGGCGGGACCCTTATATCCAGGACATAAAAACACATAAGGGGGGACCCTTATATCCGGGACATAAAAACACATAAGGGGGGACCCTTATATCAGGGACATAAAAACACATAAGGGAGGACCCTTATATCCGGGACATAAAAACACGTAAGGCGGGACCCTTATATCCGGGACATAAAAACACATAAGGGGGGACCCTTATATCCGGGACATAAAAACACGTAAGGGGGGACCCTTATATCCGGGACATAAAAACACGTAAGGGGGGACCCTTATATCCAGGACATAAAAACACATAAGGGGGGACCCTTATATCCGGGACATAAAAACACATAAGGGGGGACCCTTATATCCGGGACATAAAAACACATAAGGGGGGACCCTTATATTCGGGACATAAAAACACGTAAGGGGGGACCCTTATATCCGGGACATAAAAACACATAAGGGGGGACCCTTATATCCGGGACATAAAAACACATAAGGGGGGACCCTTATATCCGGGACATAAAAACACGTTAGGGGGGACCCTTATATCTGGGACATAAAAACACATAAGGGGGACCCTTATATCCGGGACATAACACATAAGGGGGGACCCTTATATCCGGGACATAAAAACACATAAGGGGGGACCCTTATATCCGGGACATAAAAACACATAAGGGGGGACCCTTATATCCGGGACATAAAAATACGTAAGGGGGGACCCTTATATCCGGGACATAAAAACACATAAGGGGGGACCCTTATATCCGGGACATAAAAACACATAAGGGGGGACCCTTATATCAGGGACATAAAAACACATAAGGGAGGACCCTTATATCCGGGACATAAAAACACGTAAGGCGGGACCCTTATATCCAGGACATAAAAACACATAAGGGGGGACCCTTATATCCGGGACATAAAAACACATAAGGGGGGACCCTTATATCAGGGACATAAAAACACATAAGGGAGGACCCTTATATCCGGGACATAAAAACACGTAAGGCGGGACCCTTATATCCAGGACATAAAAACACATAAGGGGGGACCCTTATATCCGGGACATAAAAACACATAAGGGGGGACCCTTATATCAGGGACATAAAAAACATATAAGGGAGGACCCTTATATCCGGGACATAAAAACACGTAAGGCGGGACCCTTATATCCGGGACATAAAAACACATAAGGGGGGACCCTTATATCCGGGACATAAAAACACGTAAGGGGGGACCCTTATATCCGGGACATAAAAACACGTAAGGGGGGACCCTTATATCCAGGACATAAAAACACATAAGGGGGGACCCTTATATCCGGGACATAAAAACACATAAGGGGGGACCCTTATATCCGGGACATAAAAACACATAAGGGGGGACCCTTATATTCGGGACATAAAAACACGTAAGGGGGGACCCTTATATCCGGGACATAAAAACACATAAGGGGGGACCCTTATATCCGGGACATAAAAACACATAAGGGGGGACCCTTATATCCGGGACATAAAAACACGTTAGGGGGGACCCTTATATCTGGGACATAAAAACACATAAGGGGGACCCTTATATCCGGGACATAACACATAAGGGGGGACCCTTATATCCGGGACATAAAAACACATAAGGGGGGACCCTTATATCCGGGACATAAAAACACATAAGGGGGGACCCTTATATCCGGGACATAAAAATACGTAAGGGGGGACCCTTATATCCGGGACATAAAAACACATAAGGGGGGACCCTTATATCCGGGACATAAAAACACATAAGGGGGGACCCTTATATCAGGGACATAAAAACACATAAGGGAGGACCCTTATATCCGGGACATAAAAACACGTAAGGCGGGACCCTTATATCCGGGACATAAAAATACATAAGGGGGGACCCTTATATCCGGGACATAAAAACACATAAGGGGGACCCTTATGTCTGGGACATAAAAACACATAGGGGGGACCCTTATATCCGGGACATAAAAACACATAAGGAGGGACTCTTATATCCGGGACATAAAAACACATAAGGGGGACCCTTATATCCGGGACATAAAAACACCTAAGGGGGGACCCTTATATCCAGGACATAAAAACACATAAGGGGGGACCCTTATATCCGGGACATAAAAACACATAAGGGGGGACCCTTATATCCGGGACATAAAAACACATAAGGGTGGACCCTTATTTCTGGGACATAAAAACACATAAGGGGGGACCCTTATGTCCGGGACATAAAAACACGTAACGGGGGACCCTTATATCCGGGACATAAAAACAAATAAGGGGGGACCCTTATATCCGGGACATAAAAACACATAAGGGGGGACCCTTATATCCGGGACATAAAAATACATAAGGGGGGACCCCTATATCCGGGACATAAAAACACATAAGGGGGGACCCTTGTATCCGGGACATAAAAACACATAAGGGGGACCCTTATATCCGGGACATAAAAACATATAAGGGGGGGCACTTATATCCGGGACATAAAAACACATAAGGGGGGACCCTTATATCCGGGACATAAAAACACATAAGGGGGACCCTTATATCCGGGCCTTAAAAACACGTAAGGGGGTATCCTTATATACGGGACATAAAAACACATAAGGGGGGACCCTTATATCCGGGACATAAAAACACATAAGGGGGGACCCTTATATCCGGGCCTTAAAAACACGTAAGGGGGTATCCTTATATCCGGGACATAAAAACACGTAAGGGGGGACCCTTATATCCGGGACATAAAAACACATAAGGGGGGACCCTTATATCCGGGACATAAAAACACGTAAGGGGGGACCCTTATATCCAGGACATAAAAACACATAAGGGGGGACCCTTATATCCAGGACATAAAAACACATAAGGGGGGACCCTTATATCTGGGACATAAAAACAAATAAGCGGGGACCCTTATATCCGGGACATAAAAACACATTAGGGTGACCCTTATATCCGGGCCTTAAAACCACGTAAGGGGGTATCCTTATATCCGGGACATAAAAACACGTAAGGGGGGACCCTTATATCCGGGACATAAAAACACGTAACGGGGGACCCTTATATCCGGGACATAAAAACACGTAGGGGGGGACCCTTATATCCGGGACATAAAAACACATAAGGGGGGACCCTTATATCCGGGACATAAAAACACATAAGGGGGGACCCTTATATCCGGGACATAAAAACACATAAGGGGGGACCCTTATATCCGGGACATAAAAACACATAAGGGGGGACCCTTATATCCGGGACATAAAAACACATAAGGGGGGACCCTTATATCCGGGACATAAAAATACATAAGGGGGGACCCTTATATCCGGGACATAAAAACACATAAGGGGGGACCCTTGTATCCGGGACATAAAAACACATAAGGGGGGACCCTTATATCCGGGACATAAAAACACGTAAGGGGGGACCCTTTATCCTGGACATAAAAACACATAAGGGGGGACCCTTATATCCGGGACATAAAAACACTTAAGGTGGGACCCATATATTCATGACATAAAACACATAAGGGGGCCCTTATATCCTGGACATAAAAACACATAAGGGGGGACCCTTATATCCGGGATATAAAAACACATAAGGGGGATCCTTATATTCGGGATATAAAAACACATAAGGGGGGACCCTTATATCCGGGACATAAAAACACGTAAGGGGGGACCCTTATATCCGGGACATAAAAACACGTAAGGGGGGACACTTATTTCCGGGACATAAAAACACATAAGGGGGGACACTTATTTCCGGGACATAAAAACACATAAGGGGGGACCCTTATATCCAGGACATAAAAACACATAAGGGGGGACCCTTATATCCGGGACATAAAAACACATAAGGGGGGACCCTTATATCCGGGACTTAAAAACACATAAGGGGGGACCCTTATATCCGGGACATAAAAACACATAAGGGGGGGGCCCTTATATCCGGGACATAAAAATACGTAAGGGGGGACCCTTATATCCGGGACATAAAAACACATAAGGGGGGACCCTTATATCCGGGACATAAAAACACATAAGGGGGGACCCTTATATCAGGGACATAAAAACACATAAGGGAGGACCCTTATATCCGGGACATAAAAACACGTAAGGGGCGACCCTTATATCCGAGACATAAAAACACGTAAGGGGGGACCCTTATATCCTGGACATAAAAACACGTAAGGGGGGACCCTTATATCCAGGACATAAAAACACATAAGAGGGGATCCTTATATCCGGGACATAAAAATACATAAGGGGGGACCCTTATATCCGGGACATAAAAACACATAAGGGGGGACCCTTATATCCGGGACATAAAAACACATAAGGGGGGACCCTTATATTCGGGACATAAAAACACGTAAGGGGGGACCCTTATATCCGGGACATAAAAACACATAAGGGGGGACCCTTATATCCGGGACATAAAAACACATAAGGGGGGACCCTTATATCCGGGACATAAAAACACGTTAGGGGGGACCCTTATATCTGGGACATAAAAACACATAAGGGGGACCCTTATATCCGGGACATAACACATAAGGGGGAACCCTTATATCCGGGACATAAAAACACATAAGGGGGGACCCTTATATCCGGGACATAAAAACACATAAGGGGGGACCCTTATATCCGGGACATACAAATACGTAAGGGGGGACCCTTATATCCGGGACATAAAAACACATAAGGTGGGACCCTTATATCCGAGACATAAAAACACGTAAGGGGGGACCCTTATATCCTGGACATAAAAACACGTAAGGGGGGACCCTTATATCCAGGACATTAAAACACACAAGGGGGGACCCTTATATCCGAGACATAAAAACACGTAAGGGGGGACCCTTATATCCGGGACATAAAAACACATAAGGGGGGACCCTTATATCCGAGACATAAAAACACGTAAGGGGGGACCCTTATATCCTGGACATAAAAACACGTAAGGGGGGACCCTTATATCCAGGACATAAAAACACACAAGGGGGGACCCTTATATCCGAGACATAAAAACACGTAAGGGGGGACCCTTATATCCGGGACATAAAAATACATAAGGGGGGACCCTTATATCCGGGACATAAAAACACATAAGGGGGGACCCTTATATCCGGGACATAAAAACACGTAAGGGGGGACCCTTATATCCAGGACATAAAAACACATAAGGGGGGACCCTTATATCCAGGACATAAAAACACATAAGGGGGGACCCTTATATCCGGGACATAAAAACACATAAGGGGGGACCCTTATATCCGGGACATAAAAACACATAAGGGGGTCCCTTATATCCAGGACATAAAAACACGTAACGGGGGACCCTTATATCCGGGACATAAAAACACGTAAGGGGGGACCCTTATATCCGGGACATAAAAACACATAAGGGTGGACCCTTATATTCGGGACATAAAAACACATAAGGGGGGACCCTTATATCCGGGACATAAAAACACATAAGGGGGGACCCTTATATCCGGGACATAAAAACACATAAGGGGGGACCCTTATATTCGGGACATAAAAACACGTAAGGGGGGACCCTTATATCCGGGACATAAAAACACATAAGGGGGGACCCTTATATCCGGGACATAAAAACACATAAGGGGGGACCCTTATATCCGGGACATAAAAACACGTTAGGGGGGACCCTTATATCTGGGACATAAAAACACATAAGGGGGACCCTTATATCCGGGACATAACACATAAGGGGGAACCCTTATATCCGGGACATAAAAACACATAAGGGGGGACCCTTATATCCGGGACATAAAAACACATAAGGGGGGACCCTTATATCCGGGACATACAAATACGTAAGGGGGGACCCTTATATCCGGGACATAAAAACACATAAGGTGGGACCCTTATATCCGAGACATAAAAACACGTAAGGGGGGACCCTTATATCCTGGACATAAAAACACGTAAGGGGGGACCCTTATATCCAGGACATTAAAACACACAAGGGGGGACCCTTATATCCGAGACATAAAAACACGTAAGGGGGGACCCTTATATCCGGGACATAAAAACACATAAGGGGGGACCCTTATATCCGAGACATAAAAACACGTAAGGGGGGACCCTTATATCCTGGACATAAAAACACGTAAGGGGGGACCCTTATATCCAGGACATAAAAACACACAAGGGGGGACCCTTATATCCGAGACATAAAAACACGTAAGGGGGGACCCTTATATCCGGGACATAAAAATACATAAGGGGGGACCCTTATATCCGGGACATAAAAACACATAAGGGGGGACCCTTATATCCGGGACATAAAAACACGTAAGGGGGGACCCTTATATCCAGGACATAAAAACACATAAGGGGGGACCCTTATATCCAGGACATAAAAACACATAAGGGGGGACCCTTATATCCGGGACATAAAAACACAATAGGGGGGACCCTTATATCCGGGACATAAAAACACATAAGGGGGTCCCTTATATCCAGGACATAAAAACACGTAACGGGGGACCCTTATATCTGGGACATAAAAACACGTAAGGGGGGACCCTTATATCCGGGACATAAAAACACATAAGGGTGGACCCTTATATCCGGGACATAAAAACACATAAGGGGGGACCCTTATATCCGGGACATAAAAACACATAAGGGGGGACCCTTATATCCGGGACATAAAAACACATAAGGGGGGACCCTTATATCCGGGACATAAAAACACATAAGGGGGGACCCTTATATCCGGGACATAAAATTACATAAGGGGGGACCCTTATATCCGGGACATAAAAACACGTAAGGGGGGACCCTTATATCCGGGACATAAAAACACGTAAGGGGGGACACTTATTTCCGGGACATAAAAACACATAAGGGGGGACACTTATTTCCGGGACCTAAAAACACATAAGGGGGACCCTTATATCCAGGACATAAAAACACATAAGGGGGGACCCTTATATCCGGGACATAAAAACACATAAGGGGGGACCCTTATATCCGGGACTTAAAAACACATAAGGGGGGACCCTTATATCCGGGACATAAAAACACATAAGGGGGGACCCTTATATCCAGAACTTAAAAACACATAAGGGGGGACCCTTATATCCAGGACATAAAAACACATAAGGGGGGACCCTTATATCCGGGATATAAAAACACGTAAGGGGGGACCCTGATATCCGGGACATAAAAACACATAAGGGGGGACCCTTATATCCTGGACATAAAAACACATAAGGGGGGACCCTTATATCCGGGACATAAAAACACATAAGGGGGACCCTTATATCCGGGACATAAAAACACGTAAGGGGGGACCCTTATATCCGGGACATAAAAACACATAAGGGGGGACCCTTATATCCGGGACATAAAAACACATAAGGGGGGACTCTTGTATCCGGGACATAAAAACACATAAGGGGGGACCCTTATATCCGGGACATAAAAACACGTAAGGGGGGACCCTTTATCCTGGACATAAAAACACATAAGGGGGGACCCTTTTATCCGGGACATAAAAACACATAAGGTGGGACCCATATATTCATGACATAAAACACATAAGGGGGCCCTTATATCCGGGACATAAAAACACATAAGGGGGGACCCTTATATCCGGGATATAAAAACACATAAGGGGGATCCTTATATTCGGGATATAAAAACACATAAGGGGGGACCCTTATATCCGGGACATAAAAACACGTAAGGGGGGACCCTTATATCCGGGACATAAAAACACGTAAGGGGGGACACTTATTTCCGGGACATAAAAACACATAAGGGGGGACACTTATTTCCGGGACATAAAAACACATAAGGGGGACCCTTATATCCAGGACATAAAAACACATAAGGGGGGACCCTTATATCCGGGACATAAAAACACATAAGGGGGGACCCTTATATCCGGGACTTAAAAACACATAAGGGGGGACCCTTATATCCGGGACATAAAAACACATAAGGGGGGACCCTTATATCCAGAACTTAAAAACACATAAGGGGGGACCCTTATATCCGGGATATAAAAACACGTAAGGGGGGACCCTGATATCCGGGACATAAAAACACATAAGGGGGGACCCTTATATCCTGGACATAAAAACACATAAGGGGGGACCCTTATATCCGGGACATAAAAACACATAAGGGGGACCCTTATATCCGGGACATAAAAACACGTAAGGGGGGACCCTTATATCCGGGACATAAAAACACATAAGGGGGGACCCTTATATCCGGGACATAAAAACACATAAGGGGGGACCCTTGTATCCGGGACATAAAAACACATAAAGGGGGACCCTTATATCCGGGACATAAAAACACGTAAGGGGGGACCCTTTATCCTGGACATAAAAACACATAAGGGGGGACCCTTATATCCGGGACATAAAAACACATAAGGAGGGACCCATATATTCATGACATAAAACACATAAGGGGGCCCTTATATCCGGGACATAAAAACACATAAGGGGGGACCCTTATATCCGGGATATAAAAACACATAAAGGGGATCCTTATATTCGGGATATAAAAACACATAAGGGGGGACCCTTATATCCGGGACATAAAAACACGTAAGGGGGGACCCTTATATCCGGGACATAAAAACACGTAAGGGGGGACACTTATTTCCGGGACATAAAAACACATAAGGGGGGACACTTATTTCCGGGACATAAAAACACATAAGGGGGACCCTTATATCCAGGACATAAAAACACATAAGGGGGGACCCTTATATCCGGGACATAAAAACACATAAGGGGGGACCCTTATATCCGGGACTTAAAAACACATAAGGGGGGACCCTTATATCCGGGACATAAAAACACATAAGGGGGATCCTTATATTCGGGATATAAAAACACATAAGGGGGGACCCTTATATCCGGGACATAAAAACACGTAAGGGGGGACCCTTATATCCGGGACATAAAAACACGTAAGGGGGGACACTTATTTCCGGGACATAAAAACACATAAGGGGGGACACTTATATCCAGGACATAAAAACACATAAGGGGGGACCCTTATATCTGGGACATAAAAACACATAAGGGGGGACCCTTATATCCGGGACTTAAAAACACATAAGGGGGGACCCTTATATCCGGGACATAAAAACACATAAGGGGGGACCCTTATATCCAGAACTTAAAAACACATAAGGGGGGACCCTTATATCCGGGATATAAAAACACGTAAGGGGGGACCCTGATATCCGGGACATAAAAACACATAAGGGGGGACCCTTATATCCTGGACATAAAAACACATAAGGGGGGACCCTTATATCCGGGACATAAAAACACATAAGGGGGACCCTTATATCCGGGACATAAAAACACGTAAGGGGGGACCCTTATATCCGGGACATAAAAACACATAAGGGGGGACCCTTATATCCGGGACATAAAAACACATAAGGGGGGACCCTTGTATCCGGGACATAAAAACACATAAGGGGGGACCCTTATATCCGGGACATAAAAACACGTAAGGGGGGACCCTTTATCCTGGACATAAAAACACATAAGGGGGGACCCTTATATCCGGGACATAAAAACACATAAGGTGGGACCCATATATTCATGACATAAAACACATAAGGGGGCCCTTATATCCGGGACATAAAAACACATAAGGGGGGACCCTTATATCCGGGATATAAAAACACATAAGGGGGATCCTTATATTCGGGATATAAAAACACATAAGGGGGGACCCTTATATCCGGGATATAAAAACACGTAAGGGGGGACCCTTGTATCCGGGACATAAAAACACGTAAGGGGGGACACTTATTTCCGGGACATAAAAACACATAAGGGGGACACTTATCTCCGGGACATAAAAACACATAAGGGGGACCCTTATATCCAGGACATAAAAACACATAAGGGGGGACCCTTATATCCGGGACATAAAAACACATAAGGGGGACCCTTATATCCGGGACTTAAAAACACATAAGGGGGGACCCTTATATCCGGGACATAAAAACACATAAGGGGGGACCCTTATATCCAGAACTTAAAAACACATAGGGGGGACTCTTATATCCGGGACATAAAAACACATAAGGGGGGACCCTTATATCCGGGACATAAAAACACATAAGGGGGGACCCTTATATCCGGGACATAAAAACACATAAGGGGGGACCCTTATATCCGGGACATAAAAACACATAAGGGGGGACCCTTATATCCGGGACATAAAAACACATAAGGGGGGACCCTTATATCCGGGACATAAAAATACATAAGGGGGGACCCTTATATCCGGGACATAAAAACACATAAGGGGGGACCCTTGTATCCGGGACATAAAAACACATAAGGGGGGACCCTTATATCCGGGACATAAAAACACGTAAGGGGGGACCCTTTATCCTGGACATAAAAACACATAAGGGGGGACCCTTATATCCGGGACATAAAAACACTTAAGGTGGGACCCATATATTCATGACATAAAACACATAAGGGGGCCCTTATATCCTGGACATAAAAACACATAAGGGGGGACCCTTATATCCGGGATATAAAAACACATAAGGGGGATCCTTATATTCGGGATATAAAAACACATAAGGGGGGACCCTTATATCCGGGACATAAAAACACGTAAGGGGGGACCCTTATATCCGGGACATAAAACACGTAAGGGGGGACACTTATTTCCGGGACATAAAAACACATAAGGGGGGACACTTATTTCCGGGACATAAAAACACATAAGGGGGGATCCTTATATCCAGGACATAAAAACACATAAGGGGGGACCCTTATATCCGGGACATAAAAACACATAAGGGGGGACCCTTATATCCGGGACTTAAAAACACATAAGGGGGGACCCTTATATCCGGGACATAAAAACACATAAGGGGGGGCCCTTATATCCGGGACATAAAAATACGTAAGGGGGGACCCTTATATCCGGGACATAAAAACACATAAGGGGGGACCCTTATATCCGGGACATAAAAACACATAAGGGGGGACCCTTATATCAGGGACATAAAAACACATAAGGGAGGACCCTTATATCCGGGACATAAAAACACGTAAGGGGCGACCCTTATATCCGAGACATAAAAACACGTAAGGGGGGACCCTTATATCCTGGACATAAAAACACGTAAGGGGGGACCCTTATATCCAGGACATAAAAACACATAAGGGGGGATCCTTATATCCGGGACATAAAAATACATAAGGGGGGACCCTTATATCCAGGACATAAAAACACATAAGGGGGGACCCTTATATCCGGGATATAAAAACACGTAAGGGGGGACCCTGATATCCGGGACATAAAAACACATAAGGGGGGACCCTTATATCCTGGACATAAAAACACGTAAGGGGGGACACTTATTTCCGGGACATAAAAACACATAAGGGGGGACACTTATTTCCGGGACATAAAAACACATAAGGGGGGACCCTTATATCCAGGACATAAAAACACATAAGGGGGGACCCTTATATCCGGGACATAAAAACACATAAGGGGGGACCCTTATATCCGGGACTTAAAAACACATAAGGGGGGACCCTTATATCCGGGACATAAAAACACATAAGGGGGGGCCCTTATATCCGGGACATAAAAATACGTAAGGGGGGACCCTTATATCCGGGACATAAAAACACATAAGGGGGGACCCTTATATCCGGGACATAAAAACACATAAGGGGGGACCCTTATATCAGGGACATAAAAACACATAAGGGAGGACCCTTATATCCGGGACATAAAAACACGTAAGGGGCGACCCTTATATCCGAGACATAAAAACACGTAAGGGGGGACCCTTATATCCTGGACATAAAAACACGTAAGGGGGGACCCTTATATCCAGGACATAAAAACACATAAGGGGGGATCCTTATATCCGGGACATAAAAATACATAAGGGGGGACCCTTATATCCAGGACATAAAAACACATAAGGGGGGACCCTTATATCCGGGATATAAAAACACGTAAGGGGGGACCCTGATATCCGGGACATAAAAACACATAAGGGGGGACCCTTATATCCTGGACATAAAAACACATAAGGGGGGACCCTTATATCCGGGACATAAAAACACATAAGGGGGACCCTTATATCCTGGACATAAAAACACATAAGGGGGGACCCTTATATCCGGGATATAAAAACACATAAGGGGGATCCGTATATTCGGGATATAAAAACACATAAGGGGGGACCCTTATATCCGGGACATAAAAACACGTAAGGGGGGACACTTATTTCCGGGACATAAAAACACATAAGGGGGGACACTTATTTCCGGGACATAAAAACACATAAGGGGGGACCCTTATATCCAGGACATAAAAACACATAATGGGGGACTCTTATATCCGGGACATAAAAATACGTAAGGGGGGACCCTTATATCCGGGACATAAAAACACATAAGGGGGGACCCTTATATCCGGGACATAAAAACACATAAGGGGGGACCCTTATATTCGGGACATAAAAACACGTAAGGGGGGACCCTTATATCCGGGACATAAAAACACATAAGGGGGGACCCTTATATCCGGGACATAAAAACACATAAGGGGGGACCCTTATATCCGGGACATAAAAACACGTTAGGGGGGACCCTTATATCTGGGACATAAAAACACATAAGGGGGACCCTTATATCCGGGACATAACACATAAGGGGGGACCCTTATATCCGGGACATAAAAACACATAAGGGGGGACCCTTATATTCGGGACATAAAAACACATAAGGGGGGACCCTTATATCCGGGACATAAAAATACGTAAGGGGGGACCCTTATATCCGGGACATAAAAACACATAAGGGGGGACCCTTATATCCGAGACATAAAAACACGTAAGGGGGGACCCTTATATCCTGGACATAAAAACACGTAAGGGGGGACCCTTATATCCAGGACATAAAAACACACAAGGGGGGACCCTTATATCCGAGACATAAAAACACGTAAGGGGGGACCCTTATATCCGGGACATAAAAACACATAAGGGGGGACCCTTATATCCGAGACATAAAAACACGTAAGGGGGGACCCTTATATCCTGGACATAAAAACACGTAAGGGGGACCCTTATATCCAGGACATAAAAACACACAAGGGGGGACCCTTATATCCGAGACATAAAAACACGTAAGGGGGGACCCTTATATCCGGGACATAAAAATACATAAGGGGGGACCCTTATATCCGGGACATAAAAACACATAAGGGGGGACCCTTATATCCGGGACATAAAAACACGTAAGGGGGGACCCTTATATCCAGGACATAAAAACACATAAGGGGGGACCCTTATATCCAGGACATAAAAACACATAAGGGGGGACCCTTATATCCGGGACATAAAAACACATAAGGGGGGACCCTTATATGCGGGACATAAAAACACATAAGGGGGTCCCTTATATCCAGGACATAAAAACACGTAACGGGGGACCCTTATATCCGGGACATAAAAACACGTAAGGGGGGACCCTTATATCCGGGACATAAAAACACATAAGGGTGGACCCTTATATCCGGGACATAAAAACACATAAGGGGGGACCCTTATATCCGGGACATAAAAACACATAAGGGGGGACCCTTATATCCGGGACATAAAAACACATAAGGGGGGACCCTTATATCCGGGACATAAAAACACATAAGGGGGGACCCTTATATCCGGGACATAAAATTACATAAGGGGGGACCCTTATATCCGGGACATAAAAACACGTAAGGGGGGACCCTTATATCCGGGACATAAAAACACCTAAGGGGGGACACTTATTTCCGGGACATAAAAACACATAAGGGGGGACACTTATTTCCGGGACATAAAAACACATAAGGGGGACCCTTATATCCAGGACATAAAAACACATAAGGGGGGACCCTTATATCCGGGACATAAAAACACATAAGGGGGGACCCTTATATCCGGGACATAAAAACACATAAGGGGGGACCCTTATATCCGGGACTTAAAAACACATAAGGGGGGACCCTTATATCCGGGACATAAAAACACATAAGGGGGGACCCTTATATCCAGAACTTAAAAACACATAAGGGGGGACCCTTATATCCAGGACATAAAAACACATAAGGGGGGACCCTTATATCCGGGATATAAAAACACGTAAGGGGGGACCCTGATATCCGGGACATAAAAACACATAAGGGGGGACCCTTATATCCTGGACATAAAAACACATAAGGGGGGACCCTTATATCCGGGACATAAAAACACATAAGGGGGACCCTTATATCCGGGACATAAAAACACGTAAGGGGGGACCCTTATATCCGGGACATAAAAACACATAAGGGGGGACCCTTATATCCGGGACATAAAAACACATAAGGGGGGACCCTTATATCCGGGACATAAAAACACATAAGGGGGGACCCTTATATCAGGGACATAAAAACACATAAGGGGGGACCCTTATATCCGGGACATAAAAACACGTAAGGCGGGACCCTTATATCCGGGACATAAAAACACATAAGGGGGCACCCTTATATCCGGGACATAAAAACACATAAGGGGGGACCCTTATATCAGGGACATAAAAACACATAAGGGAGGACCCTTATATCCGGGACATAAAAACACGTAAGGCGGGACCCTTATATCCGGGACATAAAAACACATAAGGGGGGACCCTTATATCCGGGACATAAAAACACGTAAGGGGGGACCCTTATATCCGGGACATAAAAACACGTAAGGGGGGACCCTTATATCCAGGACATAAAAACACGTAAGGGGGGACCCTTATATCCGGGACATAAAAACACATAAGGGGGGACCCTTATATCCGGGACATAAAAACACGTTAGGGGGGACCCTTATATCTGGGACATAAAAACACATAAGGGGGACCCTTATATCCAGGACATAACACATAAGGGGGGACCCTTATATCCGGGACATAAAAACACATAAGGGGGGACCCTTATATCCGGGACATAAAAACACATAAGGGGGGACCCTTATATCTGGGACATAAAAATACGTAAGGGGGGACCCTTATATCCGGGACATAAAAACACATAAGGGGGGACCCTTATATCCGGGACATAAAAACACATAAGGGGGGACCCTTATATCAGGGACATAAAAACACATAAGGGAGGACCCTTATATCCGGGACATAAAAACACGTAAGGCGGGACCCTTATATCCGGGACATAAAAACACATAAGGGGGGACCCTTATATCCGGGACATAAAAATACATAAAGGGGGACCCTTATATCCGGGACATAAAAACACATAAGGGGGACCCTTATGTCAGGGACATAAAAACACATAGGGGGGACCCTTATATCCGGGACATAAAAACACATAAGGAGGGACTCTTATATCCGGGACATAAAAACACATAAGGGGGACCCTTATATCCGGGACATAAAAACACCTAAGGGGGGACCCTTATATCCAGGACATAAAAACACATAAGGGGGGACCCTTATATCCGGGACATAAAAACACATAAGGGGGGACCCTTATATCCGGGACATAAAAACACATAAGGGTGGACCCTTATTTCTGGGACATAAAAACACATAAGGGGGGACCCTTATATCCGGGACATAAAAACACGTAACGGGGGACCCTTATATCCGGGACATAAAAACAAATAAGGGGGGACCCTTATATCCGGGACATAAAAACACATAAGGGGGGACCCTTATATCCGGGACATAAAAATACATAAGGGGGGAACCTTATATCCGGGACATAAAAACACATAAGGGGGGACCCTTGTATCCGGGACATAAAAACACATAAGGGGGGACCCTTATATCCGGGACATAAAAACATATAAGGGGGGGCACTTATATCCGGGACATAAAAACACATAAGGGGGGACCCTTATATCCGGGACATAAAAACACATAAGGGGGACCCTTATATCCGGGCCTTAAAAACACGTAAGGGGGTATCCTTATATACGGGACTTAAAAACACATAAGGGGGGACCCTTATATCCGGGACATAAAAACACATAAGGGGGGACCCTTATATCCGGGCCTTAAAAACACGTAAGGGGGTATCCTTATATCCGGGACATAAAAACACGTAAGGGGGGACCCTTATATCCGGGACATAAAAACACATAAGGGGGGACCCTTATATCCGGGACATAAAAACACGTAAGGGGGGACCCTTATATCCAGGACATAAAAACATATAAGGGGGGACCCTTATATCCAGGACATAAAAACACATAAGGGGGGACCCTTATATCCAGGACATAAAAACACACAAGGGGGGACCCTTATATCCGAGACATAAAAACACGTAAGGGGGGACCCTTATATCCGGGACATAAAAATACATAAGGGGGGACCCTTATATCCGGGACATAAAAACACATAAGGGGGGACCCTTATATCCGGGACATAAAAACACGTAAGGGGGGACCCTTATATCCAGGACATAAAAACACATAAGGGGGGACCCTTATATCCAGGACATAAAAACACATAAGGGGGGACCCTTATATCCGGGACATAAAAACACATAAGGGGGGACCCTTATATGCGGGACATAAAAACACATAAGGGGGTCCCTTATATCCAGGACATAAAAACACGTAACGGGGGACCCTTATATCCGGGACATAAAAACACGTAAGGGGGGACCCTTATATCCGGGACATAAAAACACATAAGGGGGACCCTTATGTCTGGGACATAAAAACACATAGGGGGGACCCTTATATCCGGGACATAAAAACACATAAGGAGGGACTCTTATATCCGGGACATAAAAACACATAAGGGGGACCCTTATATCCGGGACATAAAAACACCTAAGGGGGGACCCTTATATCCAGGACATAAAAACACATAAGGGGGGACCCTTATATCCGGGACATAAAAACACATAAGGGGGGACCCTTATATCCGGGACATAAAAACACATAAGGGTGGACCCTTATTTCTGGGACATAAAAACACATAAGGGGGGACCCTTATGTCCGGGACATAAAAACACGTAACGGGGGACCCTTATATCCGGGACATAAAAACAAATAAGGGGGGACCCTTATATCCGGGACATAAAAACACATAAGGGGGGACCCTTATATCCGGGACATAAAAATACATAAGGGGGGACCCCTATATCCGGGACATAAAAACACATAAGGGGGGACCCTTGTATCCGGGACATAAAAACACATAAGGGGGGACCCTTATATCCGGGACATAAAAACATATAAGGGGGGGCACTTATATCCGGGACATAAAAACACATAAGGGGGGACCCTTATATCCGGGACATAAAAACACATAAGGGGGACCCTTATATCCGGGCCTTAAAAACACGTAAGGGGGGACCCTTATATCCGGGACATAAAAACACATAAGGGGGGACCCTTATATCCGGGCCTTAAAAACACGTAAGGGGGTATCCTTATATCCGGGACATAAAAACACGTAAGGGGGGACCCTTATATCCGGGACATAAAAACACATAAGGGGGGACCCTTATATCCGGGACATAAAAACACGTAAGGGGGGACCCTTATATCCAGGACATAAAAACACATAAGGGGGGACCCTTATATCCAGGACATAAAAACACATAAGGGGGGACCCTTATATCTGGGACATAAAAACAAATAAGCGGGGACCCTTATATCCGGGACATAAAAACACATTAGGGTGACCCTTATATCCGGGCCTTAAAACCACGTAAGGGGGTATCCTTATATCCGGGACATAAAAACACGTAAGGGGGGACCCTTATATCCGGGACATAAAAACACGTAACGGGGGACCCTTATATCCGGGACATAAAAACACGTAGGGGGGGACCCTTATATCCGGGACATAAAAACACATAAGGGGGGACCCTTATATCCGGGACATAAAAACACATAAGGGGGGACCCTTATATCCGGGACATAAAAACACATAAGGGGGGACCCTTATATCCGGGACATAAAAACACATAAGGGGGGACCCTTATATCCGGGACATAAAAACACATAAGGGGGGACCCTTATATCCGGGACATAAAAATACATAAGGGGGGACCCTTATATCCGGGACATAAAAACACATAAGGGGGGACCCTTGTATCCGGGACATAAAAACACATAAGGGGGGACCCTTATATGCGGGACATAAAAACACATAAGGGGGGACCCTTATATCCGGGACATAAAAACACGTAAGGGGGTATCCTTATATACGGGACTTAAAAACACATAAGGGGGGACCCTTATATCCGGGACATAAAAACACATAAGGGGGGACCCTTATATCCGGGCCTTAAAAACACGTAAGGGGGTATCCTTATATCCGGGACATAAAAACACGTAAGGGGGGACCCTTATATCCGGGACATAAAAACACATAAGGGGGGACCCTTATATCCGGGACATAAAAACACGTAAGGGGGGACCCTTATATCCAGGACATAAAAACACATAAGGGGGGACCCTTATATCCAGGACATAAAAACACATAAGGGGGGACCCTTATATCCAGGACATAAAAACACACAAGGGGGGACCCTTATATCCGAGACATAAAAACACGTAAGGGGGGACCCTTATATCCGGGACATAAAAATACATAAGGGGGGACCCTTATATCCGGGACATAAAAACACATAAGGGGGGACCCTTATATCCGGGACATAAAAACACGTAAGGGGGGACCCTTATATCCAGGACATAAAAACACATAAGGGGGGACCCTTATATCCAGGACATAAAAACACATAAGGGGGGACCCTTATATCCGGGACATAAAAACACATAAGGGGGGACCCTTATATGCGGGACATAAAAACACATAAGGGGGTCCCTTATATCCAGGACATAAAAACACGTAACGGGGGACCCTTATATCCGGGACATAAAAACACGTAAGGGGGGACCCTTATATCCGGGACATAAAAACACATAAGGGGGACCCTTATGTCTGGGACATAAAAACACATAGGGGGGACCCTTATATCCGGGACATAAAAACACATAAGGAGGGACTCTTATATCCGGGACATAAAAACACATAAGGGGGACCCTTATATCCGGGACATAAAAACACCTAAGGGGGGACCCTTATATCCAGGACATAAAAACACATAAGGGGGGACCCTTATATCCGGGACATAAAAACACATAAGGGGGGACCCTTATATCCGGGACATAAAAACACATAAGGGTGGACCCTTATTTCTGGGACATAAAAACACATAAGGGGGGACCCTTATGTCCGGGACATAAAAACACGTAACGG
This sequence comes from Hyperolius riggenbachi, assembly GCF_040937935.1. Taxonomy (NCBI): domain Eukaryota; kingdom Metazoa; phylum Chordata; class Amphibia; order Anura; family Hyperoliidae; genus Hyperolius; species Hyperolius riggenbachi. The sequence goes on from NC_090656.1 coordinate 185,007,292, forward strand.
GGGACCCTTATATCCGGGACATAAAAACAAATAAGGGGGGACCCTTATATCCGGGACATAAAAACACATAAGGGGGGACCCTTATATCCGGGACATAAAAATACATAAGGGGGGACCCCTATATCCGGGACATAAAAACACATAAGGGGGGACCCTTGTATCCGGGACATAAAAACACATAAGGGGGGACCCTTATATCCGGGACATAAAAACATATAAGGGGGGGCACTTATATCCGGGACATAAAAACACATAAGGGGGGACCCTTATATCCGGGACATAAAAACACATAAGGCGGGACCCTTATATCCGGGACATAAAAACACATAAGGGGGGACCCTTATATCCGGGACATAAAAATACATAAAGGGGGACCCTTATATCCGGGACATAAAAACACATAAGGGGGACCCTTATGTCAGGGACATAAAAACACATAGGGGGGACCCTTATATCCGGGACATAAAAACACATAAGGAGGGACTCTTATATCCGGGACATAAAAACACATAAGGGGGACCCTTATATCCGGGACATAAAAACACCTAAGGGGGGACCCTTATATCCAGGACATAAAAACACATAAGGGGGGACCCTTATATCCGGGACATAAAAACACATAAGGGGGGACCCTTATATCCGGGACATAAAAACACATAAGGGTGGACCCTTATTTCTGGGACATAAAAACACATAAGGGGGGACCCTTATATCCGGGACATAAAAACACGTAACGGGGGACCCTTATATCCGGGACATAAAAACAAATAAGGGGGGACCCTTATATCCGGGACATAAAAACACATAAGGGGGGACCCTTATATCCGGGACATAAAAATACATAAGGGGGGAACCTTATATCCGGGACATAAAAACACATAAGGGGGGACCCTTGTATCCGGGACATAAAAACACATAAGGGGGGACCCTTATATCCGGGACATAAAAACATATAAGGGGGGGCACTTATATCCGGGACATAAAAACACATAAGGGGGGACCCTTATATCCGGGACATAAAAACACATAAGGGGGACCCTTATATCCGGGCCTTAAAAACACGTAAGGGGGTATCCTTATATACGGGACTTAAAAACACATAAGGGGGGACCCTTATATCCGGGACATAAAAACACATAAGGGGGGACCCTTATATCCGGGCCTTAAAAACACGTAAGGGGGTATCCTTATATCCGGGACATAAAAACACGTAAGGGGGGACCCTTATATCCGGGACATAAAAACACATAAGGGGGGACCCTTATATCCGGGACATAAAAACACGTAAGGGGGGACCCTTATATCCAGGACATAAAAACATATAAGGGGGGACCCTTATATCCAGGACATAAAAACACATAAGGGGGGACCCTTATATCCAGGACATAAAAACACACAAGGGGGGACCCTTATATCCGAGACATAAAAACACGTAAGGGGGGACCCTTATATCCGGGACATAAAAATACATAAGGGGGGACCCTTATATCCGGGACATAAAAACACATAAGGGGGGACCCTTATATCCGGGACATAAAAACACGTAAGGGGGGACCCTTATATCCAGGACATAAAAACACATAAGGGGGGACCCTTATATCCAGGACATAAAAACACATAAGGGGGGACCCTTATATCCGGGACATAAAAACACATAAGGGGGGACCCTTATATGCGGGACATAAAAACACATAAGGGGGTCCCTTATATCCAGGACATAAAAACACGTAACGGGGGACCCTTATATCCGGGACATAAAAACACGTAAGGGGGGACCCTTATATCCGGGACATAAAAACACATAAGGGGGACCCTTATGTCTGGGACATAAAAACACATAGGGGGGACCCTTATATCCGGGACATAAAAACACATAAGGAGGGACTCTTATATCCGGGACATAAAAACACATAAGGGGGACCCTTATATCCGGGACATAAAAACACCTAAGGGGGGACCCTTATATCCAGGACATAAAAACACATAAGGGGGGACCCTTATATCCGGGACATAAAAACACATAAGGGGGGACCCTTATATCCGGGACATAAAAACACATAAGGGTGGACCCTTATTTCTGGGACATAAAAACACATAAGGGGGGACCCTTATGTCCGGGACATAAAAACACGTAACGGGGGACCCTTATATCCGGGACATAAAAACAAATAAGGGGGGACCCTTATATCCGGGACATAAAAACACATAAGGGGGGACCCTTATATCCGGGACATAAAAATACATAAGGGGGGACCCCTATATCCGGGACATAAAAACACATAAGGGGGGACCCTTGTATCCGGGACATAAAAACACATAAGGGGGGACCCTTATATCCGGGACATAAAAACATATAAGGGGGGGCACTTATATCCGGGACATAAAAACACATAAGGGGGGACCCTTATATCCGGGACATAAAAACACATAAGGGGGACCCTTATATCCGGGCCTTAAAAACACGTAAGGGGGGACCCTTATATCCGGGACATAAAAACACATAAGGGGGGACCCTTATATCCGGGCCTTAAAAACACGTAAGGGGGTATCCTTATATCCGGGACATAAAAACACGTAAGGGGGGACCCTTATATCCGGGACATAAAAACACATAAGGGGGGACCCTTATATCCGGGACATAAAAACACGTAAGGGGGGACCCTTATATCCAGGACATAAAAACACATAAGGGGGGACCCTTATATCCAGGACATAAAAACACATAAGGGGGGACCCTTATATCTGGGACATAAAAACAAATAAGCGGGGACCCTTATATCCGGGACATAAAAACACATTAGGGTGACCCTTATATCCGGGCCTTAAAACCACGTAAGGGGGTATCCTTATATCCGGGACATAAAAACACGTAAGGGGGGACCCTTATATCCGGGACATAAAAACACGTAACGGGGGACCCTTATATCCGGGACATAAAAACACGTAGGGGGGGACCCTTATATCCGGGACATAAAAACACATAAGGGGGGACCCTTATATCCGGGACATAAAAACACATAAGGGGGGACCCTTATATCCGGGACATAAAAACACATAAGGGGGGACCCTTATATCCGGGACATAAAAACACATAAGGGGGGACCCTTATATCCGGGACATAAAAACACATAAGGGGGGACCCTTATATCCGGGACATAAAAATACATAAGGGGGGACCCTTATATCCGGGACATAAAAACACATAAGGGGGGACCCTTGTATCCGGGACATAAAAACACATAAGGGGGGACCCTTATATGCGGGACATAAAAACACATAAGGGGGGACCCTTATATCCGGGACATAAAAACACGTAAGGGGGTATCCTTATATACGGGACTTAAAAACACATAAGGGGGGACCCTTATATCCGGGACATAAAAACACATAAGGGGGGACCCTTATATCCGGGCCTTAAAAACACGTAAGGGGGTATCCTTATATCCGGGACATAAAAACACGTAAGGGGGGACCCTTATATCCGGGACATAAAAACACATAAGGGGGGACCCTTATATCCGGGACATAAAAACACGTAAGGGGGGACCCTTATATCCAGGACATAAAAACACATAAGGGGGGACCCTTATATCCAGGACATAAAAACACATAAGGGGGGACCCTTATATCCAGGACATAAAAACACACAAGGGGGGACCCTTATATCCGAGACATAAAAACACGTAAGGGGGGACCCTTATATCCGGGACATAAAAATACATAAGGGGGGACCCTTATATCCGGGACATAAAAACACATAAGGGGGGACCCTTATATCCGGGACATAAAAACACGTAAGGGGGGACCCTTATATCCAGGACATAAAAACACATAAGGGGGGACCCTTATATCCAGGACATAAAAACACATAAGGGGGGACCCTTATATCCGGGACATAAAAACACATAAGGGGGGACCCTTATATGCGGGACATAAAAACACATAAGGGGGTCCCTTATATCCAGGACATAAAAACACGTAACGGGGGACCCTTATATCCGGGACATAAAAACACGTAAGGGGGGACCCTTATATCCGGGACATAAAAACACATAAGGGGGACCCTTATGTCTGGGACATAAAAACACATAGGGGGGACCCTTATATCCGGGACATAAAAACACATAAGGAGGGACTCTTATATCCGGGACATAAAAACACATAAGGGGGACCCTTATATCCGGGACATAAAAACACCTAAGGGGGGACCCTTATATCCAGGACATAAAAACACATAAGGGGGGACCCTTATATCCGGGACATAAAAACACATAAGGGGGGACCCTTATATCCGGGACATAAAAACACATAAGGGTGGACCCTTATTTCTGGGACATAAAAACACATAAGGGGGGACCCTTATGTCCGGGACATAAAAACACGTAACGGGGGACCCTTATATCCGGGACATAAAAACAAATAAGGGGGGACCCTTATATCCGGGACATAAAAACACATAAGGGGGGACCCTTATATCCGGGACATAAAAATACATAAGGGGGGACCCCTATATCCGGGACATAAAAACACATAAGGGGGGACCCTTGTATCCGGGACATAAAAACACATAAGGGGGGACCCTTATATCCGGGACATAAAAACATATAAGGGGGGGCACTTATATCCGGGACATAAAAACACATAAGGGGGGACCCTTATATCCGGGACATAAAAACACATAAGGGGGACCCTTATATCCGGGCCTTAAAAACACGTAAGGGGGTATCCTTATATACGGGACATAAAAACACATAAGGGGGGACCCTTATATCCGGGACATAAAAACACATAAGGGGGGACCCTTATATCCGGGCCTTAAAAACACGTAAGGGGGTATCCTTATATCCGGGACATAAAAACACGTAAGGGGGGACCCTTATATCCGGGACATAAAAACACATAAGGGGGGACCCTTATATCCGGGACATAAAAACACGTAAGTGGGGACCCTTATATCCAGGACATAAAAACACATAAGGGGGGACCCTTATATCCAGGACATAAAAACACATAAGGGGGGACCCTTATATCTGGGACATAAAAACAAATAAGCGGGGACCCTTATATCCGGGACATAAAAACACATTAGGGTGACCCTTATATCCGGGCCTTAAAACCACGTAAGGGGGTATCCTTATATCCGGGACATAAAAACACGTAAGGGGGGACCCTTATATCCGGGACATAAAAACACGTAACGGGGGACCCTTATATCCGGGACATAAAAACACGTAGGGGGGGACCCTTATATCCGGGACATAAAAACACATAAGGGGGGACCCTTATATCCGGGACATAAAAACACATAAGGGGGGACCCTTATATCCGGGACATAAAAACACATAAGGGGGGACCCTTATATCCGGGACATAAAAACACATAAGGGGGGACCCTTATATCCGGGACATAAAAACACATAAGGGGGGACCCTTATATCCGGGACATAAAAATACATAAGGGGGGACCCTTATATCCGGGACATAAAAACACATAAGGGGGGACCCTTGTATCCGGGACATAAAAACACATAAGGGGGGACCCTTATATCCGGGACATAAAAACACGTAAGGGGGGACCCTTTATCCTGGACATAAAAACACATAAGGGGGGACCCTTATATCCGGGACATAAAAACACTTAAGGTGGGACCCATATATTCATGACATAAAACACATAAGGGGGCCCTTATATCCTGGACATAAAAACACATAAGGGGGGACCCTTATATCCGGGATATAAAAACACATAAGGGGGATCCTTATATTCGGGATATAAAAACACATAAGGGGGGACCCTTATATCCGGGACATAAAAACACGTAAGGGGGGACCCTTATATCCGGGACATAAAAACACGTAAGGGGGGACACTTATTTCCGGGACATAAAAACACATAAGGGGGGACACTTATTTCCGGGACATAAAAACACATAAGGGGGGACCCTTATATCCAGGACATAAAAACACATAAGGGGGGACCCTTATATCCGGGACATAAAAACACATAAGGGGGGACCCTTATATCCGGGACTTAAAAACACATAAGGGGGGACCCTTATATCCGGGACATAAAAACACATAAGGGGGGGCCCTTATATCCGGGACATAAAAATACGTAAGGGGGGACCCTTATATCCGGGACATAAAAACACATAAGGGGGGACCCTTATATCCGGGACATAAAAACACATAAGGGGGGACCCTTATATCAGGGACATAAAAACACATAAGGGAGGACCCTTATATCCGGGACATAAAAACACGTAAGGGGCGACCCTTATATCCGAGACATAAAAACACGTAAGGGGGGACCCTTATATCCTGGACATAAAAACACGTAAGGGGGGACCCTTATATCCAGGACATAAAAACACATAAGAGGGGATCCTTATATCCGGGACATAAAAATACATAAGGGGGGACCCTTATATCCGGGACATAAAAACACATAAGGGGGGACCCTTATATCCGGGACATAAAAACACATAAGGGGGGACCCTTATATTCGGGACATAAAAACACGTAAGGGGGGACCCTTATATCCGGGACATAAAAACACATAAGGGGGGACCCTTATATCCGGGACATAAAAACACATAAGGGGGGACCCTTATATCCGGGACATAAAAACACGTTAGGGGGGACCCTTATATCTGGGACATAAAAACACATAAGGGGGACCCTTATATCCGGGACATAACACATAAGGGGGAACCCTTATATCCGGGACATAAAAACACATAAGGGGGGACCCTTATATCCGGGACATAAAAACACATAAGGGGGGACCCTTATATCCGGGACATACAAATACGTAAGGGGGGACCCTTATATCCGGGACATAAAAACACATAAGGTGGGACCCTTATATCCGAGACATAAAAACACGTAAGGGGGGACCCTTATATCCTGGACATAAAAACACGTAAGGGGGGACCCTTATATCCAGGACATTAAAACACACAAGGGGGGACCCTTATATCCGAGACATAAAAACACGTAAGGGGGGACCCTTATATCCGGGACATAAAAACACATAAGGGGGGACCCTTATATCCGAGACATAAAAACACGTAAGGGGGGACCCTTATATCCTGGACATAAAAACACGTAAGGGGGGACCCTTATATCCAGGACATAAAAACACACAAGGGGGGACCCTTATATCCGAGACATAAAAACACGTAAGGGGGGACCCTTATATCCGGGACATAAAAATACATAAGGGGGGACCCTTATATCCGGGACATAAAAACACATAAGGGGGGACCCTTATATCCGGGACATAAAAACACGTAAGGGGGGACCCTTATATCCAGGACATAAAAACACATAAGGGGGGACCCTTATATCCAGGACATAAAAACACATAAGGGGGGACCCTTATATCCGGGACATAAAAACACATAAGGGGGGACCCTTATATCCGGGACATAAAAACACATAAGGGGGTCCCTTATATCCAGGACATAAAAACACGTAACGGGGGACCCTTATATCCGGGACATAAAAACACGTAAGGGGGGACCCTTATATCCGGGACATAAAAACACATAAGGGTGGACCCTTATATCCGGGACATAAAAACACATAAGGGGGGACCCTTATATCCGGGACATAAAAACACATAAGGGGGGACCCTTATATCCGGGACATAAAAACACATAAGGGGGGACCCTTATATCCGGGACATAAAAACACATAAGGGGGGACCCTTATATCCGGGACATAAAATTACATAAGGGGGGACCCTTATATCCGGGACATAAAAACACGTAAGGGGGGACCCTTATATCCGGGACATAAAAACACGTAAGGGGGGACACTTATTTCCGGGACATAAAAACACATAAGGGGGGACACTTATTTCCGGGACCTAAAAACACATAAGGGGGACCCTTATATCCAGGACATAAAAACACATAAGGGGGGACCCTTATATCCGGGACATAAAAACACATAAGGGGGGACCCTTATATCCGGGACTTAAAAACACATAAGGGGGGACCCTTATATCCGGGACATAAAAACACATAAGGGGGGACCCTTATATCCAGAACTTAAAAACACATAAGGGGGGACCCTTATATCCAGGACATAAAAACACATAAGGGGGGACCCTTATATCCGGGATATAAAAACACGTAAGGGGGGACCCTGATATCCGGGACATAAAAACACATAAGGGGGGACCCTTATATCCTGGACATAAAAACACATAAGGGGGGACCCTTATATCCGGGACATAAAAACACATAAGGGGGACCCTTATATCCGGGACATAAAAACACGTAAGGGGGGACCCTTATATCCGGGACATAAAAACACATAAGGGGGGACCCTTATATCCGGGACATAAAAACACATAAGGGGGGACTCTTGTATCCGGGACATAAAAACACATAAGGGGGGACCCTTATATCCGGGACATAAAAACACGTAAGGGGGGACCCTTTATCCTGGACATAAAAACACATAAGGGGGGACCCTTTTATCCGGGACATAAAAACACATAAGGTGGGACCCATATATTCATGACATAAAACACATAAGGGGGCCCTTATATCCGGGACATAAAAACACATAAGGGGGGACCCTTATATCCGGGATATAAAAACACATAAGGGGGATCCTTATATTCGGGATATAAAAACACATAAGGGGGGACCCTTATATCCGGGACATAAAAACACGTAAGGGGGGACCCTTATATCCGGGACATAAAAACACGTAAGGGGGGACACTTATTTCCGGGACATAAAAACACATAAGGGGGGACACTTATTTCCGGGACATAAAAACACATAAGGGGGACCCTTATATCCAGGACATAAAAACACATAAGGGGGGACCCTTATATCCGGGACATAAAAACACATAAGGGGGGACCCTTATATCCGGGACTTAAAAACACATAAGGGGGGACCCTTATATCCGGGACATAAAAACACATAAGGGGGGACCCTTATATCCAGAACTTAAAAACACATAAGGGGGGACCCTTATATCCGGGATATAAAAACACGTAAGGGGGGACCCTGATATCCGGGACATAAAAACACATAAGGGGGGACCCTTATATCCTGGACATAAAAACACATAAGGGGGGACCCTTATATCCGGGACATAAAAACACATAAGGGGGACCCTTATATCCGGGACATAAAAACACGTAAGGGGGGACCCTTATATCCGGGACATAAAAACACATAAGGGGGGACCCTTATATCCGGGACATAAAAACACATAAGGGGGGACCCTTGTATCCGGGACATAAAAACACATAAAGGGGGACCCTTATATCCGGGACATAAAAACACATAAGGGGGCCCTTATATCCGGGACATAAAAACACATAAGGGGGGACCCTTATATCCGGGATATAAAAACACATAAAGGGGATCCTTATATTCGGGATATAAAAACACATAAGGGGGGACCCTTATATCCGGGACATAAAAACACGTAAGGGGGGACCCTTATATCCGGGACATAAAAACACGTAAGGGGGGACACTTATTTCCGGGACATAAAAACACATAAGGGGGGACACTTATTTCCGGGACATAAAAACACATAAGGGGGACCCTTATATCCAGGACATAAAAACACATAAGGGGGGACCCTTATATCCGGGACATAAAAACACATAAGGGGGGACCCTTATATCCGGGACTTAAAAACACATAAGGGGGGACCCTTATATCCGGGACATAAAAACACATAAGGGGGATCCTTATATTCGGGATATAAAAACACATAAGGGGGGACCCTTATATCCGGGACATAAAAACACGTAAGGGGGGACCCTTATATCCGGGACATAAAAACACGTAAGGGGGGACACTTATTTCCGGGACATAAAAACACATAAGGGGGGACACTTATATCCAGGACATAAAAACACATAAGGGGGGACCCTTATATCTGGGACATAAAAACACATAAGGGGGGACCCTTATATCCGGGACTTAAAAACACATAAGGGGGGACCCTTATATCCGGGACATAAAAACACATAAGGGGGGACCCTTATATCCAGAACTTAAAAACACATAAGGGGGGACCCTTATATCCGGGATATAAAAACACGTAAGGGGGGACCCTGATATCCGGGACATAAAAACACATAAGGGGGGACCCTTATATCCTGGACATAAAAACACATAAGGGGGGACCCTTATATCCGGGACATAAAAACACATAAGGGGGACCCTTATATCCGGGACATAAAAACACGTAAGGGGGGACCCTTATATCCGGGACATAAAAACACATAAGGGGGGACCCTTATATCCGGGACATAAAAACACATAAGGGGGGACCCTTGTATCCGGGACATAAAAACACATAAGGGGGGACCCTTATATCCGGGACATAAAAACACGTAAGGGGGGACCCTTTATCCTGGACATAAAAACACATAAGGGGGGACCCTTATATCCGGGACATAAAAACACATAAGGTGGGACCCATATATTCATGACATAAAACACATAAGGGGGCCCTTATATCCGGGACATAAAAACACATAAGGGGGGACCCTTATATCCGGGATATAAAAACACATAAGGGGGATCCTTATATTCGGGATATAAAAACACATAAGGGGGGACCCTTATATCCGGGATATAAAAACACGTAAGGGGGGACCCTTGTATCCGGGACATAAAAACACGTAAGGGGGGACACTTATTTCCGGGACATAAAAACACATAAGGGGGACACTTATTTCCGGGACATAAAAACACATAAGGGGGACCCTTATATCCAGGACATAAAAACACATAAGGGGGGACCCTTATATCCGGGACATAAAAACACATAAGGGGGACCCTTATATCCGGGACTTAAAAACACATAAGGGGGGACCCTTATATCCGGGACATAAAAACACATAAGGGGGGACCCTTATATCCAGAACTTAAAAACACATAGGGGGGACCCTTATATCCGGGACATAAAAACACATAAGGGGGGACCCTTATATCCGGGACATAAAAACACATAAGGGGGGACCCTTATATCCGGGACATAAAAACACATAAGGGGGGACCCTTATATCCGGGACATAAAAACACATAAGGGGGGACCCTTATATCCGGGACATAAAAACACATAAGGGGGGACCCTTATATCCGGGACATAAAAATACATAAGGGGGGACCCTTATATCCGGGACATAAAAACACATAAGGGGGGACCCTTGTATCCGGGACATAAAAACACATAAGGGGGGACCCTTATATCCGGGACATAAAAACACGTAAGGGGGGACCCTTTATCCTGGACATAAAAACACATAAGGGGGGACCCTTATATCCGGGACATAAAAACACTTAAGGTGGGACCCATATATTCATGACATAAAACACATAAGGGGGCCCTTATATCCTGGACATAAAAACACATAAGGGGGGACCCTTATATCCGGGATATAAAAACACATAAGGGGGATCCTTATATTCGGGATATAAAAACACATAAGGGGGGACCCTTATATCCGGGACATAAAAACACGTAAGGGGGGACCCTTATATCCGGGACATAAAACACGTAAGGGGGGACACTTATTTCCGGGACATAAAAACACATAAGGGGGGACACTTATTTCCGGGACATAAAAACACATAAGGGGGGATCCTTATATCCAGGACATAAAAACACATAAGGGGGGACCCTTATATCCGGGACATAAAAACACATAAGGGGGGACCCTTATATCCGGGACTTAAAAACACATAAGGGGGGACCCTTATATCCGGGACATAAAAACACATAAGGGGGGGCCCTTATATCCGGGACATAAAAATACGTAAGGGGGGACCCTTATATCCGGGACATAAAAACACATAAGGGGGGACCCTTATATCCGGGACATAAAAACACATAAGGGGGGACCCTTATATCAGGGACATAAAAACACATAAGGGAGGACCCTTATATCCGGGACATAAAAACACGTAAGGGGCGACCCTTATATCCGAGACATAAAAACACGTAAGGGGGGACCCTTATATCCTGGACATAAAAACACGTAAGGGGGGACCCTTATATCCAGGACATAAAAACACATAAGGGGGGATCCTTATATCCGGGACATAAAAATACATAAGGGGGGACCCTTATATCCAGGACATAAAAACACATAAGGGGGGACCCTTATATCCGGGATATAAAAACACGTAAGGGGGGACCCTGATATCCGGGACATAAAAACACATAAGGGGGGACCCTTATATCCTGGACATAAAAACACGTAAGGGGGGACACTTATTTCCGGGACATAAAAACACATAAGGGGGGACACTTATTTCCGGGACATAAAAACACATAAGGGGGGACCCTTATATCCAGGACATAAAAACACATAAGGGGGGACCCTTATATCCGGGACATAAAAACACATAAGGGGGGACCCTTATATCCGGGACTTAAAAACACATAAGGGGGGACCCTTATATCCGGGACATAAAAACACATAAGGGGGGGCCCTTATATCCGGGACATAAAAATACGTAAGGGGGGACCCTTATATCCGGGACATAAAAACACATAAGGGGGGACCCTTATATCCGGGACATAAAAACACATAAGGGGGGACCCTTATATCAGGGACATAAAAACACATAAGGGAGGACCCTTATATCCGGGACATAAAAACACGTAAGGGGCGACCCTTATATCCGAGACATAAAAACACGTAAGGGGGGACCCTTATATCCTGGACATAAAAACACGTAAGGGGGGACCCTTATATCCAGGACATAAAAACACATAAGGGGGGATCCTTATATCCGGGACATAAAAATACATAAGGGGGGACCCTTATATCCAGGACATAAAAACACATAAGGGGGGACCCTTATATCCGGGATATAAAAACACGTAAGGGGGGACCCTGATATCCGGGACATAAAAACACATAAGGGGGGACCCTTATATCCTGGACATAAAAACACATAAGGGGGGACCCTTATATCCGGGACATAAAAACACATAAGGGGGACCCTTATATCCTGGACATAAAAACACATAAGGGGGGACCCTTATATCCGGGATATAAAAACACATAAGGGGGATCCGTATATTCGGGATATAAAAACACATAAGGGGGGACCCTTATATCCGGGACATAAAAACACGTAAGGGGGGACACTTATTTCCGGGACATAAAAACACATAAGGGGGGACACTTATTTCCGGGACATAAAAACACATAAGGGGGGACCCTTATATCCAGGACATAAAAACACATAAGGGGGGACCCTTATATCCGGGACATAAAAATACGTAAGGGGGGACCCTTATATCCGGGACATAAAAACACATAAGGGGGGACCCTTATATCCGGGACATAAAAACACATAAGGGGGGACCCTTATATTCGGGACATAAAAACACGTAAGGGGGGACCCTTATATCCGGGACATAAAAACACATAAGGGGGGACCCTTATATCCGGGACATAAAAACACATAAGGGGGGACCCTTATATCCGGGACATAAAAACACGTTAGGGGGGACCCTTATATCTGGGACATAAAAACACATAAGGGGGACCCTTATATCCGGGACATAACACATAAGGGGGGACCCTTATATCCGGGACATAAAAACACATAAGGGGGGACCCTTATATTCGGGACATAAAAACACATAAGGGGGGACCCTTATATCCGGGACATAAAAATACGTAAGGGGGGACCCTTATATCCGGGACATAAAAACACATAAGGGGGGACCCTTATATCCGAGACATAAAAACACGTAAGGGGGGACCCTTATATCCTGGACATAAAAACACGTAAGGGGGGACCCTTATATCCAGGACATAAAAACACACAAGGGGGGACCCTTATATCCGAGACATAAAAACACGTAAGGGGGGACCCTTATATCCGGGACATAAAAACACATAAGGGGGGACCCTTATATCCGAGACATAAAAACACGTAAGGGGGGACCCTTATATCCTGGACATAAAAACACGTAAGGGGGGACCCTTATATCCAGGACATAAAAACACACAAGGGGGGACCCTTATATCCGAGACATAAAAACACGTAAGGGGGGACCCTTATATCCGGGACATAAAAATACATAAGGGGGGACCCTTATATCCGGGACATAAAAACACATAAGGGGGGACCCTTATATCCGGGACATAAAAACACGTAAGGGGGGACCCTTATATCCAGGACATAAAAACACATAAGGGGGGACCCTTATATCCAGGACATAAAAACACATAAGGGGGGACCCTTATATCCGGGACATAAAAACACATAAGGGGGGACCCTTATATGCGGGACATAAAAACACATAAGGGGGTCCCTTATATCCAGGACATAAAAACACGTAACGGGGGACCCTTATATCCGGGACATAAAAACACGTAAGGGGGGACCCTTATATCCGGGACATAAAAACACATAAGGGTGGACCCTTATATCCGGGACATAAAAACACATAAGGTGGGACCCTTATATCCGGGACATAAAAACACATAAGGGGGGACCCTTATATCCGGGACATAAAAACACATAAGGGGGGACCCTTATATCCGGGACATAAAAACACATAAGGGGGGACCCTTATATCCGGGACATAAAATTACATAAGGGGGGACCCTTATATCCGGGACATAAAAACACGTAAGGGGGGACCCTTATATCCGGGACATAAAAACACCTAAGGGGGGACACTTATTTCCGGGACATAAAAACACATAAGGGGGGACACTTATTTCCGGGACATAAAAACACATAAGGGGGACCCTTATATCCAGGACATAAAAACACATAAGGGGGGACCCTTATATCCGGGACATAAAAACACATAAGGGGGGACCCTTATATCCGGGACTTAAAAACACATAAGGGGGGACCCTTATATCCGGGACATAAAAACACATAAGGGGGGACCCTTATATCCAGAACTTAAAAACACATAAGGGGGGACCCTTATATCCAGGACATAAAAACACATAAGGGGGGACCCTTATATCCGGGATATAAAAACACGTAAGGGGGGACCCTGATATCCGGGACATAAAAACACATAAGGGGGGACCCTTATATCCTGGACATAAAAACACATAAGGGGGGACCCTTATATCCGGGACATAAAAACACATAAGGGGGACCCTTATATCCGGGACATAAAAACACGTAAGGGGGGACCCTTATATCCGGGACATAAAAACACATAAGGGGGGACCCTTATATCCGGGACATAAAAACACATAAGGGGGGACCCTTATATCCGGGACATAAAAACACATAAGGGGGGACCCTTATATCAGGGACATAAAAACACATAAGGGGGGACCCTTATATCCGGGACATAAAAACACGTAAGGCGGGACCCTTATATCCGGGACATAAAAACACATAAGGGGGGACCCTTATATCCGGGACATAAAAACACATAAGGGGGGACCCTTATATCAGGGACATAAAAACACATAAGGGAGGACCCTTATATCCGGGACATAAAAACACGTAAGGCGGGACCCTTATATCCGGGACATAAAAACACATAAGGGGGGACCCTTATATCCGGGACATAAAAACACGTAAGGGGGGACCCTTATATCCGGGACATAAAAACACGTAAGGGGGGACCCTTATATCCAGGACATAAAAACACATAAGGGGGGACCCTTATATCCGGGACATAAAAACACATAAGGGGGGACCCTTATATCCGGGACATAAAAACACATAAGGGGGGACCCTTATATTCGGGACATAAAAACACGTAAGGGGGGACCCTTATATCCGGGACATAAAAACACATAAGGGGGGACCCTTATATCCGGGACATAAAAACACATAAGGGGGGACCCTTATATCCGGGACATAAAAACACGTTAGGTGGGACCCTTATATCTGGGACATAAAAACACATAAGGGGGACCCTTATATCCGGGACATAACACATAAGGGGGGACCCTTATATCCGGGACATAAAAACACATAAGGGGGGACCCTTATATCCGGGACATAAAAACACATAAGGGGGGACCCTTATATCTGGGACATAAAAATACGTAAGGGGGGACCCTTATATCCGGGACATAAAAACACATAAGGGGGGACCCTTATATCCGGGACATAAAAACACATAAGGGGGGACCCTTATATCAGGGACATAAAAACACATAAGGGAGGACCCTTATATCCGGGACATAAAAACACGTAAGGCGGGACCCTTATATCCGGGACATAAAAACACATAAGGGGGGACCCTTATATCCGGGACATAAAAATACATAAAGGGGGACCCTTATATCCGGGACATAAAAACACATAAGGGGGACCCTTATGTCAGGGACATAAAAACACATAGGGGGGACCCTTATATCCGGGACATAAAAACACATAAGGAGGGACTCTTATATCCGGGACATAAAAACACATAAGGGGGACCCTTATATCCGGGACATAAAAATACCTAAGGGGGGACCCTTATATCCAGGACATAAAAACACATAAGGGGGGACCCTTATATCCGGGACATAAAAACACATAAGGGGGGACCCTTATATCCGGGACATAAAAACACATAAGGGTGGACCCTTATTTCTGGGACATAAAAACACATAAGGGGGGACCCTTATATCCGGGACATAAAAACACGTAACGGGGGACCCTTATATCCGGGACATAAAAACAAATAAGGGGGGACCCTTATATCCAGGACATAAAAACACATAAGGGGGGACCCTTATATCCGGGACATAAAAATACATAAGGGGGGAACCTTATATCCGGGACATAAAAACACATAAGGGGGGACCCTTGTATCCGGGACATAAAAACACATAAGGGGGGACCCTTATATCCGGGACATAAAAACATATAAGGGGGGGCACTTATATCCGGGACATAAAAACACATAAGGGGGGACCCTTATATCCGGGACATAAAAACACATAAGGGGGACCCTTATATCCGGGCCTTAAAAACACGTAAGGGGGTATCCTTATATACGGGACTTAAAAACACATAAGGGGGGACCCTTATATCCGGGACATAAAAACACGTAAGGGGGGACCCTTATATCCGGGACATAAAAACACATAAGGGGGGACCCTTATATCCGGGACATAAAAACACGTAAGGGGGGACCCTTATATCCAGGACATAAAAACACATAAGGGGGGACCCTTATATCCAGGACATAAAAACACATAAGGGGGGACCCTTATATCCAGGACATAAAAACACACAAGGGGGGACCCTTATATCCGAGACATAAAAACACGTAAGGGGGGACCCTTATATCCGGGACATAAAAATACATAAGGGGGGACCCTTATATTCGGGACATAAAAACACGTAAGGGGGGACCCTTATATCCGGGACATAAAAACACATAAGGGGGGACCCTTATATCCGGGACATAAAAACACATAAGGGGGGACCCTTATATCCGGGACATAAAAACACGTTAGGGGGGACCCTTATATCTGGGACATAAAAACACATAAGGGGGACCCTTATATCCGGGACATAACACATAAGGGGGGACCCTTATATCCGGGACATAAAAACACATAAGGGGGGACCCTTATATTCGGGACATAAAAACACATAAGGGGGGACCCTTATATCCGGGACATAAAAATACGTAAGGGGGGACCCTTATATCCGGGACATAAAAACACATAAGGGGGGACCCTTATATCCGAGACATAAAAACACGTAAGGGGGGACCCTTATATCCTGAACATAAAAACACGTAAGGGGGGACCCTTATATCCAGGACATAAAAACACACAAGGGGGGACCCTTATATCCGAGACATAAAAACACGTAAGGGGGGACCCTTATATCCGGGACATAAAAACACATAAGGGGGGACCCTTATATCCGAGACATAAAAACACGTAAGGGGGGACCCTTATATCCTGGACATAAAAACACGTAAGGGGGGACCCTTATATCCAGGACATAAAAACACACAAGGGGGGACCCTTATATCCGAGACATAAAAACACGTAAGGGGGGACCCTTATATCCGGGACATAAAAATACATAAGGGGGGACCCTTATATCCGGGACATAAAAACACATAAGGGGGGACCCTTATATCCGGGACATAAAAACACGTAAGGGGGGACCCTTATATCCAGGACATAAAAACACATAAGGGGGGACCCTTATATCCAGGACATAAAAACACATAAGGGGGGACCCTTATATCCGGGACATAAAAACACATAAGGGGGGACCCTTATATGCGGGACATAAAAACACATAAGGGGGTCCCTTATATCCAGGACATAAAAACACGTAACGGGGGACCCTTATATCCGGGACATAAAAACACGTAAGGGGGGACCCTTATATCCGGGACATAAAAACACATAAGGGTGGACCCTTATATCCGGGACATAAAAACACATAAGGGGGGACCCTTATATCCGGGACATAAAAACACATAAGGGGGGACCCTTATATCCGGGACATAAAAACACATAAGGGGGGACCCTTATATCCGGGACATAAAAACACATAAGGGGGGACCCTTATATCCGGGACATAAAATTACATAAGGGGGGACCCTTATATCCGGGACATAAAAACACGTAAGGGGGGACCCTTATATCCGGGACATAAAAACACCTAAGGGGGGACACTTATTTCCGGGACATAAAAACACATAAGGGGGGACACTTATTTCCGGGACATAAAAACACATAAGGGGGACCCTTATATCCAGGACATAAAAACACATAAGGGGGGACCCTTATATCCGGGACATAAAAACACATAAGGGGGGACCCTTATATCCGGGACTTAAAAACACATAAGGGGGGACCCTTATATCCGGGACATAAAAACACATAAGGGGGGACCCTTATATCCAGAACTTAAAAACACATAAGGGGGGACCCTTATATCCAGGACATAAAAACACATAAGGGGGGACCCTTATATCCGGGATATAAAAACACGTAAGGGGGGACCCTGATATCCGGGACATAAAAACACATAAGGGGGGACCCTTATATCCTGGACATAAAAACACATAAGGGGGGACCCTTATATCCGGGACATAAAAACACATAAGGGGGACCCTTATATCCGGGACATAAAAACACGTAAGGGGGGACCCTTATATCCGGGACATAAAAACACATAAGGGGGGACCCTTATATCCGGGACATAAAAACACATAAGGGGGGACCCTTATATCCGGGACATAAAAACACATAAGGGGGGACCCTTATATCAGGGACATAAAAACACATAAGGGGGGACCCTTATATCCGGGACATAAAAACACGTAAGGCGGGACCCTTATATCCGGGACATAAAAACACATAAGGGGGGACCCTTATATCCGGGACATAAAAACACATAAGGGGGGACCCTTATATCAGGGACATAAAAACACATAAGGGAGGACCCTTATATCCGGGACATAAAAACACGTAAGGCGGGACCCTTATATCCGGGACATAAAAACACATAAGGGGGGACCCTTATATCCGGGACATAAAAACACGTAAGGGGGGACCCTTATATCCGGGACATAAAAACACGTAAGGGGGGACCCTTATATCCAGGACATAAAAACACATAAGGGGGGACCCTTATATCCGGGACATAAAAACACATAAGGGGGGACCCTTATATCCGGGACATAAAAACACATAAGGGGGGACCCTTATATTCGGGACATAAAAACACGTAAGGGGGGACCCTTATATCCGGGACATAAAAACACATAAGGGGGGACCCTTATATCCGGGACATAAAAACACATAAGGGGGGACCCTTATATCCGGGACATAAAAACACGTTAGGTGGGACCCTTATATCTGGGACATAAAAACACATAAGGGGGACCCTTATATCCGGGACATAACACATAAGGGGGGACCCTTATATCCGGGACATAAAAACACATAAGGGGGGACCCTTATATCCGGGACATAAAAACACATAAGGGGGGACCCTTATATCTGGGACATAAAAATACGTAAGGGGGGACCCTTATATCCGGGACATAAAAACACATAAGGGGGGACCCTTATATCCGGGACATAAAAACACATAAGGGGGGACCCTTATATCAGGGACATAAAAACACATAAGGGAGGACCCTTATATCCGGGACATAAAAACACGTAAGGCGGGACCCTTATATCCGGGACATAAAAACACATAAGGGGGGACCCTTATATCCGGGACATAAAAATACATAAAGGGGGACCCTTATATCCGGGACATAAAAACACATAAGGGGGACCCTTATGTCAGGGACATAAAAACACATAGGGGGGACCCTTATATCCGGGACATAAAAACACATAAGGAGGGACTCTTATATCCGGGACATAAAAACACATAAGGGGGACCCTTATATCCGGGACATAAAAACACCTAAGGGGGGACCCTTATATCCAGGACATAAAAACACATAAGGGGGGACCCTTATATCCGGGACATAAAAACACATAAGGGGGGACCCTTATATCCGGGACATAAAAACACATAAGGGTGGACCCTTATTTCTGGGACATAAAAACACATAAGGGGGGACCCTTATATCCGGGACATAAAAACACGTAACGGGGGACCCTTATATCCGGGACATAAAAACAAATAAGGGGGGACCCTTATATCCGGGACATAAAAACACATAAGGGGGGACCCTTATATCCGGGACATAAAAATACATAAGGGGGGAACCTTATATCCGGGACATAAAAACACATAAGGGGGGACCCTTGTATCCGGGACATAAAAACACATAAGGGGGGACCCTTATATCCGGGACATAAAAACATATAAGGGGGGGCACTTATATCCGGGACATAAAAACACATAAGGGGGGACCCTTATATCCGGGACATAAAAACACATAAGGGGGACCCTTATATCCGGGCCTTAAAAACACGTAAGGGGGTATCCTTATATACGGGACTTAAAAACACATAAGGGGGGACCCTTATATCCGGGACATAAAAACACGTAAGGGGGGACCCTTATATCCGGGACATAAAAACACATAAGGGGGGACCCTTATATCCGGGACATAAAAACACGTAAGGGGGGACCCTTATATCCAGGACATAAAAACACATAAGGGGGGACCCTTATATCCAGGACATAAAAACACATAAGGGGGGACCCTTATATCCAGGACATAAAAACACACAAGGGGGGACCCTTATATCCGAGACATAAAAACACGTAAGGGGGGACCCTTATATCCGGGACATAAAAATACATAAGGGGGGACCCTTATATCCGGGACATAAAAACACATAAGGGGGGACCCTTATATCCGGGACATAAAAACACGTAAGGGGGGACCCTTATATCCAGGACATAAAAACACATAAGGGGGGACCCTTATATCCAGGACATAAAAACACATAAGGGGGGACCCTTATATCCGGGACATAAAAACACATAAGGGGGGACCCTTATATGCGGGACATAAAAACACATAAGGGGGTCCCTTATATCCAGGACATAAAAACACGTAACGGGGGACCCTTATATCCGGGACATAAAAACACGTAAGGGGGGACCCTTATATCCGGGACATAAAAACACATAAGGGGGGACCCTTATATCCGGGACATAAAAACACATAAGGGTGGACCCTTATATCCGGGACATAAAAACACATAAGGGGGGACCCTTATATCCGGGACATAAAAACACATAAGGGGGGACCCTTATATCCGGGACATAAAAACACATAAGGGGGGACCCTTATATCCGGGACATAAAATTACATAAGGGGGGACCCTTATATCCGGGACATAAAAACACGTAAGGGGGGACCCTTATATCCGGGACATAAAAACACCTAAGGGGGGACACTTATTTCCGGGACATAAAAACACATAAGGGGGGACACTTATTTCCGGGACATAAAAACACATAAGGGGGACCCTTATATCCAGGACATAAAAACACATAAGGGGGCCCTTATATCCTGGACATAAAAACACATAAGGGGGGACCCTTATATCCGGGATATAAAAACACATAAGGGGGATCCTTATATTCGGGATATAAAAACACATAAGGGGGGACCCTTATATCCGGGACATAAAAACACGTAAGGGGGGACCCTTATATCCGGGACATAAAACACGTAAGGGGGGACACTTATTTCCGGGACATAAAAACACATAAGGGGGGACACTTATTTCCGGGACATAAAAACACATAAGGGGGGATCCTTATATCCAGGACATAAAAACACATAAGGGGGGACCCTTATATCCGGGACATAAAAACACATAAGGGGGGACCCTTATATCAGGGACATAAAAACACATAAGGGGGGACCCTTATATCCAGGACATAAAAACACACAAGGGGGGACCCTTATATCCGAGACATAAAAACACGTAAGGGGGGACCCTTATATCCGGGACATAAAAACACATAAGGGGGGACCCTTATATCCGAGACATAAAAACACGTAAGGGGGGACCCTTATATCCTGGACATAAAAACACGTAAGGGGGGACCCTTATATCCAGGACATAAAAACACACAAGGGGGGACCCTTATATCCGAGACATAAAAACACGTAAGGGGGGACCCTTATATCCGGGACATAAAAATACATAAGGGGGGACCCTTATATCCGGGACATAAAAACACATAAGGGGGGACCCTTATATCCGGGACATAAAAACACGTAAGGGGGGACCCTTATATCCAGGACATAAAAACACATAAGGGGGGACCCTTATATCCAGGACATAAAAACACATAAGGGGGGACCCTTATATCCGGGACATAAAAACACATAAGGGGGGACCCTTATATGCGGGACATAAAAACACATAAGGGGGTCCCTTATATCCAGGACATAAAAACACGTAACGGGGGACCCTTATATCCGGGACATAAAAACACGTAAGGGGGGACCCTTATATCCGGGACATAAAAACACATAAGGGTGGACCCTTATATCCGGGACATAAAAACACATAAGGGGGGACCCTTATATCCGGGACATAAAAACACATAAGGGGGGACCCTTATATCCGGGACATAAAAACACATAAGGGGGGACCCTTATATCCGGGACATAAAAACACATAAGGGGGGACCCTTATATCCGGGACATAAAATTACATAAGGGGGGACCCTTATATCCGGGACATAAAAACACGTAAGGGGGGACCCTTATATCCGGGACATAAAAACACCTAAGGGGGGACACTTATTTCCGGGACATAAAAACACATAAGGGGGGACACTTATTTCCGGGACATAAAAACACATAAGGGGGACCCTTATATCCAGGACATAAAAACACATAAGGGGGGACCCTTATATCCGGGACATAAAAACACATAAGGGGGGACCCTTATATCCGGGACTTAAAAACACATAAGGGGGGACCCTTATATCCGGGACATAAAAACACATAAGGGGGGACCCTTATATCCAGAACTTAAAAACACATAAGGGGGGACCCTTATATCCAGGACATAAAAACACATAAGGGGGGACCCTTATATCCGGGATATAAAAACACGTAAGGGGGGACCCTGATATCCGGGACATAAAAACACATAAGGGGGGACCCTTATATCCTGGACATAAAAACACATAAGGGGGGACCCTTATATCCGGGACATAAAAACACATAAGGGGGACCCTTATATCCGGGACATAAAAACACGTAAGGGGGGACCCTTATATCCGGGACATAAAAACACATAAGGGGGGACCCTTATATCCGGGACATAAAAACACATAAGGGGGGACCCTTATATCCGGGACATAAAAACACATAAGGGGGGACCCTTATATCAGGGACATAAAAACACATAAGGGGGGACCCTTATATCCGGGACATAAAAACACGTAAGGCGGGACCCTTATATCCGGGACATAAAAACACATAAGGGGGGACCCTTATATCCGGGACATAAAAACACATAAGGGGGGACCCTTATATCAGGGACATAAAAACACATAAGGGAGGACCCTTATATCCGGGACATAAAAACACGTAAGGCGGGACCCTTATATCCGGGACATAAAAACACATAAGGGGGGACCCTTATATCCGGGACATAAAAACACGTAAGGGGGGACCCTTATATCCGGGACATAAAAACACGTAAGGGGGGACCCTTATATCCAGGACATAAAAACACATAAGGGGGGACCCTTATATCCGGGACATAAAAACACATAAGGGGGGACCCTTATATCCGGGACATAAAAACACATAAGGGGGGACCCTTATATTCGGGACATAAAAACACGTAAGGGGGGACCCTTATATCCGGGACATAAAAACACATAAGGGGGGACCCTTATATCCGGGACATAAAAACACATAAGGGGGGACCCTTATATCCGGGACATAAAAACACGTTAGGTGGGACCCTTATATCTGGGACATAAAAACACATAAGGGGGACCCTTATATCCGGGACATAACACATAAGGGGGGACCCTTATATCCGGGACATAAAAACACATAAGGGGGGACCCTTATATCCGGGACATAAAAACACATAAGGGGGGACCCTTATATCTGGGACATAAAAATACGTAAGGGGGGACCCTTATATCCGGGACATAAAAACACATAAGGGGGGACCCTTATATCCGGGACATAAAAACACATAAGGGGGGACCCTTATATCAGGGACATAAAAACACATAAGGGAGGACCCTTATATCCGGGACATAAAAACACGTAAGGCGGGACCCTTATATCCGGGACATAAAAACACATAAGGGGGGACCCTTATATCCGGGACATAAAAATACATAAAGGGGGACCCTTATATCCGGGACATAAAAACACATAAGGGGGACCCTTATGTCAGGGACATAAAAACACATAGGGGGGACCCTTATATCCGGGACATAAAAACACATAAGGAGGGACTCTTATATCCGGGACATAAAAACACATAAGGGGGACCCTTATATCCGGGACATAAAAACACCTAAGGGGGGACCCTTATATCCAGGACATAAAAACACATAAGGGGGGACCCTTATATCCGGGACATAAAAACACATAAGGGGGGACCCTTATATCCGGGACATAAAAACACATAAGGGTGGACCCTTATTTCTGGGACATAAAAACACATAAGGGGGGACCCTTATATCCGGGACATAAAAACACGTAACGGGGGACCCTTATATCCGGGACATAAAAACAAATAAGGGGGGACCCTTATATCCGGGACATAAAAACACATAAGGGGGGACCCTTATATCCGGGACATAAAAATACATAAGGGGGGAACCTTATATCCGGGACATAAAAACACATAAGGGGGGACCCTTGTATCCGGGACATAAAAACACATAAGGGGGGACCCTTATATCCGGGACATAAAAACATATAAGGGGGGGCACTTATATCCGGGACATAAAAACACATAAGGGGGGACCCTTATATCCGGGACATAAAAACACATAAGGGGGACCCTTATATCCGGGCCTTAAAAACACGTAAGGGGGTATCCTTATATACGGGACTTAAAAACACATAAGGGGGGACCCTTATATCCGGGACATAAAAACACGTAAGGGGGGACCCTTATATCCGGGACATAAAAACACATAAGGGGGGACCCTTATATCCGGGACATAAAAACACGTAAGGGGGGACCCTTATATCCAGGACATAAAAACACATAAGGGGGGACCCTTATATCCAGGACATAAAAACACATAAGGGGGGACCCTTATATCCAGGACATAAAAACACACAAGGGGGGACCCTTATATCCGAGACATAAAAACACGTAAGGGGGGACCCTTATATCCGGGACATAAAAATACATAAGGGGGGACCCTTATATCCGGGACATAAAAACACATAAGGGGGGACCCTTATATCCGGGACATAAAAACACGTAAGGGGGGACCCTTATATCCAGGACATAAAAACACATAAGGGGGGACCCTTATATCCAGGACATAAAAACACATAAGGGGGGACCCTTATATCCGGGACATAAAAACACATAAGGGGGGACCCTTATATGCGGGACATAAAAACACATAAGGGGGTCCCTTATATCCAGGACATAAAAACACGTAACGGGGGACCCTTATATCCGGGACATAAAAACACGTAAGGGGGGACCCTTATATCCGGGACATAAAAACACATAAGGGGGGACCCTTATATCCGGGACATAAAAACACATAAGGGTGGACCCTTATATCCGGGACATAAAAACACATAAGGGGGGACCCTTATATCCGGGACATAAAAACACATAAGGGGGGACCCTTATATCCGGGACATAAAAACACATAAGGGGGGACCCTTATATCCGGGACATAAAATTACATAAGGGGGGACCCTTATATCCGGGACATAAAAACACGTAAGGGGGGACCCTTATATCCGGGACATAAAAACACCTAAGGGGGGACACTTATTTCCGGGACATAAAAACACATAAGGGGGGACACTTATTTCCGGGACATAAAAACACATAAGGGGGACCCTTATATCCAGGACATAAAAACACATAAGGGGGCCCTTATATCCTGGACATAAAAACACATAAGGGGGGACCCTTATATCCGGGATATAAAAACACATAAGGGGGATCCTTATATTCGGGATATAAAAACACATAAGGGGGGACCCTTATATCCGGGACATAAAAACACGTAAGGGGGGACCCTTATATCCGGGACATAAAACACGTAAGGGGGGACACTTATTTCCGGGACATAAAAACACATAAGGGGGGACACTTATTTCCGGGACATAAAAACACATAAGGGGGGATCCTTATATCCAGGACATAAAAACACATAAGGGGGGACCCTTATATCCGGGACATAAAAACACATAAGGGGGGACCCTTATATCCGGGACTTAAAAACACATAAGGGGGGACCCTTATATCCGGGACATAAAAACACATAAGGGGGGGCCCTTATATCCGGGACATAAAAATACGTAAGGGGGGACCCTTATATCCGGGACATAAAAACACATAAGGGGGGACCCTTATATCCGGGACATAAAAACACATAAGGGGGGACCCTTATATCAGGGACATAAAAACACATAAGGGAGGACCCTTATATCCGGGACATAAAAACACGTAAGGGGCGACCCTTATATCCGAGACATAAAAACACGTAAGGGGGGACCCTTATATCCTGGACATAAAAACACGTAAGGGGGGACCCTTATATCCAGGACATAAAAACACATAAGGGGGGATCCTTATATCCGGGACATAAAAATACATAAGGGGGGACCCTTATATCCAGGACATAAAAACACATAAGGGGGGACCCTTATATCCGGGATATAAAAACACGTAAGGGGGGACCCTGATATCCGGGACATAAAAACACATAAGGGGGGACCCTTATATCCTGGACATAAAAACACGTAAGGGGGGACACTTATTTCCGGGACATAAAAACACATAAGGGGGGACACTTATTTCCGGGACATAAAAACACATAAGGGGGGACCCTTATATCCAGGACATAAAAACACATAAGGGGGGACCCTTATATCCGGGACATAAAAACACATAAGGGGGGACCCTTATATCCGGGACTTAAAAACACATAAGGGGGGACCCTTATATCCGGGACATAAAAACACATAAGGGGGGGCCCTTATATCCGGGACATAAAAATACGTAAGGGGGGACCCTTATATCCGGGACATAAAAACACATAAGGGGGGACCCTTATATCCGGGACATAAAAACACATAAGGGGGGACCCTTATATCAGGGACATAAAAACACATAAGGGAGGACCCTTATATCCGGGACATAAAAACACGTAAGGGGCGACCCTTATATCCGAGACATAAAAACACGTAAGGGGGGACCCTTATATCCTGGACATAAAAACACGTAAGGGGGGACCCTTATATCCAGGACATAAAAACACATAAGGGGGGATCCTTATATCCGGGACATAAAAATACATAAGGGGGGACCCTTATATCCAGGACATAAAAACACATAAGGGGGGACCCTTATATCCGGGATATAAAAACACGTAAGGGGGGACCCTGATATCCGGGACATAAAAACACATAAGGGGGGACCCTTATATCCTGGACATAAAAACACATAAGGGGGGACCCTTATATCCGGGACATAAAAACACATAAGGGGGACCCTTATATCCTGGACATAAAAACACATAAGGGGGGACCCTTATATCCGGGATATAAAAACACATAAGGGGGATCCGTATATTCGGGATATAAAAACACATAAGGGGGGACCCTTATATCCGGGACATAAAAACACGTAAGGGGGGACACTTATTTCCGGGACATAAAAACACATAAGGGGGGACACTTATTTCCGGGACATAAAAACACATAAGGGGGGACCCTTATATCCAGGACATAAAAACACATAAGGGGGGACCCTTATATCCGGGACATAAAAATACGTAAGGGGGGACCCTTATATCCGGGACATAAAAACACATAAGGGGGGACCCTTATATCCGGGACATAAAAACACATAAGGGGGGACCCTTATATTCGGGACATAAAAACACGTAAGGGGGGACCCTTATATCCGGGACATAAAAACACATAAGGGGGGACCCTTATATCCGGGACATAAAAACACATAAGGGGGGACCCTTATATCCGGGACATAAAAACACGTTAGGGGGGACCCTTATATCTGGGACATAAAAACACATAAGGGGGACCCTTATATCCGGGACATAACACATAAGGGGGGACCCTTATATCCGGGACATAAAAACACATAAGGGGGGACCCTTATATTCGGGACATAAAAACACATAAGGGGGGACCCTTATATCCGGGACATAAAAATACGTAAGGGGGGACCCTTATATCCGGGACATAAAAACACATAAGGGGGGACCCTTATATCCGAGACATAAAAACACGTAAGGGGGGACCCTTATATCCTGGACATAAAAACACGTAAGGGGGGACCCTTATATCCAGGACATAAAAACACACAAGGGGGGACCCTTATATCCGAGACATAAAAACACGTAAGGGGGGACCCTTATATCCGGGACATAAAAACACATAAGGGGGGACCCTTATATCCGAGACATAAAAACACGTAAGGGGGGACCCTTATATCCTGGACATAAAAACACGTAAGGGGGGACCCTTATATCCAGGACATAAAAACACACAAGGGGGGACCCTTATATCCGAGACATAAAAACACGTAAGGGGGGACCCTTATATCCGGGACATAAAAATACATAAGGGGGGACCCTTATATCCAAGACATAAAAACACATAAGGGGGGACCCTTATATCCGGGACATAAAAACACGTAAGGGGGGACCCTTATATCCAGGACATAAAAACACATAAGGGGGGACCCTTATATCCAGGACATAAAAACACATAAGGGGGGACCCTTATATCCGGGACATAAAAACACATAAGGGGGGACCCTTATATGCGGGACATAAAAACACATAAGGGGGTCCCTTATATCCAGGACATAAAAACACGTAACGGGGGACCCTTATATCCGGGACATAAAAACACGTAAGGGGGGACCCTTATATCCGGGACATAAAAACACATAAGGGTGGACCCTTATATCCGGGACATAAAAACACATAAGGGGGGACCCTTATATCCGGGACATAAAAACACATAAGGGGGGACCCTTATATCCGGGACATAAAAACACATAAGGGGGGACCCTTATATCCGGGACATAAAAACACATAAGGGGGGACCCTTATATCCGGGACATAAAATTACATAAGGGGGGACCCTTATATCCGGGACATAAAAACACGTAAGGGGGGACCCTTATATCCGGGACATAAAAACACCTAAGGGGGGACACTTATTTCCGGGACATAAAAACACATAAGGGGGGACACTTATTTCCGGGACATAAAAACACATAAGGGGGACCCTTATATCCAGGACATAAAAACACATAAGGGGGGACCCTTATATCCGGGACATAAAAACACATAAGGGGGGACCCTTATATCCGGGACTTAAAAACACATAAGGGGGGACCCTTATATCCGGGACATAAAAACACATAAGGGGGGACCCTTATATCCAGAACTTAAAAACACATAAGGGGGGACCCTTATATCCAGGACATAAAAACACATAAGGGGGGACCCTTATATCCGGGATATAAAAACACGTAAGGGGGGACCCTGATATCCGGGACATAAAAACACATAAGGGGGGACCCTTATATCCTGGACATAAAAACACATAAGGGGGGACCCTTATATCCGGGACATAAAAACACATAAGGGGGACCCTTATATCCGGGACATAAAAACACGTAAGGGGGGACCCTTATATCCGGGACATAAAAACACATAAGGGGGGACCCTTATATCCGGGACATAAAAACACATAAGGGGGGACCCTTATATCCGGGACATAAAAACACATAAGGGGGGACCCTTATATCAGGGACATAAAAACACATAAGGGGGGACCCTTATATCCGGGACATAAAAACACGTAAGGCGGGACCCTTATATCCGGGACATAAAAACACATAAGGGGGGACCCTTATATCCGGGACATAAAAACACATAAGGGGGGACCCTTATATCAGGGACATAAAAACACATAAGGGAGGACCCTTATATCCGGGACATAAAAACACGTAAGGCGGGACCCTTATATCCGGGACATAAAAACACATAAGGGGGGACCCTTATATCCGGGACATAAAAACACGTAAGGGGGGACCCTTATATCCGGGACATAAAAACACGTAAGGGGGGACCCTTATATCCAGGACATAAAAACACATAAGGGGGGACCCTTATATCCGGGACATAAAAACACATAAGGGGGGACCCTTATATCCGGGACATAAAAACACATAAGGGGGGACCCTTATATTCGGGACATAAAAACACGTAAGGGGGGACCCTTATATCCGGGACATAAAAACACATAAGGGGGGACCCTTATATCCGGGACATAAAAACACATAAGGGGGGACCCTTATATCCGGGACATAAAAACACGTTAGGTGGGACCCTTATATCTGGGACATAAAAACACATAAGGGGGACCCTTATATCCGGGACATAACACATAAGGGGGGACCCTTATATCCGGGACATAAAAACACATAAGGGGGGACCCTTATATCCGGGACATAAAAACACATAAGGGGGGACCCTTATATCTGGGACATAAAAATACGTAAGGGGGGACCCTTATATCCGGGACATAAAAACACATAAGGGGGGACCCTTATATCCGGGACATAAAAACACATAAGGGGGGACCCTTATATCAGGGACATAAAAACACATAAGGGAGGACCCTTATATCCGGGACATAAAAACACGTAAGGCGGGACCCTTATATCCGGGACATAAAAACACATAAGGGGGGACCCTTATATCCGGGACATAAAAATACATAAAGGGGGACCCTTATATCCGGGACATAAAAACACATAAGGGGGACCCTTATGTCAGGGACATAAAAACACATAGGGGGGACCCTTATATCCGGGACATAAAAACACATAAGGAGGGACTCTTATATCCGGGACATAAAAACACATAAGGGGGACCCTTATATCCGGGACATAAAAACACCTAAGGGGGGACCCTTATATCCAGGACATAAAAACACATAAGGGGGGACCCTTATATCCGGGACATAAAAACACATAAGGTGGGACCCTTATATCCGGGACATAAAAACACATAAGGGTGGACCCTTATTTCTGGGACATAAAAACACATAAGGGGGGACCCTTATATCCGGGACATAAAAACACGTAACGGGGGACCCTTATATCCGGGACATAAAAACAAATAAGGGGGGACCCTTATATCCGGGACATAAAAACACATAAGGGGGGACCCTTATATCCGGGACATAAAAATACATAAGGGGGGAACCTTATATCCGGGACATAAAAACACATAAGGGGGGACCCTTGTATCCGGGACATAAAAACACATAAGGGGGGACCCTTATATCCGGGACATAAAAACATATAAGGGGGGGCACTTATATCCGGGACATAAAAACACATAAGGGGGGACCCTTATATCCGGGACATAAAAACACATAAGGGGGACCCTTATATCCGGGCCTTAAAAACACGTAAGGGGGTATCCTTATATACGGGACTTAAAAACACATAAGGGGGGACCCTTATATCCGGGACATAAAAACACGTAAGGGGGGACCCTTATATCCGGGACATAAAAACACATAAGGGGGGACCCTTATATCCGGGACATAAAAACACGTAAGGGGGGACCCTTATATCCAGGACATAAAAACACATAAGGGGGGACCCTTATATCCAGGACATAAAAACACATAAGGGGGGACCCTTATATCCAGGACATAAAAACACACAAGGGGGGACCCTTATATCCGAGACATAAAAACACGTAAGGGGGGACCCTTATATCCGGGACATAAAAATACATAAGGGGGGACCCTTATATCCGGGACATAAAAACACATAAGGGGGGACCCTTATATCCGGGACATAAAAACACGTAAGGGGGGACCCTTATATCCAGGACATAAAAACACATAAGGGGGGACCCTTATATCCAGGACATAAAAACACATAAGGGGGGACCCTTATATCCGGGACATAAAAACACATAAGGGGGGACCCTTATATGCGGGACATAAAAACACATAAGGGGGTCCCTTATATCCAGGACATAAAAACACGTAACGGGGGACCCTTATATCCGGGACATAAAAACACGTAAGGGGGGACCCTTATATCCGGGACATAAAAACACATAAGGGGGGACCCTTATATCCGGGACATAAAAACACATAAGGGTGGACCCTTATATCCGGGACATAAAAACACATAAGGGGGGACCCTTATATCCGGGACATAAAAACACATAAGGGGGGACCCTTATATCCGGGACATAAAAACACATAAGGGGGGACCCTTATATCCGGGACATAAAATTACATAAGGGGGGACCCTTATATCCGGGACATAAAAACACGTAAGGGGGGACCCTTATATCCGGGACATAAAAACACCTAAGGGGGGACACTTATTTCCAGGACATAAAAACACATAAGGGGGGACACTTATTTCCGGGACATAAAAACACATAAGGGGGACCCTTATATCCAGGACATAAAAACACATAAGGGGGGACCCTTATATCCGGGACATAAAAACACATAAGGGGGGACCCTTATATCCGGGACTTAAAAACACATAAGGGGGGACCCTTATATCCGGGACATAAAAACACATAAGGGGGGACCCTTATATCCAGAACTTAAAAACACATAAGGGGGGACCCTTATATCCATGACATAAAAACACATAAGGGGGGACCCTTATATCCGGGATATAAAAACACGTAAGGGGGGACCCTGATATCCGGGACATAAAAACACATAAGGGGGGACCCTTATATCCTGGACATAAAAACACATAAGGGGGGACCCTTATATCCGGGACATAAAAACACATAAGGGGGACCCTTATATCCGGGACATAAAAACACGTAAGGGGGGACCCTTATATCCGGGACATAAAAACACATAAGGGGGGACCCTTATATCCGGGACATAAAAACACATAAGGGGGGACCCTTATATCCGGGACATAAAAACACATAAGGGGGGACCCTTATATCAGGGACATAAAAACACATAAGGGGGGACCCTTATATCCGGGACATAAAAACACGTTAGGCGGGACCCTTATATCCGGGACATAAAAACACATAAGGGGGGACCCTTATATCCGGGACATAAAAACACATAAGGGGGGACCCTTATATCAGGGACATAAAAACACATAAGGGAGGACCCTTATATCCGGGACATAAAAACACGTAAGGCGGGACCCTTATATCCGGGACATAAAAACACATAAGGGGGGACCCTTATATCCGGGACATAAAAACACGTAAGGGGGGACCCTTATATCCGGGACATAAAAACACGTAAGGGGGGACCCTTATATCCAGGACATAAAAACACATAAGGGGGGACCCTTATATCCGGGACATAAAAACACATAAGGGGGGACCCTTATATCCGGGACATAAAAACACATAAGGGGGGACCCTTATATTCGGGACATAAAAACACGTAAGGGGGGACCCTTATATCCGGGACATAAAAACACATAAGGGGGGACCCTTATATCCGGGACATAAAAACACATAAGGGGGGACCCTTATATCCGGGACATAAAAACACGTTAGGGGGGACCCTTATATCTGGGACATAAAAACACATAAGGGGGACCCTTATATCCGGGACATAACACATAAGGGGGGACCCTTATATCCGGGACATAAAAACACATAAGGGGGGACCCTTATATCCGGGACATAAAAACACATAAGGGGGGACCCTTATATCTGGGACATAAAAATACGTAAGGGGGGACCCTTATATCCGGGACATAAAAACACATAAGGGGGGACCCTTATATCCGGGACATAAAAACACATAAGGGGGGACCCTTATATCAGGGACATAAAAACACATAAGGGAGGACCCTTATATCCGGGACATAAAAACACGTAAGGCGGGACCCTTATATCCGGGACATAAAAACACATAAGGGGGGACCCTTATATCCGGGACATAAAAATACATAAAGGGGGACCCTTATATCCGGGACATAAAAACACATAAGGGGGACCCTTATGTCTGGGACATAAAAACACATAGGGGGGACCCTTATATCCGGGACATAAAAACACATAAGGAGGGACTCTTATATCCGGGACATAAAAACACATAAGGGGGACCCTTATATCCGGGACATAAAAACACCTAAGGGGGGACCCTTATATCCAGGACATAAAAACACATAAGGGGGGACCCTTATATCCGGGACATAAAAACACATAAGGGGGGACCCTTATATCCGGGACATAAAAACACATAAGGGTGGACCCTTATTTCTGGGACATAAAAACACATAAGGGGGGACCCTTATATCCGGGACATAAAAACACGTAACGGGGGACCCTTATATCCGGGACATAAAAACAAATAAGGGGGGACCCTTATATCCGGGACATAAAAACACATAAGGGGGGACCCTTATATCCGG
Organism: Hyperolius riggenbachi; assembly: GCF_040937935.1. Lineage (NCBI taxonomy): Eukaryota > Metazoa > Chordata > Amphibia > Anura > Hyperoliidae > Hyperolius > Hyperolius riggenbachi. The sequence goes on from NC_090656.1 coordinate 185,042,395, forward strand.
GACATAAAAATACATAAGGGGGGAACCTTATATCCGGGACATAAAAACACATAAGGGGGGACCCTTGTATCCGGGACATAAAAACACATAAGGGGGGACCCTTATATCCGGGACATAAAAACATATAAGGGGGGGCACTTATATCCGGGACATAAAAACACATAAGGGGGGACCCTTATATCCGGGACATAAAAACACATAAGGGGGACCCTTATATCCGGGCCTTAAAAACACGTAAGGGGGTATCCTTATATACGGGACATAAAAACACATAAGGGGGGACCCTTATATCCGGGACATAAAAACACATAAGGGGGGACCCTTATATCCGGGCCTTAAAAACACGTAAGGGGGTATCCTTATATCCGGGACATAAAAACACGTAAGGGGGGACCCTTATATCCGGGACATAAAAACACATAAGGGGGGACCCTTATATCCGGGACATAAAAACACGTAAGGGGGGACCCTTATATCCAGGACATAAAAACACATAAGGGGGGACCCTTATATCCAGGACATAAAAACACATAAGGGGGGACCCTTATATCTGGGACATAAAAACACATAAGCGGGGACCCTTATATCCGGGACATAAAAACACATTAGGGTGACCCTTATATCCGGGCCTTAAAACCACGTAAGGGGGTATCCTTATATCCGGGACATAAAAACACGTAAGGGGGGACCCTTATATCCGGGACATAAAAACACGTAACGGGGGACCCTTATATCCGGGACATAAAAACACGTAGGGGGGGACCCTTATATCCGGGACATAAAAACACATAAGGGTGGACCCTTATATCCGGGACATAAAAATACATAAGGGGGGACCCTTATATCCGGGACATAAAAACACATAAGGGGGGACCCTTATATCCGGGACATAAAAACACATAAGGGGGGACCCTTATATCCGGGACATAAAAACACATAAGGGGGGACCCTTATATCCGGGACATAAAAACACATAAAGGGGGACCCTTATATCCGGGACATAAAAATACATAAGGGGGGACCCTTATATCCGGGACATAAAAACACATAAGGGGGGACCCTTGTATCCGGGACATAAAAACACATAAGGGGGGACCCTTATATCCGGGACATAAAAACACGTAAGGGGGGACCCTTTATCCTGGACATAAAAACACATAAGGGGGGACCCTTATATCCGGGACATAAAAACACTTAAGGTGGGACCCATATATTCATGACATAAAACACATAAGGGGGCCCTTATATCCTGGACATAAAAACACATAAGGGGGGACCCTTATATCCGGGATATAAAAACACATAAGGGGGATCCTTATATTCGGGATTAGTGGTGCTCAGCAGAGCTCGAATATTCGAGTAGCTCGAATATTCGAGCTCTTTTTCAGCTATTCGAGCTCGGTATTCGAGCTCCGAATAGCTGGAGCTATTCGAATGGGCTATCCGAGTACACTCGAATAGCCCATTCACTATTCGAGCTATTCGAGCAAACCGGCGCTATTCGAGCTCGGTACCGAGCTCGAATAGCGTCATAGCCCAGATTGATGTCCTTAGAGCCAATCAGAGGGCTCCCAGGCCCTCTGACGGCAGCCAATCACAGAGGGGGACCCTGGCCAGCCCCTACCCTATAAATAGCGGCCGCCATGTTACGTTTCTCCGTCCTTGCCTGATACTTGTACAGAGAGAGAGTTGCTCCTTTGTGCTTTGGCTTAGCAAGTGCTCTATTGTGGTCATTTACCTAGCGTTTTTGCTCACCTACACCTGCCATATACACCTATATTGTTGTTAGTTAGATAGACATTGTATTTTAGTTAGTAGCTTGTGTGTTACATTAGAGAACTGCAGGCAGCTGCTGCAAGCTTACAGGTTTAGGCCTCAGGGGGGCCTTGCCTCTGTGGGCAGCTGTCCTCTGTTTATTTCTCTCATCTATACCAGTATTTCTGCTGTCCTTTACTAATAGTATTGTAGTTATACTGTACTAGGAGTAGGACACTCACTGACTGTCACTGTTTATAGGCTACTAGCTAGCTCCTGCGTGTGTGCACTCACTCACTGTCTGTGTGTACACACACTCTATTTCCTTCTGATTACTGATTGATTATTGTTAGTTGTACTTACTTACTTACTACTTACTCTTACTGTACCCGTAGGGACACTCACTGTCACTGTTCATATAGGCTACTAGCTCCTGCGTGTGCGCACTCACTGTCTGAGTGTACACACACAACACACACTCTATTTCCTTCTGATCGCTGATTGATTATTGTAATTAGTTAGTTCTACTTACTGTTATTACTTACTCTTACTGTACTAGGAGTCTAGGACACTCAGTCACTGTGTTCATAGGCTACTAGCTCCTGCGTGCGTGCACTCACTGTCTGAGTGTACACACACCCACACTCCATTTCCTTCTGATCGCTGATTGATTATTGTAATTAGTTAGTTCTACTTACTGTTATTACTTACTCTTACTGTACTAGGAGTCTAGGACACTCAGTCACTGTGTTCATAGGCTACTAGCTCCTGCGTGCGTGCACTCACTGTCTGAGTGTACACACACCCACACTCCATTTCCTTCTGATCGCTGATTGATTATTGTAATTAGTTAGTTCTACTTACTGGTGTTACTACTTACTCTTACTGTACTAGGAGTCTAGGACACTCAGTCACTGTGTTCATAGGCTACTAGCTCCTGCGTGCGTCCACTCACTGTCTGAGTGTACACACACCCACACTCCATTTCCTTCTGATCGCTGATTGATTATTGTAATTAGTTAGTTCTACTTACTGTTACTACTTACTCTTACTGTACTAGGAGTCTAGGACACTCAGTCACTGTGTTCATAGGCTACTAGCTCCTGCGTGCGTGCACTCACTGTCTGAGTGTACACACACCCACACTCCATTTCCTTCTGATCGCTGATTGATTATTGTAATTAGTTAGTTCTACTTACTGTTACTACTTACTCTTACTGTACTAGGAGTCTAGGACACTCAGTCACTGTGTTCATAGGCTACTAGCTCCTGCGTGCGTGCACTCACTGTCTGAGTGTACACACACCCACACTCCATTTCCTTCTGATCGCTGATTGATTATTGTAATTAGTTAGTTCTACTTACTGGTGTTACTACTTACTCTTACTGTACTAGGAGTCTAGGACACTCAGTCACTGTGTTCATAGGCTACTAGCTCCTGCGTGCGTGCACTCACTGTCTGAGTGTACACACACCCACACTCCATTTCCTTCTGATCGCTGATTGATTATTGTAATTAGTTAGTTCTACTTACTGTTACTACTTACTCTTACTGTACTAGGAGTCTAGGACACTCAGTCACTGTGTTCATAGGCTACTAGCTCCTGCGTGCGTGCACTCACTGTCTGAGTGTACACACACCCACACTCCATTTCCTTCTGATCGCTGATTGATTATTGTAATTAGTTAGTTCTACTTACTGTTACTACTTACTCTTACTGTACTAGGAGTCTAGGACACTCAGTCACTGTGTTCATAGGCTACTAGCTCCTGCGTGCGTGCACTCACTGTCTGAGTGTACACACACCCACACTCCATTTCCTTCTGATCGCTGATTGATTATTGTAATTAGTTAGTTCTACTTACTGGTGTTACTACTTACTCTTACTGTACTAGGAGTCTAGGACACTCAGTCACTGTGTTCATAGGCTACTAGCTCCTGCGTGCGTGCACTCACTGTCTGAGTGTACACACACCCACACTCCATTTCCTTCTGATCGCTGATTGATTATTGTAATTAGTTAGTTCTACTTACTGTTACTACTTACTCTTACTGTACTAGGAGTCTAGGACACTCAGTCACTGTGTTCATAGGCTACTAGCTCCTGCGTGCGTGCACTCACTGTCTGAGTGTACACACACCCACACTCCATTTCCTTCTGATCGCTGATTGATTATTGTAATTAGTTAGTTCTACTTACTGTTACTACTTACTCTTACTGTACTAGGAGTCTAGGACACTCAGTCACTGTCCATAGGCTACTAGCTCCTGCGTGCGTGCACTCACTGTCTCAGTGTACACACACCCACACTCCATTTCCTTCTGATCGCTGATTGATTATCGTAATTAGTTAGTTGTACTTACTGTTACTACTTACTCTTACTGTACTAGGAGTCTAGGACACTCAGTCACTGTGTTCATAGGCTACTAGCTCCTGCGTGCGTGCACTCACTGTCTGAGTGTACACACACCCACACTCCATTTCCTTCTGATCGCTGATTGATTATTGTAATTAGTTAGTTCTACTTACTGTTACTACTTACTCTTACTGTACTAGGAGTCTAGGACACTCAGTCACTGTGTTCATAGGCTACTAGCTCCTGCCTGCGTGCACTCACTGTCTGAGTGTACACACACCCACACTCCATTTCCTTCTGATCGCTGATTGATTATTGTAATTAGTTAGTTCTACTTACTGGTGTTACTACTTACTCTTACTGTACTAGGAGTCTAGGACACTCAGTCACTGTGTTCATAGGCTACTAGCTCCTGCCTGCGTGCACTCACTGTCTGAGTGTACACACACTAAATTTACTTGTGATTACTACTGATTATTGTAACTGCTAGTTGTACTTCCTGACTGTTACTACTTACTTACTGTACTAGGGGACACTCACTCAGTCACCTCACCAACCAACCCACTCCATTAAAGTACCCCACTTTTCACCCGCCCTTTTACAAAACTTTTGTCTATACGCCCAAAACATTGAAGATGTCTGGAAGTGGCAGCCAGCGCGGTTTGGGCAAGGGGAAGGGCAGCAAGGGAATCAGGAGGAGAGGGAGCAGCATTGTGGCAAGCCGCGGCCGCGGGCGCGCCACCATGCACAGTTCCGCAGCAGCAGCAGCAGCGTCAGTGGCTAACATTCCTCCCATAGCCACTGGCCGTGGACGCCTTGGGCGCCGCCCAGCAGGAGCATCTGCAACTCACGCTGCAGAGACACAGCAGCAGCAGCGTGTAGCACCTGCTCCCATTTTCCTCCAGCCGGGTCGGAAACGTCCCATTGAGGAAAAGGATGCAGACACTGTGGTGCAACTGATGACGGAGGATGAGCAGCCCGCCATCAGCTCTGCATCCGAGGCCTCCACCCTCACCACCACCACCACCCCTGTTCGCAGCAGCCGCCCAGCAGGGTCTGGGGAGGAGGCCAGTTCACCGTCACTCGCCGACCTGTCATTCAGCAGTCTTTTGACCCCAGGCATCATGAGTAAATTGTCTGCTGTTGTTGGCGATCTTGAGGAGGAGATGCTGATGGGCACTTTGGGGGATGAGGGATTGGACAGCAAGACTGTGGCGACAGTCAAGCGTCCCATCCATGCATCAGGAGAGGAGTTTGGGGGGTCCTCATCCCAGCAGGACATGTTTCAGGAGGGGGAGGATGATGATGACCCGGTGACAGACAGAGACTGGGTGCCACCACCTCCAGGGGATGTCGTCCTCAGCAGCTCTGAGGAGGAGGAGGAGGATGCGCTTGTGGGCCTTGCAAGGAGGCGCATCATTGCAAGCATTGGCAGCGTCCCACAGCCTGCTGGTGTCTCAGGCTCAGCAGCAGCAGCAGCAGCATCAGCCAGTACCACCCCCAGCCGCACCCAAGCCCCCCCTCCAACCACCACAGGGAGACAGGCAGCAGCGCTTCCATGCCGTAGGGGGAAGTTTCTGTCACCAATCTGGCGGTTTTTCACCATGCCCACTGTGTACAGCAAGTACGCCACTTGCAACCACTGTCAGCGGAAGTTGAGCAGAGGTGCAGACCCCTTAAAGTTCAGCACCAGCTCGCTCATCAACCACCTTGCGGCTAAACATTTCCACCAGCATGAGGAGTTCCAGAGGCTGAAGGCATCTGCTGCTGGCAGTGGCACCACACCCATCACTGCACAGCCTTCAGCAGCAGCAGCAGCAACAGCAGCCACCCGCCCTCCTGCTCCTCCAGCAGCACCAGCAGGAGTGCGGAAACGCACTGCTCCTCCCCCCTCTGCAACTCCTGCCGCCGACACTGAGGCCTGTTCTGGAAGCCAGTCCTCAGTGGCCTCCTCTGCTGTGTCTGCTGATTCCCGTGTCAGCAAAAGGCCACGCCAGAGCCTTTTGAGCGAGTCCTTCCAGGGGGTGGTTAGGGCTCTGCCTCCCAGCAGCCGTCGCGTGCGGCAGCTGAACGGCTTGCTGGCACGGGCCATGTGCTCCCAACTCCTGCCGTACACGCTCGTGCAGGAGGGGAGCGACATTCGTGCGCTGCTTGCTTGCGCAGCCCCAGACTGGCAGCTCCCCAGCAGACACTTCTTTGCCCGCAAGGCCATTCCTGCACTGCACCGCTTTGTGATGGCCAATGTGGAGCGAGGGCTGGAGCACGCGGTTGGTGAAAGGGTCCACGTCACCATGGACTCCTGGAGCAGCCGCTTCGGGACAGGCCGCTACCTGTCCTTCACTGTCCACTGGGTCAGCTTGGTGGAAGGGGGTGAGGATGGGAGAGCAGCAGCGGGCACAGCAGCAGCAGCAACACAGTGGGTGGTGCCACCCCGCAGGCTCAGGGGAACTGCAGCAGGTTCCTCCGATCCTCTGCCATCCTCCGGCACACCTGGCCAAACCCCCCGCCTCAGCAGCAGCGTGAAGGCCCGCCACTGCCAAGCGCTGCTGCACTTGGTCAGCCTTGGGAAGACCAAGCTGACGGCAACCCATGTGTTGGCCAAACTCCAGGAGCAGGAGAGGATTTGGCTGACCCCCAGAGGCCTCAGAGTCGGAGAGGTGGTGGCCGACAATGGGGCCAATCTGGTTGCCGCAATAGACAGGGGAAACCTGACCCACATCCCCTGTCTTGCCCACGTGCTGAACCTGGTGGTGCAGAAGTTCCTGCGCACCTACCAGGGGATGGGCGAACTGCTGGAAACGGCAAGGAATGTTGTGCGTCACTTCCGGCGCTCGGCTGCAGCCTGTGCGAGCCTGGAAGACGTGCAAAAGGAGCTGGATCTGCCACGCCATCGGCTGATCCTTGACGTTCCGACTCGCTGGAACTCCACCCTGGCGATGTTGGAGCGTCTGGTTGAACAGAGGCGCGCTGTCAAACAGTACCTTGCCCTGGCCACTGTTTCCGCAGCTCAGAGAAGGGACAAGACCAGCAACTTCCCGTCCATCGTCCCCGATGATGACTGGAGGCACATGCAGCAGGTGTGCTTAGTGCTGGCTCCCTTCCTGCAGGCCACAAACATGGTGAGCAGGGACCATGCTATGGTCTGCGAGTGGGTGCCCCTGGTTTCTCTGCTGAACAGGGCCCTCGATGCTTTGCTGGAACAGGGAGCGGCAGCCTTGGACCAGCAGGAGCGGCAACCAGCTGCGCAGTCCACCTCTGAGGGGGAGGAGGAGGAGGACTTGGTGGAGGTCCCTGACCTGGCTGCTGATGAGGGGGATCAGCACAGCGCAGCTGAGTTGGTGCGGGGGTGGAGAGAGGATGAGGCGGCAGAGGAGGAGGATGAGGACAGCACTGACGTCGATGTGCCAGCAGACGTGGCCCGCCTCTTCCCAATGGCAGCGCACATGCTGACGTGCCTGCGCAGGGACCCCAGGGTGATCCAGATGAAGCAGAGGGAGGACATCTGGATCAGCATGATGTTGGACCCACGCCTCAAGGGGAAGTTGAGCCAGTTCCTGCCGCCTGCAGGAGGAGACCCAGCGCAACAAATAAGGAGCTTGCAGCAGGCCCTTGTTGAGCGCTTGGAGGAAGCCTTCCCCCAGCCTTCCACCCCCACTGTCCAGCAGCCAGCACAGAGGCAGCAGCAGGTGCCTGCATCCAGCAGCAGCAAGCGCCCCACAGACCTGCTGTCTCTCAGCCACGAGCTCTACAGGACTGTAGAGGCTCCGGCAGCAGTGACTAGAGAGGAGATGCATGCAGCAGCATCCTCCTCCGGTCACAGCCAGCGCCTGACCCGCATGGTGGCTGACTACATGGGGTCGTACAGCGGGCTTGACAGCGATGCCCCTGTTGATCCCATGGAGTATTGGGTCAAGCGCATGGAGATCTGGAGCGAGCTGGCGCAGTACGCCCTGGAAGTGCTGTCCTGCCCCCCTTCCAGCGTGCTGTCCGAGCGCTGCTTCAGTGCAGCTGGTGGCGTGGTCACCGAGAAACGCTCACGTCTGTCTCACAAGTCTGTGGACAGACTGACGTTTCTCAAGATGAACCAGGCGTGGGTGGAAGGCGAGTTCCTGGCCCCTGTTGTCGGCGAGAGGGGGACATGAACTGGCTGCCGGAACCATCGTTAATGTGCCTTACCACCCTTTACCACCTCCTGGCTCCTGCTCACTAAGCCAGCCTGGTTCACTTTGACTATTACGTCGCCTGCAGCCACACATTTTACACCTACAGTGGGCTGCTGTGTACTGCCCTTCTGCTGTCTGTCTGTGTTTCCCACTGCCAGGGTACACAGAATTACCTTCTTCTGCTGCCACTCTGCCACCAGCTATTACGTCAAACAATAGCTATATTGGTTGCAAAACCAAAAACCAAAAAACCATAAAAAAAAAAAAAAGGTTTAATTTTTCTGAGGTGCCCGGGTTGAAAACTGTGTTGTCCCAGTTGTGTATTGGACACAATGTGGGCTGCACGACCGCTGTCTGGGACCTCCTGTTGTGTTTATTTACAGCCCTGGTATCACCGCTAGGTACAAGGGCTATTATGTCACGCTGCCTACCTGCTGCCACACTCACACTGCTCCTCCATACCTCCTCCTGCTGCTGCTGCTGCTGTCTGTCTGTGTTTCCCACTGCCAGGGTACACAGATGATTTACCTTCTGCTGCCACTCTGCCACCAGCTATTACGTCAAACAATAGCTGCTCGCCTACTCCTCCATTCCTCCTCCTGCTGCTGCTGTCTGTCTGTGTTTCCCACTGCCAGGGTACACGGAATTACCTTCTTCTGCTGCCACTCTGCCACCAGCTATTACGTCAAACAATAGCTATATTGGTTGCAAAACCAAAAACCAAAAAACAATAAAAAAAAAAAAAAAAGGTTTAATTTTTCTGAGGTGCCCGGGTTGAAAACTGTGTTGTCCCAGTTGTGTATTGGACACAATGTGGGCTGCACGACCGCTGTCTGGGACCTCCTGTTGTGTTTATTTACAGCCCTGGTATCACCGCTAGGTACCAGGGCTATTATGTCACGCTGCCTACCTGCTGCCACACTCACACTGCTCCTCCATACCTCCTCCTGCTGCTGCTGCTGCTGTCTGTCTGTGTTTCCCACTGCCAGGGTACACAGATGATTTACCTTCTGCTGCCACTCTGCCACCAGCTATTACGTCAAACAATAGCTGCTCGCCTACTCCTCCATTCCTCCTCCTGCTGCTGCTGTCTGTCTGTGTTTCCCACTGCCAGGGTACACAGATGATTTACCTTCTGCTGCCACTCTGCCACCAGCTATTACGTCAAACAATAGCTGCTCGCCTACTCCTCCATTCCTCCTCCTGCTGCTGCTGTCTGTCTGTGTTTCCCACTGCCAGGGTACACAGAATTAACTTCTGCTGCCACTCTGCCACCAGCTATTACGTCAAACAATAGCTATATTGGTTGCAAAACCAAAACCAAACAAACCATTAAAAAAAAAAAAAAAGGTTTAATTTTCTGAGGTGCCCGGGTTGAAAACTGTGTTGTCCCAGTTGTGTATTGGACACAATGTGGGCTGCACGACCGCTGTCTGGGACCTCCTGTTGTGTTTATTTACAGCCCTGGTATCACCGCTAGGTACCAGGGCTATTATGTCACGCTGCCTACCTGCTGCCACACTCACACTGCTCCTCCATACCTCCTCCTGCTGCTGCTGCTGCTGTCTGTCTGTGTTTCCCACTGCCAGGGTACACAGATGATTTACCTTCTGCTGCCACTCTGCCACCAGCTATTACGTCAAACAATAGCTGCTCGCCTACTCCTCCATTCCTCCTCCTGCTGCTGCTGTCTGTCTGTGTTTCCCACTGCCAGGGTACACAGATGATTTACCTTCTGCTGCCACTCTGCCACCAGCTATTACGTCAAACAATAGCTGCTCGCCTACTCCTCCATTCCTCCTCCTGCTGCTGCTGTCTGTCTGTGTTTCCCACTGCCAGGGTACACAGAATTACCTTCTGCTGCCACTCTGCCACCAGCTATTACGTCAAACAATAGCTATATTGGTTGCAAAACCAAAACCAAACAAACCATTAAAAAAAAAAAAAAGGTTTAATTTTTCTGAGGTGCCCGGGTTGAAAACTGTGTTGTCCCAGTTGTGTATTGGACACAATGTGGGCTGCACGACCGCTGTCTGGGACCTCCTGTTGTGTTTATTTACAGCCCTGGTATCACCGCTAGGTACCAGGGCTATTATGTCACGGCGAGCTGCCTGCCTCATTGACTGCCTGCTGCCACACACTCATCCTCCTCCTCCTGCTGCTGAATTTACCTCCTGCTGTCTTTGTGTTTCCACTGCCAGGGAGCACATACAATGGCGCTTCCAACATGCGTGCGCCCACCAGCTATTTGTTACGCTCAAAAATAGCTGCATTTCTTTAAAAAAAAAATTGAAAAGAGAAATACGTGAAGAAGAAGAAGAAGAAGAAGAAGAAGAAGAAGAAGAAGAAGAAGAAGAAGAAGAAGAAGAAGAAGAAGAAGAAGAAGAAGAAGAAGAAGAAGAAGAAGAAGAAGAAGAAGAAGAAGAAGAAGAAGAAGAAGAAGAATATACAGTAACACTACTGAACAAAATTAAGGACACAACTTCTCTTTCCACATTTTTTTTTAAAGGAACATCCCCACATAATCACTTGCTGTTGTTACTTGGAAAAAAAGAGGTTTCTTGCATCATTCACCCTCAAAACAAGTGTTGGAAGCTATTTAAGGCCAATTCGAATAGTCAGCTCGAATAGTTAGCTCGAATACCGACTCGAATAGTGAGCTCGAAGTCCGAGGTCGAATCGAATAGTAAAAATTATTCGACTCGAATATTCGACTGACCTCGAATAATTTACTATTCGAATTCGACCAAACTCGAATTTTAAAAAGGGGTATTTGAGCATCACTATTCGGGATATAAAAACACATAAGGGGGGACCCTTATATCCGGGACATAAAAACACGTAAGGGGGGACCCTTATATCCGGGACATAAAAACACGTAAGGGGGGACCCTTATATCCGGGACATAAAAACACGTAAGGGGGGACCCTTATATCCGGGACATAAAAACACATAAGGGGGGACCCTTATATCCGGGACATAAAAACACATAAGGGGGGACCCTTATATCAGGGACATAAAAACACATAAGGGAGGACCCTTATATCCGGGACATAAAAACACGTAAGGCGGGACCCTTATATCCGGGACATAAAAACACATAAGGGGGGACCCTTATATCCGGGACATAAAAATACATAAGGGGGGACCCTTATATCCGGGACATAAAAACACGTAAGGGGGGACCCTTATACCCGGGACATAAAAACACGTAAGGGGGGACCCTTATATCCGGGACATAAAAACACATAAGGTGGGACCCTTATATCCGGGACATAAAAATACATAAGGGGGGACCCTTATATCCGGGACATAAAAACACATAAGGGGGGACCCTTATATCCGGGACATAAAAACACATAAGGGGGGACCCTTATATTCGGGATATAAAAACACGTAAGGGGGGACCCTTATATCCGGGACATAAAAACACATAAGGGGGGACCCTTATATCCGGGACATAAAAACACATAAGGGGGGACCCTTATATCCGAGACATAAAAACACGTAAGGGGGGACCCTTATATCCTGGACATAAAAACACGTAAGGGGGGACCCTTATATCCAGGACATAAAAACACGTAAGGGGGGACCCTTATATCCGGGACATAAAAACACATAAGGGGGGACCCTTATATTCGGGATATAAAAACACGTAAGGGGGGACCCTTATATCCGGGACATAAAAACACATAAGGGGGGACCCTTATATCCGGGACATAAAAACACATAAGGGGGGACCCTTATATCCGGGACATAAAAACACGTTAGGGGGGACCCTTATATCTGGGACATAAAAACACATAAGGGGGACCCTTATATCCGGGACATAACACATAAGGGGGGACCCTTATATCCGGGACATAAAAACACATAAGTCGGGACCCTTATATCCGGGACATAAAAACACTTAAGGGGGACCCTTATATCCGGGAAATAAAAATACGTAAGGGGGGACCCTTATATCCGGGACATAAAAACACATAAGGGGGGACCCTTATATCCGGGACATAAAAACACATAAAGGGGGACCCTTATATCCGGGACATAAAACACATAAGGGGGGACCCTTATATTCGGGATATAAAAACACGTAAGGGGGGACCCTTATATCCGGGACATAAAAACACATAAGGGGGGACCCTTATATCCGGGACATAAAAACACATAAGGGGGGACCCTTATATCCGGGACATAAAAACACATAAGGGGGGACCCTTATATCCGAGACATAAAAACACGTAAGGGGGGACCCTTATATCCTGGACATAAAAACACGTAAGGGGGGACCCTTATATCCAGGACATAAAAACACATAAGGGGGGACCCTTATATCCGGGACATAAAAACACATAAGGGGGGACCCTTATATCCGGGACATAAAAACACATAAGGGGGGACCCTTATATCCGGGACATAAAAACACGTTAGGGGGGACCCTTATATCTAGGACATAAAAACACATAAGGGGGACCCTTATATCCGGGACATAACACATAAGGGGGGACCCTTATATCCGGGACATAAAAACACATAAGGGGGGACCCTTATATCCGGGACATAAAAACACATAAGGGGGGACCCTTATATCCGGGACATAAAAACACGTTAGGGGGGACCCTTATATCTAGGACATAAAAACACATAAGGGGGACCCTTATATCCGGGACATAACACATAAGGGGGGACCCTTATATCCGGGACATAAAAACACATAAGGGGGGACCCTTATATCCGGGACATAAAAACACATAAGTGGGGACCCTTATATCCGGGACATAAAAATACGTAAGGGGGGACCCTTATATCCGGGACAGAAAAACACATAAGGGGGGACCCTTATATCCGGGACATAAAAACACGTAAGGCGGGACCCTTATATCCGGGACATAAAAACACAAAAGGGGGGACCCTTATATCCGGGACATAAAAACACATAAGGGGGGACCCTTATATCCAGGACATAAAAATACATAAGGGGGGACCCTTATATCCGGGACATAAAAACACATAAGGGGGGACCCTTATATCCGGGACATAAAACACATAAGGGGGGACCCTTATATTCGGGATATAAAAACACGTAAGGGGGGACCCTTATATCCGGGACATAAAAACACATAAGGGGGGACCCTTATATCCGGGACATAAAAACACATAAGGGGGGACCCTTATATCCGAGACATAAAAACACGTAAGGGGGGACCCTTATATCCTGGACATAAAAACACGTAAGGGGGGACCCTTATATCCAGGACATAAAAACACATAAGGGGGGACCCTTATATCCGGGACATAAAAACACATAAGGGGGGACCCTTATATTCGGGACATAAAAACACGTAAGGGGGGACCCTTATATCCGGGACATAAAAACACATAAGGGGGGACCCTTATATCCGGGACATAAAAACACATAAGGGGGGACCCTTGTATCCGGGACATAAAAACACGTTAGGGGGGACCCTTATATCTGGGACATAAAAACACATAAGGGGGACCCTTATATCCGGGACATAACACATAAGGGGGGACCCTTATATCCGGGACATAAAAACACATAAGTCGGGACCCTTATATCCGGGACATAAAAACACTTAAGGGGGACCCTTATATCCGGGAAATAAAAATACGTAAGGGGGGACCCTTATATCCGGGACATAAAAACACATAAGGGGGGACCCTTATATCCGGGACATAAAAACACATAAGGGGGGACCCTTATATCAGGGACATAAAAACACATAAGGGAGGACCCTTATATCTGGGACATAAAAACATGTAAGGCGGGACCTTTATATCCGGGACATAAAAACACATAAGGGGGGACCCTTATATCCGGGACATAAAAACACATAAGGGGGGACCCTTATATCCGGGACATAAAAATACATAAGGGGGGACCCTTATATCAGGGACATAAAAACACATAAGGGAGGACCCTTATATCTGGGACATAAAAACATGTAAGGCGGGACCTTTATATCCGGGACATAAAAACACTTAAGGGGGACCCTTATATCCGGGAAATAAAAATACGTAAGGGGGGACCCTTATATCCGGGACATAAAAACACATAAGGGGGGACCCTTATATCCGGGACATAAAAACACATAAGGGGGGACCCTTATATCAGGGACATAAAAACACATAAGGGAGGACCCTTATATCTGGGACATAAAAACATGTAAGGCGGGACCTTTATATCCGGGACATAAAAACACGTAAGGGGGGACCCTTATATCCAGGATATAAAAACACATAAGGGGGGACCCTTATATCCGGGACATAAAAATACATAAGGGGGGACCCTTATATCCGGGACATAAAAACACATAAGGGGGGACCCTTATATCCGGGACATAAAAACACGTTAGGGGGGACCCTTATATCTGGGACATAAAAACACATAAGGGGGACCCTTATATCCAGGACATAACACATAAGGGGGGACCCTTATATCCGGGACATAAAAACACATAAGTCGGGACCCTTATATCCGGGACATAAAAACACTTAAGGGGGACCCTTATATCCGGGAAATAAAAATACGTAAGGGGGGACCCTTATATCCGGGACATAAAAACACATAAGGGGGGACCCTTATATCCGGGACATAAAAACACATAAGGGGGGACCCTTATATCAGGGACATAAAAACACATAAGGGAGGACCCTTATATCTGGGACATAAAAACATGTAAGGCGGGACCTTTATATCCGGGACATAAAAACACATAAGGGGGGACCCTTATATCCGGGACATAAAAACACATAAGGGGGGACCCTTATATCCGGGACATAAAAATACATAAGGGGGGACCCTTATATCAGGGACATAAAAACACATAAGGGAGGACCCTTATATCTGGGACATAAAAACATGTAAGGCGGGACCTTTATATCCGGGACATAAAAACACTTAAGGGGGACCCTTATATCCGGGAAATAAAAATACGTAAGGGGGGACCCTTATATCCGGGACATAAAAACACATAAGGGGGGACCCTTATATCCGGGACATAAAAACACGTAAGGGGGTATCCTTATATCCGGGACATAAAAACACATAAGGGGGGACCCTTATATCCGGGACATAAAAACACATAAGGGGGGACCCTTATATCCTGGACATAAAAACACGTAAGGGCGACCCTTATATCCGGGACATAAAAACACATAAGGGGGGACCCTTATATCCTGGACATAAAAACACATAAGGGGGGACCCTTATATCCGGGACATAAAAACACAAGGGGGACCCTTATATCCGGGACATAAAAACACGTAAGGGGGGACCCTTATATCCGGGACATAAAAACACATAAGGGGGGACTCTTATATCCGGGACATAAAAACACATAAGGGGGGACCCTTATATCCGGGACATAAAAACACGTAAGGGGGGACCCTTATATCCGGGACATAAAAACACATAAGGGGGGACCCTTATATCCGGGACATAAAAACCCATAAGGGGGGACCCTTATATCCGGGACATAAAAACACATAAGGGGGGACCCTTATATCCGGGACATAAAAACCCATAAGGGGGGACCCTTATATCCGGGACATAAAAACACATAAGGGGGGACCCTTATAGCCGGGACATAAAAACACATAAGGGGGGACCCTTATATCCGGGACATAAAAACACGTAAACGGGGACCCTTATATCCGGGACATAAAAACACGTAAGGAGGACCCTTATATCCGGGACATAAAAACACATAAGGTGGGACCCTTATATCCGGGACATAAAAATACATAAGGGGGGACCCTTATATCCGGGACATAAAAACACATAGGGGGGACCCTTGTATCCGGGACATAAAAACACATAAGGGGGGAAACTTATATCCGGGACATAAAAACACATAAGGGGGGACCCTTATATCCTGGACATAAAAACACATAAGGGGGGACCCTTATATCCGGGACATAAAAACACATAAGGTGGGACCCATATATTCATGACATAAAACACATAAGGGGGCCCTTATATCCAGGACATAAAAACACATAAGGGGGGACCCTTATATCCGGGATATAAAAACACATAAGGGGGATCCTTATATTTGGGACATAAAAACACATAAGGGGGGACCCTTATATCCGGGACATAAAAACACATAAGGGGGGACCCTTATATCCGAGACATAAAAACACGTAAGGGGGGACCCTTATATCCTGGACATAAAAACACGTAAGGGGGGACCCTTATATCCAGGACATAAAAACACATAAGGGGGGACCCTTATATCCGGGACATAAAAATACATAAGGGGGGACCCTTATATCCGGGACATAAAAACACATAAGGGGGGACCCTTATATCCGGGACATAAAAACACATAAGGGGGGACCCTTATATTCGGGACATAAAAACACGTAAGGGGGGACCCTTATATCCGGGACATAAAAACACATAAGGGGGGACCCTTATATCCGGGACATAAAAACACATAAGGGGGGACCCTTATATCCGGGACATAAAAACACGTTAGGGGGGACCCTTATATCTGGGACATAAAAACACATAAGGGGGACCCTTATATCCGGGACATAACACATAAGGGGGGACCCTTATATCCGGGAAATAAAAACACATAAGTCGGGACCCTTATATCCGGGACATAAAAACACTTAAGGGGGACCCTTATATCCGGGAAATAAAAATACGTAAGGGGGGACCCTTATATCCGGGACATAAAAACACATAAGGGGGGACCCTTATATCCGGGACATAAAAACACATAAAGGGGGACCCTTATATCCGGGACATAAAACACATAAGGGGGGACCCTTATATTCGGGATATAAAAACACGTAAGGGGGGACCCTTATATCCGGGACATAAAAACACATAAGGGGGGACCCTTATATCCGGGACATAAAAACACATAAGGGGGGGCCCTTATATCCGGGACATAAAAACACATAAGGGGGGACCCTTATATCCGAGACATAAAAACACGTAAGGGGGGACCCTTATATCCTGGACATAAAAACACGTAAGGGGGGACCCTTATATCCAGGACATAAAAACACATAAGGGGGGACCCTTATATCCGGGACATAAAAACACATAAGGGGGGACCCTTATATCCGGGACATAAAAACACATAAGGGGGGACCCTTATATCCGGGACATAAAAACACGTTAGGGGGGACCCTTATATCTAGGACATAAAAACACATAAGGGGGACCCTTATATCCGGGACATAACACATAAGGGGGGACCCTTATATCCGGGACATAAAAACACATAAGGGGGGACCCTTATATCCGGGACATAAAAACACATAAGTGGGGACCCTTATATCCGGGACATAAAAATACGTAAGGGGGGACCCTTATATCCGGGACATAAAAACACATAAGGGGGGACCCTTATATCCGGGACATAAAAACACGTAAGGCGGGACCCTTATATCCGGGACATAAAAACACAAAAGGGGGGACCCTTATATCCGGGACATAAAAACACATAAGGGGGGACCCTTATATCCAGGACATAAAAATACATAAGGGGGGACCCTTATATCCGGGACATAAAAACACATAAGGGGGGACCCTTATATCCGGGACATAAAACACATAAGGGGGGACCCTTATATTCGGGATATAAAAACACGTAAGGGGGGACCCTTATATCCGGGACATAAAAACACATAAGGGGGGACCCTTATATCCGGGACATAAAAACACATAAGGGGGGACCCTTATATCCGAGACATAAAAACACGTAAGGGGGGACCCTTATATCCTGGACATAGAAACACGTAAGGGGGGACCCTTATATCCAGGACATAAAAACACATAAGGGGGGACCCTTATATCCGGGACATAAAAACACATAAGGGGGGACCCTTATATTCGGGACATAAAAACACGTAAGGGGGGACCCTTATATCCGGGACATAAAAACACATAAGGGGGGACCCTTATATCCGGGACATAAAAACACATAAGGGGGGACCCTTATATCCGGGACATAAAAACACGTTAGGGGGGACCCTTATATCTGGGACATAAAAACACATAAGGGGGACCCTTATATCCGGGACATAACACATAAGGGGGGACCCTTATATCCGGGACATAAAAACACATAAGTCGGGACCCTTATATCCGGGACATAAAAACACTTAAGGGGGACCCTTATATCCGGGAAATAAAAATACGTAAGGGGGGACCCTTATATCCGGGACATAAAAACACATAAGGGGGGACCCTTATATCCGGGACATAAAAACACATAAGGGGGGACCCTTATATCAGGGACATAAAAACACATAAGGGAGGACCCTTATATCTGGGACATAAAAACATGTAAGGCGGGACCTTTATATCCGGGACATAAAAACACTTAAGGGGGACCCTTATATCCGGGAAATAAAAATACGTAAGGGGGGACCCTTATATCCGGGACATAAAAACACATAAGGGGGGACCCTTATATCCGGGACATAAAAACACATAAGGGGGGACCCTTATATCAGGGACATAAAAACACATAAGGGAGGACCCTTATATCTGGGACATAAAAACATTTAAGGCGGGACCTTTATATCCGGGACATAAAAACACATAAGGGGGGACCCTTATATCCAGGACATAAAAACACATAAGGGGGGACCCTTATATCCGGGACATAAAAATACATAAGGGGGGACCCTTATATCCGGGACATAAAAACACGTAAGGGGGGACCCTTATATCCTGGACATAAAAACACGTAAGGGGGGACCCTTATATCCAGGACATAAAAACACATAAGGGGGGACCCTTATATCCGGGACATAAAAATACATAAGGGGGGACCCTTATATCCGGGACATAAAAACACATAAGGGGGGACCCTTATATCCGGGACATAAAAACACGTTAGGGGGGACCCTTATATCTGGGACATAAAAACACATAAGGGGGACCCTTATATCCAGGACATAACACATAAGGGGGGACCCTTATATCCGGGACATAAAAACACATAAGTCGGGACCCTTATATCCGGGACATAAAAACACTTAAGGGGGACCCTTATATCCGGGAAATAAAAATACGTAAGGGGGGACCCTTATATCCGGGACATAAAAACACATAAGGGGGGACCCTTATATCCGGGACATAAAAACACATAAGGGGGGACCCTTATATCAGGGACATAAAAACACATAAGGGAGGACCCTTATATCTGGGACATAAAAACATGTAAGGCGGGACCTTTATATCCGGGACATAAAAACACATAAGGGGGGACCCTTATATCCGGGACATAAAAACACATAAGGGGGGACCCTTATATCCGGGACATAAAAATACATAAGGGGGGACCCTTATATCAGGGACATAAAAACACATAAGGGAGGACCCTTATATCTGGGACATAAAAACATGTAAGGCGGGACCTTTATATCCGGGACATAAAAACACTTAAGGGGGACCCTTATATCCGGGAAATAAAAATACGTAAGGGGGGACCCTTATATCCGGGACATAAAAACACATAAGGGGGGACCCTTATATCCGGGACATAAAAACACATAAGGGGGGACCCTTATATCAGGGACATAAAAACACATAAGGGAGGACCCTTATATCTGGGACATAAAAACATGTAAGGCGGGACCTTTATATCCGGGACATAAAAACACATAAGGGGGGACCCTTATATCCGGGACATAAAAACACATAAGGGGGGACCCTTATATCCGGGACATAAAAATACATAAGGGGGGACCCTTATATCCGGGACATAAAAACACATAAGGGGGGACCCTTATATCAGGGACATAAAAACACATAAGGGAGGACCCTTATATCCGGGACATAAAAACACGTAAGGCGGGACCCTTATATCCGGGACATAAAAACACATAAGGGGGGACCCTTATATCCGGGACATAAAAATACATAAGGGGGGACCCTTATATCCGGGACATAAAAACACGTAAGGTTGGACCCTTATATCCGGGACATAAAAACACATAAGGGGGGACCCTTATATCCGGGACATAAAAACACATAAGGGGGGACCCTTATATCCGGGACATAAAAACACATAAGGGGGGACCCTTATATCAGGGACATAAAAACACATAAGGGAGGACCCTTTTATCCGGGACATAAAAACACATAAGGGAGGACCCTTTTATCCGGGACATAAAAACACATAAGGGGGGACCCTTATATTTGGGACATAAAAACACGTAAGGGGGGACCCTTATATCCGGGACATAAAAACACATAAGGGGGGACCCTTATATCCGGGACATAAAAACACATAAGGGGGGACCCTTATATCCGGGACATAAAAACACGTTAGGGAGGACCCTTATATCTGGGACATAAAAACACATAAGGGGAACCCTTATATCCGGGACATAACACATAAGGGGGGA
Source organism: Hyperolius riggenbachi (assembly GCF_040937935.1). Classification (NCBI taxonomy): domain Eukaryota; kingdom Metazoa; phylum Chordata; class Amphibia; order Anura; family Hyperoliidae; genus Hyperolius; species Hyperolius riggenbachi. The sequence goes on from NC_090656.1 coordinate 185,063,079, forward strand.
CCCTTATATCCGGGACATAAAAACACATAAGGGGGGACCCTTATATCCGGGACATAAAAACACATAAGGGGGGACCCTTATAACCGGGACATAAAAATACGTAAGGGGGGACCCTCATATCCGGGACATAAAAACACATAAGGGGGGACCCTTATATCCGGGACATAAAAACACATAAGGGGGGACCCTTATATCAGGGACATAAAAACACATAAGGGAGGACCCTTATATCCGGGACATAAAAACACGTAAGGCGGGACCCTTATATCCAGGACATAAAAACACATAAAGGGGGACCCTTATATCCGGGACATAAAAATACATAAGGGGGGACCCTTATATCCGGGACATAAAAACACGTAAGGGGGGACCCTTATATCCGGGACAAAAAAACACATAAGGGGGGACCCTTATATCCGGGACATAAAAACACATAAGGGGGGACCCTTATATCCGGGACATAAAAATACATAAGGGGGGACCCTTATATCCGGGACATAAAAACACATAAGGGGGGACCCTTATATACGGGACATAAAAACACATAAGGGGGGACCCTTATATCCGGGCCTTAAAAACACGTAAGGGGGTATCCTTATATCCGGGACATAAAAACACATAAGGGGGGACCCTTATATCCGGGACATAAAAACACATAAGGGGGGACCCTTATATCCTGGACATAAAAACACGTAAGGGCGACCCTTATATCCGGGACATAAAAACACATAAGGGGGGACCCTTATATCCTGGACATAAAAACACATAAGGGGGGACCCTTATATCCGGGACATAAAAACACAAGGGGGACCCTTATATCCGGGACATAAAAACACATAAGGGGGGACTCTTATATCCGGGACATAAAAACACATAAGGGGGGACCCTTATATCCGGGACATAAAAACACGTAAGGGGGGACCCTTATATCCGGGACATAAAAACACATAAGGGGGGACCCTTATATCCGGGACATAAAAACCCATAAGGGGGGACCCTTATATCCGGGACATAAAAACACATAAGGGGGGACCCTTATATCCGGGACATAAAAACCCATAAGGGGGGACCCTTATATCCGGGACATAAAAACACATAAGGGGGGACCCTTATAGCCGGGACATAAAAACACATAAGGGGGGACCCTTATATCCGGGACATAAAAACACGTAAGGGGGGACCCTTATATCCGGGACATAAAAACACGTAACGGGGACCCTTATATCCGGGACATAAAAACACATAAGGTGGGACCCTTATATCCGGGACATAAAAATACATAAGGGGGGACCCTTATATCCGGGACATAAAAACACATAGGGGGGACCCTTGTATCCGGGACATTAAAACACATAAGGGGGGAAACTTATATCCGGGACATAAAAACACATAAGGGGGGACCCTTATATCCTGGACATAAAAACACATAAGGGGGGACCCTTATATCCGGGACATAAAAACACATAAGGTGGGACCCATATATTCATGACATAAAACACATAAGGGGGCCCTTATATCCAGGACATAAAAACACATAAGGGGGGACCCTTATATCCGGGATATAAAAACACATAAGGGGGATCCTTATATTTGGGACATAAAAACACATAAGGGGGGACCCTTATATCCGGGACATAAAAACACATAAGGGGGGACCCTTATATCCGAGACATAAAAACACGTAAGGGGGGACCCTTATATCCTGGACATAAAAACACGTAAGGGGGGACCCTTATATCCAGGACATAAAAACACATAAGGGGGGACCCTTATATCCGGGACATAAAAATACATAAGGGGGGACCCTTATATCCGGGACATAAAAACACATAAGGGGGGACCCTTATATCCGGGACATAAAAACACATAAGGGGGGACCCTTATATTCGGGACATAAAAACACGTAAGGGGGGACCCTTATATCCGGGACATAAAAACACATAAGGGGGGACCCTTATATCCGGGACATAAAAACACATAAGGGGGGACCCTTATATCCGGGACATAAAAACACGTTAGGGGGGACCCTTATATCTGGGACATAAAAACACATAAGGGGGACCCTTATATCCGGGACATAACACATAAGGGGGGACCCTTATATCCGGGACATAAAAACACATAAGTCGGGACCCTTATATCCGGGACATAAAAACACTTAAGGGGGACCCTTATATCCGGGAAATAAAAATACGTAAGGGGGGACCCTTATATCCGGGACATAAAAACACATAAGGGGGGACCCTTATATCCGGGACATAAAAACACATAAAGGGGGACCCTTATATCCGGGACATAAAACACATAAGGGGGGACCCTTATATTCGGGATATAAAAACACGTAAGGGGGGACCCTTATATCCGGGACATAAAAACACATAAGGGGGGACCCTTATATCCGGGACATAAAAACACATAAGGGGGGACCCTTATATCCGGGACATAAAAACACATAAGGGGGGACCCTTATATCCGAGACATAAAAACACGTAAGGGGGGACCCTTATATCCTGGACATAAAAACACGTAAGGGGGGACCCTTATATCCAGGACATAAAAACACATAAGGGGGGACCCTTATATCCGGGACATAAAAACACATAAGGGGGGACCCTTATATCCGGGACATAAAAACACATAAGGGGGGACCCTTATATCCGGGACATAAAAACACGTTAGGGGGGACCCTTATATCTAGGACATAAAAACACATAAGGGGGACCCTTATATCCGGGACATAACACATAAGGGGGGACCCTTATATCCGGGACATAAAAACACATAAGGGGGGACCCTTATATCCGGGACATAAAAACACATAAGTGGGGACCCTTATATCCGGGACATAAAAATACGTAAGGGGGGACCCTTATATCCGGGACATAAAAACACATAAGGGGGGACCCTTATATCCGGGACATAAAAACACGTAAGGCGGGACCCTTATATCCGGGACATAAAAACACAAAAGGGGGGACCCTTATATCCGGGACATAAAAACACATAAGGGGGGACCCTTATATCCAGGACATAAAAATACATAAGGGGGGACCCTTATATCCGGGACATAAAAACACATAAGGGGGGACCCTTATATCCGGGACATAAAACACATAAGGGGGGACCCTTATATTCGGGATATAAAAACACGTAAGGGGGGACCCTTATATCCGGGACATAAAAACACATAAGGGGGGACCCTTATATCCGGGACATAAAAACACATAAGGGGGGACCCTTATATCCGAGACATAAAAACACGTAAGGGGGGACCCTTATATCCTGGACATAAAAACACGTAAGGGGGGACCCTTATATCCAGGACATAAAAACACATAAGGGGGGACCCTTATATCCGGGACATAAAAACACATAAGGGGGGACCCTTATATTCGGGACATAAAAACACGTAAGGGGGGACCCTTATATCCGGGACATAAAAACACATAAGGGGGGACCCTTATATCCGGGACATAAAAACACATAAGGGGGGACCCTTATATCCGGGACATAAAAACACGTTAGGGGGGACCCTTATATCTGGGACATAAAAACACATAAGGGGGACCCTTATATCCGGGACATAACACATAAGGGGGGACCCTTATATCCGGGACATAAAAACACATAAGTCGGGACCCTTATATCCGGGACATAAAAACACTTAAGGGGGACCCTTATATCCGGGAAATAAAAATACGTAAGGGGGGACCCTTATATCCGGGACATAAAAACACATAAGGGGGGACCCTTATATCCGGGACATAAAAACACATAAGGGGTGACCCTTATATCAGGGACATAAAAACACATAAGGCAGGACCCTTATATCTGGGACATAAAAACATGTAAGGCGGGACCTTTATATCCGGGACATAAAAACACATAAGGGGGGACCCTTATATCCGGGACATAAAAACACATAAGGGGGGACCCTTATATCCGGGACATAAAAATACATAAGGGGGGACCCTTATATCAGGGACATAAAAACACATAAGGGAGGACCCTTATATCTGGGACATAAAAACATGTAAGGCGGGACCTTTATATTCGGGACATAAAAACACTTAAGGGGGACCCTTATATCCGGGAAATAAAAATACGTAAGGGGGGACCCTTATATCCGGGACATAAAAACACATAAGGGGGGACCCTTATATCCGGGACATAAAAACACATAAGGGGGGACCCTTATATCAGGGACATAAAAACACATAAGGGAGGACCCTTATATCTGGGACATAAAAACATGTAAGGCGGGACCTTTATATCCGGGACATAAAAACACATAAGGGGGGACCCTTATATCCAGGACATAAAAACACATAAGGGGGGACCCTTATATCCGGGACATAAAAATACATAAGGGGGGACCCTTATATCCGGGACATAAAAACACGTAAGGGGGGACCCTTATATCCTGGACATAAAAACACGTAAGGGGGGACCCTTATATCCAGGACATAAAAACACATAAGGGGGGACCCTTATATCCGGGACATAAAAATACATAAGGGGGGACCCTTATATCCGGGACATAAAAACACATAAGGGGGGACCCTTATATCCGGGACATAAAAACACGTTAGGGGGGACCCTTATATCTGGGACATAAAAACACATAAGGGGGACCCTTATATCCAGGACATAACACATAAGGGGGGACCCTTATATCCGGGACATAAAAACACATAAGTCGGGACCCTTATATCCGGGACATAAAAACACTTAAGGGGGACCCTTATATCCGGGAAATAAAAATACGTAAGGGGGGACCCTTATATCCGGGACATAAAAACACATAAGGGGGGACCCTTATATCCGGGACATAAAAACACATAAGGGGGGACCCTTATATCAGGGACATAAAAACACATAAGGGAGGACCCTTATATCTGGGACATAAAAACATGTAAGGCGGGACCTTTATATCCGGGACATAAAAACACATAAGGGGGGACCCTTATATCCGGGACATAAAAACACATAAGGGGGGACCCTTATATCCGGGACATAAAAATACATAAGGGGGGACCCTTATATCAGGGACATAAAAACACATAAGGGAGGACCCTTATATCTGGGACATAAAAACATGTAAGGCGGGACCTTTATATCCGGGACATAAAAACACTTAAGGGGGACCCTTATATCCGGGAAATAAAAATACGTAAGGGGGGACCCTTATATCCGGGACATAAAAACACATAAGGGGGGACCCTTATATCCGGGACATAAAAACACATAAGGGGGGACCCTTATATCAGGGACATAAAAACACATAAGGGAGGACCCTTATATCTGGGACATAAAAACATGTAAGGCGGGACCTTTATATCCGGGACATAAAAACACATAAGGGGGGACCCTTATATCCGGGACATAAAAACACATAAGGGGGGACCCTTATATCCGGGACATAAAAATACATAAGGGGGGACCCTTATATCCGGGACATAAAAACACATAAGGGGGGACCCTTATATCAGGGACATAAAAACACATAAGGGAGGACCCTTATATCCGGGACATAAAAACACGTAAGGCGGGACCCTTATATCCGGGACATAAAAACACATAAGGGGGGACCCTTATATCCGGGACATAAAAATACATAAGGGGGGACCCTTATATCCGGGACATAAAAACACGTAAGGTTGGACCCTTATATCCGGGACATAAAAACACATAAGGGGGGACCCTTATATCCGGGACATAAAAACACATAAGGGGGGACCCTTATATCCGGGACATAAAAACACATAAGGGGGGACCCTTATATCAGGGACATAAAAACACATAAGGGAGGACCCTTTTATCCGGGACATAAAAACACATAAGGGGGGACCCTTATATTTGGGACATAAAAACACGTAAGGGGGGACCCTTATATCCGGGACATAAAAACACATAAGGGGGGACCCTTATATCCGGGACATAAAAACACATAAGGGGGGACCCTTATATCCGGGACATAAAAACACGTTAGGGAGGACCCTTATATCTGGGACATAAAAACACATAAGGGGAACCCTTATATCCGGGACATAACACATAAGGGGGGACCCTTATATCCGGGACATAAAAACACATAAGGGGGGACCCTTATATCCGGGACATAAAAACACATAAGGGGGGACCCTTATAACCGGGACATAAAAATACGTAAGGGGGGACCCTCATATCCGGGACATAAAAACACATAAGGGGGGACCCTTATATCCGGGACATAAAAACACATAAGGGGGGACCCTTATATCAGGGACATAAAAACACATAAGGGAGGACCCTTATATCCGGGACATAAAAACACGTAAGGCGGGACCCTTATATCCAGGACATAAAAACACATAAAGGGGGACCCTTATATCCGGGACATAAAAATACATAAGGGGGGACCCTTATATCCGGGACATAAAAACACGTAAGGGGGGACCCTTATATCCGGGACAAAAAAACACATAAGGGGGGACCCTTATATCCGGGACATAAAAACACACAAGGGGGAACCCTTATATCCGGGACATAAAAATACATAAGGGGGGACCCTTATATCCGGGACATAAAAACACATAAGGGGGGACCCTTATATACGGGACATAAAAACACATAAGGGGGGACCCTTATATCCGGGCCTTAAAAACACGTAAGGGGGTATCCTTATATCCGGGACATAAAAACACATAAGGGGGGACCCTTATATCCGGGACATAAAAACACATAAGGGGGGACCCTTATATCCTGGACATAAAAACACGTAAGGGCGACCCTTATATCCGGGACATAAAAACACATAAGGGGGGACCCTTATATCCTGGACATAAAAACACATAAGGGGGGACCCTTATATCCGGGACATAAAAACACAAGGGGGACCCTTATATCCGGGACATAAAAACACGTAAGGGGGGACCCTTATATCCGGGACATAAAAACACATAAGGGGGGACTCTTATATCCGGGACATAAAAACACATAAGGGGGGACCCTTATATCCGGGACATAAAAACACGTAAGGGGGGACCCTTATATCCGGGACATAAAAACACATAAGGGGGGACCCTTATATCCGGGACATAAAAACCCATAAGGGGGGACCCTTATATCCGGGACATAAAAACACATAAGGGGGGACCCTTATATCCGGGACATAAAAACCCATAAGGGGGGACCCTTATATCCGGGACATAAAAACACATAAGGGGGGACCCTTATAGCCGGGACATAAAAACACATAAGTAGGGACCCTTATATCCGGGACATAAAAACACGTAAGGGGGGACCCTTATATCCGGGACATAAAAACACGTAAGGGGGACCCTTATATCCGGGACATAAAAACACATAAGGTGGGACCCTTATATCCGGGACATAAAAATACATAAGGGGGGACCCTTATATCCGGGACATAAAAACACATAGGGGGGACCCTTGTATCCGGGACATAAAAACACATAAGGGGGGAAACTTATATCCGGGACATAAAAACACATAAGGGGGGACCCTTATATCCTGGACATAAAAACACATAAGGGGGGACCCTTATATCCGGGACATAAAAACACATAAGGTGGGACCCATATATTCATGACATAAAACACATAAGGGGGCCCTTATATCCAGGACATAAAAACACATAAGGGGGGACCCTTATATCCGGGATATAAAAACACATAAGGGGGATCCTTATATTTGGGACATAAAAACACATAAGGGGGGACCCTTATATCCGGGACATAAAAACACATAAGGGGGGACCCTTATATCCGGGACATAAAAACACATAAGGGGGGACCCTTATATCCGGGACATAAAAACCCATAAGGGGGGACCCTTATATCCGGGACATAAAAACACATAAGGGGGGACCCTTATAGCCGGGACATAAAAACTCATAAGGGGGGACCCTTATATCCGGGACATAAAAACACATAACAGGGGACCCTTATATCCGGGACATAAAAACACGTAAGTGGGGACCCTTATATCCGGGACATAAAAACACATAAGGGGGGACCCTTATATCCGGGACATAAAAACACGTAAGGGGGGACCCTTATATCCGGGACATAAAAACACGTAAGGGGAGACCCTTATATCCGGGACATAAAAACACATAAGGGGGGACCCTTATATCCGGGACATAAAAATACAAAAGGGGGGACCCTTATATCCGGGACATAAAACACATAAGGGGGCCCTTATATCCGGGACATAAAAACACATAAGGGGGGACCCTTATATCCGGGATAAAAAAACACATAAGGGGGATCCTTATATTCGGGACATAAAAACACATAAAGGGGGACCCTTATAGCCGGGACATAAAAACACATAAGGGGGGACCCTTATATCCGGGACATAAAAACACATAAGGGGGGACCCTTATATCCGGGACAAAAAACACATAAGGGGGGACCCTTATATCCTGGACATAAAAACACATAAGGGGGGACCCTTATATCCGGGACATAAAAACACATAAGGTGGGACCCATATATTCATGACATAAAACACATAAGGGGGCCCTTATATCCGGGACATAAAAACACATAAGGGGGGACCCTTATATCCGGGATATAAAAACACATAAGGGGGATCCTTATATTCGGGACATAAAAACACATAAGGGGGGACCCTTATATCCAGGACATAAAAACACATAAGGGGGGAACCTTTTATCCGGGACATAAAAACACATAAGGGGGGACCCTTATAGCCGGGACATAAAAACACATAAGGGGGGACCCTTATATCCGGGACATAAAAACACGTAAGGGGGGACCCTTATATCCGGGACATAAAAACACGTAAGGGGGGACCCTTATATCCGGGACATAAAAACACATAAGGGGGGACCCTTATATCCGGGACATAAAAATACATAAGGGGGGACCCTTATATCCGGGACATAAAAACACATAAGGGGGGACCCTTGTATCCGGGACATAAAAACACATAAGGGGGGACCCTTATATCCGGGACATAAAAACACATAAGGGGGGACCCTTATATCCTGGACATAAAAACACATAAGGGGGGACCCTTATATCCGGGACATAAAAACACATAAGGTGGGACCCATATATTCATGACATAAAACACATAAGGGGGCCCTTATATCCGGGACATAAAAACACATAAGGGGGGACCCTTATATCCGGGATATAAAAACACATAAGGGGGATCCTTATATTCGGGACATAAAAACACATAAGGGGGGACCCTTATATCCGGGACATAAAAACACATAAGGGGGGACCCTTATTTCCGGGACATAAAAACACATAAGGGGGGACCCTTATATCCGGGCCTTAAAAACACGTAAGGGGGTATCCTTATATCCGGGACATAAAAACACATAAGGGGGGACCCTTATATCCAGGACATAAAAACACATAAGGGGGGACCCTTATATCCGGGACATAAAAACACGTAAGGGGGGACCCTTATATCCGGGACATAAAAACACATAAGGGGGGACCCTTATATCCTGGACATAAAAACACATAAGGGGGGACCCTTATATCCGGGACATAAAAACACATAAGGGGGACCCTTATATCCGGGATATAAAAACACATAAGGGGGGACACTGATTTTCGGGACATAAAAACACATAAGGGGGGACCCTTATATCCGGGACATAAAAACACATAAGGGGGGACCCTTATATCCGGGACATAAAAACACGTAAGGGGGCACACTTATTTCTGGGACATAAACACACATAAGGGGGGACCCTTATATCCGGGACATAAAAACACATAAGGGGGGACCCTTATATCCGGGACATAAAAACACGTAAGGGGGGACCCTTATTTCTGGGACATAAAAACACATAAGGGGGGACCCTTGTATCCGGGACATAAAAACACGTAAGGGGGGACCCTTATATCCTGGACATAAAAACACATTAGGGGGGACCCTTATATCCGGGACATAAAAACACATAAAGTGGGACCCATATATTCATGACATAAAACACATAAGGGGGCCCTTATATCCGGGACATAAAAACACATAAGGGGGGACCCTTATATCCGGAATATAAAAACACATAAGGGGTGACCCTTATATTCGGGATATAAAAACACATAAGGGGGGACCCTTATATCCTGGACATAAAAACACATAAGGGGGGACCTTTATATCCGGGACATAAAAACACATAAGGTGGGACCCATATATTCATGACATAAAACACATAAGGGGGCCCTTATATCCGGGACATAAAAACACATAAGGGGGGACCCTTATATCCGCGATATAAAAACACATAAGGGGGGATCCTTATATTCGGGACATAAAAACACATAAGGGGGGACCCTTATATCCGGGACATAAAAACACATAAGGGGGGACCCTTATATCCGGGACATAAAAACACATAAGGGGGGACCCTTATATCCGGGACATAAAAACACATAAGGGGGGACCCTTATATCCGGGCCTTAAAAACACATAAGGGGGTATCCTTATATCCGGGACATAAAAACACATAAGGGGGGACCCTTATATCCGGGACATAAAAACACATAAGGGGGGACCCTTATATCCGGGACATAAAAACACGTAAGGGGGGACCCTTATATCCGGGACATAAAAACACATAAGGGGGGACCCTTATATCCGGGACATAAAAACACATAAGGGGGACTCTTATATCCGGGACATAAAAACACATAAGGGGGGACCCTTATATCCGGGACATAAAAACACGTAAGGGGGGACCCTTATATCCGGGACATAAAAACACATAAGGGGGGACCCTTATATCCAGGACATAAAAACACATAATTGGGGACCCTTATATCCGGGACAGAAAAACACATAAGGGGGACTCTTATATCCGGGACATAAAAACACATAAGGGGGGACCCTTATATCCGGGACATAAAAACTCGTAAGGGGGGACCCTTATATCCGGGACATAAAAACACATAAGGGGGGACCCTTATATCCAGGACATAAAAACACATAAGGGGGGACCCTTATATTCGGGACATAAAAACACATAAGGGGGGACCCTTATATCCGGGACATAAAAACACATAAGGGGGGACCCTTATATTCGGGACATAAAAACACATAAGGGGGGACCCTTATATCCGGGACATAAAAACACATAAGGGGGGACCCTTATATCTCCGGGACATAAAAACACATAAGGGGGGACCCTTATATCCGGGACATAAAAACACATAAGGGGGGACCCTTATATCCGGGACATAAAAACACGTAAGGGGGGACCCTTATATCCGGGACATAAAAACACATAAGGGGGGGCCCTTATATCAGGGACATAAAAACACATAAGGGAGGACCCTTATATCCGGGACATAAAAACACGTAAGGGGGGACCCTTATATCCGGGACATAAAAACACGTAAGGGGGGACCCTTATATCCAGGACATAAAAACACATAAGGGGGGACCCTTATATCCGGGACATAAAAACACATAAGGGGGGACCCTTATATCCGGGACATAAAAACACGTAAGGGGGGACCCTTATATCCGGGACATAAAAACACGTAAGGGGGGACCCTTATATCCAGGACATAAAAACACATAAGGGGGGACCCTTATATCCGGGACATAAAAACACATAAGGGGGGACCCTTATATCCGGGACATAAAAACACATAAGGGGGCACCCTTATATCCGGGACATAAAAACACATAAGGGGGGACCCTTATATCCGGGACATAAAAACACATAAGGGGGGACCCTTATATCCGGGACATAAAAACACATAAGGGGGGACCCTTATATCCGGGACATAAAAACACATAAGGGAGGACCCTTATATCCGGGACATAAAAACACGTAAGGCGGGACCCTTAAATCCGGAACATAAAAACACATAAGGGGGGACCCTTATATCCGGGACATAAAAATACATAAGGGGGTACCCTTATATCCGGGACATAAAAACACATAAGGGGGACCCTTATGTCTGGGACATAAAAACACATAGGGGGGACCCTTATATCCGGGACATAAAAACACATAAGGAGGGACTCTTATATCCGGGACATAAAAACACATAAGGGGGACCCTTATATCCGGGACATAAAAACACCTAAGGGGGGACCCTTATATCCAGGACATAAAAACACATAAGGGGGGACCCTTATATCCGGGACATAAAAACACATAAGGGGGGACCCTTATATCCGGGACATAAAAACACATAAGGGTGGACCCTTATTTCCGGGACATAAAAACACATAAGGGGGGACCCTTATATCGGGACATAAAAAGACGTAACGGGGGACCCTTTTATCCGGGACATAAAAACAAATAAGGGGGGACCCTTATATCCGGGACATAAAAACACATAAGGGGGGACCCTTATATCCGGGACATAAAAATACATAAGGGGGGACCTTTATATCCGGGACATAAAAACACATAAGGGGGGACCCTTGTATCCGGGACATAAAAACACATAAGGGGGGACCCTTATATCCGGGACATAAAAACATATAAGGGGGGGCACTTATATCCGGGACATAAAAACACATAAGGGGGTCCCTTATATCCGGGACATAAAAACACATAAGGGGGACCCTTATATCCGGGCCTTAAAAACACGTAAGGGGGTATCCTTATATACGGGACATAAAAACACATAAGGGGGGACCCTTATATCCGGGACATAAAAACACATAAGGGGGGACCCTTATATCCGGGCCTTAAAAACACGTAAGGGGGTATCCTTATATCCGGGACATAAAAACACGTAAGGGGGGACCCTTATATCCGGGACATAAAAACACATAAGGGGGGACCCTTATATCCGGGACATAAAAACACGTAAGGGGGGACCCTTATATCCAGGACATAAAAACACATAAGGGGGGACCCTTATATCCAGGACATAAAAACACATAAGGGGGGACCCTTATATCCGGGACATAAAAACACATAAGGGGGGACCCTTATATCCGGGACATAAAAACACATAAGGGTGACCCTTATATCCGGGCCTTAAAACCACGTAAGGGGGTATCCTTATATCCGGGACATAAAAACACGTAAGGGGGGACCCTTATATCCGGGACATAAAAACACGTAACGGGGGACCCTTATATCCGGGACATAAAAACACGTAGGGGGGGACCCTTATATCCGGGACATAAAAACACATAAGGGTGGACCCTTATATCTGGGACATAAAAATACATAAGGGGGGACCCTTATATCCGGGACATAAAAACACATAAGGGGGGACCCTTATATCCGGGACATAAAAACACATAAGGGGGGACCCTTATATCCGGGACATAAAAACACATAAGGGGGGACCCTTATATCCGGGACATAAAAACACATAAGGGGGGACCCTTATATCCGGGACATAAAAATACATAAGGGGGGACCCTTATATCCGGGACATAAAAACACATAAAGGGGGACCCTTATATCCGGGACATAAAAACACATAAGGGGGGACCCTTATATTCGGGATATAAAAACACGTAAGGGGGGACCCTTATATCCGGGACATAAAAACACATAAGGGGGGACCCTTATATCCGGGACATAACACATAAGGGGGGACACTTATATCCGGGACATAAAAACACATAAGGGGGGACCCTTATATCCGGGACATAAAAACACATAAGTGGGGACCCTTATATCCGGGACATAAAAATACGTAAGGGGGGACATTTATATCCGGGACATAAAAACACATAAGGGGGGACCCTTATATCCGGGACATAAAAACACGTAAGGCGGGACCCTTATATCCGGGACATAAAAACACATAAGGGGGGACCCTTATATCCGGGACATAAAAACACATAAGGGGGGACCCTTATATCCGGGACATAAAACACATAAGGGGGGACCCTTATATTCGGGATATAAAAACACATAAGGGGGGACCCTTATATCCGAGACATAAAAACACGTAAGGGGGGACCCTTATATCCTGGACATAAAAACACGTAAGGGGGGACCCTTATATCCAGGACATAAAAACACATAAGGGGGGACCCTTATATCCGGGACATAAAAATACATAAGGGGGGACCCTTATATCCGGGACATAAAAACACATAAGGGGGGACCCTTATATCCGGGACATAAAAACACATAAGGGGGGACCCTTATATTCGGGACATAAAAACACGTAAGGGGGGACCCTTATATCCGGGACATAAAAACACATAAGGGGGGACCCTTATATCCGGGACATAAAAACACGTTAGGGGGGACCCTTATATCTGGGACATAAAAACACATAAGGGGGACCCTTATATCCGGGACATAACACATAAGGGGGGACCCTTATATCCGGGACATAAAAACACATAAGGGGGGACCCTTATATCCGGGACATAAAAACACTTAAGGGGGGACCCTTATATCCGGGAAATAAAAATACGTAAGGGGGGACCCTTATATCCGGGACATAAAAACACGTAAGGGGGGACCCTTATATCCGGGACATAAAAACACATAAGGGGGGACCCTTATATCCGGGACATAAAAACACATAAGGGGGACCCTTATATCAGGGACATAAAAACACATAAGGGAGGACCCTTATATCTGGGACATAAAAATATGTAAGGCGGGACCCTTATATCCGGGACATAAAAACACATAAGGGGGGACCCTTATATCCGGGACATAAAAATACATAAGGGGGGACCCTTATATCCGGGACATAAAAACACGTAAGGGGGGACCCTTATATCCGGGACATAAAAACACACAAGGGGGGACCCTTATATCCGGGACATAAAAACACATTAGGGGGGACCGTTATATCCGGGACATAAAAACACATAAGGGGGGACCCTTATATCAGGGACATAAAAACACATAAGGGAGGACCCTTATATCCGGGACATAAAAACACATAAGGGGGGACCCTTATATTTGGGACATAAAAACACGTAAGTGGGGACCCTTATATCCGGGACATAAAAACACATAAGGGGGGACCCTTATATCCGGGACATAAAAACACATAAGGGGGGACCCTTATATCCGGGACATAAAAACACGTTAGGGGGGACCCTTATATCTGGGACATAAAAACACATAAGGGGAACCCTTATATCCGGGACATAACACATAAGGGGGGACCCTTATATCCGGGACATAAAAACACATAAGGGGGGACCCTTATATCCGGGACATAAAAACACATAAGGGGGGACCCTTATATCCGGGACATAAAAATACGTAAGGGGGGACCCTTATATCCGGGACATAAAAACACATAAGGGGGGACCCTTATATCCGGGACATAAAAACACATAAGGGGGGACCCTTATATCAGGGACATAAAAACACATAAGGGAGGACCCTTATATCCGGGACATAAAAACACGTAAGGCGGGACCCTTATATCCGGGACATAAAAACACATAAGGGGGGACCCTTATATCCGGGACATAAAAATACATAAGGGGGGACCCTTATATCCGGGACAAAAAAACACATAAGGGGGGACCCTTATATCCGGGACATAAAAACACATAAGGGGGGACCCTTATATCAGGGACATAAAAACACATAAGGGAGGACCCTTATATCCGGGACATAAAAACACGTAAGGGGGGACCCTTATATCCGGGACATAAAAACACGTAAGGGGGGAAACTTATATCCAGGACATAAAAACACATAAGGGGGGACCCTTATATCCGGGACATAAAAACACATAAGGGGGGACCCTTATATCCGGGACATAAAAACACATAAGGGGGGACCCTTATATTCGGGACATAAAAACACGTAAGGGGGGACCCTTATATCCGGGACATAAAAACACATAAGGGGGGACCCTTATATCCGGGACATAAAAACACATAAGGGGGGACCCTTATATCCGGGACATAAAAACACGTTAGGGGGGACCCTTATATCTGGGACATAAAAACACATAAGGGGGACCCTTATATCCGGGACATAACACATAAGGGGGGACCCTTATATCCGGGACATAAAAACACATAAGGGGGGACCCTTATATCCGGGACATAAAAACACATAAGGGGGGACCCTTATATCCGGGACATAAAAATACGTAAGGGGGGACCCTTATATCTGGGACATAAAAACACATAAGGGGGGACCCTTATATCCGGGACATAAAAACACATAAGGGGGGACCCTTATATCAGGGACATAAAAACACATAAGGGGGGACCCTTATATCCAGGACATAAAAACACATAAGGGGGGACCCTTATATCCGGGACATAAAAACACATAAGGGGGGACCCTTATATCCGGGACATAAAAATACATAAGGGGGGACCCTTATATCCGGGACAAAAAAACACATAAGGGGGGACCCTTATATCCGGGACATAAAAACACATAAGGGGGGACCCTTATATCAGGGACATAAAAACACATAAGGGAGGACCCTTATATCCGGGACATAAAAACACGTAAGGGGGGACCCTTATATCCGGGACATAAAAACACGTAAGGGGGGACCCTTATATCCAGGACATAAAAACACATAAGGGGGGACCCTTATATCCGGGACATAAAAACACATAAGGGGGGACCCTTATATCCGGGACATAAAAACACATAAGGGGGGACCCTTATATTCGGGACATAAAAACACGTAAGGGGGGACCCTTATATCCGGGACATAAAAACACATAAGGGGGGACCCTTATATCCGGGACATAAAAACACATAAGGGGGACCCTTATATCCGGGACATAAAAACACGTTAGGGGGGACCCTTATATCTGGGACATAAAAACACATAAGGGGGACCCTTATATCCGGGACATAACACATAAGGGGGGACCCTTATATCCGGGACATAAAAACACATAAGGGGGGACCCTTATATCCGGGACATAAAAACACATAAGGGGGGACCCTTATATCCGGGACATAAAAATACGTAAGGGGGGACCCTTATATCTGGGACATAAAAACACATAAGGGGGGACCCTTATATCCGGGACATAAAAACACATAAGGGGGGACCCTTATATCAGGGACATAAAAACACATAAGGGAGGACCCTTATATCCGGGATATAAAAACACGTAAGGCGGGACCCTTATATCCGGGACATAAAAACACATAAGGGGGGACCCTTATAATCCGGGACATAAAAATACATAAGGGGGGACCCTTATATCCGGGACATAAAAACACGTAAGGGGGGACCCTTATATCCGGGACATAAAAACACATAAGGGGGGACCCTTATATCCGGGACATAAAAACACATAAGTGGGGACCCTTATATCCGAGACATAAA
Source organism: Hyperolius riggenbachi (assembly GCF_040937935.1). Taxonomy (NCBI): domain Eukaryota; kingdom Metazoa; phylum Chordata; class Amphibia; order Anura; family Hyperoliidae; genus Hyperolius; species Hyperolius riggenbachi. The sequence goes on from NC_090656.1 coordinate 185,080,358, forward strand.
AACACATAAGGGGGGACCCTTATATCAGGGACATAAAAACACATAAGGGAGGACCCTTATATCCGGGACATAAAAACACATAAGGGGGGACCCTTATATTCGGGACATAAAAACACGTAAGGGGGGACCCTTATATCCGGGACATAAAAACACATAAGGGGGGACCCTTATATCTGGGACATAAAAACACATAAGGGGGGACCCTTATATCCGGGACATAAAAACACGTTAGGGGGGACCCTTATATCTGGGACATAAAAACACATAAGGGGGACCCTTAAATCCGGGACATAACACATAAGGGGGGACCCTTATATCCGGGACATAAAAACACATAAGGGGGGACCCTTATATCCGGGACATAAAAACACATAAGGGGGGACCCTTATATCCGGGACATAAAAACACGTTAGGGGGGACCCTTATATCTGGGACATAAAAACACATAAGGGGGACCCTTATATCCGGGACATAACACATAAGGGGGGACCCTTATATCCGGGACATAAAAACACATAAGGGGGGACCCTTAAATCCGGGACATAAAAACACATAAGGGGGGACCCTTATATCCGGGACATAAAAACACATAAGGGGGGACCCTTATATCCGGGACATAAAAATACATAAGGGGGGACCCTTATATCCGGGACATAAAAACACATAAGGGGGGACCCTTATATCCGGGACATAAAAACACATAAGTGGGGACCCTTATATCCGGGACATAAAAATACATAAGGGGGACCCTTATATCCGGGACATAAAAACACATAAGGGGGGACCCTTATATCCGGGACATAAAAACACATAAGGGGGGACCCTTATATTCGGGATATAAAAACACGTAAGGGGGGACCCTTATATCCGGGACATAAAAACACATAAAGGGGGACCCTTATATCCGGGACATAAAAACACATAAGGGGGGACCCTTATATCCGAGACATAAAAACACGTAAGGGGGGACCCTTATATCCTGGACATAAAAACACGTAAGGGGGGACCCTTATATCCAGGACATAAAAACACATAAGGGGGGACCCTTATATCCGGGACATAAAATACATAAGGGGGGACCCTTATATCCGGGACATAAAAACACATAAGGGGGGACCCTTATATTCGGGACATAAAAACACGTAAGGGGGGACCCTTATATCCGGGACATAAAAACACATAAGGGGGGACCCTTATATCCGGGACATAAAAACACATAAGGGGGGACCCTTATATCCGAGACATAAAAACACGTAAGGGGGGACCCTTATATCCTGGACATAAAAACACGTAAGGGGGGACCCTTATATCCAGGACATAAAAACACATAAGGGGGGACCCTTATATCCGGGACATAAAATACATAAGGGGGGACCCTTATATCCGGGACATAAAAACACATAAGGGGGGACCCTTATATTCGGGACATAAAAACACGTAAGGGGGGACCCTTATATCCGGGACATAAAAACACATAAGGGGGGACCCTTATATCCGGGACATAAAAACACATAAGGGGGGACCCTTATATCCGGGACATAAAAACACGTTAGGGGGGACCCTTATATCTGGGACATAAAAACACATAAGGGGGACCCTTATATCCGGGACATAACACATAAGGGGGGACCCTTATATCCGGGACATAAAAACACATAAGGGGGGACCCTTATATCCGGGACATAAAAACACATAAGGGGGGACCCTTATATCCGGGACATAAAAATACGTAAGGGGGGACCCTTATATCCGGGACATAAAAACACATAAGGGGGGACCCTTATATCCGGGACATAAAAATACATAAGGGGGGACCCTTATATCCGGGACATAAAAACACGTAAGGGGGGACCCTTATATCCGGGACATAAAAACACATAAGGGGGGACCCTTATATCTGGGACATAAAAACACATAAGGGGGGACCCTTATATCCGGGACATAAAAACACATAAGGGGGGACCCTTATATCAGGGACATAAAAACACATAAGGGAGGACCCTTATATCCGGGACATAAAAACACATAACCGGGGACCCTTATATTTGGGACATAAAAACACGTAAGGGGGGACCCTTATATCCGGGACATAAAAACACATAAGGGGGGACCCTTATATCCGGGACATAAAAACACATAAGGGGGGACCCTTATATCCGGGACATAAAAACACGTTAGAGAGGACCCTTATATCTGGGACATAAAAACACATAAGGGGAACCCTTATATCCGGGACATAACACATAAGGGGGGACCCTTATATCCGGGACATAAAAACACATAAGGGGGGACCCTTATATCCGGGACATAAAAACACATAAGGGGGGACCCTTATAACCGGGACATAAAAATACGTAAGGGGGGACCCTTATATCCGGGACATAAAAACACATAAGGGGGGACCCTTATATCCGGGACATAAAAACACATAAGGGTGGACCCTTATATCAGGGACATAAAAACACATAAGGGAGGACCCTTATATCCGGGACATAAAAACACGTAAGGCGGGACCCTTATATCCAGGACATAAAAACACATAAAGGGGGACCCTTATATCCGGGACATAAAAATACATAAGGGGGGACCCTTATATCCGGGACATAAAAACACGTAAGGGGGGACCCTTATATCCGGGACATAAAAACACATAAGGGGGGACCCTTATATCCGGGACATAAAAACACATAAGGGGGGACCCTTATATCCGGGACATAAAAATACATAAGGGGGGACCCTTATATCCGGGACATAAAAACACATAAGGGGGGACCCTTATATCCGGGACATAAAAACACATAAGGGGGGACCCTTATATCCGAGCCTTAAAAACACGTAAGGGGGTATCCTTATATCCGGGACATAAAAACACATAAGGGGGGACCCTTATATCCGGGACATAAAAACACATAAGGGGGGACCCTTATATCCTGGACATAAAAACACGTAAGGGCGACCCTTATATCCGGGACATAAAAACACATAAGGGGGGACCCTTATATCCTGGACATAAAAACACATAAGGGGGGACCCTTATATCCGGGACATAAAAACACAAGGGGGACCCTTATATCCGGGACATAAAAACACGTAAGGGGGGACCCTTATATCCGGGACATAAAAACACATAAGGGGGGACTCTTATATCCGGGACATAAAAACACATAAGGGGGGGCCCTTATATCCGGGACATAAAAACACGTAAGGGGGGACCCTTATATCCGGGACATAAAAACACATAAGGGGGGACCCTTATATCAGGGACATAAAAACCCATAAGGGGGGACCCTTATATCCGAGACATAAAAACACATAAGGGGGGACCCTTATATCCGGGACATAAAAACCCATAAGGGAGGACCCTTATATCCGGGACATAAAAACACATAAGGGGGGACCCTTATAGCCGGGACATAAAAACACATAAGGGGGGACCCTTATATCCGGGACATAAAAACACGTAAGGGGGGACCCTTATATCCGGGACATAAAAACACGTAAGGGGGACCCTTATATCCGGGACATAAAAACACATAAGGTGGGACCCTTATATCCGGGACATAAAAATACATAAGGGGGGACCCTTATATCCGGGACATAAAAACACATAGGGGGGACCCTTGTATCCGGGACATAAAAACACATAAGGGGGGAAACCTATATCCGGGACATAAAAACACATAAGGGGGGACCCTTATATCCTGGACATAAAAACACATAAGGGGGGACCCTTATATCCGGGACATAAAAACACATAAGGTGGGACCCATATATTCATGACATAAAACACATAAGGGGGCCCTTATATCCAGGACATAAAAACACATAAGGGGGGACCCTTATATCCGGGATATAAAAACACATAAGGGGGATCCTTATATTTGGGACATAAAAACACATAAGGGGGGACCCTTATATCCGGGACATAAAAACACATAAGGGGGGACCCTTATATCCGGGACATAAAAACACATAAGGGGGGACCCTTATATCCGGGACATAAAAACCCATAAGGGGGGACCCTTATATCCGGGACATAAAAACACATAAGGGGGGACCCTTATAGCCGGGACATAAAAACACATAAGGGGGGACCCTTATATCCGGGACATAAAAACACATAAGGGGGGACCCTTATATCCGGGACATAAAAACACGTAAGTGGGGACCCTTATATCCGGGACATAAAAACACATAAGGGGGGACCCTTATATCCGGGACATAAAAACACGTAAGGGGAGACCCTTATATCCGGGACATAAAAACACATAAGGGGGGACCCTTATATCCGGGACATAAAAATACATAAGGGGGGACCCTTATATCCGGGACATAAAACACATAAGGGGGCCCTTATATCCGGGACATAAAAACACATAAGGGGGGAACCTTATATCCGGGATAAAAAAAACACATAAGGGGGATCCTTATATTCGGGACATAAAAACACATAAAGGGGGACCCTTATAGCCGGGACATAAAAACACATAAGGGGGGACCCTTATATCCGGGACATAAAAACACATAAGGGGGGACCCTTATATCCGGGACATAAAAACACATAAGGTGGGACCCATATATTCATGACATAAAACACATAAGGGGGCCCTTATATCCGGGACATAAAAACACATAAGGGGGGACCCTTATATCCGGGACATAAAAACACATAAGGGGGGACCCTTATATCCGGGACATAAAAACACATAAGGGGGGACCCTTATATTCGGGATATAAAAACACGTAAGGGGGGACCCTTATATCCGGGACATAAAAACACATAAAGGGGGACCCTTATATCCGGGACATAAAAACACATAAGGGGGGACCCTTATATCCGAGACATAAAAACACGTAAGGGGGGACCCTTATATCCTGGACATAAAAACACGTAAGGGGGGACCCTTATATCCAGGACATAAAAACACATAAGGGGGGACCCTTATATCCGGGACATAAAATACATAAGGGGGGACCCTTATATCCGGGACATAAAAACACATAAGGGGGGACCCTTATATTCGGGACATAAAAACACGTAAGGGGGGACCCTTATATCCGGGACATAAAAACACATAAGGGGGGACCCTTATATCCGGGACATAAAAACACATAAGGGGGGACCCTTATATCCGAGACATAAAAACACGTAAGGGGGGACCCTTATATCCTGGACATAAAAACACGTAAGGGGGGACCCTTATATCCAGGACATAAAAACACATAAGGGGGGACCCTTATATCCGGGACATAAAATACATAAGGGGGGACCCTTATATCCGGGACATAAAAACACATAAGGGGGGACCCTTATATTCGGGACATAAAAACACGTAAGGGGGGACCCTTATATCCGGGACATAAAAACACATAAGGGGGGACCCTTATATCCGGGACATAAAAACACATAAGGGGGGACCCTTATATCCGGGACATAAAAACACGTTAGGGGGGACCCTTATATCTGGGACATAAAAACACATAAGGGGGACCCTTATATCCGGGACATAACACATAAGGGGGGACCCTTATATCCGGGACATAAAAACACATAAGGGGGGACCCTTATATCCGGGACATAAAAACACATAAGGGGGGACCCTTATATCCGGGACATAAAAATACGTAAGGGGGGACCCTTATATCCGGGACATAAAAACACATAAGGGGGGACCCTTATATCCGGGACATAAAAATACATAAGGGGGGACCCTTATATCCGGGACATAAAAACACGTAAGGGGGGACCCTTATATCCGGGACATAAAAACACATAAGGGGGGACCCTTATATCTGGGACATAAAAACACATAAGGGGGGACCCTTATATCCGGGACATAAAAACACATAAGGGGGGACCCTTATATCAGGGACATAAAAACACATAAGGGAGGACCCTTATATCCGGGACATAAAAACACATAACCGGGGACCCTTATATTTGGGACATAAAAACACGTAAGGGGGGACCCTTATATCCGGGACATAAAAACACATAAGGGGGGACCCTTATATCCGGGACATAAAAACACATAAGGGGGGACCCTTATATCCGGGACATAAAAACACGTTAGAGAGGACCCTTATATCTGGGACATAAAAACACATAAGGGGAACCCTTATATCCGGGACATAACACATAAGGGGGGACCCTTATATCCGGGACATAAAAACACATAAGGGGGGACCCTTATATCCGGGACATAAAAACACATAAGGGGGGACCCTTATAACCGGGACATAAAAATACGTAAGGGGGGACCCTTATATCCGGGACATAAAAACACATAAGGGGGGACCCTTATATCCGGGACATAAAAACACATAAGGGTGGACCCTTATATCAGGGACATAAAAACACATAAGGGAGGACCCTTATATCCGGGACATAAAAACACGTAAGGCGGGACCCTTATATCCAGGACATAAAAACACATAAAGGGGGACCCTTATATCCGGGACATAAAAATACATAAGGGGGGACCCTTATATCCGGGACATAAAAACACGTAAGGGGGGACCCTTATATCCGGGACATAAAAACACATAAGGGGGGACCCTTATATCCGGGACATAAAAACACATAAGGGGGGACCCTTATATCCGGGACATAAAAATACATAAGGGGGGACCCTTATATCCGGGACATAAAAACACATAAGGGGGGACCCTTATATCCGGGACATAAAAACACATAAGGGGGGACCCTTATATCCGAGCCTTAAAAACACGTAAGGGGGTATCCTTATATCCGGGACATAAAAACACATAAGGGGGGACCCTTATATCCGGGACATAAAAACACATAAGGGGGGACCCTTATATCCTGGACATAAAAACACGTAAGGGCGACCCTTATATCCGGGACATAAAAACACATAAGGGGGGACCCTTATATCCTTGACATAAAAACACATAAGGGGGGACCCTTATATCCGGGACATAAAAACACAAGGGGGACCCTTATATCCGGGACATAAAAACACGTAAGGGGGGACCCTTATATCCGGGACATAAAAACACATAAGGGGGGACTCTTATATCCGGGACATAAAAACACATAAGGGGGGGCCCTTATATCCGGGACATAAAAACACGTAAGGGGGGACCCTTATATCCGGGACATAAAAACACATAAGGGGGGACCCTTATATCAGGGACATAAAAACCCATAAGGGGGGACCCTTATATCCGAGACATAAAAACACATAAGGGGGGACCCTTATATCCGGGACATAAAAACCCATAAGGGAGGACCCTTATATCCGGGACATAAAAACACATAAGGGGGGACCCTTATAGCCGGGACATAAAAACACATAAGGGGGGACCCTTATATCCGGGACATAAAAACACGTAAGGGGGGACCCTTATATCCGGGACATAAAAACACGTAAGGGGGACCCTTATATCCGGGACATAAAAACACATAAGGTGGGACCCTTATATCCGGGACATAAAAATACATAAGGGGGGACCCTTATATCCGGGACATAAAAACACATAGGGGGGACCCTTGTATCCGGGACATAAAAACACATAAGGGGGGAAACCTATATCCGGGACATAAAAACACATAAGGGGGGACCCTTATATCCTGGACATAAAAACACATAAGGGGGGACCCTTATATCCGGGACATAAAAACACATAAGGTGGGACCCATATATTCATGACATAAAACACATAAGGGGGCCCTTATATCCAGGACATAAAAACACATAAGGGGGGACCCTTATATCCGGGATATAAAAACACATAAGGGGGATCCTTATATTTGGGACATAAAAACACATAAGGGGGGACCCTTATATCCGGGACATAAAAACCCATAAGGGGGGACCCTTATATCCGGGACATAAAAACACATAAGGGGGGACCCTTATAGCCGGGACATAAAAACACATAAGGGGGGACCCTTATATCCGGGACATAAAAACACATAAGGGGGGACCCTTATATCCGGGACATAAAAACACGTAAGGGGAGACCCTTATATCCGGGACATAAAAACACATAAGGGGGGACCCTTATATCCGGGACATAAAAATACATAAGGGGGGACCCTTATATCCGGGACATAAAACACATAAGGGGGCCCTTATATCCGGGACATAAAAACACATAAGGGGGGAACCTTATATCCGGGATAAAAAAAACACATAAGGGGGATCCTTATATTCGGGACATAAAAACACATAAAGGGGGACCCTTATAGCCGGGACATAAAAACACATAAGGGGGGACCCTTATATCCGGGACATAAAAACACATAAGGGGGGACCCTTATATCCGGGACATAAAAACACATAAGGTGGGACCCATATATTCATGACATAAAACACATAAGGGGGCCCTTATATCCGGGACATAAAAACACATAAGGGGGGACCCTTATATCCGGGATATAAAAACACATAAGGGGGATCCTTATATTCGGGACATAAAAACACATAAGGGGGGACCCTTATATCCAGGACATAAAAACACATAAGGGGGGACCCTTATATCCGGGACATAAAAACACATAAGGGGGGACCCTTATAGCCGGGACATAAAAACACATAAGGGGGGACCCTTATATCCGGGACATAAAAACACGTAAGGGGGGACCCTTATATCCGGGACATAAAAACACGTAAGGGGGGACCCTTATATCCGGGACATAAAAACACATAAGGGGGGACCCTTATATCCGGGACATAAAAATACATAAGGGGGGACCCTTATATCCGGGACATAAAAACACATAAGGGGGGACCCTTGTATCCGGGACATAAAAACACATAAGGGGGGACCCTTATATCCGGGACATAAAAACACATAAGGGGGGACCCTTATATCCTGGACATAAAAACACATAAGGGGGGACCCTTATATCCGGGACATAAAAACACATAAGGTGGGACCCATATATTCATGACATAAAACACATAAGGGGGCCCTTATATCCGGGACATAAAAACACATAAGGGGGGACCCTTATATCCGGGATATAAAAACACATAAGGGGGATCCTTATATTCGGGACATAAAAACACATAAGGGGGGACCCTTATATCCGGGACATAAAAACACATAAGGGGGGACCCTTATTTCCGGGACATAAAAACACATAAGGGGGGACCCTTATATCCGGGCCTTAAAAACACGTAAGGGGGTATCCTTATATCCGGGACATAAAAACACATAAGGGGGGACCCTTATATCCAGGACATAAAAACACATAAGGGGGGACCCTTATATCCGGGACATAAAAACACGTAAGGGGGGACCCTTATATCCGGGACATAAAAACACATAAAGGGGGACCCTTATATCCTGGACATAAAAACACATAAGGGGGGACCCTTATATCCGGGACATAAAAACACATAAGGGGGACCCTTATATCCGGGACATAAAAACACATAAGGAGGGACACTGATTTTCGGGACATAAAAACACATAAGGGGGGACCCTTATATCCGGGACATAAAAACACATAAGGGGGGACCCTTATATCCGGGACATAAAAACACGTAAGGGGGCACACTTATTTCTGGGACATAAAAACACATAAGGGGGGACCCTTATATCCGGGACATAAAAACACATAAGGGGGGACCCTTATATCCGGGACATAAAAACACGTAAGGGGGGACCCTTATTTCTGGGACATAAAAACACATAAGGGGGGACCCTTGTATCCGGGACATAAAAACACGTAAGGGGGGACCCTTATATCCTGGACATAAAAACACATTAGGGGGGACCCTTATATCCGGGACATAAAAACACATAAGGTGGGACCCATATATTCATGACATAAAACACATAAGGGGGCCCTTATATCCGGGACATAAAAACATATAAGGGGGGACCCTTATATCCGGGATATAAAAACACATAAGGGGTGACCCTTATATTCGGGACATAAAAACACATAAGGGGGGACCCTTATATCCTGGACATAAAAACACATAAGGGGGGACCTTTATATCCGGGACATAAAAACACATAAGGTGGGACCCATATATTCATGACATAAAACACATAAGGGGGCCCTTATATCCGGGACATAAAAACACATAAGGGGGGACCCTTATATCCGGGATATAAAAACACATAAGGGGGGATCCTTATATTCGGGACATAAAAACACATAAGGGGGGACCCTTATATCCGGGACATAAAAACACATAAGGGGGGACCCTTATATCCGGGACATAAAAACACATAAGGGGGGACCCTTATATCCGGGACATAAAAACACATAAGGGGGGACCCTTATATCCGGGCCTTAAAAACACATAAGGGGGTATCCTTATATCCGGGACATAAAAACACATAAGGGGGGACCCTTATATCCGGGACATAAAAACACATAAGGGGGGACCCTTATATCCGGGACATAAAAACACGTAAGGGGGGACCCTTATATCCGGGACATAAAAACACATAAGGGGGGACCCTTATATCCGGGACATAAAAACACATAAGGGGGACTCTTATATCCGGGACATAAAAACACATAAGGGGGGACCCTTATATCCGGGACATAAAAACACGTAAGGGGGGACCCTTATATCCGGGACATAAAAACACATAAGGGGGGACCCTTATATCCAGGACATAAAAACACATAAGGGGGGACCCTTATATCCGGGACAGAAAAACACATAAGGGGGGACCCTTATATCCGGGACATAAAAACACATAAGGGGGACTCTTATATCCGGGACATAAAAACACATAAGGGGGGACCCTTATATCCGGGACATAAAAACTCGTAAGGGGGGACCCTTATATCCGGGACATAAAAACACATAAGGGGGGACCCTTATATCCAGGACATAAAAACACATAAGGGGGGACCCTTATATTCGGGACATAAAAACACATAAGGGGGGACCCTTATATCCGGGACATAAAAACACATAAGGGGGGACCCTTATATCCAGGACATAAAAACACATAAGGGGGGACCCTTATATTCGTGACATAAAATCACATAAGGGGGGACCCTTATATCCGGGACATAAAAACACATAAGGGGGGACCCTTATATCTCCGGGACATAAAAACACATAAGGGGGGACCCTTATATCCGGGACATAAAAACACATAAGGGGGGACCCTTATATCCGGGACATAAAAACACGTAAGGGGGGACCCTTATATCCGGGACATAAAAACACATAAGGGGGGGCCCTTATATCAGGGACATAAAAACACATAAGGGAGGACCCTTATATCCGGGACATAAAAACACGTAAGGGGGGACCCTTATATCCGGGACATAAAAACACGTAAGGGGGGACCCTTATATCCAGGACATAAAAACACATAAGGGGGGACCCTTATATCCGGGACATAAAAACACATAAGGGGGGACCCTTATATCCGGGACATAAAAACACATAAGGGGGCACCCTTATATTCGGGACATAAAAACACGTAAGGGGGGACCCTTATATCCGGGACATAAAAACACATAAGGGGGGACCCTTATATCCGGGACATAAAAACACATAAGGTAGGACCCTTATATCCGGGACATAAAAACACGTTAGGGGGGACCCTTATATCTGGGACATAAAAACACATAAGGGGGACCCTTATATCCGGGACATAACACATAAGGGGGGACCCTTATATCCGGGACATAAAAACACATAAGGGGGGACCCTTATATCCGGGACATAAAAACACATAAGGGGGGACCCTTATATCCGGGACATAAAAATACGTAAGGGGGGACCCTTATATCCGGGACATAAAAACACATAAGGGGGGACCCTTATATCCGGGACATAAAAACACATAAGGGGGGACCCTTATATCAGGGACATAAAAACACATAAGGGGGGACCCTTATATCAGGGACATAAAAACACATAAGGGAGGACCCTTATATCCGGGACATAAAAACACATAAGGGGGGACCCTTATATCCGGGACATAAAAATACATAAGGGGAGACCCTTATATCAGGGACATAAAAACACATAAGGGGGGACCCTTATATCCGGGACATAAAAACACATAAGGGGGGACCCTTATATTCGGGACATAAAAACACGTAAGGGGGGACCCTTATATCCGGGACATAAAAACACATAAGGGGGGACCCTTATATCCGGGACATAAAAACACATAAGGGGGGACCCTTATATCCGGGACATAAAAACACGTTAGGGGGGACCCTTATATCTGGGACATAAAAACACATAAGGGGGACCCTTATATCCGGGACATAACACATAAGGGGGGACCCTTATATCCGGGACATAAAAACACATAAGGGGGGACCCTTATATCCGGGACATAAAAACACATAAGGGGGGACCCTTATATCCGGGACATAAAAATACGTAAGGGGGGACCCTTATATCCGGGACATAAAAACACATAAGGGGGGACCCTTATATCCGGGACATAAAAACACATAAGGGGGGACCCTTATATCAGGGACATAAAAACACATAAGGGAGGACCCTTATATCTGGGACATAAAAACATGTAAGGCGGGACCCTTATATCCGGGACATAAAAACACATAAGGGGAGACCCTTATATCCGGGACATAAAAATACATAAGGGGGGACCCTTATATCCGGGACATAAAAACACGTAAGGGGGGACCCTTATATCCGGGACATAAAAACACACAAGGGGGGACCCTTATATCCGGGACATAAAAACACATAAGGGGGGACCCTTATATACGGGACATAAAAACACATAAGGGGGGACCCTTATATCAGGGACATAAAAACACATAAGGGAGGACCCTTATATCCGGGACATAAAAACACATAAGGGGGGACCCTTATATTTGGGACATAAAAACACGTAAGGGGGGACCCTTATATCCGGGACATAAAAACACATAAGGGGGGACCCTTATATCCGGGACATAAAAACACATAAGGGGGGACCCTTATCTCCGGGACATAAAAACACGTTAGGGGGGACCCTTATATCTGGGACATAAAAACACATAAGGGGAACCCTTATATCCGGGACATAACACATAAGGGGGGACCCTTATATCCGGGACATAAAAACACATAAGGGGGGACCCTTATATCCGGGACATAAAAACACATAAGGGGGGACCCTTATATCCGGGACATAAAAATACATAAGGGGGGACCCTTATATCCGGGACATAAAAACACATAACGGGGGACCCTTATATCCGGGACATAAAAACACATAAGGGGGGACCCTTATATCAGGGACATAAAAACACATAAGGGAGGACCCTTATATCCGGGACATAAAAACACGTAAGGCGGGACCCTTATATCCGGGACATAAAAACACATAAGGGGGGACCCTTATATCCGGGACTTAAAAATACATAAGGGGGGACCCTTATATCCGGGACAAAAAAACACATAAGGGGGGACCCTTATATCCGGGACATAAAAACACATAAGGGGGGACCCTTATATCAGGGACATAAAAACACATAAGGGAGGACCCTTATATCCGGGACATAAAAACACGTGAGGGGGGACCCTTATATCCGGGACATAAAAACACGTAAGGGGGGACCCTTATATCCAGGACATAAAAACACATAAGGGGGGACCCTTATATCCGGGACATAAAAACACATAAGGGGGGACCCTTATATCCGGGACATAAAAACACATAAGGGGGGACCCTTATATTCGGGACATAAAAACACGTAAGGGGGACCCTTATATCCGGGACATAAAAACACATAAGGGGGGACCCTTATATCCGGGACATAAAAACACATAAGGGGGGACCCTTATATCCGGGACATAAAAACACGTTAGGGGGGACCATTATATCTGGGACATAAAAACACATAAGGGGGACCCTTATGTCCGGGACATAACACATAAGGGGGGACCCTTATATCCGGGACATAAAAACACATAAGGGGGGACCCTTATATCCGGGACATAAAAACACATAAGGGGGGACCCTTATATCCGGGACATAAAAATACGTAAGGGGGGACCCTTATATCCGGGACATAAAAACACATAAGGGGGGACCCTTATATCTGGGTTATAAAAACACATAAGGGGGGACCCTTATATCAGGGACATAAAAACACATAAGGGAGGACCCTTATATCCGGGACATAAAAACACGTAAGGCGGGACCCTTATATCCGGGACATAAAAACACATAAGGGGGGACCCTTATATCCGGGACATAAAAATACATAAGGGGGGACCCTTATATCCGGGACATAAAAACACGTAAGGGGGGACCCTTATATCCGGGACATAAAAACACATAAGGGGGGACCCTTATATCCGGGACATAAAAACACATAAGGGGGGACCCTTATATCCGGGACATAAAAACACATAAGGGGGGACCCTTATATCAGGGACATAAAAACACATAAGGGAGGACCCTTATATCCGGGACATAAAAACACATAAGGGGGGACCCTTATATTCGGGACATAAAAACACGTAACTTATATCCGGGACATAAAAACACATAAGGGGGGACCCTTATATCCGGGACATAAAAACACATAAGGGGGGACCCTTATATCCGGGACATAAAAACACGTTAGGGGGGACCCTTATATCTGGGACATAAAAACACATAAGGGGGGACCCTTTTATCCGGGACATAAAAACACATAAGGGTAGACCCTTATATCCGGGACATAAAAACATATAAGTGGGGACCCTTATATCCGGGACATAAAAATACATAAGGGGGGACCCTTATATCCGGGACATAAAAACACATAAGGGGGGACCCTTTTATCCGGGACATAAAAACACATAAGGGTAGACCCTTATATCCGGGACATAAAAACATATAAGTGGGGACCCTTATATCCGGGACATAAAAATACATAAGGGGGGACCCTTATATCCGGGACATAAAAACACATAAGGGGGACCCTTATATCCGGGACATAAAAACACATAAGGGGGGACCCTTATATTCGGGATATAAAAACACGTAAGGGGGGACCCTTATATCCGGGACATAAAAACACATAAGGGGGGACCCTTATATCCGGGACATAAAAACACATAAGGGGGGACCCTTGTATCCGAGACATAAAAACACGTAAGGGGGGACCCTTATATCCTGGACATAAAAACACGTAAGGGGGGACCCTTATATCCAGGACATAAAAACACATAAGGCGGGAACCTTATATCCGGGACATAAAATACATAAGGGGGGACCCTTATATCCGGGACATAAAAACACATAAGGGGGGACCCTTATATCCGGGACATAACACATAAGGGGGGACCCTTATATCCGGGACATAAAAACACATAAGGGGGGACCCTTATATCCGGGACATAAAAACACATAAGGGGGGACCCTTATATCCGGGACATAAAAATACGTAAAGGGGGACCCTTATATCCGGGACATAAAAACACATAAGGGGGGACCCTTATATCCGGGACATAAAAACACATAAGGGGGGACCCTTATATCAGGGACATAAAAACACATAAGGGAGGACCCTTATATCCGGGACATAAAAACACGTAAGGCGGGACCCTTATATCCGGGACATAAAAACACATAAGGGGGGACCCTTATATCCGGGACATAAAAATACATAAGGGGGGACCCTTATATCCGGGACATAAAAACACATAAGGGGAGACCCTTATATCCGGGACATAAAAACACATAAGTGGGGACCCTTATATCCGGGACATAAAAATACATAAGGGGGGACCCTTATATCCGGGACATAAAAACACATAAGGGGGGACCCTTATATCCGGGACATAAAAACACATAAGGGGGGACCCTTATATTCGGGATATAAAAACACGTAAGGGGGGATCCTTATATCCGGGACATAAAAACACATAAGGGGGGACCCTTATATCCGGGACATAAAAACACATAAGGGGGGACCCTTATATCCGAGACATAAAAACACGTAAGGGGGACCCTTATATCCTGGACATAAAAACACGTAAGGGGGGACCCTTATATCCAGGACATAAAAACACATAAGGCGGGAACCTTATATCCGGGACATAAAATACATAAGGGGGGACCCTTATATCCGGGACATAAAAACACATAAGGGGGGACCCTTATATCCGGGACATAAAAACACATAAGGGGGGACCCTTATATCCGGGACATAAAAACACGTTAGGGGGGACCCTTATATCTGGGACATAAAAACACATAAGGGGGACCCTTATATCCGGGACATAACACATAAGGGGGGACCCTTATATCCGGGACATAAAAACACATAAGGGGGGACCCTTATATCCGGGACATAAAAACACATAAGTGGGGACCCTTATATCCGGGACATAAAAATACGTAAGGGGGGACCCTTATATCCGGGACATAAAAACACATAATGGGGGACCCTTATATCCGGGACATAAAAACACGTAAGGCGGGACCCTTATATCCGGGACATAAAAACACATAAGGGGGGACCCTTATATCTGGGACATAAAAATACATAAGGGGGGACCCTTATATCCGGGACATAAAAACACATAAGGGGAACCCTTATATCCGGGACATAACACATAAGGGGGGACCCTTATATCCGGGACATAAAAACACATAAGGGGGGACCCTTATATCTGGGACATAAAAACACATAAGGGGGGACCCTTATAACCGGGACATAAAAATACGTAAGGGGGGACCCTTATATCCGGGACATAAAAACACATAAGGGGGGACCCTTATATCCGGGACATAAAAACACATAAGGGGGGACCCTTATATCAGGGACATAAAAACACATAAGGGAGGACCCTTATATCCGGGACATAAAAACACGTAAGGCGGGACCCTTATATCCGGGACATAAAAACACATAAGGGGGGACCCTTATATCCGGGACATAAAAATACATAAGGGGGGACCCTTATATCCGGGACATAAAAACACGTAAGGGGGGACCCTTATATCCGGGACATAAAAACACATAAGGGGGGACCCTTATATCCGGGACATAAAAACACATAAGGGGGGACCCTTATATCCGGGACATAAAAATACATAAGGGGGGACCCTTATATCCGGGACATAAAAACACATAAGGGGGGACCCTTATATCCGGGACATAAAAACACATAAGGGGGGACCCTTATATCCGAGAAATAAAAACACGTAAGGGGGGACCCTTATATCCTGGACATAAAAACACGTAAGTGGGGACCCTTATATCCAGGACATAAAAACACATAAAGGGGGACCCTTATATCCGGGACATAAAAACACAAAAGGGGGGACCCTTATATCCGGGACATAAAAACACATAAGGGGGGACCCTTATATCCGGGACATAAAAACACATAAGGGGGGACCCTTATATCCGGGACATAAAAACACATAAGGGGGGACCCTTATAACCGGGACATAAAAATACGTAAGGGGAACCCTTATATCCGGGACATAACACATAAGGGGGGACCCTTATATCCGGGACATAAAAACACATAAGGGGGGACCCTTATATCCGGGACATAAAAACACATAAGGGGGGACCCTTATAACCGGGACATAAAAATACGTAAGGGGGGACCCTTATATCCGGGACATAAAAACACATAAGGGGGGACCCTTATATCCGGGATATAAAAACACATAAGGGGGGACCCTTATATCAGGGACATAAAAACACATAAGGGAGGACCCTTATATCCGGGACATAAAAACACGTAAGGCGGGACCCTTATATCCGGGACATAAAAACACATAAGGGGGGACCCTTATATCCGGGACATAAAAATACATAAGGGGGGACCCTTATATCCGGGACATAAAAACACGTAAGGGGGGACCCTTATATCCGGGACATAAAAACACATAAGGGGGGACCCTTATATCCGGGACATAAAAACACATAAGGGGGGACCCTTATATCCGGGACATAAAAATACATAAGGGGGGACCCTTATATCCGGGACATAAAAACACATAAGGGGGGACCCTTATATCCGGGACATAAAAACACATAAGGGGGGACCCTTATATCCGAGACATAAAAACACGTAAGGGGGGACCCTTATATCCTGGACATAAAAACGCGTAAGGGGGGACCCTTATATCCAGGACATAAAAACACATAAAGGGGGACCCTTATATCCGGGACATAAAAACACAAAAGGGGGGACCCTTATATCCGGGACATAAAAACACATAAGGGGGGACCCTTATATCCGGGACATAAAAACACATAAGGGGGGACCCTTATATCCGGGACATAAAAACACGTTAGGGGGGACCCTTATATCTAGGACATAAAAACACATAAGGGGGACCCTTATATCCGGGACATAACACATAAGGGGGGACCCTTATATCCGGGACATAAAAACACATAAGGGGGGACCCTTATATCCGGGACATAAAAACACATAAGTGGGGACCCTTATATCCGGGACATAAAAACACGTAAGGCGGGACCCTTATATCCGGGACATAAAAACACATAAGGGGGGACCCTTATATCCGGGACATAAAAACACATAAGGGGGGACCCTTATATCCGGGACATAAAAATACATAAGGGGGGACCCTTATATCCGGGACATAAAAACACATAAGGGGGGACCATTATATCCGGGACATAAAAACACATAAGGGGGGACCCTTATATTCGGGATATAAAAACACGAAAGGGGGGATCCTTATATCCGGGACATAAAAACACATAAGGGGGGACCCTTATATCCGGGACATAAAAACACATAAGGGGGGACCCTTATATCCGAGACATAAAAACACGTAAGGGGGGACCCTTATATCCTGGACATAAAAACAAGTAAGGGGGGACCCTTATATCCAGGACATAAAAACACATAAGGGGGGACCCTTATATCCGGGACATAAAAATACATAAGGGGAGACCCTTATATCAGGGACATAAAAACACATAAGGGGGGACCCTTATATCCGGGACATAAAAACACATAAGGGGGGACCCTTATATTCGGGACATAAAAACACGTAAGGGGGGACCCTTATATCCGGGACATAAAAACACATAAGGGGGGACCCTTATATCCGGGACATAAAAACACATAAGGGGGGACCCTTATATCCGGGACATAAAAACACGTTAGGGGGGACCCTTATATCTGGGACATAAAAACACATAAGGGGGACCCTTATATCCGGGACATAACACATAAGGGGGGACCCTTATATCCGGGACATAAAAACACATAAGGGGGGACCCTTATATCCGGGACATAAAAACACATAAGGGGGGACCCTTATATCCGGGACATAAAAATACGTAAGGGGGGACCCTTATATCCGGGACATAAAAACACATAAGGGGGGACCCTTATATCCGGGACATAAAAACACATAAGGGGGGACCCTTATATCAGGGACATAAAAACACATAAGGGAGGACCCTTATATCTGGGACATAAAAACATGTAAGGCAGGACCCTTATATCCGGGACATAAAAACACATAAGGGGGGACCCTTATATCCGGGACATAAAAATACATAAGGGGGGACCCTTATATCCGGGACATAAAAACACGTAAGGGGGGACCCTTATATCCGGGACATAAAAACACACAAGGGGGGACCCTTATATCCGGGACATAAAAACACATAAGGGGGGACCCTTATATACGGGACATAAAAACACATAAGGGGGGACCCTTATATCAGGGACATAAAAACACATAAGGGAGGACCCTTATATCCGGGACATAAAAACACATAAGGGGGGACCCTTATATTTGGGACATAAAAACACGTAAGGGGGGACCCTTATATCCGGGACATAAAAACACATAAGGGGGGACCCTTATATCCGGGACATAAAAACACATAAGGGGGGACCCTTATCTCCGGGACATAAAAACACGTTAGGGGGGACCCTTATATCTGGGACATAAAAACACATAAGGGGAACCCTTATATCCGGGACATAACACATAAGGGGGGACCCTTATATCCGGGACATAAAAACACATAAGGGGGGACCCTTATATCCGGGACATAAAAACACATAAGGGGGGACCCTTATATCCGGGACATAAAAATACGTAAGGGGGGACCCTTATATCCGGGACATAAAAACACATAAGGGGGGACCCTTATATCCGGGACATAAAAACACATAAGGGGGGACCCTTATATCAGGGACATAAAAACACATAAGGGAGGACCCTTATATCCGGGACATAAAAACACGTAAGGCGGGACCCTTATATCCGGGACATAAAAACACATAAGGGGGGACCCTTATATCCGGGACTTAAAAATACATAAGGGGGGACCCTTATATCCGGGACATAAAAACACGTAAGGGGGGACCCTTATATCCGGGACATAAAAACACATAAGGGGGGACCCTTATATCCGGGACATAAAAACACATAAGGGGGGACCCTTATATCCGGGACATAAAAACACATAAGGGGGGACCCTTATATCAGGGACATAAAAACACATAAGGGAGGACCCTTATATCCGGGACATAAAAACACGTGAGGGGGGACCCTTATATCCGGGACATAAAAACACGTAAGGGGGACCCTTATATCCAGGACATAAAAACACATAAGGGGGGACCCTTATATCCGGGACATAAAAACACATAAGGGGGGACCCTTATATCCGGGACATAAAAACACATAAGGGGGGACCCTTATATTCGGGACATAAAAACACGTAAGGGGGGACCCTTATATCCGGGACATAAAAACACATAAGGGGGGACCCTTATATCCGGGACGTAAAAACACATAAGGGGGGACCCTTATATCCGGGACATAAAAACACGTTAGGGGGGACCATTATATCTGGGACATAAAAACACATAAGGGGGACCCTTATATCCGGGACATAACACATAAGGGGGGACCCTTATATCCGGGACATAAAAACACATAAGGGGGGACCCTTATATCCGGGACATAAAAACACATAAGGGGGGACCCTTATATCCGGGACATAAAAATACGTAAGGGGGGACCCTTATATCCGGGACATAAAAACACATAAGGGGGGACCCTTATATCTGGGTTATAAAAACACATAAGGGGGGACCCTTATATCAGGGACATAAAAACACATAAGGGAGGACCCTTATATCCGGGACATAAAAACACGTAAGGCGGGACCCTTATATCCGGCACATAAAAACACATAAGGGGGGACCCTTATATCCGGGACATAAAAATACATAAGGGGGGACCCTTATATCCGGGACATAAAAACACGTAAGGGGGGACCCTTATATCCGGGACATAAAAACACATAAGGGGGGACCCTTATATCCGGGACATAAAAACACATAAGGGGGGACCCTTATATCCGGGACATAAAAACACATAAGGGGGGACCCTTATATCAGGGACATAAAAACACATAAGGGAGGACCCTTATATCCGGGACATAAAAACACATAAGGGGGGACCCTTATATTCGGGACATAAAAACACGTAACTTATATCCGGGACATAAAAACACATAAGGGGGGACCCTTATATCCGGGACATAAAAACACATAAGGGGGGACCCTTATATCCGGGACATAAAAACACGTTAGGGGGGACCCTTATATCTGGGACATAAAAACACATAAGGGGGACCCTTAAATCCGGGACATAACACATAAGGGGGGACCCTTATATCCGGGACATAAAAACACATAAGGGGGGACCCTTATATCCGGGACATAAAAACACATAAGGGGGGACCCTTATATCCGGGACATAAAAATACGTAAGGGGGGACCCTTATATCCGGGACATAAAAACACATAAGGGGGGACCCTTATATCCGGGACATAAAAACACATAAGTGGGGACCCTTATATCCGGGACATAAAAATACATAAGGGGGGACCCTTATATCCGGGACATAAAAACACATAAGGGGGGACCCTTATATCCGGGACATAAAAACACATAAGGGGGGACCCTTATATCCGGGACATAAAAACACATAAGGGGGACCCTTATATCCGGGACATAACACATAAGGGGGGACCCTTATATCCGGGACATAAAAACACATAAGGGGGGACCCTTATATCCGGGACATAAAAACACATAAGGGGGGACCCTTATATCCGGGACATAAAAATACGTAAGGGGGGACCCTTATATCTGGGACATAAAAACACATAAGGGGGGACCCTTATATCCGGGACATAAAAACACATAAGGGGGGACCCTTATATCAGGGACATAAAAACACATAAGGGAGGACCCTTATATCCGGGATATAAAAACACGTAAGGCGGGACCCTTATATCCGGGACATAAAAACACATAAGGGGGGACCCTTATAATCCGGGACATAAAAATACATAAGGGGGGACCCTTATATCCGGGACATAAAAACACGTAAGGGGGGACCCTTATATCCGGGACATAAAAACACATAAGGGGGGACCCTTATATCCGGGACATAAAAACACATAAGTGGGGACCCTTATATCCGAGACATAAAAACACATAAGGGGGGACCCTTATATCAGGGACATAAAAACACATAAGGGAGGACCCTTATATCCGGGACATAAAAACACATAAGGGGGGACCCTTATATTCGGGACATAAAAACACGTAAGGGGGGACCCTTATATCCGGGACATAAAAACACATAAGGGGGGACCCTTATATCTGGGACATAAAAACACATAAGGGGGGACCCTTATATCCGGGACATAAAAACACGTTAGGGGGGACCCTTATATCTGGGACATAAAAACACATAAGGGGGACCCTTAAATCCGGGACATAACACATAAGGGGGGACCCTTATATCCGGGACATAAAAACACATAAGGGGGGACCCTTATATCCGGGACATAAAAACACATAAGGGGGGACCCTTATATCCGGGACATAAAAACACGTTAGGGGGGACCCTTATATCTGGGACATAAAAACACATAAGGGGGACCCTTATATCCGGGACATAACACATAAGGGGGGACCCTTATATCCGGGACATAAAAACACATAAGGGGGGACCCTTAAATCCGGGACATAAAAACACATAAGGGGGGACCCTTATATCCGGGACATAAAAACACATAAGGGGGGACCCTTATATCCGGGACATAAAAATACATAAGGGGGGACCCTTATATCCGGGACATAAAAACACATAAGGGGGGACCCTTATATCCGGGACATAAAAACACATAAGTGGGGACCCTTATATCCGGGACATAAAAATACATAAGGGGGGACCCTTATATCCGGGACATAAAAACACATAAGGGGGGACCCTTATATCCGGGACATAAAAACACATAAGGGGGGACCCTTATATTCGGGATATAAAAACACGTAAGGGGGGACCCTTATATCCGGGACATAAAAACACATAAAGGGGGACCCTTATATCCGGGACATAAAAACACATAAGGGGGGACCCTTATATCCGAGACATAAAAACACGTAAGGGGGGACCCTTATATCCTGGACATAAAAACACGTAAGGGGGGACCCTTATATCCAGGACATAAAAACACATAAGGGGGGACCCTTATATCCGGGACATAAAATACATAAGGGGGGACCCTTATATCCGGGACATAAAAACACATAAGGGGGGACCCTTATATTCGGGACATAAAAACACGTAAGGGGGGACCCTTATATCCGGGACATAAAAACACATAAGGGGGGACCCTTATATCCGGGACATAAAAACACATAAGGGGGGACCCTTATATCCGAGACATAAAAACACGTAAGGGGGGACCCTTATATCCTGGACATAAAAACACGTAAGGGGGGACCCTTATATCCAGGACATAAAAACACATAAGGGGGGACCCTTATATCCGGGACATAAAATACATAAGGGGGGACCCTTATATCCGGGACATAAAAACACATAAGGGGGGACCCTTATATTCGGGACATAAAAACACGTAAGGGGGGACCCTTATATCCGGGACATAAAAACACATAAGGGGGGACCCTTATATCCGGGACATAAAAACACATAAGGGGGGACCCTTATATCCGGGACATAAAAACACGTTAGGGGGGACCCTTATATCTGGGACATAAAAACACATAAGGGGGACCCTTATATCCGGGACATAACACATAAGGGGGGACCCTTATATCCGGGACATAAAAACACATAAGGGGGGACCCTTATATCCGGGACATAAAAACACATAAGGGGGGACCCTTATATCCGGGACATAAA
Organism: Hyperolius riggenbachi; assembly: GCF_040937935.1. NCBI lineage: Eukaryota > Metazoa > Chordata > Amphibia > Anura > Hyperoliidae > Hyperolius > Hyperolius riggenbachi. The sequence continues at coordinate 185,104,539 of NC_090656.1, forward strand.
AATACGTAAGGGGGGACCCTTATATCCGGGACATAAAAACACATAAGGGGGGACCCTTATATCCGGGACATAAAAATACATAAGGGGGGACCCTTATATCCGGGACATAAAAACACGTAAGGGGGGACCCTTATATCCGGGACATAAAAACACATAAGGGGGGACCCTTATATCCGGGACATAAAAACACATAAGGGGGGACCCTTATATCAGGGACATAAAAACACATAAGGGAGGACCCTTATATCCGGGACATAAAAACACATAACCGGGGACCCTTATATTTGGGACATAAAAACACGTAAGGGGGGACCCTTATATCCGGGACATAAAAACACATAAGGGGGGACCCTTATATCCGGGACATAAAAACACATAAGGGGGGACCCTTATATCCGGGACATAAAAACACGTTAGAGAGGACCCTTATATCTGGGACATAAAAACACATAAGGGGAACCCTTATATCCGGGACATAACACATAAGGGGGGACCCTTATATCCGGGACATAAAAACACATAAGGGGGGACCCTTATATCCGGGACATAAAAACACATAAGGGGGGACCCTTATAACCGGGACATAAAAATACGTAAGGGGGGACACTTATATCCGGGACATAAAAACACATAAGGGGGGACCCTTATATCCGGGACATAAAAACACATAAGGGTGGACCCTTATATCAGGGACATAAAAACACATAAGGGAGGACCCTTATATCCGGGACATAAAAACACGTAAGGCGGGACCCTTATATCCAGGACATAAAAACACATAAAGGGGGACCCTTATATCCGGGACATAAAAATACATAAGGGGGGACCCTTATATCCGGGACATAAAAACACGTAAGGGGGGACCCTTATATCCGGGACATAAAAACACATAATGGGGGACCCTTATATTCGGGATATAAAAACACGTAAGGGGGGACCCTTATATCCGGGACATAAAAACACATAAGGGGGGACCCTTATATCCGGGACATAAAAACACATAAGGGGGGACCCTTATATCCGGGACATAAAAACACGTTAGGGGGGACCATTATATCTGGGACATAAAAACACATAAGGGGGACCCTTATATCCGGGACATAACACATAAGGGGGGACCCTTATATCCGGGACATAAAAACACATAAGGGGGGACCCTTATATCCGGGACATAAAAACACATAAGGGGGGACCCTTATATCCGGGACATAAAAATACGTAAGGGGGGACCCTTATATCCGGGACATAAAAACACATAAGGGGGGACCCTTATATCTGGGTTATAAAAACACATAAGGGGGGACCCTTATATCAGGGACATAAAAACACATAAGGGAGGACCCTTATATCCGGGACATAAAAACACGTAAGGCGGGACCCTTATATCCGGCACATAAAAACACATAAGGGGGGACCCTTATATCCGGGACATAAAAATACATAAGGGGGGACCCTTATATCCGGGACATAAAAACACGTAAGGGGGGACCCTTATATCCGGGACATAAAAACACATAAGGGGGGACCCTTATATCCGGGACATAAAAACACATAAGGGGGGACCCTTATATCCGGGACATAAAAACACATAAGGGGGGACCCTTATATCAGGGACATAAAAACACATAAGGGAGGACCCTTATATCCGGGACATAAAAACACATAAGGGGGGACCCTTATATTCGGGACATAAAAACACGTAACTTATATCCGGGACATAAAAACACATAAGGGGGGACCCTTATATCCGGGACATAAAAACACATAAGGGGGGACCCTTATATCCGGGACATAAAAACACGTTAGGGGGGACCCTTATATCTGGGACATAAAAACACATAAGGGGGACCCTTAAATCCGGGACATAACACATAAGGGGGGACCCTTATATCCGGGACATAAAAACACATAAGGGGGGACCCTTATATCCGGGACATAAAAACACATAAGGGGGGACCCTTATATCCGGGACATAAAAATACGTAAGGGGGGACCCTTATATCCGGGACATAAAAACACATAAGGGGGGACCCTTATATCCGGGACATAAAAACACATAAGTGGGGACCCTTATATCCGGGACATAAAAATACATAAGGGGGGACCCTTATATCCGGGACATAAAAACACATAAGGGGGGACCCTTATATCCGGGACATAAAAACACATAAGGGGGGACCCTTATATCCGGGACATAAAAACACATAAGGGGGACCCTTATATCCGGGACATAACACATAAGGGGGGACCCTTATATCCGGGACATAAAAACACATAAGGGGGGACCCTTATATCCGGGACATAAAAACACATAAGGGGGGACCCTTATATCCGGGACATAAAAATACGTAAGGGGGGACCCTTATATCTGGGACATAAAAACACATAAGGGGGGACCCTTATATCCGGGACATAAAAACACATAAGGGGGGACCCTTATATCAGGGACATAAAAACACATAAGGGAGGACCCTTATATCCGGGATATAAAAACACGTAAGGCGGGACCCTTATATCCGGGACATAAAAACACATAAGGGGGGACCCTTATAATCCGGGACATAAAAATACATAAGGGGGGACCCTTATATCCGGGACATAAAAACACGTAAGGGGGGACCCTTATATCCGGGACATAAAAACACATAAGGGGGGACCCTTATATCCGGGACATAAAAACACATAAGTGGGGACCCTTATATCCGAGACATAAAAACACATAAGGGGGGACCCTTATATCAGGGACATAAAAACACATAAGGGAGGACCCTTATATCCGGGACATAAAAACACATAAGGGGGGACCCTTATATTCGGGACATAAAAACACGTAAGGGGGGACCCTTATATCCGGGACATAAAAACACATAAGGGGGGACCCTTATATCTGGGACATAAAAACACATAAGGGGGGACCCTTATATCCGGGACATAAAAACACGTTAGGGGGGACCCTTATATCTGGGACATAAAAACACATAAGGGGGACCCTTAAATCCGGGACATAACACATAAGGGGGGACCCTTATATCCGGGACATAAAAACACATAAGGGGGGACCCTTATATCCGGGACATAAAAACACATAAGGGGGGACCCTTATATCCGGGACATAAAAACACGTTAGGGGGGACCCTTATATCTGGGACATAAAAACACATAAGGGGGACCCTTATATCCGGGACATAACACATAAGGGGGGACCCTTATATCCGGGACATAAAAACACATAAGGGGGGACCCTTAAATCCGGGACATAAAAACACATAAGGGGGGACCCTTATATCCGGGACATAAAAACACATAAGGGGGGACCCTTATATCCGGGACATAAAAATACATAAGGGGGGACCCTTATATCCGGGACATAAAAACACATAAGGGGGGACCCTTATATCCGGGACATAAAAACACATAAGTGGGGACCCTTATATCCGGGACATAAAAATACATAAGGGGGGACCCTTATATCCGGGACATAAAAACACATAAGGGGGGACCCTTATATCCGGGACATAAAAACACATAAGGGGGGACCCTTATATTCGGGATATAAAAACACGTAAGGGGGGACCCTTATATCCGGGACATAAAAACACATAAAGGGGGACCCTTATATCCGGGACATAAAAACACATAAGGGGGGACCCTTATATCCGAGACATAAAAACACGTAAGGGGGGACCCTTATATCCTGGACATAAAAACACGTAAGGGGGGACCCTTATATCCAGGACATAAAAACACATAAGGGGGGACCCTTATATCCGGGACATAAAATACATAAGGGGGGACCCTTATATCCGGGACATAAAAACACATAAGGGGGGACCCTTATATTCGGGACATAAAAACACGTAAGGGGGGACCCTTATATCCGGGACATAAAAACACATAAGGGGGGACCCTTATATCCGGGACATAAAAACACATAAGGGGGGACCCTTATATCCGAGACATAAAAACACGTAAGGGGGGACCCTTATATCCTGGACATAAAAACACGTAAGGGGGGACCCTTATATCCAGGACATAAAAACACATAAGGGGGGACCCTTATATCCGGGACATAAAATACATAAGGGGGGACCCTTATATCCGGGACATAAAAACACATAAGGGGGGACCCTTATATTCGGGACATAAAAACACGTAAGGGGGGACCCTTATATCCGGGACATAAAAACACATAAGGGGGGACCCTTATATCCGGGACATAAAAACACATAAGGGGGGACCCTTATATCCGGGACATAAAAACACGTTAGGGGGGACCCTTATATCTGGGACATAAAAACACATAAGGGGGACCCTTATATCCGGGACATAACACATAAGGGGGGACCCTTATATCCGGGACATAAAAACACATAAGGGGGGACCCTTATATCCGGGACATAAAAACACATAAGGGGGGACCCTTATATCCGGGACATAAAAATACGTAAGGGGGGACCCTTATATCCGGGACATAAAAACACATAAGGGGGGACCCTTATATCCGGGACATAAAAATACATAAGGGGGGACCCTTATATCCGGGACATAAAAACACGTAAGGGGGGACCCTTATATCCGGGACATAAAAACACATAAGGGGGGACCCTTATATCTGGGACATAAAAACACATAAGGGGGGACCCTTATATCCGGGACATAAAAACACATAAGGGGGGACCCTTATATCAGGGACATAAAAACACATAAGGGAGGACCCTTATATCCGGGACATAAAAACACATAACCGGGGACCCTTATATTTGGGACATAAAAACACGTAAGGGGGGACCCTTATATCCGGGACATAAAAACACATAAGGGGGGACCCTTATATCCGGGACATAAAAACACATAAGGGGGGACCCTTATATCCGGGACATAAAAACACGTTAGAGAGGACCCTTATATCTGGGACATAAAAACACATAAGGGGAACCCTTATATCCGGGACATAACACATAAGGGGGGACCCTTATATCCGGGACATAAAAACACATAAGGGGGGACCCTTATATCCGGGACATAAAAACACATAAGGGGGGACCCTTATAACCGGGACATAAAAATACGTAAGGGGGGACCCTTATATCCGGGACATAAAAACACATAAGGGGGGACCCTTATATCCGGGACATAAAAACACATAAGGGTGGACCCTTATATCAGGGACATAAAAACACATAAGGGAGGACCCTTATATCCGGGACATAAAAACACGTAAGGCGGGACCCTTATATCCAGGACATAAAAACACATAAAGGGGGACCCTTATATCCGGGACATAAAAATACATAAGGGGGGACCCTTATATCCGGGACATAAAAACACGTAAGGGGGGACCCTTATATCCGGGACATAAAAACACATAATGGGGGACCCTTATATTCGGGATATAAAAACACGTAAGGGGGGACCCTTATATCCGGGACATAAAAACACATAAGGGGGGACCCTTATATCCGGGACATAAAAACACATAAGGGGGGACCCTTATATCCGGGACATAAAAACACGTTAGGGGGGACCATTATATCTGGGACATAAAAACACATAAGGGGGACCCTTATATCCGGGACATAACACATAAGGGGGGACCCTTATATCCGGGACATAAAAACACATAAGGGGGGACCCTTATATCCGGGACATAAAAACACATAAGGGGGGACCCTTATATCCGGGACATAAAAATACGTAAGGGGGGACCCTTATATCCGGGACATAAAAACACATAAGGGGGGACCCTTATATCTGGGTTATAAAAACACATAAGGGGGGACCCTTATATCAGGGACATAAAAACACATAAGGGAGGACCCTTATATCCGGGACATAAAAACACGTAAGGCGGGACCCTTATATCCGGCACATAAAAACACATAAGGGGGGACCCTTATATCCGGGACATAAAAATACATAAGGGGGGACCCTTATATCCGGGACATAAAAACACGTAAGGGGGGACCCTTATATCCGGGACATAAAAACACATAAGGGGGGACCCTTATATCCGGGACATAAAAACACATAAGGGGGGACCCTTATATCCGGGACATAAAAACACATAAGGGGGGACCCTTATATCAGGGACATAAAAACACATAAGGGAGGACCCTTATATCCGGGACATAAAAACACATAAGGGGGGACCCTTATATTCGGGACATAAAAACACGTAACTTATATCCGGGACATAAAAACACATAAGGGGGGACCCTTATATCCGGGACATAAAAACACATAAGGGGGGACCCTTATATCCGGGACATAAAAACACGTTAGGGGGGACCCTTATATCTGGGACATAAAAACACATAAGGGGGACCCTTAAATCCGGGACATAACACATAAGGGGGGACCCTTATATCCGGGACATAAAAACACATAAGGGGGGACCCTTATATCCGGGACATAAAAACACATAAGGGGGGACCCTTATATCCGGGACATAAAAATACGTAAGGGGGGACCCTTATATCCGGGACATAAAAACACATAAGGGGGGACCCTTATATCCGGGACATAAAAACACATAAGTGGGACCCTTATATCCGGGACATAAAAATACATAAGGGGGGACCCTTATATCCGGGACATAAAAACACATAAGGGGGGACCCTTATATCCGGGACATAAAAACACATAAGGGGGGACCCTTATATCCGGGACATAAAAACACATAAGGGGGACCCTTATATCCGGGACATAACACATAAGGGGGGACCCTTATATCCGGGACATAAAAACACATAAGGGGGGACCCTTATATCCGGGACATAAAAACACATAAGGGGGGACCCTTATATCCGGGACATAAAAATACGTAAGGGGGGACCCTTATATCTGGGACATAAAAACACATAAGGGGGGACCCTTATATCCGGGACATAAAAACACATAAGGGGGGACCCTTATATCAGGGACATAAAAACACATAAGGGAGGACCCTTATATCCGGGATATAAAAACACGTAAGGCGGGACCCTTATATCCGGGACATAAAAACACATAAGGGGGGACCCTTATAATCCGGGACATAAAAATACATAAGGGGGGACCCTTATATCCGGGACATAAAAACACGTAAGGGGGGACCCTTATATCCGGGACATAAAAACACATAAGGGGGGACCCTTATATCCGGGACATAAAAACACATAAGTGGGGACCCTTATATCCGAGACATAAAAACACATAAGGGGGGACCCTTATATCAGGGACATAAAAACACATAAGGGAGGACCCTTATATCCGGGACATAAAAACACATAAGGGGGGACCCTTATATTCGGGACATAAAAACACGTAAGGGGGGACCCTTATATCCGGGACATAAAAACACATAAGGGGGGACCCTTATATCTGGGACATAAAAACACATAAGGGGGGACCCTTATATCCGGGACATAAAAACACGTTAGGGGGGACCCTTATATCTGGGACATAAAAACACATAAGGGGGACCCTTAAATCCGGGACATAACACATAAGGGGGGACCCTTATATCCGGGACATAAAAACACATAAGGGGGGACCCTTATATCCGGGACATAAAAACACATAAGGGGGGACCCTTATATCCGGGACATAAAAACACGTTAGGGGGGACCCTTATATCTGGGACATAAAAACACATAAGGGGGACCCTTATATCCGGGACATAACACATAAGGGGGGACCCTTATATCCGGGACATAAAAACACATAAGGGGGGACCCTTAAATCCGGGACATAAAAACACATAAGGGGGGACCCTTATATCCGGGACATAAAAACACATAAGGGGGGACCCTTATATCCGGGACATAAAAATACATAAGGGGGGACCCTTATATCCGGGACATAAAAACACATAAGGGGGGACCCTTATATCCGGGACATAAAAACACATAAGTGGGGACCCTTATATCCGGGACATAAAAATACATAAGGGGGACCCTTATATCCGGGACATAAAAACACATAAGGGGGGACCCTTATATCCGGGACATAAAAACACATAAGGGGGGACCCTTATATTCGGGATATAAAAACACGTAAGGGGGGACCCTTATATCCGGGACATAAAAACACATAAAGGGGGACCCTTATATCCGGGACATAAAAACACATAAGGGGGGACCCTTATATCCGAGACATAAAAACACGTAAGGGGGGACCCTTATATCCTGGACATAAAAACACGTAAGGGGGGACCCTTATATCCAGGACATAAAAACACATAAGGGGGGACCCTTATATCCGGGACATAAAATACATAAGGGGGGACCCTTATATCCGGGACATAAAAACACATAAGGGGGGACCCTTATATTCGGGACATAAAAACACGTAAGGGGGGACCCTTATATCCGGGACATAAAAACACATAAGGGGGGACCCTTATATCCGGGACATAAAAACACATAAGGGGGGACCCTTATATCCGAGACATAAAAACACGTAAGGGGGGACCCTTATATCCTGGACATAAAAACACGTAAGGGGGGACCCTTATATCCAGGACATAAAAACACATAAGGGGGGACCCTTATATCCGGGACATAAAATACATAAGGGGGGACCCTTATATCCGGGACATAAAAACACATAAGGGGGGACCCTTATATTCGGGACATAAAAACACGTAAGGGGGGACCCTTATATCCGGGACATAAAAACACATAAGGGGGGACCCTTATATCCGGGACATAAAAACACATAAGGGGGGACCCTTATATCCGGGACATAAAAACACGTTAGGGGGGACCCTTATATCTGGGACATAAAAACACATAAGGGGGACCCTTATATCCGGGACATAACACATAAGGGGGGACCCTTATATCCGGGACATAAAAACACATAAGGGGGGACCCTTATATCCGGGACATAAAAACACATAAGGGGGGACCCTTATATCCGGGACATAAAAATACGTAAGGGGGGACCCTTATATCCGGGACATAAAAACACATAAGGGGGGACCCTTATATCCGGGACATAAAAATACATAAGGGGGGACCCTTATATCCGGGACATAAAAACACGTAAGGGGGGACCCTTATATCCGGGACATAAAAACACATAAGGGGGGACCCTTATATCTGGGACATAAAAACACATAAGGGGGGACCCTTATATCCGGGACATAAAAACACATAAGGGGGGACCCTTATATCAGGGACATAAAAACACATAAGGGAGGACCCTTATATCCGGGACATAAAAACACATAACCGGGGACCCTTATATTTGGGACATAAAAACACGTAAGGGGGGACCCTTATATCCGGGACATAAAAACACATAAGGGGGGACCCTTATATCCGGGACATAAAAACACATAAGGGGGGACCCTTATATCCGGGACATAAAAACACGTTAGAGAGGACCCTTATATCTGGGACATAAAAACACATAAGGGGAACCCTTATATCCGGGACATAACACATAAGGGGGGACCCTTATATCCGGGACATAAAAACACATAAGGGGGGACCCTTATATCCGGGACATAAAAACACATAAGGGGGGACCCTTATAACCGGGACATAAAAATACGTAAGGGGGGACCCTTATATCCGGGACATAAAAACACATAAGGGGGGACCCTTATATCCGGGACATAAAAACACATAAGGGTGGACCCTTATATCAGGGACATAAAAACACATAAGGGAGGACCCTTATATCCGGGACATAAAAACACGTAAGGCGGGACCCTTATATCCAGGACATAAAAACACATAAAGGGGGACCCTTATATCCGGGACATAAAAATACATAAGGGGGGACCCTTATATCCGGGACATAAAAACACGTAAGGGGGGACCCTTATATCCGGGACATAAAAACACATAATGGGGGACCCTTATATTCGGGATATAAAAACACGTAAGGGGGGACCCTTATATCCGGGACATAAAAACACATAAGGGGGGACCCTTATATCCGGGACATAAAAACACATAAGGGGGGACCCTTATATCCGGGACATAAAAACACGTTAGGGGGGACCATTATATCTGGGACATAAAAACACATAAGGGGGACCCTTATATCCGGGACATAACACATAAGGGGGGACCCTTATATCCGGGACATAAAAACACATAAGGGGGGACCCTTATATCCGGGACATAAAAACACATAAGGGGGGACCCTTATATCCGGGACATAAAAATACGTAAGGGGGGACCCTTATATCCGGGACATAAAAACACATAAGGGGGGACCCTTATATCTGGGTTATAAAAACACATAAGGGGGGACCCTTATATCAGGGACATAAAAACACATAAGGGAGGACCCTTATATCCGGGACATAAAAACACGTAAGGCGGGACCCTTATATCCGGCACATAAAAACACATAAGGGGGGACCCTTATATCCGGGACATAAAAATACATAAGGGGGGACCCTTATATCCGGGACATAAAAACACGTAAGGGGGGACCCTTATATCCGGGACATAAAAACACATAAGGGGGGACCCTTATATCCGGGACATAAAAACACATAAGGGGGGACCCTTATATCCGGGACATAAAAACACATAAGGGGGGACCCTTATATCAGGGACATAAAAACACATAAGGGAGGACCCTTATATCCGGGACATAAAAACACATAAGGGGGGACCCTTATATTCGGGACATAAAAACACGTAACTTATATCCGGGACATAAAAACACATAAGGGGGGACCCTTATATCCGGGACATAAAAACACATAAGGGGGGACCCTTATATCCGGGACATAAAAACACGTTAGGGGGGACCCTTATATCTGGGACATAAAAACACATAAGGGGGACCCTTAAATCCGGGACATAACACATAAGGGGGGACCCTTATATCCGGGACATAAAAACACATAAGGGGGGACCCTTATATCCGGGACATAAAAACACATAAGGGGGGACCCTTATATCCGGGACATAAAAATACGTAAGGGGGGACCCTTATATCCGGGACATAAAAACACATAAGGGGGGACCCTTATATCCGGGACATAAAAACACATAAGTGGGGACCCTTATATCCGGGACATAAAAATACATAAGGGGGGACCCTTATATCCGGGACATAAAAACACATAAGGGGGGACCCTTATATCCGGGACATAAAAACACATAAGGGGGGACCCTTGTATCCGGGACATAAAAACACATAAGGGGGACCCTTATATCCGGGACATAACACATAAGGGGGGACCCTTATATCCGGGACATAAAAACACATAAGGGGGGACCCTTATATCCGGGACATAAAAACACATAAGGGGGGACCCTTATATCCGGGACATAAAAATACGTAAGGGGGGACCCTTATATCTGGGACATAAAAACACATAAGGGGGGACCCTTATATCCGGGACATAAAAACACATAAGGGGGGACCCTTATATCAGGGACATAAAAACACATAAGGGAGGACCCTTATATCCGGGATATAAAAACACGTAAGGCGGGACCCTTATATCCGGGACATAAAAACACATAAGGGGGGACCCTTATAATCCGGGACATAAAAATACATAAGGGGGGACCCTTATATCCGGGACATAAAAACACGTAAGGGGGGACCCTTATATCCGGGACATAAAAACACATAAGGGGGGACCCTTATATCCGGGACATAAAAACACATAAGTGGGGACCCTTATATCCGAGACATAAAAACACATAAGGGGGGACCCTTATATCAGGGACATAAAAACACATAAGGGAGGACCCTTATATCCGGGACATAAAAACACATAAGGGGGGACCCTTATATTCGGGACATAAAAACACGTAAGGGGGGACCCTTATATCCGGGACATAAAAACACATAAGGGGGGACCCTTATATCTGGGACATAAAAACACATAAGGGGGGACCCTTATATCCGGGACATAAAAACACGTTAGGGGGGACCCTTATATCTGGGACATAAAAACACATAAGGGGGACCCTTAAATCCGGGACATAACACATAAGGGGGGACCCTTATATCCGGGACATAAAAACACATAAGGGGGGACCCTTATATCCGGGACATAAAAACACATAAGGGGGGACCCTTATATCCGGGACATAAAAACACGTTAGGGGGGACCCTTATATCTGGGACATAAAAACACATAAGGGGGACCCTTATATCCGGGACATAACACATAAGGGGGGACCCTTATATCCGGGACATAAAAACACATAAGGGGGGACCCTTAAATCCGGGACATAAAAACACATAAGGGGGGACCCTTATATCCGGGACATAAAAACACATAAGGGGGGACCCTTATATCCGGGACATAAAAATACATAAGGGGGGACCCTTATATCCGGGACATAAAAACACATAAGGGGGGACCCTTATATCCGGGACATAAAAACACATAAGTGGGGACCCTTATATCCGGGACATAAAAATACATAAGGGGGGACCCTTATATCCGGGACATAAAAACACATAAGGGGGGACCCTTATATCCGGGACATAAAAACACATAAGGGGGGACCCTTATATTCGGGATATAAAAACACGTAAGGGGGGACCCTTATATCCGGGACATAAAAACACATAAAGGGGGACCCTTATATCCGGGACATAAAAACACATAAGGGGGGACCCTTATATCCGAGACATAAAAACACGTAAGGGGGGACCCTTATATCCTGGACATAAAAACACGTAAGGGGGGACCCTTATATCCAGGACATAAAAACACATAAGGGGGGACCCTTATATCCGGGACATAAAAATACATAAGGGGGGACCCTTATATCCGGGACATAAAATACATAAGGGGGGACCCTTATATCCGGGACATAAAAACACATAAGGGGGGACCCTTATATTCGGGACATAAAAACACGTAAGGGGGGACCCTTATATCCGGGACATAAAAACACATAAGGGGGGACCCTTATATCCGGGACATAAAAACACATAAGGGGGGACCCTTATATCCGAGACATAAAAACACGTAAGGGGGGACCCTTATATCCTGGACATAAAAACACGTAAGGGGGGACCCTTATATCCAGGACATAAAAACACATAAGGGGGGACCCTTATATCCGGGACATAAAATACATAAGGGGGGACCCTTATATCCGGGACATAAAAACACATAAGGGGGGACCCTTATATTCGGGACATAAAAACACGTAAGGGGGGACCCTTATATCCGGGACATAAAAACACATAAGGGGGGACCCTTATATCCGGGACATAAAAACACATAAGGGGGGACCCTTATATCCGGGACATAAAAACACGTTAGGGGGGACCCTTATATCTGGGACATAAAAACACATAAGGGGGACCCTTATATCCGGGACATAACACATAAGGGGGGACCCTTATATCCGGGACATAAAAACACATAAGGGGGGACCCTTATATCCGGGACATAAAAACACATAAGGGGGGACCCTTATATCCGGGACATAAAAATACGTAAGGGGGGACCCTTATATCCGGGACATAAAAACACATAAGGGGGGACCCTTATATCCGGGACATAAAAATACATAAGGGGGGACCCTTATATCCGGGACATAAAAACACGTAAGGGGGGACCCTTATATCCGGGACATAAAAACACATAAGGGGGGACCCTTATATCTGGGACATAAAAACACATAAGGGGGGACCCTTATATCCGGGACATAAAAACACATAAGGGGGGACCCTTATATCAGGGACATAAAAACACATAAGGGAGGACCCTTATATCCGGGACATAAAAACACATAACCGGGGACCCTTATATTTGGGACATAAAAACACGTAAGGGGGGACCCTTATATCCGGGACATAAAAACACATAAGGGGGGACCCTTATATCCGGGACATAAAAACACATAAGGGGGGACCCTTATATCCGGGACATAAAAACACGTTAGAGAGGACCCTTATATCTGGGACATAAAAACACATAAGGGGAACCCTTATATCCGGGACATAACACATAAGGGGGGACCCTTATATCCGGGACATAAAAACACATAAGGGGGGACCCTTATATCCGGGACATAAAAACACATAAGGGGGGACCCTTATAACCGGGACATAAAAATACGTAAGGGGGGACCCTTATATCCGGGACATAAAAACACATAAGGGGGGACCCTTATATCCGGGACATAAAAACACATAAGGGTGGACCCTTATATCAGGGACATAAAAACACATAAGGGAGGACCCTTATATCCGGGACATAAAAACACGTAAGGCGGGACCCTTATATCCAGGACATAAAAACACATAAAGGGGGACCCTTATATCCGGGACATAAAAATACATAAGGGGGGACCCTTATATCCGGGACATAAAAACACGTAAGGGGGGACCCTTATATCCGGGACATAAAAACACATAATGGGGGACCCTTATATTCGGGATATAAAAACACGTAAGGGGGGACCCTTATATCCGGGACATAAAAACACATAAGGGGGGACCCTTATATCCGGGACATAAAAACACATAAGGGGGGACCCTTATATCCGGGACATAAAAACACGTTAGGGGGGACCATTATATCTGGGACATAAAAACACATAAGGGGGACCCTTATATCCGGGACATAAAAACACATAAGGGGGGACCCTTATATCCGGGACATAAAAACACATAAGGGGGGACCCTTATATCCGGGACATAAAAACACATAAGGGGGGACCCTTATATCCGGGACATAAAAATACGTAAGGGGGGACCCTTATATCCGGGACATAAAAACACATAAGGGGGGACCCTTATATCTGGGTTATAAAAACACATAAGGGGGGACCCTTATATCAGGGACATAAAAACACATAAGGGAGGACCCTTATATCCGGGACATAAAAACACGTAAGGCGGGACCCTTATATCCGGCACATAAAAACACATAAGGGGGGACCCTTATATCCGGGACATAAAAATACATAAGGGGGGACCCTTATATCCGGGACATAAAAACACGTAAGGGGGGACCCTTATATCCGGGACATAAAAACACATAAGGGGGGACCCTTATATCCGGGACATAAAAACACATAAGGGGGGACCCTTATATCCGGGACATAAAAACACATAAGGGGGGACCCTTATATCAGGGACATAAAAACACATAAGGGAGGACCCTTATATCCGGGACATAAAAACACATAAGGGGGGACCCTTATATTCGGGACATAAAAACACGTAACTTATATCCGGGACATAAAAACACATAAGGGGGGACCCTTATATCCGGGACATAAAAACACGTTAGGGGGGACCCTTATATCTGGGACATAAAAACACATAAGGGGGACCCTTAAATCCGGGACATAACACATAAGGGGGGACCCTTATATCCGGGACATAAAAACACATAAGGGGGGACCCTTATATCCGGGACATAAAAACACATAAGGGGGGACCCTTATATCCGGGACATAAAAATACGTAAGGGGGGACCCTTATATCCGGGACATAAAAACACATAAGGGGGGACCCTTATATCCGGGACATAAAAACACATAAGTGGGGACCCTTATATCCGGGACATAAAAATACATAAGGGGGGACCCTTATATCCGGGACATAAAAACACATAAGGGGGGACCCTTATATCCGGGACATAAAAACACATAAGGGGGGACCCTTATATCCGGGACATAAAAACACATAAGGGGGACCCTTATATCCGGGACATAACACATAAGGGGGGACCCTTATATCCGGGACATAAAAACACATAAGGGGGGACCCTTATATCCGGGACATAAAAACACATAAGGGGGGACCCTTATATCCGGGACATAAAAATACGTAAGGGGGGACCCTTATATCTGGGACATAAAAACACATAAGGGGGGACCCTTATATCCGGGACATAAAAACACATAAGGGGGGACCCTTATATCAGGGACATAAAAACACATAAGGGAGGACCCTTATATCCGGGATATAAAAACACGTAAGGCGGGACCCTTATATCCGGGACATAAAAACACATAAGGGGGGACCCTTATAATCCGGGACATAAAAATACATAAGGGGGGACCCTTATATCCGGGACATAAAAACACGTAAGGGGGGACCCTTATATCCGGGACATAAAAACACATAAGGGGGGACCCTTATATCCGGGACATAAAAACACATAAGTGGGGACCCTTATATCCGAGACATAAAAACACATAAGGGGGGACCCTTATATCAGGGACATAAAAACACATAAGGGAGGACCCTTATATCCGGGACATAAAAACACATAAGGGGGGACCCTTATATTCGGGACATAAAAACACGTAAGGGGGGACCCTTATATCCGGGACATAAAAACACATAAGGGGGGACCCTTATATCTGGGACATAAAAACACATAAGGAGGGACCCTTATATCCGGGACATAAAAACACGTTAGGGGGGACCCTTATATCTGGGACATAAAAACACATAAGGGGGACCCTTAAATCCGGGACATAACACATAAGGGGGGACCCTTATATCCGGGACATAAAAACACATAAGGGGGGACCCTTATATCCGGGACATAAAAACACATAAGGGGGGACCCTTATATCCGGGACATAAAAACACGTTAGGGGGGACCCTTATATCTGGGACATAAAAACACATAAGGGGGACCCTTATATCCGGGACATAACACATAAGGGGGGACCCTTATATCCGGGACATAAAAACACATAAGGGGGGACCCTTAAATCCGGGACATAAAAACACATAAGGGGGGACCCTTATATCCGGGACATAAAAACACATAAGGGGGGACCCTTATATCCGGGACATAAAAATACATAAGGGGGGACCCTTATATCCGGGACATAAAAACACATAAGGGGGGACCCTTATATCCGGGACATAAAAACACATAAGTGGGGACCCTTATATCCGGGACATAAAAATACATAAGGGGGGACCCTTATATCCGGGACATAAAAACACATAAGGGGGGACCCTTATATCCGGGACATAAAAACACATAAGGGGGGACCCTTATATTCGGGATATAAAAACACGTAAGGGGGGACCCTTATATCCGGGACATAAAAACACATAAAGGGGGACCCTTATATCCGGGACATAAAAACACATAAGGGGGGACCCTTATATCCGAGACATAAAAACACGTAAGGGGGGACCCTTATATCCTGGACATAAAAACACGTAAGGGGGGACCCTTATATCCAGGACATAAAAACACATAAGGGGGGACCCTTATATCCGGGACATAAAATACATAAGGGGGGACCCTTATATCCGGGACATAAAAACACATAAGGGGGGACCCTTATATTCGGGACATAAAAACACGTAAGGGGGGACCCTTATATCCGGGACATAAAAACACATAAGGGGGGACCCTTATATCCGGGACATAAAAACACATAAGGGGGGACCCTTATATCCGAGACATAAAAACACGTAAGGGGGGACCCTTATATCCTGGACATAAAAACACGTAAGGGGGGACCCTTATATCCAGGACATAAAAACACATAAGGGGGGACCCTTATATCCGGGACATAAAATACATAAGGGGGGACCCTTATATCCGGGACATAAAAACACATAAGGGGGGACCCTTATATTCGGGACATAAAAACACGTAAGGGGGGACCCTTATATCCGGGACATAAAAACACATAAGGGGGGACCCTTATATCCGGGACATAAAAACACATAAGGGGGGACCCTTATATCCGGGACATAAAAACACGTTAGGGGGGACCCTTATATCTGGGACATAAAAACACATAAGGGGGACCCTTATATCCGGGACATAACACATAAGGGGGGACCCTTATATCCGGGACATAAAAACACATAAGGGGGGACCCTTATATCCGGGACATAAAAACACATAAGGGGGGACCCTTATATCCGGGACATAAAAATACGTAAGGGGGGACCCTTATATCCGGGACATAAAAACACATAAGGGGGGACCCTTATATCCGGGACATAAAAATACATAAGGGGGGACCCTTATATCCGGGACATAAAAACACGTAAGGGGGGACCCTTATATCCGGGACATAAAAACACATAAGGGGGGACCCTTATATCTGGGACATAAAAACACATAAGGGGGGACCCTTATATCCGGGACATAAAAACACATAAGGGGGGACCCTTATATCAGGGACATAAAAACACATAAGGGAGGACCCTTATATCCGGGACATAAAAACACATAACCGGGGACCCTTATATTTGGGACATAAAAACACGTAAGGGGGGACCCTTATATCCGGGACATAAAAACACATAAGGGGGGACCCTTATATCCGGGACATAAAAACACATAAGGGGGGACCCTTATATCCGGGACATAAAAACACGTTAGAGAGGACCCTTATATCTGGGACATAAAAACACATAAGGGGAACCCTTATATCCGGGACATAACACATAAGGGGGGACCCTTATATCCGGGACATAAAAACACATAAGGGGGGACCCTTATATCCGGGACATAAAAACACATAAGGGGGGACCCTTATAACCGGGACATAAAAATACGTAAGGGGGGACCCTTATATCCGGGACATAAAAACACATAAGGGGGGACCCTTATATCCGGGACATAAAAACACATAAGGGTGGACCCTTATATCAGGGACATAAAAACACATAAGGGAGGACCCTTATATCCGGGACATAAAAACACGTAAGGCGGGACCCTTATATCCAGGACATAAAAACACATAAAGGGGGACCCTTATATCCGGGACATAAAAATACATAAGGGGGGACCCTTATATCCGGGACATAAAAACACGTAAGGGGGGACCCTTATATCCGGGACATAAAAACACATAATGGGGGACCCTTATATTCGGGATATAAAAACACGTAAGGGGGGACCCTTATATCCGGGACATAAAAACACATAAGGGGGGACCCTTATATCCGGGACATAAAAACACATAAGGGGGGACCCTTATATCCGGGACATAAAAACACGTTAGGGGGGACCATTATATCTGGGACATAAAAACACATAAGGGGGACCCTTATATCCGGGACATAACACATAAGGGGGGACCCTTATATCCGGGACATAAAAACACATAAGGGGGGACCCTTATATCCGGGACATAAAAACACATAAGGGGGGACCCTTATATCCGGGACATAAAAATACGTAAGGGGGGACCCTTATATCCGGGACATAAAAACACATAAGGGGGGACCCTTATATCTGGGTTATAAAAACACATAAGGGGGGACCCTTATATCAGGGACATAAAAACACATAAGGGAGGACCCTTATATCCGGGACATAAAAACACGTAAGGCGGGACCCTTATATCCGGCACATAAAAACACATAAGGGGGGACCCTTATATCCGGGACATAAAAATACATAAGGGGGGACCCTTATATCCGGGACATAAAAACACGTAAGGGGGGACCCTTATATCCGGGACATAAAAACACATAAGGGGGGACCCTTATATCCGGGACATAAAAACACATAAGGGGGGACCCTTATATCCGGGACATAAAAACACATAAGGGGGGACCCTTATATCAGGGACATAAAAACACATAAGGGAGGACCCTTATATCCGGGACATAAAAACACATAAGGGGGGACCCTTATATTCGGGACATAAAAACACGTAACTTATATCCGGGACATAAAAACACATAAGGGGGGACCCTTATATCCGGGACATAAAAACACATAAGGGGGGACCCTTATATCCGGGACATAAAAACACGTTAGGGGGGACCCTTATATCTGGGACATAAAAACACATAAGGGGGACCCTTAAATCCGGGACATAACACATAAGGGGGGACCCTTATATCCGGGACATAAAAACACATAAGGGGGGACCCTTATATCCGGGACATAAAAACACATAAGGGGGGACCCTTATATCCGGGACATAAAAATACGTAAGGGGGGACCCTTATATCCGGGACATAAAAACACATAAGGGGGGACCCTTATATCCGGGACATAAAAACACATAAGTGGGGACCCTTATATCCGGGACATAAAAATACATAAGGGGGGACCCTTATATCCGGGACATAAAAACACATAAGGGGGGACCCTTATATCCGGGACATAAAAACACATAAGGGGGGACCCTTATATCCGGGACATAAAAACACATAAGGGGGACCCTTATATCCGGGACATAACACATAAGGGGGGACCCTTATATCCGGGACATAAAAACACATAAGGGGGGACCCTTATATCCGGGACATAAAAACACATAAGGGGGGACCCTTATATCCGGGACATAAAAATACGTAAGGGGGGACCCTTATATCTGGGACATAAAAACACATAAGGGGGGACCCTTATATCCGGGACATAAAAACACATAAGGGGGGAACCTTATATCAGGGACATAAAAACACATAAGGGAGGACCCTTATATCCGGGATATAAAAACACGTAAGGCGGGACCCTTATATCCGGGACATAAAAACACATAAGGGGGGACCCTTATAATCCGGGACATAAAAATACATAAGGGGGGACCCTTATATCCGGGACATAAAAACACGTAAGGGGGGACCCTTATATCCGGGACATAAAAACACATAAGGGGGGACCCTTATATCCGGGACATAAAAACACATAAGTGGGGACCCTTATATCCGAGACATAAAAACACATAAGGGGGGACCCTTATATCAGGGACATAAAAACACATAAGGGAGGACCCTTATATCCGGGACATAAAAACACATAAGGGGGGACCCTTATATTCGGGACATAAAAACACGTAAGGGGGGACCCTTATATCCGGGACATAAAAACACATAAGGGGGGACCCTTATATCTGGGACATAAAAACACATAAGGGGGGACCCTTATATCCGGGACATAAAAACACGTTAGGGGGGACCCTTATATCTGGGACATAAAAACACATAAGGGGGACCCTTAAATCCGGGACATAACACATAAGGGGGGACCCTTATATCCGGGACATAAAAACACATAAGGGGGGACCCTTATATCCGGGACATAAAAACACATAAGGGGGGACCCTTATATCCGGGACATAAAAACACGTTAGGGGGGACCCTTATATCTGGGACATAAAAACACATAAGGGGGACCCTTATATCCGGGACATAACACATAAGGGGGGACCCTTATATCCGGGACATAAAAACACATAAGGGGGGACCCTTAAATCCGGGACATAAAAACACATAAGGGGGGACCCTTATATCCGGGACATAAAAACACATAAGGGGGGACCCTTATATCCGGGACATAAAAATACATAAGGGGGGACCCTTATATCCGGGACATAAAAACACATAAGGGGGGACCCTTATATCCGGGACATAAAAACACATAAGTGGGGACCCTTATATCCGGGACATAAAAATACATAAGGGGGGACCCTTATATCCGGGACATAAAAACACATAAGGGGGGACCCTTATATCCGGGACATAAAAACACATAAGGGGGGACCCTTATATTCGGGATATAAAAACACGTAAGGGGGGACCCTTATATCCGGGACATAAAAACACATAAAGGGGGACCCTTATATCCGGGACATAAAAACACATAAGGGGGGACCCTTATATCCGAGACATAAAAACACGTAAGGGGGGACCCTTATATCCTGGACATAAAAACACGTAAGGGGGGACCCTTATATCCAGGACATAAAAACACATAAGGGGGGACCCTTATATCCGGGACATAAAATACATAAGGGGGGACCCTTATATCCGGGACATAAAAACACATAAGGGGGGACCCTTATATTCGGGACATAAAAACACGTAAGGGGGGACCCTTATATCCGGGACATAAAAACACATAAGGGGGGACCCTTATATCCGGGACATAAAAACACATAAGGGGGGACCCTTATATCCGAGACATAAAAACACGTAAGGGGGGACCCTTATATCCTGGACATAAAAACACGTAAGGGGGGACCCTTATATCCAGGACATAAAAACACATAAGGGGGGACCCTTATATCCGGGACATAAAATACATAAGGGGGGACCCTTATATCCGGGACATAAAAACACATAAGGGGGGACCCTTATATTCGGGACATAAAAACACGTAAGGGGGGACCCTTATATCCGGGACATAAAAACACATAAGGGGGGACCCTTATATCCGGGACATAAAAACACATAAGGGGGGACCCTTATATCCGGGACATAAAAACACGTTAGGGGGGACCCTTATATCTGGGACATAAAAACACATAAGGGGGACCCTTATATCCGGGACATAACACATAAGGGGGGACCCTTATATCCGGGACATAAAAACACATAAGGGGGGACCCTTATATCCGGGACATAAAAACACATAAGGGGGGACCCTTATATCCGGGACATAAAAATACGTAAGGGGGGACCCTTATATCCGGGACATAAAAACACATAAGGGGGGACCCTTATATCCGGGACATAAAAATACATAAGGGGGGACCCTTATATCCGGGACATAAAAACACGTAAGGGGGGACCCTTATATCCGGGACATAAAAACACATAAGGGGGGACCCTTATATCTGGGACATAAAAACACATAAGGGGGGACCCTTATATCCGGGACATAAAAACACATAAGGGGGGACCCTTATATCAGGGACATAAAAACACATAAGGGAGGACCCTTATATCCGGGACATAAAAACACATAACCGGGGACCCTTATATTTGGGACATAAAAACACGTAAGGGGGGACCCTTATATCCGGGACATAAAAACACATAAGGGGGGACCCTTATATCCGGGACATAAAAACACATAAGGGGGGACCCTTATATCCGGGACATAAAAACACGTTAGAGAGGACCCTTATATCTGGGACATAAAAACACATAAGGGGAACCCTTATATCCGGGACATAACACATAAGGGGGGACCCTTATATCCGGGACATAAAAACACATAAGGGGGGACCCTTATATCCGGGACATAAAAACACATAAGGGGGGACCCTTATAACCGGGACATAAAAATACGTAAGGGGGGACCCTTATATCCGGGACATAAAAACACATAAGGGGGGACCCTTATATCCGGGACATAAAAACACATAAGGGTGGACCCTTATATCAGGGACATAAAAACACATAAGGGAGGACCCTTATATCCGGGACATAAAAACACGTAAGGCGGGACCCTTATATCCAGGACATAAAAACACATAAAGGGGGACCCTTATATCCGGGACATAAAAATACATAAGGGGGGACCCTTATATCCGGGACATAAAAACACGTAAGGGGGGACCCTTATATCCGGGACATAAAAACACATAATGGGGGACCCTTATATTCGGGATATAAAAACACGTAAGGGGGGACCCTTATATCCGGGACATAAAAACACATAAGGGGGGACCCTTATATCCGGGACATAAAAACACATAAGGGGGGACCCTTATATCCGGGACATAAAAACACGTTAGGGGGGACCATTATATCTGGGACATAAAAACACATAAGGGGGACCCTTATATCCGGGACATAACACATAAGGGGGGACCCTTATATCCGGGACATAAAAACACATAAGGGGGGACCCTTATATCCGGGACATAAAAACACATAAGGGGGGACCCTTATATCCGGGACATAAAAATACGTAAGGGGGGACCCTTATATCCGGGACATAAAAACACATAAGGGGGGACCCTTATATCTGGGTTATAAAAACACATAAGGGGGGACCCTTATATCAGGGACATAAAAACACATAAGGGAGGACCCTTATATCCGGGACGTAAAAACACGTAAGGCGGGACCCTTATATCCGGCACATAAAAACACATAAGGGGGGACCCTTATATCCGGGACATAAAAATACATAAGGGGGGACCCTTATATCCGGGACATAAAAACACGTAAGGGGGGACCCTTATATCCGGGACATAAAAACACATAAGGGGGGACCCTTATATCCGGGACATAAAAACACATAAGGGGGGACCCTTATATCCGGGACATAAAAACACATAAGGGGGGACCCTTATATCAGGGACATAAAAACACATAAGGGAGGACCCTTATATCCGGGACATAAAAACACATAAGGGGGGACCCTTATATTCGGGACATAAAAACACGTAACTTATATCCGGGACATAAAAACACATAAGGGGGGACCCTTATATCCGGGACATAAAAACACATAAGGGGGGACCCTTATATCCGGGACATAAAAACACGTTAGGGGGGACCCTTATATCTGGGACATAAAAACACATAAGGGGGACCCTTAAATCCGGGACATAACACATAAGGGGGGACCCTTATATCCGGGACATAAAAACACATAAGGGGGGACCCTTATATCCGGGACATAAAAACACATAAGGGGGGACCCTTATATCCGGGACATAAAAATACGTAAGGGGGGACCCTTATATCCGGGACATAAAAACACATAAGGGGGGACCCTTATATCCGGGACATAAAAACACATAAGTGGGGACCCTTATATCCGGGACATAAAAATACATAAGGGGGGACCCTTATATCCGGGACATAAAAACACATAAGGGGGGACCCTTATATCCGGGACATAAAAACACATAAGGGGGGACCCTTATATCCGGGACATAAAAACACATAAGGGGGACCCTTATATCCGGGACATAACACATAAGGGGGGACCCTTATATCCGGGACATAAAAACACATAAGGGGGGACCCTTATATCCGGGACATAAAAACACATAAGGGGGGACCCTTATATCCGGGACATAAAAATACGTAAGGGGGGACCCTTATATCTGGGACATAAAAACACATAAGGGGGGACCCTTATATCCGGGACATAAAAACACATAAGGGGGGACCCTTATATCAGGGACATAAAAACACATAAGGGAGGACCCTTATATCCGGGATATAAAAACACGTAAGGCGGGACCCTTATATCCGGGACATAAAAACACATAAGGGGGGACCCTTATAATCCGGGACATAAAAATACATAAGGGGGGACCCTTATATCCGGGACATAAAAACACGTAAGGGGGGACCCTTATATCCGGGACATAAAAACACATAAGGGGGGACCCTTATATCCGGGACATAAAAACACATAAGTGGGGACCCTTATATCCGAGACATAAAAACACATAAGGGGGGACCCTTATATCAGGGACATAAAAACACATAAGGGAGGACCCTTATATCCGGGACATAAAAACACATAAGGGGGGACCCTTATATTCGGGACATAAAAACACGTAAGGGGGGACCCTTATATCCGGGACATAAAAACACATAAGGGGGGACCCTTATATCTGGGACATAAAAACACATAAGGGGGGACCCTTATATCCGGGACATAAAAACACGTTAGGGGGGACCCTTATATCTGGGACATAAAAACACATAAGGGGGACCCTTAAATCCGGGACATAACACATAAGGGGGGACCCTTATATCCGGGACATAAAAACACATAAGGGGGGACCCTTATATCCGGGACATAAAAACACATAAGGGGGGACCCTTATATCCGGGACATAAAAACACGTTAGGGGGGACCCTTATATCTGGGACATAAAAACACATAAGGGGGACCCTTATATCCGGGACATAACACATAAGGGGGGACCCTTATATCCGGGACATAAAAACACATAAGGGGGGACCCTTAAATCCGGGACATAAAAACACATAAGGGGGGACCCTTATATCCGGGACATAAAAACACATAAGGGGGGACCCTTATATCCGGGACATAAAAATACATAAGGGGGGACCCTTATATCCGGGACATAAAAACACATAAGGGGGGACCCTTATATCCGGGACATAAAAACACATAAGTGGGGACCCTTATATCCGGGACATAAAAATACATAAGGGGGGACCCTTATATCCGGGACATAAAAACACATAAGGGGGGACCCTTATATCCGGGACATAAAAACACATAAGGGGGGACCCTTATATTCGGGATATAAAAACACGTAAGGGGGGACCCTTATATCCGGGACATAAAAACACATAAAGGGGGACCCTTATATCCGGGACATAAAAACACATAAGGGGGGACCCTTATATCCGAGACATAAAAACACGTAAGGGGGGACCCTTATATCCTGGACATAAAAACACGTAAGGGGGGACCCTTATATCCAGGACATAAAAACACATAAGGGGGGACCCTTATATCCGGGACATAAAATACATAAGGGGGGACCCTTATATCCGGGACATAAAAACACATAAGGGGGGACCCTTATATTCGGGACATAAAAACACGTAAGGGGGGACCCTTATATCCGGGACATAAAAACACATAAGGGGGGACCCTTATATCCGGGACATAAAAACACATAAGGGGGGACCCTTATATCCGAGACATAAAAACACGTAAGGGGGGACCCTTATATCCTGGACATAAAAACACGTAAGGGGGGACCCTTATATCCAGGACATAAAAACACATAAGGGGGGACCCTTATATCCGGGACATAAAATACATAAGGGGGGACCCTTATATCCGGGACATAAAAACACATAAGGGGGGACCCTTATATTCGGGACATAAAAACACGTAAGGGGGGACCCTTATATCCGGGACATAAAAACACATAAGGGGGGACCCTTATATCCGGGACATAAAAACACATAAGGGGGGACCCTTATATCCGGGACATAAAAACACGTTAGGGGGGACCCTTATATCTGGGACATAAAAACACATAAGGGGGACCCTTATATCCGGGACATAACACATAAGGGGGGACCCTTATATCCGGGACATAAAAACACATAAGGGGGGACCCTTATATCCGGGACATAAAAACACATAAGGGGGGACCCTTATATCCGGGACATAAAAATACGTAAGGGGGGACCCTTATATCCGGGACATAAAAACACATAAGGGGGGACCCTTATATCCGGGACATAAAAATACATAAGGGGGGACCCTTATATCCGGGACATAAAAACACGTAAGGGGGGACCCTTATATCCGGGACATAAAAACACATAAGGGGGGACCCTTATATCTGGGACATAAAAACACATAAGGGGGGACCCTTATATCCGGGACATAAAAACACATAAGGGGGGACCCTTATATCAGGGACATAAAAACACATAAGGGAGGACCCTTATATCCGGGACATAAAAACACATAACCGGGGACCCTTATATTTGGGACATAAAAACACGTAAGGGGGGACCCTTATATCCGGGACATAAAAACACATAAGGGGGGACCCTTATATCCGGGACATAAAAACACATAAGGGGGGACCCTTATATCCGGGACATAAAAACACGTTAGAGAGGACCCTTATATCTGGGACATAAAAACACATAAGGGGAACCCTTATATCCGGGACATAACACATAAGGGGGGACCCTTATATCCGGGACATAAAAACACATAAGGGGGGACCCTTATATCCGGGACATAAAAACACATAAGGGGGGACCCTTATAACCGGGACATAAAAATACGTAAGGGGGGACCCTTATATCCGGGACATAAAAACACATAAGGGGGGACCCTTATATCCGGGACATAAAAACACATAAGGGTGGACCCTTATATCAGGGACATAAAAACACATAAGGGAGGACCCTTATATCCGGGACATAAAAACACGTAAGGCGGGACCCTTATATCCGGGACATAAAAACACATAAGGGGGGACCCTTATATCCGGGACATAAAAACACGTAAGGGGGGACCCTTATATCCGGGACATAAAAATACATAAGGGGGGACCCTTATATCCGGGACATAAAAACACATAAGGGGGGACCCTTATATCCGGGACATAAAAACACATAAGGGGGGACCCTTATATTCGGGATATAAAAACACGAAAGGGGGGACCCTTATATCCGGGACATAAAAACACATAAGGGGGGACCCTTATATCCGGGACATAAAAACACATAAGGGGGGACCCTTATATCCGAGACATAAAAACACGTAAGGGGGGACCCTTATATCCTGGACATAAAAACACGTAAGGGGGGACCCTTATATCCAGGACATAAAAACACATAAGGGGGGACCCTTATATCCGGGACATAAAAATACATAAGGGGAGACCCTTATATCAGGGACATAAAAACACATAAGGGGGGACCCTTATATCCGGGACATAAAAACACATAAGGGGGGACCCTTATATCCGAGACATAAAAACACATAAGGGGGG
Organism: Hyperolius riggenbachi; assembly: GCF_040937935.1. Taxonomy (NCBI): domain Eukaryota; kingdom Metazoa; phylum Chordata; class Amphibia; order Anura; family Hyperoliidae; genus Hyperolius; species Hyperolius riggenbachi. Next base: position 185,132,702 of record NC_090656.1, read on the forward strand.
ACCCTTATATCCGAGACATAAAAACACGTAAGGGGGGACCCTTATATCCTGGACATAAAAACACGTAAGGGGGGACCCTTATATCCAGGACATAAAAACACATAAGGGGGGACCCTTATATCCGGGACATAAAAACACAAAAGGGGGGACCCTTATATCCGGGACATAAAAACACATAAGGGGGGACCCTTATATCCGGGACATAAAAACACATAAGGGGGGACCCTTATATCCGGGACATAAAAACACGTTAGGGGGGACCCTTATATCTAGGACATAAAAACACATAAGGGGGACCCTTATATCCGGGACATAACACATAAGGGGGGACCCTTATATCCGGGACATAAAAACACATAAGGGGGGACCCTTATATCCGGGACATAAAAACACATAAGTGGGGACCCTTATATCCGGGACATAAAAATACGTAAGGGGGGACCCTTATATCCGGGACATAAAAACACATAAGGGGGGACCCTTATATCCGGGACATAAAAACACGTAAGGCGGGACCCTTATATCCGGGACATAAAAACACATAAGGGGGGACCCTTATATCCGGGACATAAAAACACATAAGGGGGGACCCTTATATCCGGGACATAAAAACACATAAGGGGGGACCCTTATATTCGGGATATAAAAACACGAAAGGGGGGACCCTTATATCCGGGACATAAAAACACATAAGGGGGGACCCTTATATCCGGGACATAAAAACACATAAGGGGGGACCCTTATATCCGAGACATAAAAACACGTAAGGGGGGACCCTTATATCCTGGACATAAAAACACGTAAGGGGGGACCCTTATATCCAGGACATAAAAACACATAAGGGGGGACCCTTATATCCGGGACATAAAAATACATAAGGGGAGACCCTTATATCAGGGACATAAAAACACATAAGGGGGGACCCTTATATCCGGGACATAAAAACACATAAGGGGGGACCCTTATATTCGGGATATAAAAACACGTAAGGGGGGACCCTTATATCCGGGACATAAAAACACATAAGGGGGGACCCTTATATCCGGGACATAAAAACACATAAGGGGGGACCCTTATATCCGAGACATAAAAACACGTAAGGGGGGACCCTTATATCCTGGACATAAAAACACGTAAGGGGGGACCCTTATATCCAGGACATAAAAACACATAAGGGGGGACCCTTATATCCGGGACATAAAAACACAAAAGGGGGGACCCTTATATCCGGGACATAAAAACACATAAGGGGGGACCCTTATATCCGGGACATAAAAACACATAAGGGGGGACCCTTATATCCGGGACATAAAAACACGTTAGGGGGGACCCTTATATCTAGGACATAAAAACACATAAGGGGGACCCTTATATCCGGGACATAACACATAAGGGGGGACCCTTATATCCGGGACATAAAAACACATAAGGGGGGACCCTTATATCCGGGACATAAAAACACATAAGTGGGGACCCTTATATCCGGGACATAAAAATACGTAAGGGGGGACCCTTATATCCGGGACATAAAAACACATAAGGGGGGACCCTTATATCCGGGACATAAAAATACGTAAGGGGGGACCCTTATATCCGGGACATAAAAACACATAAGGGGGGACCCTTATATCCGGGACATAAAAACACATAAGGGGGGACCCTTATATCAGGGACATAAAAACACATAAGGGAGGACCCTTATATCCGGGACATAAAAACACGTAAGGCGGGACCCTTATATCCGGGACATAAAAACACATAAGGGGGGACCCTTATATCCGGGACATAAAAATACATAAGGGGGGACCCTTATATCCGGGACATAAAAACACATAAGGGGGGACCCTTATATCCGGGACATAAAAACACATAAGTGGGGACCCTTATATCCGGGACATAAAAATACATAAGGGGGGACCCTTATATCCGGGACATAAAAACACATAAGGGGGGACCCTTATATCCGGGACATAAAAACACATAAGGGGGGACCCTTATATTCGGGATATAAAAACACGTAAGGGGGGACCCTTATATCCGGGACATAAAAACACATAAGGGGGGACCCTTATATCCGGGACATAAAAACACATAAGGGGGGACCCTTATATCCGGGACATAAAAACACGTTAGGGGGGACCCTTATATCTGGGACATAAAAACACATAAGGGGGACCCTTATATCCGGGACATAACACATAAGGGGGGACCCTTATATCCGGGACATAAAAACACATAAGGGGGGACCCTTATATCCGGGACATAAAAACACATAAGGGGGGACCCTTATATCCGGGACATAAAAATACGTAAGGGGGGACCCTTATATCCGGGACATAAAAACACATAAGGGGGGACCCTTATATCCGGGACATAAAAACACATAAGGGGGGACCCTTATATCAGGGACATAAAAACACATAAGGGAGGACCCTTATATCCAAGACATAAAAACACGTAAGGCGGGACCCTTATATCCGGGACATAAAAACACATAAGGGGGGACCCTTATATCCGGGACATAAAAATACATAAGGGGGGACCCTTATATCCGGGACATAAAAACACGTAAGGGGGGACCCATATATCCGGGACATAAAAACACATAAGGGGGGACCCTTATATCCGGGACATAAAAACACATAAGGGGGGACCCTTATATCCGGGACATAAAAACACATAAGGGGGGACCCTTATATCAGGGACATAAAAACACATAAGGGAGGACCCTTATATCCGGGACATAAAAACACATAAGGGGGGACCCTTATATTTGGGACATAAAAACACGTAAGGGGGGACCCTTATATCCGGGACATAAAAACACATAAGGGGGGACCCTTATATCCGGGACATAAAAACACATAAGGGGGGACCCTTATATCCGGGACATAAAAACACGTTAGGGGGGACCCTTATATCTGGGACATAAAAACACATAAGGGGAACCCTTATATCCGGGACATAACACATAAGGGGGGACCCTTATATCCGGGACATAAAAACACATAAGGGGGGACCCTTATATCCGGGACATAAAAACACATAAGGGGGGACCCTTATAACCGGGACATAAAAATACGTAAGGTAGGACCCTTATATCCGGGACATAAAAACACATAAGGGGGGACCCTTATATCCGGGACATAAAAACACATAAGGGGGGACCCTTATATCAGGGACATAAAAACACATAAGGGAGGACCCTTATATCCGGGACATAAAAACACGTAAGGCGGGACCCTTATATCCAGGACATAAAAACACATAAGGGGGGACCCTTATATCCGGGACATAAAAATACATAAGGGGGGACCCTTATATCCGGGACATAAAAACACGTAAGGGGGGACCCTTATATCCGGGACATAAAAACACATAAGGGGGGACCCTTATATCCGGGACATAAAAACACATAAGGGGGGACCCTTATATCCGGGACATAAAAATACATAAGGGGGGACCCTTATATCCGGGACATAAAAACACATAAGGGGGGACCCTTATATCCGGGACATAAAAACACATAAGGGGGGACCCTTATATCCGGGCCTTAAAAACACGTAAGGGGGTATCCTTATATCTGGGACATAAAAACACATAAGGGGGGACCCTTATATCCGGGACATAAAAACACATAAGGGGGGACCCTTATATCCTGGACATAAAAACACGTAAGGGCGACCCTTATATCCGGGACATGACATAAAAACACAAGGGGGACCCTTATATCCGGGACATAAAAACACATAAGGGGGGACCCTTATAGCCGGGACATAAAAACACATAAGGAGGGACCCTTATATCCGGGACATAAAAACACGTAAGTGGGGACCCTTATATCCGGGACATAAAAACACGTAAGGGGGGACCCTTATATCCGGGACATAAAAACACATAAGGGGGGACCCTTATATCCGGGACATAAAAATACATAAGGTAGGACCCTTATATCCGGGACATAAAAACACATAGGGGGGGACCCTTGTATCCGGGACATAAAAACACATAAGGGGGGAACCTTATATCCGGGACATAAAAACACATAAGAGGGGACCCTTATATCCTGGACATAAAAACACATAAGGGGGGACCCTTATATCCGGGACATAAAAACACATAAGGTGGGACCCATATATTCATGACATAAAACACATAAGGGGGCCCTTATATCCGGGACATAAAAACACATAAGGGGGGACCCTTATATCCGGGATATAAAAACACATAAGGGGGATCCTTATATTCGGGACATAAAAACCAGTGGTGCTCAGCAGAGCTCGAATATTCGAGTAGCTCGAATATTCGAGCTCTTTTTCAGCTATTCGAGCTCGGTATTCGAGCTCCGAATAGCTGGAGCTATTCGAATGGGCTATCCGAGTACACTCGAATAGCCCATTCACTATTCGAGCTATTCGAGCAACCCGGCGCTATTCGAGCTCGGTACCGAGCTCGAATAGCGTCATAGCCCAGATTGATGTCCTTAGAGCCAATCAGAGGGCTCCCAGGCCCTCTGACGGCAGCCAATCACAGAGGGGGACCCTGGCCAGCCCCTACCCTATAAATAGCGGCCGCCATGTTCCGTTTCTCCGTGCTTGCCTGAGACTTGTACAGAGAGAGAGTTGCTCCTTTGTGCTTTGGCTTAGCAAGAGCTCTATTGTGGTCATTTACCTAGCGTTTTTGCTCACATACACCTCCTATACACACCTATATTGTTGTTAGTTATTTAGACATTGTATTTTAGTTAGTAGCTTGTGTGTTACATTAGAGACAGGCAGCTGCTGCAAGCTTACAGGTTTAGGCCTCAGGGGGGCCTTGCCTCTGTGGGCAGCTGTCCTCTGTTTATTTCTCTCATCTATACCAGTATTTCTGCTGTCCTTTACTAATAGTATTGTAGTTATACTGTACTAGGAGTAGGACACTCACTGACTGTCACTGTTTATAGGCTACTAGCTAGCTCCTGCGTGTGTGCACTCACTCACTGTCTGTGTGTACACTAGTGTTGGGCGAACATCTAGATGTTCGGGTTCGGGCCGAACAGGCCGAACATGGCCGCGATGTTCGGGTGTTCGACCCGAACTCCGAACATAATGGAAGTCAATGGGGACCCGAACTTTTGTGGTTTGTAAAGCCTCCTTACATGCTACATACCCCAAATTTACAGGGTATGTGCACCTTGGGAGTGGGTACAAGAGGAAAAAAAATTTAGCAAAAAGAGCTTATAGTTTTTGAGAAAATCGATTTTAAAGTTTCAAAGGGAAAACTGTCTTTTAAATGCGGGAAATGTCTGTTTTCTTTGCACAGGTAACATGCTTTTTGTCGGCATGCAGTCATAAATGTAATACATATAAGAGGTTCCAGGAAAAGGGACCGGTAATGCTAACCCAGCAGCAGCACACGTGATGGAACAGGAGGAGGGTGGCGCAGGAGGAGAAGGCCACGCTTTGTGAGACACAACAACCCAGGCCTTGCATGAGGACAAAAAGCGTGCGGATAGCATGCTTTGTACCGCCATGTAGTCATAAATGTAATAAAGATAAGAGGTTCCATAAACAGGGACCGGCAACGGTAACCCAGCAGCAGCAGCAGCAGCAGCAGCACACGTGATGGAACAGGAGGAGGCGCAGGAGGAGAAGGCCACGCTTTGTGAGACACAACAACCCAGGCCTTGCATGAGGACAAAAAGCGTGCGGATATAGCAGCAATGCTTTTTGCCGCCATGCAGTCATAAATGTAATACAGATGAGAGGTTCAATAAACAGGGACCGGAAACGCTAAACCATCCCAGATGTTCATCGGTCATGTTACTTGGTTGGGGTCCAGGAGTGTTGCGTAGTCGTTTCCAATCCAGGATTGATTCATTTTAATTTGAGTCAGACGGTCTGCATTTTCTGTGGAGAGGCGGATACGCCGATCTGTGATGATGCCTCCGGCAGCACTGAAACAGCGTTCCGACATAACGCTGGCTGCCGGGCAAGCCAGCACCTCTATTGCGTACATTGCCAGTTCGTGCCAGGTGTCTAGCTTCATGCCCGGTTTCAGGTCCAGCGGTGCCAGCCACAAATCCGTCTGTTCCTTTATTCCCCTCCAAATTTCCTCCCCTGTGTGCTGCTTATCCCCAAGGCAGATCAGCTTCAGCAACGCTTGCTGACGCATGCCAACAGCTGTGCTGCACTGCTTCCACGATCCTACTGCTGCTGGTGCTGGGTTAGCATTTCCGGATGAGGTACAGCTTTGAGATGCGTTGGAGGAGAAGGAGTCAGAGAGGTAGGTGCTGCTGTTGTTATCCAGCTGTTTGCGGCGTGGGCAACACCCGCGCCGTAGCAGGTGAGGAATCGCTGCCAGGCTCCACAAGGTTCACCCAGTGCGCGGTAAGGGAGATGTATCGACCCTGGCCGAACGCACTCGTCCAGGTGTCAGTGGTGAGGTGAACCTTGCAGGCAACGGCATTCTTCAAGCTTCGGGTTATTTAGCTGACCACGTGCTCATGCAACTCAGGCACTGCAGAGCGCGCAAAGTGGTAGCGGCTGGGAACCACGTAACGTGGGATGGCCACTGACATCATGCCCTTGAAGCTGTTTGTCTCCACCACTCGATATGGCAGCATTTCGCAGGCCAGAAGCTTGGCTATGCTGGCTGGCTGTTACTGCCACGGCCCGGGGGTCATTTGCTGGCAATTTCCTCTTGTGCTCAAACATCTCAGAGACAGACAACTCAACCGTAGCGCTGCACACCGAAGGGCTGTTGGTTGTTGTGTTTGATGAACACTGGGAGACCTCAAGAGCACTAGTCCGGAAAGTGACAGTGTCAGCATCGTCTGATGTTTGTGAATGTTGTGAACCACGCAATGGCTGGGCTACTGCTGCTGCTGAGGCGGGTCTGGTGGTGAGTCTGGTGAACCCAAGGGAGGCAGTGTTGCTGGTGGTACCCTGTCCTGCCGCGTTTGCCCACAGAGTGGGATGTTTGGATAGAATGTGGCGGCTCATGCTGGTGGTGGAGAGGTTGTTAATACTTTTCCCCCTGCTCAGGCGGGTCTTGCACACCTTGCAAATCGCCATGGTAACATCCTCAGTGCAGTCTTCAAAGAAAGCCCAGACTTTAACTGGCTGAGGACTCGGACCTCGTGCGTGATGTGCTGGTGCTGCTTAACCCACTGCTGGACGCTTGAGAGGTCATCCAAGTAATTATCTGGTCCTGTTCTTTTGGATCTGTGAGGGTTGTTGTCCTGGACAACATGGGCAGTATTGAGTGGGTTTTCTTGGGTGCTCCCCTGTGGCCTGTACGTGAACCGTCAGGGGAAACACCTCTTCCCTTGCCCCTCCCTCTTTCACCGGATTTCTTCCTCATTTCACTTATCCTTAAAGTACACGCTGACTGGCAGCAGTACAGTGGCAGTACAGAAATGCTATACAGTGGTGGGTGAGCGGTGTACCACTATTGTCAGCAGTGACACAGAGCACAATGCTATACAGTGGCGGGTGAGCGGTGTACTACTGTTCCCAGCAGACACAGAGTGGAAGTAAACACAATGCTATATAGTGTGGCTGAGCCGTGTACACAGAGTGGCATTAAACACAATGCTATATAGTCTGCTATATAGTCACCCCGAACAGGGTGATGTTCTGCAGAACCCAAACAGTGGCAAACACTGTTCGCCCAACACTACTGGGAGGGAACGCAGATTTTAGTACCTAAACACACGATACAACATGTTTTCCGGGGTCGGACTCTGAGGCACATACAGATGGTCCCGATCATCATCCTCATCATACAACTCTTCTCCTGAGTCTGACCCACCCACCACCTCTGCCACCCCAACATCCCCAGACACAGACCCCTCATCGTCCTCAACATTAACTTGGGATGCTGGCCTGAGCCAGACCTCCTCCTCCACATCAGGCCCCATCATCTCCTCAATGGCAGCCCTCATTAATCGCTCTGGCGACGGACTGATGGACACAACGTTCTCCTCCGGGGAGGGCTGCTGCTGACCACTGGCTGCTGGGGTGGATGTTATAGCTTGCGTGGGGCGTTGGCTGTTGCTGTTGTTGGGAGTGCTGCTCACAGCGGAGGTCTCTGGGGAACTCATGTTGAGCTCATATAGTGGTTGACGGTGAGTGGAGTATTACTGATCCCAGCAATATACACACTGACTGGCAGAGTACGCAATGCTATATAGTGTGGCTGAGCGGTGTACACAGAGTGGCAGTAAACACAATGCTATATAGTCTGGCTGAGCGAGCGGTGTACTACTGTTCCCAGCAGAATCAGAGTGGCAGTAAACAATGGTATATAGTCTGGCTGAGCGGTGTACACAGAGTGTCAGTAAACAATGGTATATAGTCTGGCTGAGCGGTGTACACACAATGCTATATAGTCTGCTATATAGTGTCAGTAAACAATGGTATATAGTCTGGCTGAGCGAGCGGTGTACTACTGTTCCCAGCAGAATCAGAGTGGCAGTAAACAATGGTATATAGTCTGGCTGAGCGGTGTACACAGAGTTTCAGTAAACAATGGTATATAGTCTGGCTGAGCGGTGTACACAGAGTGTCAGTAAACAATGGTATATAGTCTGGCTGAGCGGTGTACACAGAGTGGCAGTAAACACAATGCTATATAGTCTGGCTGAGCGAGCGGTGTACTACTGTTCCCAGCAGAATCAGAGTGGCAGTAAACAATGGTATATAGTCTGGCTGAGCGGTGTACACAGAGTGTCAGTAAACAATGGTATATAGTCTGGCTGAGCGGTGTACACAGAGTGTCAGTAAACAATGGTATATAGTCTGGCTGAGCGGTGTACACAGAGTGGCAGTAAACACAATGCTATATACTCTGGCTGAGCGAGCGGTGTACTACTGTTCCCAGCAGACACAGAACAGTAAACAGAATGCTATATAGTGTGGCTGAGCGAGCGGTGTACCACTATTCCCAGCAGACACAGAACAGTAAACAGAATGCTATATAGTGTGGCTGAGCGAGCTGTGTACCACTATTCCCAGCAGACACAGAACAGTAAACAGAATGCTATATAGTGTGGCTGAGCGAGCGGTGTACCACTATTCCAAACAGACACAGAACAGTGAACAGAATGCTATATAGTGTGGCTGAGCGAGCGGTGTACCACTATTCCCAGCAGACACAGAGTGGCAGTAAACAGAATGCTATATAGTGTGGCTGAGCGAGGTACACAGAGTGGCAGTAAACAGAATGCTATATAGTGTGGCTGAGCAAGCGGTGTACTACTATTCCCAGCAGACACAGAGTGGCAGTAAACAGAATGCTATATAGTGTGGCTGAGCGAGGTACACAGAGTGGCAGTAAACAGAATGCTATATAGTGTGGCTGAGCAAGCGGTGTACTACTGTTCCCAGCAGTGACACAATGACAGGGGGGACCCTGGCTAGCGTGGCTGGAGCGCGAACTACCCTGCCTGCCTACCCAAAGCTAAACCCACAGACAAATGGCGGAGATATGACGTGGTTCGGGTATTTATTTACCCGAACCACGTGACCGTTCGGCCAATCAGAGCGCGTTCGGGTCCGAACCACGTGACCCGTTCGGCCAATCACAGCGCTAGCCGAACGTTCGGGGAACGTTCGGTCATGCGCTCTTAGTTCGGCCATGTGGCCGAACGGTTTGGCCGAGCACCGTCAGGTGTTCGGCCGAACTCGAACATCACCCGAACAGGGTGATGTTCTGCAGAACCCGAACAGTGGCGAACACTGTTCGCCCAACACTAGTGTACACACACTCTATTTCCTTCTGATTACTGATAGATTATTGTTAGTTAGTTGTACTTACTTACTACTTACTCTTACTGTACCCGTAGGGACACTCACTGTCACTGTTCATATAGGCTACTAGCTCCTGCGTGTGCGCACTGCACTCACTGTCTGAGTGTACACACACAACACACACTCTATTTCCTTCTGATCGCTGATTGATTATCGTAATTAGTTAGTTGTACTTACTGTTACTACTTACTCTTACTGTACTAGGAGTCTAGGACACTCAGTCACTGTCCATAGGCTACTAGCTCCTGCGTGCGTGCACTCACTGTCTGAGTGTACACACACCCACACTCAATTTCCTTCTGATCGCTGATTGATTATCGTAATTAGTTAGTTGTACTTACTGTTACTACTTACTCTTACTGTACTAGGAGTCTAGGACACTCAGTCACTGTCCATAGGCTACTAGCTCCTGCGTGCGTGCACTCACTGTCTGAGTGTACACACACCACCCACACTCCATTTCCTTCTGATCGCTGATTGATTATTGTAATTAGTTAGTTCTACTTACTGTTACTACTTACTCTTACTGTACTAGGAGTCTAGGACACTCAGTCACTGTGTTCATAGGCTACTAGCTCCTGCGTGCGTGCACTCACTGTCTGAGTGTACACACACCACCCACACTCCATTTCCTTCTGATCGCTGATTGATTATTGTAATTAGTTAGTTCTACTTACTGTTACTACTTACTCTTACTGTACTAGGAGTCTAGGACACTCAGTCACTGTGTTCATAGGCTACTAGCTCCTGCGTGCGTGCACTCACTGTCTGAGTGTACACACACCCACACTCCATTTCCTTCTGATCGCTGATTGATTATTGTAATTAGTTAGTTCTACTTACTGTTACTACTTACTCTTACTGTACTAGGAGTCTAGGACACTCAGTCACTGTGTTCATAGGCTACTAGCTCCTGCGTGCGTGCACTCACTGTCTGAGTGTACACACACCCACACTCCATTTCCTTCTGATCGCTGATTGATTATTGTAATTAGTTAGTTCTACTTACTGTTACTACTTACTCTTACTGTACTAGGAGTCTAGGACACTCAGTCACTGTGTTCATAGGCTACTAGCTCCTGCGTGCGTGCACTCACTGTCTGAGTGTACACACACCACCCACACTCCATTTCCTTCTGATCGCTGATTGATTATTGTAATTAGTTAGTTCTACTTACTGTTACTACTTACTCTTACTGTACTAGGAGTCTAGGACACTCAGTCACTGTGTTCATAGGCTACTAGCTCCTGCGTGCGTGCACTCACTGTCTGAGTGTACACACACCCACACTCCATTTCCTTCTGATCGCTGATTGATTATTGTAATTAGTTAGTTCTACTTACTGTTACTACTTACTCTTACTGTACTAGGAGTCTAGGACACTCAGTCACTGTGTTCATAGGCTACTAGCTCCTGCGTGCGTGCACTCACTGTCTGAGTGTACACACACCCACACTCCATTTCCTTCTGATCGCTGATTGATTATTGTAATTAGTTAGTTCTACTTACTGTTACTACTTACTCTTACTGTACTAGGAGTCTAGGACACTCAGTCACTGTGTTCATAGGCTACTAGCTCCTGCGTGCGTGCACTCACTGTCTGAGTGTACACACACCCACACTCCATTTCCTTCTGATCGCTGATTGATTATTGTAATTAGTTAGTTCTACTTACTGTTACTACTTACTCTTACTGTACTAGGAGTCTAGGACACTCAGTCACTGTGTTCATAGGCTACTAGCTCCTGCGTGCGTGCACTCACTGTCTGAGTGTACACACACTAAATTTACTTGTGATTACTACTGATTATTGTAACTGCTAGTTGTACTTCCTGACTGTTACTACTTACTTACTGTACTAGGGGACACTCACTCAGTCACCTCACCAACCAACCCACTCCATTAAAGTACCCCACTTTTCACCCGCCCTTTTAAAAACTTTTGTCTATACGCCCAAAACATTGAAGATGTCTGGAAGTGGCAGCCAGCGCGGTTTGGGCAAGGGGAAGGGCAGCAAGGGAATCAGGAGGAGAGGGAGCAGCATTGTGGCAAGCCGCGGCCGCGGGCGCGCCACCATGCACAGTTCCGCAGCAGCAGCAGCAGCGTCAGTTGCTAACATTCCTCCCATAGCCACTGGCCGTGGACGCCTTGGGCGCCGCCCAGCAGGAGCATCTGCAACTCACGCTGCAGAGACACAGCAGCAGCAGCGTGTAGCACCTGCTCCCATTTCCCTTCAGCCGGGTCGGAAACGTCCCATTGAGGAAAAGGATGCAGACACTGTGGTGCAACTCATGACGGAGGATGAGCAGCCCTCCATCAGCTCTGCATCCGAGGCCTCCACCCTCACCACCACCACCACCACCACCCCTGTTCGCAGCAGCCGCCCAGCAGGGCCTGGGGAGGAGGCCAGTTCACCATCAGTCGCCGACCTGTCACTCAGCAGTCTTTTTACCCCAGGCACCATCAGGGTATTGTCTGCTGTTGTTGGCGATTTTGAGGAGGAGATGCTGATGGGCACTTTGGGGGAGGAGGGATTGGACAGCAAGACTGTGGCGACAGTCAAGCGTCCCATCCATGCATCAGGAGAGGAGTTTGGGGGGTCATCATCCCAGCAGGACATGTTTCAGGAGGGGCATGTTGATGATGACCCGGTGACAGACAGAGACTGGGTGCCACCACCTCCAGGGGATGTCGTCCTCAGCAGCTCTGAGGAGGAGGAGGAGGATGCGCTTGTGGGCCTTGCAAGGAGGCGCATCATTGCAAGCATTGGCAGCGTCCCACAGCCTGCTGGTGTCTCAGGCTCAGCAGCAGCAGCAGCAGCATCAGCCAGTACCACCACCAGCCGCACCCAAGCCCCCCCCCCAACCACCACAGGGAGACAGGCAGCAGCGCTTCCATGCCGTAGGGGGAAGTTTCTGTCACCAATCTGGCGGTTTTTCACCATGCCCACTGTGTACAGCAAGTACGCCACTTGCAACCACTGTCAGCGGAAGTTGAGCAGAGGTGCAGACCCCTTAAAGTTCAGCACCAGCTCGCTCATCAACCACCTTGCGGCTAAACATTTCCACCAGCATGAGGAGTTCCAGAGGCTGAAGGCATCTGCTGCTGGCAGTGGCACCACACCCATCACTGCACAGCCTTCAGCAGCAGCAGCAGCAACAGCAGCCACCCGCCCTCCTGCTCCTCCAGCAGCACCAGCAGGAGTGCGGAAACGCACTGCTCCTCCCCCCTCTGCAACTCCTGCCGCCGACACTGAGGCCTGTTCTGGAAGCCAGTCCTCAGTGGCCTCCTCTGCTGTGTCTGCTGATTCCCGTGTCAGCAAAAGGCCACGCCAGAGCCTTTTGAGCGAGTCCTTCCAGGGGGTGGTTAGGGCTCTGCCTCCCAGCAGCCGTCGCGTGCGGCAGCTGAACGGCTTGCTGGCACGGGCCATGTGCTCCCAACTCCTGCCGTACACGCTCGTGCAGGAGGGGAGCGACATTCGTGCGCTGCTTGCTTGCGCAGCCCCAGACTGGCAGCTCCCCAGCAGACACTTCTTTGCCCGCAAGGCCATTCCTGCACTGCACCGCTTTGTGATGGCCAATGTGGAGCGAGGGCTGGAGCACGCGGTTGGTGAAAGGGTCCACGTCACCATGGACTCCTGGAGCAGCCGCTTCGGGACAGGCCGCTACCTGTCCTTCACTGTCCACTGGGTCAGCTTGGTGGAAGGGGGTGAGGATGGGAGAGCAGCAGCGGGCACAGCAGCAGCAGCAACACAGTGGGTGGTGCCACCCCGCAGGGTCAGGGGAACTGCAGCAGGTTCCTCCGATCCTCTGCCATCCTCCGGCACACCTGGCCAAACCCCCCGCCTCAGCAGCAGCGTGAAGGCCCGCCACTGCCAAGCGCTGCTGCACTTGGTCAGCCTTGGGAAGACCAAGCTGACGGCAACCCATGTGTTGGCCAAACTCCAGGAGCAGGAGAGGATTTGGCTGACCCCCAGAGGCCTCAGAGTCGGAGAGGTGGTGGCCGACAATGGGGCCAATCTGGTTGCCGCAATAGACAGGGGAAACCTGACCCACATCCCCTGTCTTGCCCACGTGCTGAACCTGGTGGTGCAGAAGTTCCTGCGCACCTACCAGGGGATGGGCGAACTGCTGGAAACGGCAAGGAATGTTGTGCGTCACTTCCGGCGCTCGGCTGCAGCCTGTGCGAGCCTGGAAGACGTGCAAAAGGAGCTGGATCTGCCACGCCATCGGCTGATCCTTGACGTTCCGACTCGCTGGAACTCCACCCTGGCGATGTTGGAGCGTCTGGTTGAACAGAGGCACGCTGTCAAACAGTACCTTGCCCTGGCCACTGTTTCCGCAGCTCAGAGAAGGGACAAGACCAGCAACATCCCGTCCATCGTCCCCGATGATGACTGGAGGCACATGCAGCAGGTGTGCTTAGTGCTGGCTCCCTTCCTGCAGGCCACAAACATGGTGAGCAGCAGTGGTGCTCAGCAGAGCTCGAATATTCGAGTAGCTCGAATATTCGAGCTCTTTTCCAGCTATTCGAGCTCGGTATTCGAGCTCCGAATAGCTGGAGCTATTCGAATGGGCTATCCGAGTACACTCGAATAGCCCATTCACTATTCGAGCTATTCGAGCAACCCGGCGCTATTCGAGCTCGGTACCGAGCTCGAATAGCGTCATAGCCCAGATTGATGTCCTTAGAGCCAATCAGAGGGCTCCCAGGCCCTCTGACGGCAGCCAATCACAGAGGGGGACCCTGGCCAGCCCCTACCCTATAAATAGCGGCCGCCATGTTCCGTTTCTCCATGCTTGCCTGAGACTTGTACAGAGAGAGAGTTGCTCCTTTGTGCTTTGGCTTAGCAAGTGCTCTATTGTGATCATTTACCTAGCGTTTTTGCTCACCTACACCTGCCATATACACCTATATTGTTGTTAGTTAGATAGACATTGTATTTTAGTTAGTAGCTTGTGTGTTACATTAGAGACAGGCAGCTGCTGCAAGCTTACAGGTTTAGGCCTCAGGGGGGCCTTGCCTCTGTGGGCAGCTGTCCTCTGTTTATTTCTCTCATCTATACCAGTATTTCTGCTGTCCTTTACTAATAGTATTGTAGTTAAACTGTACTAGGAGTAGGACACTCACTGACTGTCACTGTTTATAGGCTACTAGCTAGCTCCTGCGTGTGTGCACTCACTCACTGTCTGTGTGTACACACACTCTATTTCCTTCTGATTACTGATAGATTATTGTTATTTAGTTGTACTTACTTACTACTTACTCTTACTGTACCCGTAGGGACACTCACTGTCACTGTTCATATAGGCTACTAGCTCCTGCGTGTGCGCACTGCACTCACTGTCTGAGTGTACACACACAACACACACTCTATTTCCTTCTGATCGCTGATTGATTATCGTAATTAGTTAGTTGTACTTACTGTTACTACTTACTCTTACTGTACTAGGAGTCTAGGACACTCGGTCACTGTCCATAGGCTACTAGCTCCTGCGTGCGTGCACTCACTGTCTGAGTGTACACACACCCACACTCCATTTCCTTCTGATCGCTGATTGATTATCGTAATTAGTTAGTTCTACTTACTGTTACTACTTACTCTTACTGTACTAGGAGTCTAGGACACTCAGTCACTGTGTTCATAGGCTACTAGCTCCTGCGTGCGGTCACTCACTGTCTGAGTGTACACACACCACCCACACTCTATTTCCTTCTGATCGCTGATTGATTATTGTAATTAGTTAGTTCTACTTACTGTTACTACTTACTCTTACTGTACTAGGAGTCTAGGACACTCAGTCACTGTGTTCATAGGCTACTAGCTCCTGCGTGCGTGCACTCACTGTCTGAGTGTACACACCCACACTCCATTTCCTTCTGATCGCTGATTGATTATTGTAATTAGTTAGTTCTACTTACTGTTACTACTTACTCTTACTGTACTAGGAGTCTAGGACACTCAGTCACTGTGTTGATAGGCTACTAGCTCCTGCGTGTGTGCACTCACTGTCTGAGTGTACACACACCCACACTCCATTTCCTTCTGATCGCTGATTGATTATTGTAATTAGTTAGTTCTTCTTACTGTTACTACTTACTCTTACTGTACTAGGAGTCTAGGACACTCAGTCACTGTGTTCATAGGCTACTAGCTCCTGCGTGCGTGCACTCACTGTCTGAGTGTACACACACCCACACTCCATTTCCTTCTGATCGCTGATTGATTATTGTAATTAGTTAGTTCTACTTACTGTTACTAGTTACTCTTACTGTACTAGGAGTCTAGGACACTCAGTCACTGTCCATAGGCTACTAGCTCCTGCGTGCGGTCACTCACTGTCTGAGTGTACACACACCCACACTCCATTTCCTTCTGACCGCTGATTGATTATTGTAATTAGTTAGTTCTACTTACTGTTACTACTTACTCTTACTGTACTAGGAGTCTAGGACACTCAGTCACTGTGTTCATAGGCTACTAGCTCCTGCGTGCGTGCACTCACTGTCTGAGTGTACACACACCCACACTCCATTTCCTTCTGATCGCTGATTGATTATTGTAATTAGTTAGTTCTTCTTACTGTTACTACTTACTCTTACTGTACTAGGAGTCTAGGACACTCAGTCACTGTGTTCATAGGCTACTAGCTCCTGCGTGCGTGCACTCACTGTCTGAGTGTACACACACCCTTCTGATCGCTGATTGATTATTGTAATTAGTTAGTTCTACTTACTGTTACTACTTACTCTTACTGTACTAGGAGTCTAGGACACTCAGTCACTGTGTTCATAGGCTACTAGCTCCTGCGTGCGTGCACTCACTGTCTGAGTGTACACACACCCACACTCCATTTCCTTCTGATCGCTGATTGATTATTGTAATTAGTTAGTTCTTCTTACTGTTACTACTTACTCTTACTGTACTAGGAGTCTAGGACACTCAGTCACTGTGTTCATAGGCTACTAGCTCCTGCGTGCGTGCACTCACTGTCTGAGTGTACACACACCCACACTCCATTTCCTTCTGATCGCTGATTGATTATTGTAATTAGTTAGTTCTACTTACTGTTACTAGTTACTCTTACTGTACTAGGAGTCTAGGACACTCAGTCACTGTCCATAGGCTACTAGCTCCTGCGTGCGGTCACTCACTGTCTGAGTGTACACACACCCACACTCCATTTCCTTCTGATCGCTGATTGATTATTGTAATTAGTTAGTTCTACTTACTGTTACTACTTACTCTTACTGTACTAGGAGTCTAGGACACTCAGTCACTGTGTTCATAGGCTACTAGCTCCTGCGTGCGTGCACTCACTGTCTGAGTGTACACACACCCACACTCCATTTCCTTCTGATCGCTGATTGATTATTGTAATTAGTTAGTTCTACTTACTGTTACTACTTACTCTTACTGTACTAGGAGTCTAGGACACTCAGTCACTGTGTTCATAGGCTACTAGCTCCTGCGTGCGTGCACTCACTGTCTGAGTGTACACACACCCACACTCCATTTCCTTCTGATCGCTGATTGATTATTGTAATTAGTTAGTTCTACTTACTGTTACTACTTACTCTTACTGTACTAGGAGTCTAGGACACTCAGTCACTGTGTTCATAGGCTACTAGCTCCTGGGTGCGTGCACTCACTGTCTGAGTGTACACACACCCACACTCCATTTCCTTCTGATCGCTGATTGATTATTGTAATTAGTTAGTTCTACTTACTGTTACTAGTTACTCTTACTGTACTAGGAGTCTAGGACACTCAGTCACTGTTCATAGGCTACTAGCTCCTGCGTGCGGTCACTCACTGTCTGAGTGTACACACACCCACACTCCATTTCCTTCTGATCGCTGATTGATTATTGTAATTAGTTAGTTCTACTTACTGTTACTACTTACTCTTACTGTACTAGGAGTCTAGGACACTCAGTCACTGTGTTCATAGGCTACTAGCTCCTGCGTGCATGCACTCACTGTCTGAGTGTACACACCCACACTCCATTTCCTTCTGATCGCTGATTGATTATTGTAATTAGTTAGTTCTACTTACTGTTACTACTTACTCTTACTGTACTAGGAGTCTAGGACACTCAGTCACTGTGTTGATAGGCTACTAGCTCCTGCGTGCGTGCACTCACTGTCTGAGTGTACACACACCCACACTCCATTTCCTTCTGATCGCTGATTGATTATTGTAATTAGTTAGTTCTTCTTACTGTTACTACTTACTCTTACTGTACTAGGAGTCTAGGACACTCAGTCACTGTGTTCATAGGCTACTAGCTCCTGCGTGCGTGCACTCACTGTCTGAGTGTACACACACCCACACTCCATTTCCTTCTGATCGCTGATTGATTATTGTAATTAGTTAGTTCTACTTACTGTTACTAGTTACTCTTACTGTACTAGGAGTCTAGGACACTCAGTCACTGTCCATAGGCTACTAGCTCCTGCGTGCGGTCACTCACTGTCTGAGTGTACACACACCCACACTCCATTTCCTTCTGATCGCTGATTGATTATTGTAATTAGTTAGTTCTACTTACTGTTACTACTTACTCTTACTGTACTAGGAGTCTAGGACACTCAGTCACTGTGTTCATAGGCTACTAGCTCCTGCGTGCGTGCACTCACTGTCTGAGTGTACACACACCCACACTCCATTTCCTTCTGATCGCTGATTGATTATTGTAATTAGTTAGTTCTTCTTACTGTTACTACTTACTCTTACTGTACTAGGAGTCTAGGACACTCAGTCACTGTGTTCATAGGCTACTAGCTCCTGCGTGCGTGCACTCACTGTCTGAGTGTACACACACCCTTCTGATCGCTGATTGATTATTGTAATTAGTTAGTTCTACTTACTGTTACTACTTACTCTTACTGTACTAGGAGTCTAGGACACTCAGTCACTGTGTTCATAGGCTACTAGCTCCTGCGTGCGTGCACTCACTGTCTGAGTGTACACACACCCACACTCCATTTCCTTCTGATCGCTTATTGATTATTGTAATTAGTTAGTTCTTCTTACTGTTACTACTTACTCTTACTGTACTAGGAGTCTAGGACACTCAGTCACTGTGTTCATAGGCTACTAGCTCCTGCGTGCGTGCACTCACTGTCTGAGTGTACACACACCCACACTCCATTTCCTTCTGATCGCTGATTGATTATTGTAATTAGTTAGTTCTACTTACTGTTACTAGTTACTCTTACTGTACTAGGAGTCTAGGACACTCAGTCACTGTCCATAGGCTACTAGCTCCTGCGTGCGGTCACTCACTGTCTGAGTGTACACACACCCACACTCCATTTCCTTCTGATCGCTGATTGATTATTGTAATTAGTTAGTTCTTCTTACTGTTACTACTTACTCTTACTGTACTAGGAGTCTAGGACACTCAGTCACTGTGTTCATAGGCTACTAGCTCCTGCGTGCGTGCACTCACTGTCTGAGTGTACACACACCCACACTCCATTTCCTTCTGATCGCTGATTGATTATTGTAATTAGTTAGTTCTACTTACTGTTACTAGTTACTCTTACTGTACTAGGAGTCTAGGACACTCAGTCACTGTCCATAGGCTACTAGCTCCTGCGTGCGGTCACTCACTGTCTGAGTGTACACACACCCACACTCCATTTCCTTCTGATCGCTGATTGATTATTGTAATTAGTTAGTTCTACTTACTGTTACTACTTACTCTTACTGTACTAGGAGTCTAGGACACTCAGTCACTGTGTTCATAGGCTACTAGCTCCTGCGTGCGTGCACTCACTGTCTGAGTGTACACACACCCACACTCCATTTCCTTCTGATCGCTGATTGATTATTGTAATTAGTTAGTTCTACTTACTGTTACTACTTACTCTTACTGTACTAGGAGTCTAGGACACTCAGTCACTGTGTTCATAGGCTACTAGCTCCTGCGTGCGTGCACTCACTGTCTGAGTGTACACACACCCACACTCCATTTCCTTCTGATCGCTGATTGATTATTGTAATTAGTTAGTTCTACTTACTGTTACTACTTACTCTTACTGTACTAGGAGTCTAGGACACTCAGTCACTGTGTTCATAGGCTACTAGCTCCTGGGTGCGTGCACTCACTGTCTGAGTGTATACACACCCACACTCCATTTCCTTCTGATCGCTGATTGATTATTGTAATTAGTTAGTTCTACTTACTGTTACTAGTTACTCTTACTGTACTAGGAGTCTAGGACACTCAGTCACTGTTCATAGGCTACTAGCTCCTGCGTGCGGTCACTCACTGTCTGAGTGTACACACACCCACACTCCATTTCCTTCTGATCGCTGATTGATTATTGTAATTAGTTAGTTCTACTTACTGTTACTACTTACTCTTACTGTACTAGGAGTCTAGGACACTCAGTCACTGTGTTCATAGGCTACTAGCTCCTGCGTGCGTGCACTCACTGTCTGAGTGTACACACCCACACTCCATTTCCTTCTGATCGCTGATTGATTATTGTAATTAGTTAGTTCTACTTACTGTTACTACTTACTCTTACTGTACTAGGAGTCTAGGACACTCAGTCACTGTGTTGATAGGCTACTAGCTCCTGCGTGCGTGCACTCACTGTCTGAGTGTACACACACCCACACTCCATTTCCTTCTGATCGCTGATTGATTATTGTAATTAGTTAGTTCTTCTTACTGTTACTACTTACTCTTACTGTACTAGGAGTCTAGGACACTCAGTCACTGTGTTCATAGGCTACTAGCTCCTGCGTGCGTGCACTCACTGTCTGAGTGTACACACACCCACACTCCATTTCCTTCTGATCGCTGATTGATTATTGTAATTAGTTAGTTCTACTTACTGTTACTAGTTACTCTTACTGTACTAGGAGTCTAGGACACTCAGTCACTGTCCATAGGCTACTAGCTCCTGCGTGCGGTCACTCACTGTCTGAGTGTACACACACCCACACTCCATTTCCTTCTGATCGCTGATTGATTATTGTAATTAGTTAGTTCTACTTACTGTTACTACTTACTCTTACTGTACTAGGAGTCTAGGACACTCAGTCACTGTGTTCATAGGCTACTAGCTCCTGCGTGCGTGCACTCACTGTCTGAGTGTACACACACCCACACTCCATTTCCTTCTGATCGCTGATTGATTATTGTAATTAGTTAGTTCTTCTTACTGTTACTACTTACTCTTACTGTACTAGGAGTCTAGGACACTCAGTCACTGTGTTCATAGGCTACTAGCTCCTGCGTGCGTGCACTCACTGTCTGAGTGTACACACACCCTTCTGATCGCTGATTGATTATTGTAATTAGTTAGTTCTACTTACTGTTACTACTTACTCTTACTGTACTAGGAGTCTAGGACACTCAGTCACTGTGTTCATAGGCTACTAGCTCCTGCGTGCGTGCACTCACTGTCTGAGTGTACACACACCCACACTCCATTTCCTTCTGATCGCTTATTGATTATTGTAATTAGTTAGTTCTTCTTACTGTTACTACTTACTCTTACTGTACTAGGAGTCTAGGACACTCAGTCACTGTGTTCATAGGCTACTAGCTCCTGCGTGCGTGCACTCACTGTCTGAGTGTACACACACCCACACTCCATTTCCTTCTGATCGCTGATTGATTATTGTAATTAGTTAGTTCTACTTACTGTTACTAGTTACTCTTACTGTACTAGGAGTCTAGGACACTCAGTCACTGTCCATAGGCTACTAGCTCCTGCGTGCGGTCACTCACTGTTTGAGTGTACACACACCCACACTCCATTTCCTTCTGATCGCTGATTGATTATTGTAATTAGTTAGTTCTACTTACTGTTACTACTTACTCTTACTGTACTAGGAGTCTAGGACACTCAGTCACTGTGTTCATAGGCTACTAGCTCCTGCGTGCGTGCACTCACTGTCTGAGTGTACACACACCCACACTCCATTTCCTTCTGATCGCTGATTGATTATTGTAATTAGTTAGTTCTACTTACTGTTACTACTTACTCTTACTGTACTAGGAGTCTAGGACACTCAGTCACTGTGTTCATAGGCTACTAGCTCCTGCGTGCGTGCACTCACTGTCTGAGTGTACACACACCCACACTCCATTTCCTTCTGATCGCTGATTGATTATTGTAATTAGTTAGTTCTACTTACTGTTACTACTTACTCTTACTGTACTAGGAGTCTAGGACACTCAGTCACTGTGTTCATAGGCTACTAGCTCCTGCGTGCGTGCACTCACTGTCTGAGTGTACACACACCCACACTCCATTTCCTTCTGATCGCTGATTGATTATTGTAATTAGTTAGTTCTACTTACTGTTACTACTTACTCTTACTGTACTAGGAGTCTAGGACACTCAGTCACTGTGTTCATAGGCTACTAGCTCCTGCGTGCGTGCACTCACTGTCTGAGTGTACACACACCCACACTCCATTTCCTTCTGATCGCTGATTGATTATTGTAATTAGTTAGTTCTACTTACTGTTACTACTTACTCTTACTGTACTAGGAGTCTAGGACACTCAGTCACTGTGTTCATAGGCTACTAGCTCCTGCGTGCGTGCACTCACTGTCTGAGTGTACACACACAACACACACTCTATTTCCTTCTGATCGCTGATTGATTATCGTAATTAGTTAGTTCTACTTACTGTTACTACTTACTCTTACTGTACTAGGAGTCTAGGACACTCAGTCACTGTCCATAGGCTACTAGCTCCTGCGTGCGTGCACTCACTGTCTGAGTGTACACACACTAAATTTACTTGTGATTACTACTGATTATTGTAACTGCTAGTTGTACTTCCTGACTGTTACTACTTACTTACTGTACTAGGGGACACTCACTCAGTCACCTCACCAACCAACCCACTCCATTAAAGTACCCCACTTTTCAGCCGCCCTTTTAAAAAACTTTTCTCTATACGCCCAAAACATTGAAGATGTCTGGAAGTGGCAGCCAGCGCGGTTTGGGCAAGGGGAAGGGCAGCAAGGGAATCAGGAGGAGAGGGAGCAGCATTGTGGCAAGCCGCGGCCGCGGGCGCGCCACCATGCACAGTTCCGCAGCAGCAGCAGCAGCGTCAGTGGCTAACATTCCTCCCATAGCCACTGGCCGTGGACGCCTTGGGCGCCGCCCAGCAGGAGCATCTGCAACTCGCGCTGCAGAGACACAGCAGCAGCAGCGTGTAGCACCTGCTCCCATTTTCCTCCAGCCGGGTCGGAAACGTCCCATTGAGGAAAAGGATGCAGACACTGTGGTGCAACTCATGACGGAGGATGAGCAGCCCGCCATCAGCTCTGCATCCGAGGCCTCCACCCTCACCACCACCACCACCACCACCCCTGTTCGCAGCAGCCGCCCAGCAGGGTCTGGGGAGGAGGCCAGTTCACCGTCACTCGCCGACCTGTCATTCAGCAGTCTTTTGACCCCAGGCATCATGAGTAAATTGTCTGCTGTTGTTGGCGATCTTGAGGAGGAGATGCTGATGGGCACTTTGGGGGATGAGGGATTGGACAGCAAGACTGTGGCGACAGTCAAGCAGCCCATCCATGCATCAGGAGAGGAGTTTGGGGGGTCCTCATCCCAGCAGGACATGTTTCAGGAGGGGGAGGATGATGATGACCCGGTGACAGACAGAGACTGGGTGCCACCACCTCCAGGGGATGTCGTCCTCAGCAGCTCTGAGGAGGAGGAGGAGGATGCTCTTGTGGGCCTTGCAAGGAGGCGCATCATTGCAAGCATTGGCAGCAGCAGTAGGCAGGTCCCACAGCCTGCTGGTGTCTCAGGCTCAGCAGCAGCAGCAGCAGCATCTGCCAGTACCACCACCAGCCGCACCCAAGCCCCCCAAGCCCCCCCCCCAACCACCACAGGGAGACAGGCAGCAGCGCTTCCATGCCGTAGGGGGATGTTTAAGTCACCAATCTGGCGATATTTCACCATGCCCACTGTGTACAGCAAGTACGCCACTTGCAACCACTGTCAGCGGAAGTTGAGCAGAGGTGCAGACCCCTTAAAGTTCTGCACCAGCTCGCTCATCAACCACCTTGCGGCTAAACATTTCCACCAGCATGAGGAGTTCCAGAGGCTGAAGGCATCTGGTGCTGGCAGTGGCACCACACCCATCACTGCACAGCCTTCAGCAGCAGCAGCAGCAACAGCAGCCACCCGCCCTCCTGCTCCTCCAGCAGCACCAGCAGGAGTGCGGAAACGCACTGCTCCTCCCCCCTCTGCAACTCCTGCCGCCGACACTGAGGCCTGTTCTGGCAGCCAGTCCTCAGTGGCCTCCTCCGCTGTGTCTGCTGATTCCCGTGCCAGCAAAAGGCCACGCCAGAGCCTTTTGAGCGAGTCCTTCCAGGGGGTGGTTAGGGCTCTGCCTCCCAGCAGCCGTCGCGTGCGGCAGCTGAACGGCTTGCTGGCACGGGCCATGTGCTCCCAACTCCTGCCGTACACGCTCGTGCAGGAGGGGAGCGACATTCGTGCGCTGCTTGCTTGCGCAGCCCCAGACTGGCAGCTCCCCAGCAGACACTTCTTTGCCCGCAAGGCCATTCCTGCACTGCACCGCTTTGTGATGGCCAATGTGGAGCGAGGGCTGGAGCACGCGGTTGGTGAAAGGGTCCACGTCACCATGGACTCCTGGAGCAGCCGCTTCGGGACAGGCCGCTACCTGTCCTTCACTGTCCACTGGGTCAGCTTGGTGGAAGGGGGTGAGGATGGGAGAGCAGCAGCGGGCACAGCAGCAGCAGCAGCAACACAGTGGGTGGTGCCACCCCGCAGGGTCAGGGGAACTGCAGCAGGTTCCTCCGATCCTCTGCCATCCTCCGGCACACCTGGCCAAACCCCCCGCCTCAGCAGCAGCGTGAAGGCCCGCCACTGCCAAGCGCTGCTGCACTTGGTCAGCCTTGGGAAGACCAAGCTGACGGCAACCCATGTGTTGGCCAAACTCCAGGAGCAGGAGAGGATTTGGCTGACCCCCAGAGGCCTCAGAGTCGGAGAGGTGGTGGCCGACAATGGGGCCAATCTGGTTGCCGCAATAGACAGGGGAAACCTGACCCACATCCCCTGTCTTGCCCACGTGCTGAACCTGGTGGTGCAGAAGTTCCTGCGCACCTACCAGGGGATGGGCGAACTGCTGGAAACGGCAAGGAATGTTGTGCGTCACTTCCGGCGCTCGGCTGCAGCCTGTGCGAGCCTGGAAGACGTGCAAAAGGAGCTGGATCTGCCACGCCATCGGCTGATCCTTGACGTTCCGACTCGCTGGAACTCCACCCTGGCGATGTTGGAGCGTCTGGTTGAACAGAGGC
Source organism: Hyperolius riggenbachi (assembly GCF_040937935.1). Lineage (NCBI taxonomy): Eukaryota > Metazoa > Chordata > Amphibia > Anura > Hyperoliidae > Hyperolius > Hyperolius riggenbachi. The sequence goes on from NC_090656.1 coordinate 185,157,820, forward strand.
ACGCTGTCAAACAGTACCTTGCCCTGGCCACTGTTTCCGCAGCTCAGAGAAGGGACAAGACCAGCAACATCCCGTCCATCGTCCCCGATGATGACTGGAGGCACATGCAGCAGGTGTGCTTTGTGCTGGCTCCCTTCCTGCAGGCCACAAACATGGTGAGCAGGGACCATGCTATGGTCTGCGAGTGGGTGCCCCTGGTTTCTCTGCTGAACAGGGCCCTCGATGCTTTGCTGGAACAGGGAGCGGCAGCCTTGGACCAGCAGGAGCGGCAACCAGCTGCGCAGTCCACCTCTGAGGGGGAGGAGGAGGAGGACTTGGTGGAGGTCCCTGACCTGGCTGCTGATGAGGGGGATCAGCACAGCGCAGCTGAGTTGGTGCGGGGGTGGAGAGAGGATGAGGCGGCAGAGGAGGAGGATGAGGACAGCACTGACGTCGATGTGCCAGCAGACGTGGCCCGCCTCTTCCCAATGGCAGCGCACATGCTGACGTGCCTGCGCAGGGACCCCAGGGTGATCCAGATGAAGCAGAGGGAGGACATCTGGATCAGCATGATGTTGGACCCACGCCTCAAGGGGAAGTTGAGCCAGTTCCTGCCACCTGCAGGAGGAGACCCAGCGCAACAAATAAGGAGCTTGCAGCAGGCCCTTGTTGAGCGCTTGGAGGAAGCCTTCCCCCAGCCTTCCACCCCCACTGTCCAGCAGCCAGCACAGAGGCAGCAGCAGGTGCCTGCATCCAGCAGCAGCAAGCGCCCCACAGACCTGCTGTCTCTCAGCCACGAGCTCTACAGGACTGTAGAGGCTCCGGCAGCAGTGACTAGAGAGGAGATGCATGCAGCAGCATCCTCCTCCGGTCACAGCCAGCGCCTGACCCGCATGGTGGCTGACTACATGGGGTCGTACAGCGGGCTTGACAGCGATGCCCCTGTTGATCCCATGGAGTATTGGGTCAAGCGCATGGAGATCTGGAGCGAGCTGGCGCAGTACGCCCTGGAAGTGCTGTCCTGCCCCCCTTCCAGCGTGCTGTCCGAGCGCTGCTTCAGTGCAGCTGGTGGCGTGGTCACCGAGAAACGCTCACGTCTGTCTCACAAGTCTGTGGACAGACTGACGTTTCTCAAGATGAACCAGGCGTGGGTGGAAGGCGAGTTCCTGGCCCCTGTTGTCGGCGAGAGGGGGACATGAACTGGCTGCCGGAACCATCGTTAATGTGCCTTACCACCCTTTACCACCTCCTGGCTCCTGCTCACTGAGCCAGCCTGGTTCACTTTGACTATTACGTCGCCTGCAGCCACACATTTTACACCTACAGTGGGCTGCTGTGTACTGCCCTTCTGCTGTCTGTCTGTGTTTCCCACTGCCAGGGTACACAGAATTACCTTCTTCTGCTGCCACTCTGCCACCAGCTATTACGTCAAACAATAGCTATATTGGTTGCAAAACCAAAACCAAACAAACCATTAAAAAAAATAAAAGGTTTAATTTTTCTGAGGTGCCCGGGTTGAAAACTGTGTTGTCCCAGTTGTGTATTGGACACAATGTGGGCTGCACGACCGCTGTCTGGGACCTCCTGTTGTGTTTATTTACAGCCCTGGTATCACCGCTAGGTACCAGGGCTATTATGTCACGCTGCCTACCTGCTGCCACACTCACACTGCTCCTCCACACCTCCTCCTGCTGCTGCTGCTGCTGTCTGTCTGTGTTTCCCACTGCCAGGGTACACAGATGATTTACCTTCTGCTGCCACTCTGCCACCAGCTATTACGTCAAACAATAGCTGCTCGCCTACTCCTCCATTCCTCCTCCTGCTGCTGCTGTCTGTCTGTGTTTCCCACTGCCAGGGTACACAGCATTACCTTCTTCTGCTGCCACTCTGCCACCAGCTATTACGTCAAACAATAGCTATATTGGTTGTAAAACCAAAAACCAAAAAACCATTAAAAAAAAAAAAGGTTTAATTTTTCTGAGGTGCCCGGGTTGAAAACTGTGTTGTCCCAGTTGTGTATTGGACACAATGTGGGCTGCACGACCGCTGTCTGGGACCTCCTGTTGTGTTTATTTACAGCCCTGGTATCACCGCTAGGTACCAGGGCTATTATGTCACGCTGCCTACCTGCTGCCACACTCACACTGCTCCTCCACACCTCCTCCTGCTGCTGCTGCTGCTGTCTGTCTGTGTTTCCCACTGCCAGGGTACACAGATGATTTACCTTCTGCTGCTACTCTGCCACCAGCTATTACGTCAAACAATAGCTGCTCGCCTACTCCTCCATTCCTCCTCCTGCTGCTGCTGTCTGTCTGTGTTTCCCACTGCCAGGGTACACAGCATTACCTTCTTCTGCTGCCACTCTGCCACCAGCAATTACGTCAAACAATAGCTATATTGGTTGTAAAACCAAAAACCAAAAAACCATTAAAAAAAAAAAAAGGTTTAATTTTTCTGAGGTGCCCGGGTTGAAAACTGTGTTGTCCCAGTTGTGTATTGGACACAATGTGGGCTGCACGACCGCTGTCTGGGACCTCCTGTTGTGTTTATTTACAGCCCTGGTATCACCGCTAGGTACCAGGGCTATTATGTCACGCTGCCTACCTGCTGCCACACTCACACTGCTCCTCCACACCTCCTCCTGCTGCTGCTGCTGCTGTCTGTCTGTGTTTCCCACTGCCAGGGTACACAGATGATTTACCTTCTGCTGCCACTCTGCCACCAGCTATTACGTCAAACAATAGCTGCTCGCCTACTCCTCCATTCCTCCTCCTGCTGCTGCTGTCTGTCTGTGTTTCCCACTGCCAGGGTACACAGCATTACCTTCTTCTGCTGCCACTCTGCCACCAGCTATTACGTCAAACAATAGCTATATTGGTTGTAAAACCAAAAACCAAAAAACCATTAAAAAAAAAAAAAGGTTTAATTTTTCTGAGGTGCCCGGGTTGAAAACTGTGTTGTCCCAGTTGTGTATTGGACACAATGTGGGCTGCACGACCGCTGTCTGGGACCTCCTGTTGTGTTTATTTACAGCCCTGGTATCACCGCTAGGTACCAGGGCTATTATGTCACGGCGAGCTGCCTGCCTCATTGACTGCCTGCTGCCACACACTCATCCTCCTCCTCCTGCTGCTGAATTTACCTCCTGCTGTCTTTGTGTTTCCACTGCCAGGGAGCACATACAATGGCGCTTCCAACATGCGTGCGCCCACCAGCTATTTGTTACGCTCAAAAATAGCTGCATTTCTTTAAAAAAAAATTGAAAAGAGAAATACGTGAAGATGATGAAGAAGAAGATGAAAAAGAAGAAGAAGATAAAGAAGAAGAAGATGAAGAAGATGAAGAAGAAGAAGATGAAGAAGAAGATGAAGATGAAGAAGAAGATGAAGAAGAAGATGAAAAAGAAGATGAAAAAGAAGAAGAAGATGAAGAAGATGAAGAAGAAGAAGATGAAGAAGAAGAAGATGAAGAAGAAGAAGAAGAAGATGAAGAAGATGAAGAAGAAGAAGATGAAGAAGATGAAGAAGAAGAAGATGAAGAAGAAGAAGATGAAGAAGAAGAAGATGAAGAAGAAGAAGAAGATGAAGAAGAAGAAGATGAAGAAGATGAAGATGAAGAAGAAGATGAAGATGAAGATGAAGAAGAAGATGAAGAAGATGAAGAAGAAGATGATGAAGAAGAAGAAGAAGAAGAAGATGATGAAGAAGAAGAAGAAGAAGAAAAAGAAGAAGAAGAAGAAGAAGAAGAAGATATAGAAGAAGAAGATCTAGAAGAAGAAGAAAGATAAAGAAGAAGAAGAACAAGTATATACAGTAACACTACTGAACAAAATTTAGGACACAACTTCTCTTTCCACATTTTTTTTTAAAGGAACATCCCCACATAATCACTTGCTGTTGTTACTTGGAAAAAAAGATGTTTCTTGCATCATTCACCCTCAAAACAAGTGTTGGAAGCTATTTAAGGCCAATTCGAATAGTCAGCTCGAATAGTGAGCTCGAATACCGACTCGAATAGTGAGCTCGAAGTCCGAGGTCGAATCGAATAGTAAAAATTATTCGACTCGAATATTCGACTGACCTCGAATAATTTACTATTCGAATTCGACCAAACTCGAATTTTAAAAAGGGGTATTTGAGCATCACTAGTGAGCAGGGACCATGCTATGGTCTGCGAGTGGGTGCCCCTGGTTTCTCTGCTGAACAGGGCCCTCGATGCTTTGCTGGAACAGGGAGCGGCAGCCTTGGACCAGCAGGAGCGGCAACCAGCTGCGCAGTCCACCTCTGAGGGGGAGGAGGAGGAGGACTTGGTGGAGGTCCCTGACCTGGCTGCTGATGAGGGGGATCAGCACAGCGCAGCTGAGTTGGTGCGGGGGTGGAGAGAGGATGAGGCGGCAGAGGAGGAGGATGAGGACAGCACTGACGTCGATGTGCCAGCAGACGTGGCCCGCCTCTTCCCAATGGCAGCGCACATGCTGACGTGCCTGCGCAGGGACTCCAGGGTGATCCAGATGAAGCAGAGGGAGGACATCTGGATCAGCATGATGTTGGACCCACGCCTCAAGGGGAAGTTGAGCCAGTTCCTGCCGCCTGCAGGAGGAGACCCAGCGCAACAAATAAGGAGCTTGCAGCAGGCCCTTGTTGAGCGCTTGGAGGAAGCCTTCCCCCAGCCTTCCACCCCCACTGTCCAGCAGCCAGCACAGAGGCAGCAGCAGGTGCCTGCATCCAGCAGCAGCAAGCGCCCCACAGACCTGCTGTCTCTCAGCCACGAGCTCTACAGGACTGTAGAGGCTCCGGCAGCAGTGACTAGAGAGGAGATGCATGCAGCAGCATCCTCCTCCGGTCACAGCCAGCGCCTGACCCGCATGGTGGCTGACTACATGGGGTCGTACAGCGGGCTTGACAGCAATGCCCCTGTTGATCCCATGGAGTATTGGGTCAAGCGCATGGAGATCTGGAGCGAGCTGGCGCAGTACGCCCTGGAAGTGCTGTCCTGCCCCCCTTCCAGCGTGCTGTCCGAGCGCTGCTTCAGTGCAGCTGGTGGCGTGGTCACCGAGAAACGCTCACGTCTGTCTCACAAGTCTGTGGACAGACTGACGTTTCTCAAGATGAACCAGGCGTGGGTGGAAGGCGAGTTCCTGGCCCCTGTTGTCGGCGAGAGGGGGACATGAACTGGCTGCCGGAACCATCGTTAATGTGCCTTACCACCCTTTACCACCTCCTGGCTCCTGCTCACTAAGCCAGCCTGGTTCACTTTGACTATTACGTCGCCTGCAGCCACACATTTTACACCTACAGTGGGCTGCTGTGTACTGCCCTTCTGCTGTCTGTCTGTGTTTCCCACTGCCAGGGTACACAGAATTACCTTCTTCTGCTGCCACTCTGCCACCAGCTATTACGTCAAACAATAGCTATATTGGTTGCAAAACCAAAACCAAACAAACCATTAAAAAAAAAAAAGGTTTAATTTTTCTGAGGTGCCCGGGTTGAAAACTGTGTTGTTCCAGTTGTGTATTGGACACAATGTGGGCTGCACGACCGCTGTCTGGGACCTCCTGTTGTGTTTATTTACAGCCCTGGTATCACCGCTAGGTACCAGGGCTATTATGTCACGCTGCCTACCTGCTGCCACACTCACACTGCTCCTCCATACCTCCTCCTGCTGCTGCTGCTGCTGTCTGTCTGTGTTTCCCACTGCCAGGGTACACAGATGATTTACCTTCTGCTGCCACTCTGCCACCAGCTATTACGTCAAACAATAGCTGCTCGCCTACTCCTCCATTCCTCCTCCTGCTGCTGCTGTCTGTCTGTGTTTCCAACTGCCAGGGTACACAGATGATTTACCTTCTGCTGCCACTCTGCCACCAGCTATTACGTTAAACAATAGCTGCTCGCCTACTCCTCCATTCCTCCTCCTGCTGCTGCTGTCTGTCTGTGTTTCCCACTGCCAGGGTACACAGATGATTTACCTTCTGCTGCCACTCTGCCACCAGCTATTACGTCAAACAATAGCTGCTCGCCTACTCCTCCATTCCTCCTCCTGCTGCTGCTGTCTGTCTGTGTTTCCCACTGCCAGGGTACACAGAATTACCTTCTTCTGCTGCCACTCTGCCACCAGCTATTACGTCAAACAATAGCTATATTGGTTGTAAAACCAAAAACCAAAAAACCATAAAAAAAAAAAAAGGTTTAATTTTTCTGAGGTGCCCGGGTTGAAAACTGTGTTGTCCCAGTTGTGTATTGGACACAATGTGGGCTGCACGACCGCTGTCTGGGACCTCCTGTTGTGTTTATTTACAGCCCTGGTATCACCGCTAGGTACCAGGGCTATTATGTCACGCTGCCTACCTGCTGCCACACTCACACTGCTCCTCCATACCTCCTCCTGCTGCTGCTGCTGCTGTCTGTCTGTGTTTCCCACTGCCAGGGTACACTACACAGATGATTTACCTTCTGCTGCCACTCTGCCACCAGCTATTACGTCAAACAATAGCTGCTCGCCTACTCCTCCATTCCTCCTGCTGCTGTTGCTGTCTGTCTGTGTTTCCCACTGCCAGGGTACACAGAATTACCTTCTGCTGCCACTCTGCCACCAGCTATTACGTCAAACAATAGCTATATTGGTTGCAAAACCAAAACCAAACAAACCATTAAAAAAAAAAAAAAGGTTTAATTTTTCTGAGGTGCCCGGGTTGAAAACTGTGTTGTCCCAGTTGTGTATTGGACACAATGTGGGCTGCACGACCGCTGTCTGGGACCTCCTGTTGTGTTTATTTACAGCCCTGGTATCACCGCTAGGTACCAGGGCTATTATGTCACGCTGCCTACCTGCTGCCACACTCACACTGCTCCTCCATACCTCCTCCTGCTGCTGCTGCTGCTGTCTGTCTGTGTTTCCCACTGCCAGGGTACACAGATGATTTACCTTCTGCTGCCACTCTGCCACCAGCTATTACGTCAAACAATAGCTGCTCACATTACTCCTCCATTCCTCCTGCTGCTGTTGCTGTCTGTCTGTGTTTCCCACTGCCAGGGTACACAGAATTACCTTCTGCTGCCACTCTGCCACCAGCTATTACGTCAAACAATAGCTATATTGGTTGCAAAACCAAAACCAAACAAACCATTAAAAAAAAAAAAGGTTTAATTTTTCTGAGGTGCCCGGGTTGAAAACTGTGTTGTCCCAGTTGTGTATTGGACACAATGTGGGCTGCACGACCGCTGTCTGGGACCTCCTGTTGTGTTTATTTACAGCCCAGGTATCACCGCTAGGTACCAGGGCTATTATGTCACGGCGAGCTGCCTGCCTCATTGACTGCCTGCTGCCAAACACTCATCCTCCTCCTCCTGCTGCTGAATTTACCTCCTGCTGTCTTTGTGTTTCCACTGCCAGGGAGCACATACAATGGCGCTTCCAACATGCGTGCGCCCACCAGCTATTTGTTACGCTCAAAAATAGCTGCAAATTTTTTAAAAAAAAATTTGAAAAGAGAAATACGTGAAGAAGAAGAAGACGATATTGAAAAAGAAGGAGAAGGAGAAGATGAAGATGAAGAAGAAGATGAAGAAGAAGATGAAGAAGATGATGAAGAAGAAGATGAAAAAGAAGAAGAAGATGAAGAAGATAAAGAAGATGAAGAAGAAGAAGATGAAGAAGAAGAAGATGAAGAAGAAGAAGAAGAAGATGAAGAAGATGATGAAGAAGATGAAGAAGAAGAAGAAGAAGAAGAAGAAGAAGAAGAAGAAGAAGAAGATGAAGAAGAAGAAGATGAAGAAGAAGAAGAAGATGAAGAAGAAGAAGATGAAGAAGATGAAGATGAAGAAGAAGAAGAAGATGAAGATGAAGAAGAAGATGAAGAAGATGAAGAAGAAGAAGAAGAAGAAGAAGATGATGAAGAAGAAGAAGAAGAAGATGATGAAGAAGAAGAAGAAGAAGAAGAAGAAGAAGAAGAAGAAGACAATATAGAAGAAGAAGAAGAAGATATAGAAGAAGAAGATCTAGAAGAAGAAGAAGAAAGATAAAGAAGAAGAAGAACAAGTATATACAGTAACACTACTGAACAAAATTAAGGACACAACTTCTCTTTCCACATTTTTTTTTAAAGGAACATCCCCACATAATCACTTGCTGTTGTTACTTGGAAAAAAAGATGTTTCTTGCATCATTCACCCTCAAAACAAGTGTTTGGAAGCTATTTAAGGCCAATTCGAATAGTCAGCTCGAATAGTGAGCTCGAATACCGACTCGAATAGTGAGCTCGAAGTCCGAGGTCGAATCGAATAGTAAAAATTATTCGACTCGAATATTCGACTGACCTCGAATAATTTACTATTCGAATTCGACCAAACTCGAATTTTAAAAAGGGGTATTTGAGCATCACTAATAAAAACACATAAGGGGGGACCCTTATATCCGGGACATAAAAACACATAAGGGGGGACCCTTATATCCGGGACACAAAAACACATAAGGGGGGACCCTTATATCCAGGCCTTAAAAACACGTAAGGGGGTATCCTTATATCCGGGACATAAAAACACATAAGGGGGACCCTTATATCCGGGACATAAAAACACATAAGGGGGGACCCTTATATCCGGGACATAAAAACACGTAAGGGGGGACCCTTATATCCGGGACATAAAAACACATAAGGGGGGACCCTTATATCCTGGACATAAAAACACATAAGGGGGACCCTTATATCCGGGACATAAAAACACATAAGGGGGGACACTGATTTTCGGGATATAAAAACACATAAGGGGGGACCCTTATATCCGGGACATAAAAACACATAAGGGGGACCCTTATATCCGGGACATAAAAACACATAAGGGGGGACCCTTATATCCAGGCCTTAAAAACATGTAAGGGGGTATCCTTATATCCGGGACATAAAAACACATAAGGGGGACCCTTATATCCGGGACATAAAAACACATAAGGGGGGACCCTTATATCCGGGACATAAAAACACGTAAGGGGGCACACTTATTTCTGGGACATAAAAACGCATAAGGGGGGACCCTTATATCCGGGACATAAAAACACATAAGGGGGGACCCTTATATCCGGGACATAAAAACACGTAAGGGGGGACACTTATTTCTGGGACATAAAAACACATAAGGGGGGACCCTTGTATCCGGGACATAAAAACACGTAAGGGGGGACCCTTATATCCTGGACATAAAAACACATAAGGGGGGACCCTTATATCCGGGACATAAAAACACATAAGGTGGGACCCATATATTCATGACATAAAACACATAAGGGGGCCCTTATATCCGGGACATAAAAACATATAAGGGGGGACCCTTATATCCGGGATATATAAACACATAAGGGGGGACCCTTATATTCGGGACATAAAAACACATAAGGGGGGACCCTTATATCCTGGACATAAAAACACATAAGGGGGGACCTTTATATCCGGGACATAAAAACACATAAGGTGGGACCCATATATTCATGACATAAAACACATAAGAAGGCCCTTATATCCGGGACATTAAAACACATAAGGGGGGACCCTTATATCCGGGATATAAAAACACATAAGGGGGGATCCTTATATTCGGGACATAAAAACACATAAGGGGGGACCCTTATATCCGGGACATAAAAACACATAAGGGGGGACCCTTATATCCGGGACATAAAAACACATAAGGGGGGACCCTTATATCCGGGCCTTAAAAACACATAAGGGGGTATCCTTATATCCGGGACATAAAAACACATAAGGGGGGACCCTTATATCCGGGACATAAAAACACATAAGGGGGGACCCTTATATCCGGGACATAAAAACACGTAAGGGGGGACCCTTATATCCAGGACATAAAAACACATAAGGGGGGACCCTTATATCCGGGACTTAAAAACACATAAGGGGGACTCTTATATCCGGGACATAAAAACACATAAGGGGGGACCCTTATATCCGGGACATAAAAATACGTAAGGGGGGACCCTTATATCCGGGACATAAAAACACATAAGGGGGGACCCTTATATCCGGGACATAAAAACACATAAGGGGGACCCTTATATCCGGGACATAAAAACACATAAGGGGGGACCCTTATATCCAGGACATAAAAACACATAAGGGGGGACCCTTATATCCGGGACATAAAAACACATAAGGGGGGACCCTTATATCCGGGACATAAAAACACGTAAGGGGGGACCCTTATATCCGGGACATAAAAACACATAAGGGGGGACCCTTATATCCGGGACATAAAAACACGTAAAGGGGGACCCTTATATCCGGGACATAAAAACACATAAGGGGGGACCCTTATATCCGGGACATAAAAACACGTAAGGGGGGACCCTTATATCCGGGACATAAAAACACATAAGGGGGGACCCTTATATCCGGGACATAAAAACCCATAAGGGGGGACCCTTATATCCGGGACATAAAAACACATAAGGGGGGACCCTTATATCCGGGACATAAAAACACATAAGGGGGGACCCTTATATCCGGGACATAAAAACATGTAAGGGGGGACCCTTATATCCGGGACATAAAAACACATAAGGGGGGACCCTTATATCCGGGACATAAAAACACGTAAGGGGGGACCCTTATATCCGGGACATAAAAACACATAAGGGGGGACCCTTATATCCGGGTCATAAAAACCCATAAGGGGGGACCCTTATATCCGGGACATAAAAACACATAAGGGGGGACCCTTATATCCAGGACATAAAAACACATAAGGGGGGACCCTTATATCCGGGACATAAAAACACATAAGGGGGGACCCTTATATCCGGGACATAAAAACACATAAGGTGGGACCCATATATTCATGACATAAAACACATAAGGGGGCCCTTATATCCGGGACATAAAAACACATAAGGGGGGACCCTTATATCTGGGATATAAAAACACATAAGGGGGATCCTTATATTCGGGACATAAAAACACATAAGGGGGGACCCTTATATCCGGGACATAAAAACACATAAGGGGGGACCCTTATATCCGGGACATAAAAACACATAAGGGGGGACCCTTATATCCGGGACATAAAAACACATAAGGGGGGACCCTTCTATCCGGGCCTTAAAAACACGTAAGGGGGGACCCTTATATCCGGGACATAAAAACACATAAGGGGGGACCCTTATATCCTGGACATAAAAACACATAAGGGGGGACCCCTATATCCGGGACATAAAAACACAAGGGGGACCCTTATATCCGGGACATAAAAACACGTAAGGGGGGACCCTTATATCCGGGACATAAAAACACATAAGGGGGGACCCTTATATCCGGGACATAAAAACACATAAGGGAGGACCCTTATATCCGGGACATAAAAAAACGTAAGGGGGGACCCTTATATCCGGGACATAAAAACACATAAGGGGGGACCCTTATAGCCGGGACATAAAAACACATAAGGGGGGACCCTTATATCCGGGACATAAAAACACGTAAGGGGGGACCCTTATATCCGGGACATAAAAACACGTAAGGGGGGACCCTTATATCCGGGACATAAAAACACATAAGGGGGGACCCTTATATCCGGGACATAAAAATACATAAGGGGGGACCCTTATATCCAGGACATAAAAACACATAGGGGGGGACCCTTGTATCCGGGACATAAAAACACATAAGGGGGGACCCTTATATCCTGGACATAAAAACACATAAGGGGGGACCCTTATATCCGGGACATAAAAACACGTAAGGGGGGACCCTTATATCCGGGACATAAAAACACGTAAGGGGGGACCCTTATATCCGGGACATAAAAACACATAAGGGGGGACCCTTATATCCGGGACATAAAAATACATAAGGGGGGACCCTTGTATCCAGGACATAAAAACACATAGGGGGGGACCCTTGTATCCGGGACATAAAAACACATAAGGGGGGACCCTTATATCCGGGACATAAAAACACATAAGGGGGGACCCTTATATCCTGGACATAAAAACACATAAGGGGGGACCCTTATATCCGGGACATAAAAACACATAAGGTGGGACCCATATATTCATGACATAAAACACATAAGGGGGCCCTTATATCCGGGACATAAAAACACATAAGGGGGACCCTTATATCCGGGATATAAAAACACATAAGGGGGATCCTTATATTCGGGACATAAAAACACATAAGGGGGGACCCTTATATCCGGGACATAAAAACACATAAGGGGGGACCCTTATATCCGGGACATAAAAACACATAAGGGGGGACCCTTATATCCGGGACATAAAAACACATAAGGGGGGACCCTTATATCCGGGACATAAAAACACGTAAAGGGGGACCCTTATATCCGGGACATAAAAACACATAAGGGAGGACCCTTGTATCCGGGACATAAAAACACGTAAGGGGGGACCCTTATATCCGGGACATAAAAACACATAAGGGGGGACCCTTATATCCGGGACATAAAAACCCATAAGGGGGGACCCTTATATCCGGGACATAAAAACACATAAGGGGGGACCCTTATATCCGGGACATAAAAACACATAAGGGGGGACCCTTATATCCGGGACATAAAAACATGTAAGGGGGGACCCTTATATCCGGGACATAAAAACACATAAGGGGGGACCCTTATATCCGGGACATAAAAACACGTAAGGGGGGACCCTTATATCCGGGACATAAAAACACATAAGGGGGGACCCTTATATCCGGGTCATAAAAACCCATAAGGGGGGACCCTTATATCCGGGACATAAAAACACATAAGGGGGGACCCTTATATCCAGGACATAAAAACACATAAGGGGGGACCCTTATATCCGGGACATAAAAACACATAAGGGGGGACCCTTATATCCGGGACATAAAAACACATAAGGTGGGACCCATATATTCATGACATAAAACACATAAGGGGGCCCTTATATCCGGGACATAAAAACACATAAGGGGGGACCCTTATATCTGGGATATAAAAACACATAAGGGGGATCCTTATATTCGGGACATAAAAACACATAAGGGGGGACCCTTATATCCGGGACATAAAAACACATAAGGGGGGACCCTTATATCCGGGACATAAAAACACATAAGGGGGGACCCTTATATCCGGGACATAAAAACACATAAGGGGGGACCCTTCTATCCGGGCCTTAAAAACACGTAAGGGGGGACCCTTATATCCGGGACATAAAAACACATAAGGGGGGACCCTTATATCCTGGACATAAAAACACATAAGGGGGGACCCCTATATCCGGGACATAAAAACACAAGGGGGACCCTTATATCCGGGACATAAAAACACGTAAGGGGGGACCCTTATATCCGGGACATAAAAACACATAAGGGGGGACCCTTATATCCGGGACATAAAAACACATAAGGGAGGACCCTTATATCCGGGACATAAAAACACGTAAGGGGGGACCCTTATATCCGGGACATAAAAACACATAAGGGGGGACCCTTATAGCCGGGACATAAAAACACATAAGGGGGGACCCTTATATCCGGGACATAAAAACACGTAAGGGGGGACCCTTATATCCGGGACATAAAAACACGTAAGGGGGGACCCTTATATCCGGGACATAAAAACACATAAGGGGGGACCCTTATATCCGGGACATAAAAATACATAAGGGGGGACCCTTATATCCAGGACATAAAAACACATAGGGGGGGACCCTTGTATCCGGGACATAAAAACACATAAGGGGGGACCCTTATATCCTGGACATAAAAACACATAAGGGGGGACCCTTATATCCGGGACATAAAAACACGTAAGGGGGGACCCTTATATCCGGGACATAAAAACACGTAAGGGGGGACCCTTATATCCGGGACATAAAAACACATAAGGGGGGACCCTTATATCCGGGACATAAAAATACATAAGGGGGACCCTTATATCCAGGACATAAAAACACATAGGGGGGGACCCTTGTATCCGGGACATAAAAACACATAAGGGGGGACCCTTATATCCGGGACATAAAAACACATAAGGGGGGACCCTTATATCCTGGACATAAAAACACATAAGGGGGGACCCTTATATCCGGGACATAAAAACACATAAGGTGGGACCCATATATTCATGACATAAAACACATAAGGGGGCCCTTATATCCGGGACATAAAAACACATAAGGGGGACCCTTATATCCGGGATATAAAAACACATAAGGGGGATCCTTATATTCGGGACATAAAAACACATAAGGGGGGACCCTTATATCCGGGACATAAAAACACATAAGGGGGGACCCTTATATCCGGGACATAAAAACACATAAGGGGGGACCCTTATATCCGGGCCATAAAAACACGTAAGGGGGTATCCTTATATCCGGGACATAAAAACACATAAGGGGGGACCCTTATATCCGGGACATAAAAACACATAAGGGAGGACCCTTGTATCCGGGACATAAAAACACGTAAGGGGGGACCCTTATATCCTGGACATAAAAACACGTAAGGGGGACCCTTATATCCGGGACATAAAAACACATAAGAGGGGACCCTTGTATCCGGGACATAAAAACACGTAAGGGGGGACCCTTATATCCTGGACATAAAAACACGTAAGGGGGACCCTTATATCCGGGACATAAAAACACATAAGGGGGGACACTGATTTTCGGGACATAAAAACACATAAGGGGGGACCCTTATATCCGGGACATAAAAACACATAAGGGGGGACCCTTATATCCGGGACATAAAAACACGTAAGGGGGCACACTTATTTCTGGGACAAAAAAACATATAAGGGGGGACCCTTATATCCGGGATATATAAACACATAAGGGGGGACCCTTATATTCTGGACATAAAAACACATAAGGGGGGACCCTTATATCCTGGACATAAAAACACATAAGGGGGGACCTTTATATCCGGGACATAAAAACACATAAGGGGGGACCCTTATATCCGGGACATAAAAACACGTAAGGGGGGACACTTATTTCTGGGACATAAAAACACATAAGGGGGACCCTTGTATCCGGGACATAAAAACACGTAAGGGGGGACCCTTATATCCTGGACATAAAAACACATAAGGGGGGACCCTTATATCCGGGACATAAAAACACATAAGGTGGGACCCATATATTCATGACATAAAACACATAAGGGGGCCCTTATATCCGGGACATAAAAACATATAAGGGGGGACCCTTATATCCGGGATATATAAACACATAAGGGGGGACCCTTATATTCGGGACATAAAAACACATAAGGGGGGACCCTTATATCCTGGACATAAAAACACATAAGGGGGGACCTTTATATCCGGGACATAAAAACACATAAGGTGGGACCCATATATTCATGACATAAAACACATAAGAAGGCCCTTATATCCGGGACATTAAAACACATAAGGGGGGACCCTTATATCCGGGATATAAAAACACATAAGGGGGGATCCTTATATTCGGGACATAAAAACACATAAGGGGGGACCCTTATATCCGGGACATAAAAACACATAAGGGGGGACCCTTATATCCGGGACATAAAAACACATAAGGGGGGACCCTTATATCCGGGCCTTAAAAACACATAAGGGGGTATCCTTATATCCGGGACATAAAAACACATAAGGGGGGACCCTTATATCCGGGACATAAAAACACATAAGGGGGGACCCTTATATCCGGGACATAAAAACACGTAAGGGGGGACCCTTATATCCGGGACATAAAAACACATAAGGGGGGACCCTTATATCCGGGACTTAAAAACACATAAGGGGGACTCTTATATCCGGGACATAAAAACACATAAGGGGGGACCCTTATATCCGGGACATAAAAATACGTAAGGGGGGACCCTTATATCCGGGACATAAAAACACATAAGGGGGGACCCTTATATCCGGGGCATAAAAACACATAAGGGGGGACCCTTATATCCGGGACATAAAAACACATAAGGGGGGACCCTTATATCCAGGACATAAAAACACATAAGGGGGGACCCTTATATCTGGGACATAAAAACACGTAAGGGGGGACCCTTATATCCGAAACATAAAAACACATAAGGGGGGACCCTTATATCCGGGACATAAAAACACGTAAAGGGGGACCCTTATATCCGGGACATAAAAACACATAAGGGGGGACCCTTATATCCGGGACATAAAAACACGTAAGGGGGGACCCTTATATCCGGGACATAAAAACACATAAGGGGGGACCCTTATATCCGGGACATAAAAACCCATAAGGGGGGACCCTTATATCCGGGACATAAAAACACATAAGGGGGGACCCTTATATCCAGGACATAAAAACACATAAGGGGGGACCCTTATATCCGGGACATAAAAACACATAAGGGGGGACCCTTATATCCGGGACATAAAAACACATAAGGTGGGACCCATATATTCATGACATAAAACACATAAGGGGGCCCTTATATCCGGGACATAAAAACACATAAGGGGGGACCCTTATATCTGGGATATAAAAACACATAAGGGGGATCCTTATATTCGGGACATAAAAACACATAAGGGGGGACCCTTATATCCGGGACATAAAAACACATAAGGGGGGACCCTTATATCCGGGACATAAAAACACATAAGGGGGGACCCTTATATCCGGGACATAAAAACACATAAGGGGGGACCCTTCTATCCGGGCCTTAAAAACACGTAAGGGGGGACCCTTATATCCGGGACCTAAAAACACATAAGGGGGGACCCTTATATCCTGGACATAAAAACACATAAGGGGGGACCCCTATATCCGGGACATAAAAACACAAGGGGGACCCTTATATCCGGGACATAAAAACACGTAAGGGGGGACCCTTATATCCGGGACATAAAAACACATAAGGGGGGACCCTTATATCCGGGACATAAAAACACATAAGGGAGGACCCTTATATCCGGGACATAAAAACACGTAAGGGGGGACCCTTATATCCGGGACATAAAAACACATAAGGGGGGACCCTTATAGCCGGGACATAAAAACACATAAGGGGGGACCCTTATATCCGGGACATAAAAACACGTAAGGGGGGACCCTTATATCCGGGACATAAAAACACGTAAGGGGGGACCCTTATATCCGGGACATAAAAACACATAAGGGGGGACCCTTATATCCGGGACATAAAAATACATAAGGGGGGACCCTTATATCCGGGACATAAAAACACATAGGGGGGACCCTTGTATCCGGGACATAAAAACACATAAGGTGGGACCCATATATTCATGACATAAAACACATAAGGGGGCCCTTATATCCGGGACATAAAAACACATAAGGGGGACCCTTATATCCGGGATATAAAAACACATAAGGGGGATCCTTATATTCGGGACATAAAAACACATAAGGGGGGACCCTTATATCCGGGACATAAAAACACATAAGGGGGGACCCTTATATCCGGGACATAAAAACACATAAGGGGGGACCCTTATATCCGGGCCATAAAAACACGTAAGGGGGTATCCTTATATCCGGGACATAAAAACACATAAGGGGGGACCCTTATATCCGGGACATAAAAACACATAAGGGAGGACCCTTGTATCCGGGACATAAAAACACGTAAGGGGGGACCCTTATATCCTGGACATAAAAACACGTAAGGGGGACCCTTATATCCGGGACATAAAAACACATAAGAGGGGACCCTTGTATCCGGGACATAGAAACACGTAAGGGGGGACCCTTATATCCTGGACATAAAAACACGTAAGGGGGACCCTTATATCCGGGACATAAAAACACATAAGGGGGGACACTGATTTTCGGGACATAAAAACACATAAGGGGGGACCCTTATATCCGGGACATAAAAACACATAAGGGGGACCCTTATATCCGGGACATAAAAACACGTAAGGGGGCACACTTATTTCTGGGACAAAAAAACACATAAGGGGGGACCCTTATATCCGGGACATAAAAACACATAAGGGGGGACCCTTATATCCAGGACATAAAAACACGTAAGGGGGGACACTTATTTCTGGGACATAAAAACACATAAGGGGGGACCCTTGTATCCGGGACATAAAAACACGTAAGGGGGGACCCTTATATCCTGGACATAAAAACACATAAGGGGGGACCCTTATATCCGGGACATAAAAACACATAAGGTGGGACCCATATATTCATGACATAAAACACATAAGGGGGCCCTTATATCCGGGACATAAAAACATATAAGGGGGGACCCTTATATCCGGGATATAAAAACACATAAGGGGGGACCCTTATATTCGGGACATAAAAACACATAAGGGGGGACCCTTATATCCTGGACCTTAAAAACACGTAAGGGGGTATCCTTACATCCGGGACATAAAAATACATAAGGGGGGACCCTTATATCCGGGACATAAAAACACATAAGGGGGGACCCTTGTATCCGGGACATAAAAACACATAAGGGGGGACCCTTATATCCTGGACATAAAAACACATAAGGGGGGACCCTTATATCCTGGACATAAAAACACATAAGGGGGGACCCTTATATCCGGGACATAAAAACACATAAGGTGGGACCCATATATTCATGACATAAAACACATAAGGGGGCCCTTATATCCGGGACATAAAAACACATAAGGGGGGACCCTTATATCCGGGACATAAAAACACATAAGGGGGGACCCTTATATCCGGGACATAAAAACACATAAGGGGGGACACTGATTTTCGGGACATAAAAACACATAAGGGGGGACCCTTATATCCGGGACATAAAAACACATAAGGGGGGACCCTTATATTCGGGACATAAAAACACGTAAGGGGGCACACTTATTTCTGGGACAAAAAAACACATAAGGGGGGACCCTTATATCCGGGACATAAAAACACATAAGGGGGGACCCTTATATCCGGGACATAAAAACACGTAAGGGGGGACACTTATTTCTGGGACATAAAAACACATAAGGGGGGACCCTTGTATCCGGGACATAAAAACACGTAAGGGGGGACCCTTATATCCTGGACATAAAAACACGTAAGGGGGACCCTTATATCCGGGACATAAAAACACATAAGAGGGGACCCTTGTATCTGGGACATAAAATCACGTAAGGGGGGACCCTTATATCCTGGACATAAAAACACGTAAGGGGGACCCTTATATCCGGGACATAAAAACACATAAGGGGGGACACTGATTTTCGGGACATAAAAACACATAAGGGGGGACCCTTATATCCGGGACATAAAAACACATAAGGGGGGACCCTTATATCCGGGACATAAAAACACGTAAGGGGGCACACTTATTTCTGGGACAAAAAAACACATAAGGGGGGACCCTTATATCCGGGACATAAAAACACATAAGGGGGGACCCTTATATCCGGGACATAAAAACACGTAAGGGGGGACACTTATTTCTGGGACATAAAAACACATAAGGGGGGACCCTTGTATCCGGGACATAAAAACACGTAAGGGGGGACCCTTATATCCTGGACATAAAAACACATAAGGGGGGACCCTTATATCCGGGACATAAAAACACATAAGGTGGGACCCATATATTCATGACATAAAACACATAAGGGGGCCCTTATATCCGGGACATAAAAACATATAAGGGGGGACCCTTATATCCTGGACATAAAAACACATAAGGGGGGACCCTTATATCCGGGACATAAAAACACATAAGGTGGGACCCATATATTCATGACATAAAACACATAAGGGGGCCCTTATATCCGGGACATAAAAACACATAAGGGGGGACCCTTATATCCGGGACATAAAAACACATAAGGGGGGACCCTTATATCCGGGACATAAAAACACATAAGGGGGGACACTGATTTTCGGGACATAAAAACACATAAGGGGGGACCCTTATATCCGGGACATAAAAACACATAAGGGGGGACCCTTATATCCGGGACATAAAAACACGTAAGGGGGCACACTTATTTCTGGGACAAAAAAACACATAAGGGGGGACCCTTATATCCGGGACATAAAAACACATAAGGGGGGACCCTTATATCCGGGACATAAAAACACGTAAGGGGGGACACTTATTTCTGGGACATAAAAACACATAAGGGGGGACCCTTGTATCCGGGACATAAAAACACATAAGGGGGGACCCTTATATCCTGGACATAAAAACACATAAGGGGGGACCCTTATATCCGGGACATAAAAACACATAAGGTGGGACCCATATATTCATGACATAAAACACATAAGGGGGCCCTTATATCCGGGACATAAAAACATATAAGGGGGGACCCTTATATCCGGGATATAAAAACACATAAGGGGGGACCCTTATATTCGGGACATAAAAACACATAAGGGGGGACCCTTATATCCTGGACCTTAAAAACACGTAAGGGGGTATCCTTACATCCGGGACATAAAAATACATAAGGGGGGACCCTTATATCCGGGACATAAAAACACATAAGGGGGGACCCTTGTATCCGGGACATAAAAACACATAAGGGGGGACCCTTATATCCTGGACATAAAAACACATAAGGGGGGACCCTTATATCCTGGACATAAAAACACATAAGGGGGGACCCTTATATCCGGGACATAAAAACACATAAGGTGGGACCCATATATTCATGACATAAAACACATAAGGGGACCCTTATATCCGGGACATAAAAACACATAAGGGGGGACCCTTATATCCGGGACATAAAAACACATAAGGGGGGACCCTTATATCCGGGACATAAAAACACATAAGGGGGGACCCCTATATCCGGGACATAAAAACACATAAGTGGGGACCCCTATATCCGGGCCTTAAAAACACGTAAGGGGGTATCCTTATATCCGGGACATAAAAATGCATAAGGGGGGACCCTTATATCCGGGACATAAAAACACATAAGGGGGGACCCTTATATCTCCGGGACATAAAAACACATAAGGGGGGACCCTTATATCCTGGACATAAAAACACATAAGGGGGGACCCTTATATCCGGGACATAAAAACACATAAGGGGGGACCCATATATCCGGGACATAGAAACACGTAAGGGGGGACCCTTATATCCGGGACATAAAAACACATAAGGGGGGACCCCTATATCCGGGACATAAAAACACATAAGTGGGGACCCCTATATCCGGGCCTTAAAAACACGTAAGGGGGTATCCTTATATCCGGGACATAAAAATGCATAAGGGGGGACCCTTATATCCGGGACATAAAAACACATAAGGGGGGACCCTTATATCTCCGGGACATAAAAACACATAAGGGGGGACCCTTATATCCTGGACATAAAAACACATAAGGGGGGACCCTTATATCCGGGACATAAAAACACATAAGGGGGGACCCATATATCCGGGACATAGAAACACGTAAGGGGGGACCCTTATATCCAGGACATAAAAACACATAAGGGGGGACCCTTATATCCGGGACATAAAAACACATAAGGGGGCCCCTTATATCCGGGACATAAAAACGTATAAGGGGGGAACCCTTATATCCAGGACATAAAAACACATAAGGGGGGACCCTAATATCCGGGACATAAAAACACGTAAGGGGTGACCCTTATATCCGGGACATAAAAACACATAAGGGGGGACCCTTATATCCGGGACATAAAAACACATAAGGGGGGACCCTTATATCCAGGACATAAAAACACATAAGGGGGGACCCTTATATCCGGGACATAAAAACACATTAGGGGGGACCCTTATATCCGGGACATAAAAACACATTAGGGGGGACCCTTATATCCGGGACATAAAAACACATAAGGGGGGACCCTTATATCCGGGACATAAAAACACGTAAGGGGGACCCTTATATCCGGGACATAAAAACACGTAAGGGGGGACCCTTATATCCGGGACATAAAAACACATAAGGTGGGACCCATATATTCATGACATAAAACACATAAGGGGGCCCTTATATCCGGGACATAAAAACACATAAGGGGGGACCCTTATATCCGGGATATAAAAACACATAAGGGGGATCCTTATATTCGGGACATAAAAACACATAAGGGGGGACCCTTATATCCGGGACATAAAAACACATAAGGGGGGACCCTTATATCCGGGACACAAAAACACATAAGGGGGGACCCTTATATCCAGGCCTTAAAAACACGTAAGGGGGTATCCTTATATCCGGGACATAAAAACACATAAGGGGGGACCCTTATATCCGGGACATAAAAACACATAAGGGGGGACCCTTATATCCGGGACATAAAAACACGTAAGGGGGGACCCTTATATCCGGGACATAAAAACACATAAGGGGGGACCCTTATATCCTGGACATAAAAACACATAAGGGGGGACCCTTATATCCGGGACATAAAAACACATAAGGGGGACCCTTATATCCGGGACATAAAAACACATAAGGGGGGACACTGATTTTCGGGACATAAAAACACATAAGGGGGGACCCTTATATCCGGGACATAAAAACACATAAGGGGGGACCCTTATATCCGGGACATAAAAACACATAAGGGGGGACCCTTATATCCAGGCCTTAAAAACATGTAAGGGGGTATCCTTATATCCGGGACATAAAAACACATAAGGGGGACCCTTATATCCGGGACATAAAAACACATAAGGGGGGACCCTTATATCCGGGACATAAAAACACGTAAGGGGGCACACTTATTTCTGGGACATAAAAACACATAAGGGGGGACCCTTATATCCGGGACATAAAAACACATAAGGGGGGACCCTTATATCCGGGACATAAAAACACGTAAGGGGGGACACTTATTTCTGGGACATAAAAACACATAAGGGGGGACCCTTGTATCCGGGACATAAAAACACGTAAGGGGGGACCCTTATATCCTGGACATAAAAACACATAAGTGGGGACCCTTATATCCGGGACATAAAAACACATAAGGTGGGACCCATATATTCATGACATAAAACACATAAAAGGGCCCTTATATCCGGGACATAAAAACATATAAGGGGGGACCCTTATATCCGGGATATATAAACACATAAGGGGGACCCTTATATTCGGGACATAAAAACACATAAGGGGGACCCTTATATCCGGGACATAAAAACACATAAGGGGGGACCTTTATATCCGGGACATAAAAACACATAAGGTGGGACCCATATATTCATGACATAAAACACATAAAGGGGCCCTTATATCCGGGACATAAAAACACATAAGGGGGGACCCTTATATCCGGGATATAAAAACACATAAGGGGGGATCCTTATATTCGGGACATAAAAACACATAAGGGGGGACCCTTATATCCGGGACATAAAAACACATAAGGGGGGACCCTTATATCCGGGACATAAAAACACATAAGGGGGGACCCTTATATCCGGGCCTTAAAAACACATAAGGGGGTATCCTTATATCCGGGACTTAAAAACACATAAGGTGGACTCTTATATCCGGGACATAAAAACACATAAGGGGGGACCCTTATATCCGGGACATAAAAATACGTAAGGGGGGACCCTTATATCCGGGACATAAAAACACATAAGGGGGGACCCTTATATCTGGGACATAAAAACACATAAGGGGGGACCCTTATATCCGGGACATAAAAACACGTAAGGGGGGACCCTTATATCCGGGACATAAAAACACATAAGGGGGACCCTTATATCCGGGACATAAAAACACGTAAGGGGGGACCCTTATATCCGGGACATAAAAACACATAAGGGGGGACCCTTATATCCGGGACATAAAAACCCATAAGGGGGGACCCTTATATCCGGGACATAAAAACACATAAGGGGGGACCCTTATATCCGGGACATAAAAACACATAAGTGGGGACCCTTATATCCGGGACATAAAAACATGTAAGGGGGGACCCTTATATCCGGGACATAAAAACACATAAGGGGGGACCCTTATATCCGGGACATAAAAACACGTAAGGGGGGACCCTTATATCCGGGACATAAAAACACATAAGGGGGGACCCTTATATCCGGGACATAAAAACCCATAAGGGGGGACCCTTATATCCGGGACATAAAAACACATAAGGGGGGACCCTTATATCCAGGACATAAAAACACATAAGCGGGGACCCTTATATCCGGGACATAAAAACACATAAGGGGGGACCCTTATATCCGGGACATAAAAACACATAAGGTGGGACCCATATATTCATGACATAAAACACATAAGGGGGCCCTTATATCCGGGACATAAAAACACATAAGGGGGGACCCTTATATCCGGGATATAAAAACACATAAGGGGGATCCTTATATTCGGGACATAAAAACACATAAGGGGGGACCCTTATATCCGGGACATAAAAACACATAAGGGGGGACCCTTATATCCGGGACATAAAAACACATAAGGGGGGACCCTTCTATCCGGGCCTTAAAAACACTTAAGGGCGTATCCTTATATCCGGGACATAAAAACACATAAGGGGGGACCCTTATATCCGGGACATAAAAACACATAAGGGGGGACCCTTATATCCGGGACATAAAAACACGTAAGGGGGGACCCTTATATCCGGGACATAAAAACACATAAGGGGGGACCCTTATATCCTGGACATAAAAACACATAAGGGGGGACCCCTATATCCGGGACATAAAAACACAAGGGGGACCCTTATATCCGGGACATAAAAACGCGTAAGGGGGGACCCTTATATCCGGGACATAAAAACACATAAGGGGGGACCCTTATATCCGGGACATAAAAACACATAAGGGGGGACCCTTATATCCGGGACATAAAAACACGTAAGGGGGGACCCTTATATCCGGGACATAAAAACACATAAGGGGGGACCCTTATAGCCGGGACATAAAAACACATAAGGGGGGACCCTTATATCCGGGACATAAAAACACGTAAGGGGGGACCCTTATATCCGGGACATAAAAACACATAAGGGGGGACCCTTATATCCTGGACATAAAAACACATAAGGGGGGACCCTTATATCCGGGACATAAAAACACATAAGGGGGGACCCTTATATCCGGGACATAAAAACACGTAAGGGGGGACCCTTATATCCGGGACATAAAAACACATAAGGGGGGACCCTTATATCCTGGACATAAAAACACATAAGGGGGGACCCCTATATCCGGGACATAAAAACACAAGGGGGACCCTTATATCCGGGACATAAAAACACGTAAGGGGGGACCCTTATATCCGGGACATAAAAACACATAAGGGGGGACCCTTATATCCGGGACATAAAAACACATAAGGGGGGACCCTTATATCCGGGACATAAAAACACGTAAGGGGGGACCCTTATATCCGGGACATAAAAACACATAAGGGGGGACCCTTATAGCCGGGACATAAAAACACATAAGGGGGGACCCTTATATCCGGGACATAAAAACACGTAAGGGGGGACCCTTATATCCGGGACATAAAAACACATAAGGGGGGACCCTTATATCCGGGACATAAAAATACATAAGGGGGGACCCTTATATCCGGGACATAAAAACACATAGGGGGGGACCCTTGTATCCGGGACATAAAAACACATAAGGGGGGACCCTTATATCCTGGACATAAAAACACATAAGGGGGGACCCTTATATCCTGGACATAAAAACACATAAGGGGGGACCCTTATATCCGGGACATAAAAACACATAAGGTGGGACCCATATATTCATGACATAAAACACATAAGGGGGCCCTTATATCCGGGACATAAAAACACATAAGGGGGGACCCTTATATCCGGGACATAAAAACACATAAGGGGGGACCCTTATATCCGGGACATAAAAACACATAAGGGGGGACCCCTATATCCGGGACATAAAAACACATAAGTGGGGACCCCTATATCCGGGCCTTAAAAACACGTAAGGGGGTATCCTTATATCCGGGACATAAAAATGCATAAGGGGGGACCCTTATATCCGGGACATAAAAACACATAAGGGGGGACCCTTATATCTCCGGGACATAAAAACACATAAGGGGGGACCCTTATATCCTGGACATAAAAACACATAAGGGGGGACCCTTATATCCGGGACATAAAAACACATAAGGGGGGACCCATATATCCGGGACATAGAAACACGTAAGGGGGGACCCTTATATCCAGGACATAAAAACACATAAGGGGGGACCCTTATATCCGGGACATAAAAACACATAAGGGGGCCCCTTATATCCGGGACATAAAAACGTATAAGGGGGGAACCCTTATATCCAGGACATAAAAACACATAAGGGGGGACCCTAATATCCGGGACATAAAAACACGTAAGGGGTGACCCTTATATCCGGGACATAAAAACACATAAGGGGGGACCCTTATATCCGGGACATAAAAACACATAAGGGGGGACCCTTATATCCAGGACATAAAAACACATAAGGGGGGACCCTTATATCCGGGACATAAAAACACATTAGGGGGGACCCTTATATCCGGGACATAAAAACACATTAGGGGGGAACCTTATATCCGGGACATAAAAACACATAAGGGGGGACCCTTATATCCGGGACATAAAAACACGTAAGGGGGACCCTTATATCCGGGACATAAAAACACGTAAGGGGGGACCCTTATATCAGGGACATAAAAACACATAAGGTGGGACCCATATATTCATGACATAAAACACATAAGGGGGCCCTTATATCCGGGACATAAAAACACATAAGGGGGGACCCTTATATCCGGGATATAAAAACACATAAGGGGGATCCTTATATTCGGGACATAAAAACACATAAGGGGGGACCCTTATATCCGGGACATAAAAACACATAAGGGGGGACCCTTATATCCGGGACACAAAAACACATAAGGGGGGACCCTTATATCCAGGCCTTAAAAACACGTAAGGGGGTATCCTTATATCCGGGACATAAAAACACATAAGGGGGGACCCTTATATCCGGGACATAAAAACACATAAGGGGGGACCCTTATATCCGGGACATAAAAACACGTAAGGGGGGACCCTTATATCCGGGACATAAAAACACATAAGGGGGGACCCTTATATTCTGGACATAAAAACACATAAGGGGGGACCCTTATATCCGGGACATAAAAACACATAAGGGGGACCCTTATATCCGGGACATAAAAACACATAAGGGGGGACACTGATTTTCGGGACATAAAAACACATAAGGGGGGACCCTTATATCCGGGACATAAAAACACATAAGGGGGGACCCTTATATCCGGGACATAAAAACACATAAGGGGGGACCCTTATATCCAGGCCTTAAAAACATGTAAGGGGGTATCCTTATATCCGGGACATAAAAACACATAAGGGGGACCCTTATATCCGGGACATAAAAACACATAAGGGGGGACCCTTATATCCGGGACATAAAAACACGTAAGGGGGCACACTTATTTCTGGGACATAAAAACACATAAGGGGGGACCCTTATATCCGGGACATAAAAACACATAAGGGGGGACCCTTATATCCGGGACATAAAAACACGTAAGGGGGGACACTTATTTCTGGGACATAAAAACACATAAGGGGGGACCCTTGTATCCGGGACATAAAAACACGTAAGGGGGGACCCTTATATCCTGGACATAAAAACACATAAGGGGGGACCCTTATATCCGGGACATAAAAACACATAAGGTGGGACCCATATATTCATGACATAAAACACATAAAAGGGCCCTTATATCCGGGACATAAAAACATATAAGGGGGGACCCTTATATCCCGGATATATAAACACATAAGGGGGACCCTTATATTCGGGACATAAAAACACATAAGGGGGGACCCTTATATCCGGGACATAAAAACACATAAGGGGGGACTCTTATATCCGGGACATAAAAACACATAAGGGGGGACCCTTATATCCGGGCCTTAAAAACACATAAGGGGGTATCCTTATATCCGGGACTTAAAAACACATAAGGTGGACTCTTATATCCGGGACATAAAAACACATAAGGGGGGACCCTTATATCCGGGACATAAAAATACGTAAGGGGGGACCCTTATATCCGGGACATAAAAACACATAAGGGGGGACCCTTATATCCGGGACATAAAAACACATAAGGGGGGACCCTTATATCCGGGACAGAAAAACACATAAGGGGGGACCCTTATATCCGGGACATAAAAACACATAAGGGGGGACCCTTATATTCGGGACATAAAAACACATAAGGGGGGACCCTTATATCCGGGACATAAAAACACATTAGGGGGGACCCTTATATCCGGGACATAAAAACACATTAGGGGGGACCCTTATATCCGGGACATAAAAACACATAAGGGGGGACCCTTATATCCGGGACATAAAAACACGTAAGGGGGACCCTTATATCCGGGACATAAAAACACGTAAGGGGGGACCCTTATATCCGGGACATAAAAACACATAAGGTGGGACCCATATATTCATGACATAAAACACATAAGGGGGCCCTTATATCCGGGACATAAAAACACATAAGGGGGGACCCTTATATCCGGGATATAAAAACACATAAGGGAGATCCTTATATTCGGGACATAAAAACACATAAGGGGGGACCCTTATATCCGGGACATAAAAACACATAAGGGGGGACCCTTATATCCAGGCCTTAAAAACACGTAAGGGGGTATCCTTATATCCGGGACATAAAAACACATAAGGGGGGACCCTTATATCCGGGACATAAAAACACATAAGGGGGGACCCTTATATCCGGGACATAAAAACACGTAAGGGGGGACCCTTATATCCGGGACATAAAAACACATAAGGGGGGACCCTTATATCCTGGACATAAAAACACATAAGGGGGGACCCTTATATCCGGGACATAAAAACACATAAGGGGGACCCTTATATCCGGGACATAAAAACACATAAGGGGGGACACTGATTTTCGGGACATAAAAACACATAAGGGGGGACCCTTATATCCGGGACATAAAAACACATAAGGGGGGACACTTATATCCGGGACATAAAAACACATAAGGGGGGACCCTTATATCCAGGCCTTAAAAACATGTAAGGGGGTATCCTTATATCCGGGACATAAAAACACATAAGGGGGACCCTTATATCCGGGACATAAAAACACATAAGGGGGGACCCTTATATCCGGGACATAAAAACACGTAAGGGGGCACACTTATTTCTGGGACATAAAAACACATAAGGGGGGACCCTTATATCCGGGACATAAAAACACATAAGGGGGGACCCTTATATCCGGGACATAAAAACACGTAAGGGGGGACACTTATTTCTGGGACATAAAAACACATAAGGGGGGACCCTTGTATCCGGGACATAAAAACACGTAAGGGGGGACCCTTATATCCTGGACATAAAAACACATAAGTGGGGACCCTTATATCCGGGACATAAAAACACATAAGGTGGGACCCATATATTCATGACATAAAACACATAAAAGGGCCCTTATATCCGGGACATAAAAACATATAAGGGGGGACCCTTATATCCGGGATATATAAACACATAAGGGGGACCCTTATATTCGGGACATAAAAACACATAAGGGGGACCCTTATATCCGGGACATAAAAACACATAAGGGGGGACCTTTATATCCGGGACATAAAAACACATAAGGTGGGACCCATATATTCATGACATAAAACACATAAAGGGGCCCTTATATCCGGGACATAAAAACACATAAGGGGGGACCCTTATATCCGGGATATAAAAACACATAAGGGGGGATCCTTATATTCGGGACATAAAAACACATAAGGGGGGACCCTTATATCCGGGACATAAAAACACATAAGGGGGGACCCTTATATCCGGGACATAAAAACACATAAGGGGGGACCCTTATATCCGGGCCTTAAAAACACATAAGGGGGTATCCTTATATCCGGGACTTAAAAACACATAAGGTGGACTCTTATATCCGGGACATAAAAACACATAAGGGGGGACCCTTATATCCGGGACATAAAAATACGTAAGGGGGGACCCTTATATCCGGGACATAAAAACACATAAGGGGGGACCCTTATATCTGGGACATAAAAACACATAAGGGGGGACCCTTATATCCGGGACATAAAAACACGTAAGGGGGGACCCTTATATCCGGGACATAAAAACACATAAGGGGGACCCTTATATCCGGGACATAAAAACACGTAAGGGGGGACCCTTATATCCGGGACATAAAAACACATAAGGGGGGACCCTTATATCCGGGACATAAAAACCCATAAGGGGGGACCCTTATATCCGGGACATAAAAACACATAAGGGGGGACCCTTATATCCGGGACATAAAAACACATAAGTGGGGACCCTTATATCCGGGACATAAAAACATGTAAGGGGGGACCCTTATATCCGGGACATAAAAACACATAAGGGGGGACCCTTATATCCGGGACATAAAAACACGTAAGGGGGGACCCTTATATCCGGGACATAAAAACACATAAGGGGGGACCCTTATATCCGGGACATAAAAACCCATAAGGGGGGACCCTTATATCCGGGACATAAAAACACATAAGGGGGGACCCTTATATCCAGGACATAAAAACACATAAGCGGGGACCCTTATATCCGGGACATAAAAACACATAAGGGGGGACCCTTATATCCGGGACATAAAAACACATAAGGTGGGACCCATATATTCATGACATAAAACACATAAGGGGGCCCTTATATCCGGGACATAAAAACACATAAGGGGGGACCCTTATATCCGGGATATAAAAACACATAAGGGGGATCCTTATATTCGGGACATAAAAACACATAAGGGGGGACCCTTATATCCGGGACATAAAAACACATAAGGGGGGACCCTTATATCCGGGACATAAAAACACATAAGGGGGGACCCTTCTATCCGGGCCTTAAAAACACTTAAGGGCGTATCCTTATATCCGGGACATAAAAACACATAAGGGGGGACCCTTATATCCGGGACATAAAAACACATAAGGGGGGACCCTTATATCCGGGACATAAAAACACGTAAGGGGGGACCCTTATATCCGGGACATAAAAACACATAAGGGGGGACCCTTATATCCTGGACATAAAAACACGTAAGGGGGGACCCTTATATCCGGGACATAAAAACACATAAGGGGGGACCCTTATATCCTGGACATAAAAACACATAAGGGGGGACCCCTATATCCGGGACATAAAAACACAAGGGGGACCCTTATATCCGGGACATAAAAACACGTAAGGGGGGACCCTTATATCCGGGACATAAAAACACATAAGGGGGGACCCTTATATCCGGGACATAAAAACACATAAGGGGGGACCCTTATATCCGGGACATAAAAACACGTAAGGGGGGACCCTTATATCCGGGACATTAAAACACATAAGGGGGGACCCTTATAGCCGGGACATAAAAACACATAAGGGGGGACCCTTATATCCGGGACATAAAAACACGTAAGGGGGGACCCTTATATCCGGGACATAAAAACACGTAAGGGGGGACCCTTATATCCGGGACATAAAAACACATAAGGGGGGACCCTTATATCCGGGACATAAAAATACATAAGGGGGGACCCTTATATCCGGGACATAAAAACACATAGGGGGGGACCCTTGTATCCGGGACATAAAAACACATAAGGGGGGACCCTTATATCCTGGACATAAAAACACATAAGGGGGGACCCTTATATCCTGGACATAAAAACACATAAGGGGGGACCCTTATATCCGGGACATAAAAACACATAAGGTGGGACCCATATATTCATGACATAAAACACATAAGGGGGCCCTTATATCCGGGACATAAAAACACATAAGGGGGGACCCTTATATCCGGGACATAAAAACACATAAGGGGGGACCCTTATATCCGGGACATAAAAACACATAAGGGGGGACCCCTATATCCGGGACATAAAAACACATAAGTGGGGACCCCTATATCCGGGCCTTAAAAACACGTAAGGGGGTATCCTTATATCCGGGACATAAAAATGCATAAGGGGGGACCCTTATATCCGGGACATAAAAACACATAAGGGGGGACCCTTATATCTCCAGGACATAAAAACACATAAGGGGGGACCCTTATATCCTGGACATAAAAACACATAAGGGGGGACCCTTATATCCGGGACATAAAAACACATAAGGGGGGACCCATATATCCGGGACATAGAAACACGTAAGGGGGGACCCTTATATCCAGGACATAAAAACACATAAGGGGGGACCCTTATATCCGGGACATAAAAACACATAAGGGGGCCCCTTATATCCGGGACATAAAAACGTATAAGGGGGGAACCCTTATATCCAGGACATAAAAACACATAAGGGGGGACCCTAATATCCGGGACATAAAAACACGTAAGGGGTGACCCTTATATCCGGGACATAAAAACACATAAGGGGGGACCCTTATATCCGGGACATAAAAACACATAAGGGGGGACCCTTATATCCAGGACATAAAAACACATAAGGGGGGACCCTTATATCCGGGACATAAAAACACATTAGGGGGGACCCTTATATCCGGGACATAAAAACACATTAGGGGGGAACCTTATATCCGGGACATAAAAACACATAAGGGGGGACCCTTATATCCGGGACATAAAAACACGTAAGGGGGACCCTTATATCCGGGACATAAAAACACGTAAGGGGGGACCCTTATATCAGGGACATAAAAACACATAAGGTGGGACCCATATATTCATGACATAAAACACATAAGGGGGCCCTTATATCCGGGACATAAAAACACATAAGGGGGGACCCTTATATCCGGGATATAAAAACACATAAGGGGGATCCTTATATTCGGGACATAAAAACACATAAGGGGGGACCCTTATATCCGGGACATAAAAACACATAAGGGGGGACCCTTATATCCGGGACACAAAAACACATAAGGGGGGACCCTTATATCCAGGCCTTAAAAACACGTAAGGGGGTATCCTTATATCCGGGACATAAAAACACATAAGGGGGGACCCTTATATCCGGGACATAAAAACACATAAGGGGGGACCCTTATATCCGGGACATAAAAACACGTAAGGGGGGACCCTTATATCCGGGACATAAAAACACATAAGGGGGGACCCTTATATCCTGGACATAAAAACACATAAGGGGGGACCCTTATATCCGGGACATAAAAACACATAAGGGGGACCCTTATATCCGGGACACAAAAACACATAAGGGGGGACCCTTATATCCAGGCCTTAAAAACACGTAAGGGGGTATCCTTATATCCGGGACATAAAAACACATAAGGGGGGACCCTTATATCCGGGACATAAAAACACATAAGGGGGGACCCTTATATCCGGGACATAAAAACACGTAAGGGGGGACCCTTATATCCGGGACATAAAAACACATAAGGGGGGACCCTTATATCCTGGACATAAAAACACATAAGGGGGGACCCTTATATCCGGGACATAAAAACACATAAGGGGGACCCTTATATCCGGGACATAAAAACACATAAGGGGGGACACTGATTTTCGGGACATAAAAACACATAAGGGGGGACCCTTATATCCGGGACATAAAAACACATAAGGGGGGACACTTATATCCGGGACATAAAAACACATAAGGGGGGACCCTTATATCCAGGCCTTAAAAACATGTAAGGGGGTATCCTTATATCCGGGACATAAAAACACATAAGGGGGACCCTTATATCCGGGACATAAAAACACATAAGGGGGGACCCTTATATCCGGGACATAAAAACACGTAAGGGGGCACACTTATTTCTGGGACATAAAAACACATAAGGGGGGACCCTTATATCCGGGACATAAAAACACATAAGGGGGGACCCTTATATCCGGGACATAAAAACACGTAAGGGGGGACACTTATTTCTGGGACATAAAAACACATAAGGGGGGACCCTTGTATCCGGGACATAAAAACACGTAAGGGGGGACCCTTATATCCTGGACATAAAAACACATAAGTGGGGACCCTTATATCCGGGACATAAAAACACATAAGGTGGGACCCATATATTCATGACATAAAACACATAAAAGGGCCCTTATATCCGGGACATAAAAACATATAAGGGGGGACCCTTATATCCGGGATATATAAACACATAAGGGGGACCCTTATATTCGGGACATAAAAACACATAAGGGGGACCCTTATATCCGGGACATAAAAACACATAAGGGGGGACCTTTATATCCGGGACATAAAAACACATAAGGTGGGACCCATATATTCATGACATAAAACACATAAAGGGGCCCTTATATCCGGGACATAAAAACACATAAGGGGGGACCCTTATATCCGGGATATAAAAACACATAAGGGGGGATCCTTATATTCGGGACATAAAAACACATAAGGGGGGACCCTTATATCCGGGACATAAAAACACATAAGGGGGGACCCTTATATCCGGGACATAAAAACACATAAGGGGGGACCCTTATATCCGGGCCTTAAAAACACATAAGGGGGTATCCTTATATCCGGGACTTAAAAACACATAAGGTGGACTCTTATATCCGGGACATAAAAACACATAAGGGGGGACCCTTATATCCGGGACATAAAAATACGTAAGGGGGGACCCTTATATCCGGGACATAAAAACACATAAGGGGGGACCCTTATATCTGGGACATAAAAACACATAAGGGGGGACCCTTATATCCGGGACATAAAAACACGTAAGGGGGGACCCTTATATCCGGGACATAAAAACACATAAGGGGGACCCTTATATCCGGGACATAAAAACACGTAAGGGGGGACCCTTATATCCGGGACATAAAAACACATAAGGGGGGACCCTTATATCCGGGACATAAAAACCCATAAGGGGGGACCCTTATATCCGGGACATAAAAACACATAAGGGGGGACCCTTATATCCGGGACATAAAAACACATAAGTGGGGACCCTTATATCCGGGACATAAAAACATGTAAGGGGGGACCCTTATATCCGGGACATAAAAACACATAAGGGGGGACCCTTATATCCGGGACATAAAAACACGTAAGGGGGGACCCTTATATCCGGGACATAAAAACACATAAGGGGGGACCCTTATATCCGGGACATAAAAACCCATAAGGGGGGACCCTTATATCCGGGACATAAAAACACATAAGGGGGGACCCTTATATCCAGGACATAAAAACACATAAGCGGGGACCCTTATATCCGGGACATAAAAACACATAAGGGGGGACCCTTATATCCGGGACATAAAAACACATAAGGTGGGACCCATATATTCATGACATAAAACACATAAGGGGGCCCTTATATCCGGGACATAAAAACACATAAGGGGGGACCCTTATATCCGGGATATAAAAACACATAAGGGGGATCCTTATATTCGGGACATAAAAACACATAAGGGGGGACCCTTATATCCGGGACATAAAAACACATAAGGGGGGACCCTTATATCCGGGACATAAAAACACATAAGGGGGGACCCTTCTATCCGGGCCTTAAAAACACTTAAGGGCGTATCCTTATATCCGGGACATAAAAACACATAAGGGGGGACCCTTATATCCGGGACATAAAAACACATAAGGGGGGACCCTTATATCCGGGACATAAAAACACGTAAGGGGGGACCCTTATATCCGGGACATAAAAACACATAAGGGGGGACCCTTATATCCTGGACATAAAAACACGTAAGGGGGGACCCTTATATCCGGGACATAAAAACACATAAGGGGGGACCCTTATATCCTGGACATAAAAACACATAAGGGGGGACCCCTATATCCGGGACATAAAAACACAAGGGGGACCCTTATATCCGGGACATAAAAACACGTAAGGGGGGACCCTTATATCCGGGACATAAAAACACATAAGGGGGGACCCTTATATCCGGGACATAAAAACACATAAGGGGGGACCCTTATATCCGGGACATAAAAACACGTAAGGGGGGACCCTTATATCCGGGACATTAAAACACATAAGGGGGGACCCTTATAGCCGGGACATAAAAACACATAAGGGGGGACCCTTATATCCGGGACATAAAAACACGTAAGGGGGGACCCTTATATCCGGGACATAAAAACACGTAAGGGGGGACCCTTATATCCGGGACATAAAAACACATAAGGGGGGACCCTTATATCCGGGACATAAAAATACATAAGGGGGGACCCTTATATCCGGGACATAAAAACACATAGGGGGGGACCCTTGTATCCGGGACATAAAAACACATAAGGGGGGACCCTTATATCCTGGACATAAAAACACATAAGGGGGGACCCTTATATCCTGGACATAAAAACACATAAGGGGGGACCCTTATATCCGGGACATAAAAACACATAAGGTGGGACCCATATATTCATGACATAAAACACATAAGGGGGCCCTTATATCCGGGACATAAAAACACATAAGGGGGGACCCTTATATCCGGGACATAAAAACACATAAGGGGGGACCCTTATATCCGGGACATAAAAACACATAAGGGGGGACCCCTATATCCGGGACATAAAAACACATAAGTGGGGACCCCTATATCCGGGCCTTAAAAACACGTAAGGGGGTATCCTTATATCCGGGACATAAAAATGCATAAGGGGGGACCCTTATATCCGGGACATAAAAACACATAAGGGGGGACCCTTATATCTCCAGGACATAAAAACACATAAGGGGGGACCCTTATATCCTGGACATAAAAACACATAAGGGGGGACCCTTATATCCGGGACATAAAAACACATAAGGGGGGACCCATATATCCGGGACATAGAAACACGTAAGGGGGGACCCTTATATCCAGGACATAAAAACACATAAGGGGGGACCCTTATATCCGGGACATAAAAACACATAAGGGGGCCCCTTATATCCGGGACATAAAAACGTATAAGGGGGGAACCCTTATATCCAGGACATAAAAACACATAAGGGGGGACCCTAATATCCGGGACATAAAAACACGTAAGGGGTGACCCTTATATCCGGGACATAAAAACACATAAGGGGGGACCCTTATATCCGGGACATAAAAACACATAAGGGGGGACCCTTATATCCAGGACATAAAAACACATAAGGGGGGACCCTTATATCCGGGACATAAAAACACATTAGGGGGGACCCTTATATCCGGGACATAAAAACACATTAGGGGGGAACCTTATATCCGGGACATAAAAACACATAAGGGGGGACCCTTATATCCGGGACATAAAAACACGTAAGGGGGACCCTTATATCCGGGACATAAAAACACGTAAGGGGGGACCCTTATATCAGGGACATAAAAACACATAAGGTGGGACCCATATATTCATGACATAAAACACATAAGGGGGCCCTTATATCCGGGACATAAAAACACATAAGGGGGGACCCTTATATCCGGGATATAAAAACACATAAGGGGGATCCTTATATTCGGGACATAAAAACACATAAGGGGGGACCCTTATATCCGGGACATAAAAACACATAAGGGGGGACCCTTATATCCGGGACACAAAAACACATAAGGGGGGACCCTTATATCCAGGCCTTAAAAACACGTAAGGGGGTATCCTTATATCCGGGACATAAAAACACATAAGGGGGGACCCTTATATCCGGGACATAAAAACACATAAGGGGGGACCCTTATATCCGGGACATAAAAACACGTAAGGGGGGACCCTTATATCCGGGACATAAAAACACATAAGGGGGGACCCTTATATCCTGGACATAAAAACACATAAGGGGGGACCCTTATATCCGGGACATAAAAACACATAAGGGGGACCCTTATATCCGGGACATAAAAACACATAAGGGGGGACACTGATTTTCGGGACATAAAAACACATAAGGGGGGACCCTTATATCCGGGACATAAAAACACATAAGGGGGGACCCTTATATCCGGGACATAAAAACACATAAGGGGGGACCCTTATATCCAGGCCTTAAAAACATGTAAGGGGGTATCCTTATATCCGGGACATAAAAACACATAAGGGGGACCCTTATATCCGGGACATAAAAACACATAAGGGGGGACCCTTATATCCGGGACATAAAAACACGTAAGGGGGCACACTTATTTCTGGGACATAAAAACACATAAGGGGGGACCCTTATATCCGGGACATAAAAACACATAAGGGGGGACCCTTATATCCGGGACATAAAAACACGTAAGGGGGGACACTTATTTCTGGGACATAAAAACACATAAGGGGGGACCCTTGTATCCGGGACATAAAAACACGTAAGGGGGGACCCTTATATCCTGGACATAAAAACACATAAGGGGGGACCCTTATATCCGGGACATAAAAACACATAAGGTGGGACCCATATATTCATGACATAAAACACATAAAAGGGCCCTTATATCCGGGACATAAAAACATATAAGGGGGGACCCTTATATCCAGGATATATAAACACATAAGGGGGACCCTTATATTCGGGACATAAAAACACATAAGGGGGGACCCTTATATCCGGGACATAAAAACACATAAGGGGGGACTCTTATATCCGGGACATAAAAACACATAAGGGGGGACCCTTATATCCGGGCCTTAAAAACACATAAGGGGGTATCCTTATATCCGGGACTTAAAAACACATAAGGTGGACTCTTATATCCGGGACATAAAAACACATAAGGGGGGACCCTTATATCCGGGACATAAAAATACGTAAGGGGGGACCCTTATATCCGGGACATAAAAACACATAAGGGGGGACCCTTATATCCGGGACATAAAAACACATAAGGGGGGACCCTTATATCCGGGACATAAAAACACATAAGGGGGGACCCTTATATCCGGGACATAAAAACACATAAGGGGGGACCCTTATATTCGGGACATAAAAACACATAAGGGGGGACCCTTATATCCGGGACATAAAAACACGTAAGGGGGGACCCTTATATCCGGGACATAAAAACACATAAGGGGGGACCCTTATATCCGGGACATAAAAACACGTAAGGGGGGACCCTTATATCCGGGACATAAAAACACATAAGGGGGACCCTTATATCCGGGACATAAAAACACGTAAGGGGGGACCCTTATATCCGGGACATAAAAACACATAAGGGGGCACCCTTATATCCGGGACATAAAAACCCATAAGGGGGGACCCTAATATCCGGGACATAAAAACACATAAGGGGGGACCCTTATATCCGGGACATAAAAACACATAAGGGGGGACCCTTATATCCGGGACATAAAAAC
The DNA here is from genome assembly GCF_040937935.1 of Hyperolius riggenbachi. Lineage (NCBI taxonomy): Eukaryota > Metazoa > Chordata > Amphibia > Anura > Hyperoliidae > Hyperolius > Hyperolius riggenbachi. The sequence goes on from NC_090656.1 coordinate 185,197,162, forward strand.
ATGTAAGGGGGGACCCTTATATCCGGGACATAAAAACACATAAGGGGGGACCCTTATATCCGGGACATAAAAACACGTAAGGGGGGACCCTTATATCCGGGACATAAAAACACATAAGGGGGGACCCTTATATCCGGGACATAAAAACTCATAAGGGGGGACCCTTATATCCGGGACATAAAAACACATAAGGGGGGACCCTTATATCCAGGACATAAAAACACATAAGCGGGGACCCTTATATCCGGGACATAAAAACACATAAGGGGGGACCCTTATATCCGGGACATAAAAACACATAAGGTGGGACCCATATATTCATGACATAAAACACATAAGGGGGCCCTTATATCCGGGACATAAAAACACATAAGGGGGGACCCTTATATCCGGGATATAAAAACACATAAGGGGGATCCTTATATTCGGGACATAAAAACACATAAGGGGGGACCCTTATATCCGGGACATAAAAACACATAAGGGGGGACCCTTATATCCGGGACATAAAAACACATAAGGGGGGACCCTTATATCCGGGCCTTAAAAACACTTAAGGGCGTATCCTTATATCCGGGACATAAAAACACATAAGGGGGGACCCTTATATCCGGGACATAAAAACACATAAGGGGGGACCCTTATATCCGGGACATAAAAACACGTAAGGGGGGACCCTTATATCCGGGACATAAAAACACATAAGGGGGGACCCTTATATCCTGGACATAAAAACACATAAGGGGGGACCCCTATATCCGGGACATAAAAACACAAGGGGGACCCTTATATCCGGGACATAAAAACGCGTAAGGGGGGACCCTTATATCCGGGACATAAAAACACATAAGGGGGGACCCTTATATCCGGGACATAAAAACACATAAGGGGGGACCCTTATATCCGGGACATAAAAACACGTAAGGGGGGACCCTTATATCCGGGACATAAAAACACATAAGGGGGGACCCTTATAGCCGGGACATAAAAACACATAAGGGGGGACCCTTATATCCGGGACATAAAAACACGTAAGGGGGGACCCTTATATCCGGGACATAAAAACACATAAGGGGGGACCCTTATATCCTGGACATAAAAACACATAAGGGGGGACCCTTATATCCGGGACATAAAAACACATAAGGGGGGACCCTTATATCCGGGACATAAAAACACGTAAGGGGGGACCCTTATATCCGGGACATAAAAACACATAAGGGGGGACCCTTATGTCCTGGACATAAAAACACATAAGGGGGGACCCCTATATCCGGGACATAAAAACACAAGGGGGACCCTTATATCCGGGACATAAAAACACGTAAGGGGGGACCCTTATATCTGGGACATAAAAACACATAAGGGGGGACCCTTATATCCGGGACATAAAAACACATAAGGTGGGACCCTTATATCCGGGACATAAAAACACGTAAGGGGGGACCCTTATATCCGGGACATAAAAACACATAAGGGGGGACCCTTATAGCCGGGACATAAAAACACATAAGGGGGGACCCTTATATCCGGGACATAAAAACACGTAAGGGGGGACCCTTATATCCGGGACATAAAAACACGTAAGGGGGGACCCTTATATCCGGGACATAAAAACACATAAGGGGGACCCTTATATCCGGGACATAAAAATACATAAGGGGGGACCCTTATATCCGGGACATAAAAACACATAGGGGGGGACCCTTGTATCCGGGACATAAAAACACATAAGGGGGGACCCTTATATCCGGGACATAAAAACACATAAGGGGGGACCCTTATATCCTGGACATAAAAACACATAAGGGGGGACCCTTATATCCGGGACATAAAAACACATAAGGTGGGACCCATATATTCATGACATAAAACACATAAGGGGGCCCTTATATCCGGGACATAAAAACACATAAGGGGGACCCTTATATCCGGGATATAAAAACACATAAAGGGGATCCTTATATTCGGGACATAAAAACACATAAGGGGGGACCCTTATATCCGGGACATAAAAACACATAAGGGGGGACCCTTATATCCGGGACATAAAAACACATAAGGGGGGACCCTTATATCCGGGCCATAAAAACACGTAAGGGGGTATCCTTATATCCGGGACATAAAAACACATAAGGGGGGACCCTTATATCCGGGACATAAAAACACATAAGGGGGGACCCTTGTATCTGGGACATAAAAACACGTAAGGGGGGACCCTTATATCCTGGACATAAAAACACGTAAGGGGGACCCTTATATCCGGGACATAAAAACACATAAGGGGGGACCCTTATATCCGGGACATAAAAACACATAAGGGGGGACCCTTATATCCGGGACACAAAAACACATAAAGGGGGACCCTTATATCCAGGCCTTAAAAACACGTAAGGGGGTATCCTTATATCCGGGACATAAAAACACATAAGGGGGACCCTTATATCCTGGACATAAAAACACATAAGGGGGGACCCTTATATCCGGGACATAAAAACACATAAGGTGGGACCCATATATTCATGACATAAAACACATAAGGGGGCCCTTATATCCGGGACATAAAAACATATAAGGGGGGACCCTTATATCCGGGACATAAAAACACGTAAGGGAGGACCCTTATATTCGGGATATAATAACACATAAGGGGGGACCCTTATATCCGGGACATAAAAACACATAAGGGGGGACCCTTATATCCGGGACATAAAAACACGTAAGGGGGGACCCTTATATCCGGGACATAAAAACACATAAGGGGGACCCTTATATCCGGGACATAAAAACACGTAAGGGGGGACCCTTATATCCGGGACATAAAAACACATAAGGGGGGACCCTTATATCCGGGACATAAAAACCCATAAGGGGGGACCCTTATATCCGGGACATAAAAACACATAAGGGGGGACCCTTATATCCGGGACATAAAAACACATAAGGGGGGACCCTTATATCCGGGTCATAAAAACACATAAGGGGGGACCCTTATATCCGGGACATAAAAACACATAAGGGGGGACCCTTATATCCGGGACATAAAAACACGTAAGGGGGGACCCTTATACCCGGGACATAAAAACACATAAGGGGGGACCCTTATATCCGGGACATAAAAACACATAAGGGGGGACCCTTATATCCGGGACAAAAAAATACATAAGGGGGGACCCTTATATCCGGGACATAAAAACACATAAGGGGGGACCCTTATATCCGGGACATAAAAACACATAAGGGGGGACCCTTATATTCGGGATATAAAAACACGTAAGGGGGGACCCTTATATCCGGGACATAAAAACACATAAGGGGGGACCCTTATATCCGGGACATAAAAACACATAAGGGGGGACCCTTATATCCGAGACATAAAAACACGTAAGGGGGGACCCTTATATCCTGGACATAAAAACACGTAAGGGGGGACCCTTATATCCAGGACATAAAAACACATAAGGGGGGACCCTTATATCCGGGACATAAAAACACATAAGGGGGGACCCTTATATCCGGGACATAAAAACACATAAGGGGGGACCCTTATATCCGGGACATAAAAACACATAAGGGGGGACCCTTATATCCGGGACATAAAAACACGTTAGGGGGGACCCTTATATCTGGGACATAAAAACACATAAGGGGGACCCTTATATCCGGGACATAACACATAAGGGGGGACCCTTATATCCGGGACATAAAAACACATAAGGGGGGACCCTTATATCCGGGACATAAAAACACATAAGTGGGGACCCTTATATCCGGGACATAAAAATACGTAAGGGGGGACCCTTATATCCGGGACATAAAAACACATAAGGGGGGACCCTTATATCCGGGACATAAAAACACGTAAGGCGGGACCCTTATATCCGGGACATAAAAACACATAAGGGGGGACCCTTATATCCGGGACATAAAAATACATAAGGGGGGACCCTTATATCCGGGACATAAAAACACATAAGGGGAACCCTTATATCCGGGACATAAAAACACATAAGGGGAACCCTTATATCCGGGACATAAAAACACATAAGGGGGACCCTTATATCCGGGACATAAAAACACATAAGGGGGGACCCTTATAACCGGGACATAAAAATACGTAAGGGGGGACCCTTATATCCGGGACATAAAAACACATAAGGGGGGACCCTTATATCCGGGACATAAAAACACATAAGGGGGACCCTTATATCCGGGACATAAAAATAAATAAGGGGAGACCCTTATATCAGGGACATAAAAACACATAAGGGGGGACCCTTATATCCGGGACATAAAAACACATAAGGGGGGACCCTTATATTCGGGACATAAAAACACGTAAGGGGGGACCCTTATATCCGGGACATAAAAACACATAAGGGGGGACCCTTATATCCGGGACATAAAAACACATAAGGGGGGACCCTTATATCCGAGACATAAAAACACGTAAGGGGGGACCCTTATATCCTGGATATAAAAACACGTAAGGGGGGACCCTTATATCCAGGACATAAAAACACATAAGGGGGGACCCTTATATCCGGGACATAAAAACACATAAGGGGGGACCCTTATATCCGGGACATAAAAACACATAAGGGGGGACCCTTATATCCGGGACATAAAAACACATAAGGGGGGACCCTTATATCCGGGACATAAAAACACGTTAGGGGGGACCCTTATATCTGGGACATAAAAACACATAAGGGGGACCCTTATATCCGGGACATAACACATAAGGGGGGACCCTTATATCCGGGACATAAAAACACATAAGTGGGGACCCTTATATCCGGGACATAAAAATACGTAAGGGGGGACCCTTATATCCGGGACATAAAAACACATAAGGGGGGACCCTTATATCCGGGACATAAAAACACGTAAGGCGGGACCCTTATATCCGGGACATAAAAACACATAAGGGGGGACCCTTATATCCGGGACATAAAAACACATAAGGGGGGACCCTTATATTCGGGATATAAAAACACGTAAGGGGGGACCCTTATATCCGGGACATAAAAACACATAAGGGGGGACCCTTATATCCGGGACATAAAAACACATAAGGGGGGACCCTTATATCCGGGACATAAAAACACATAAGGGGGGACCCTTATATCCGGGACATAAAAACACGTTAGGGGGGACCCTTATATCTAGGACATAAAAACACATAAGGGGGACCCTTATATCCGGGACATAACACATAAGGGGGGACCCTTATATCCGGGACATAAAAACACATAAGGGGGGACCCTTATATCCGGGACATAAAAACACATAAGTGGGGACCCTTATATCCGGGACATAAAAATACGTAAGGGGGGACCCTTATATTCGGGATATAAAAACACGTAAGGGGGGACCCTTATATCCGGGACATAAAAACACATAAGGGGGGACCCTTATATCCGGGACATAAAAACACATAAGGGGGGACCCTTATATCCGAGACATAAAAACACGTAAGGGGGGACCCTTATATCCTGGACATAAAAACACGTAAGGGGGGACCCTTATATCCAGGACATAAAAACACGTTAGGGGGACCCTTATATCTAGGACATAAAAACACATAAGGGGGACCCTTATATCCGGGACATAACACATAAGGGGGGACCCTTATATCCGGGACATAAAAACACATAAGGGGGGACCCTTATATCCGGGACATAAAAACACATAAGGGGGGACCCTTATATCCGGGACATAAAAACACATAAGGGGGGACCCTTATATTCGGGATATAAAAACACGTAAGGGGGGACCCTTATATCCGGGACATAAAAACACATAAGGGGGGACCCTTATATCCGGGACATAAAAACACATAAGGGGGGACCCTTATATCCGAGACATAAAAACACGTAAGGGGGGACCCTTATATCCTGGACATAAAAACACGTAAGGGGGGACCCTTATATCCAGGACATAAAAACACATAAGGGGGGACCCTTATATCCGGGACATAAAAACACATAAGGGGGGACCCTTATATCCGGGACATAAAAACACATAAGGGGGGACCCTTATATCCGGGACATAAAAACACATAAGGGGGGACCCTTATATCCGGGACATAAAAACACGTTAGGGGGGACCCTTATATCTGGGACATAAAAACACATAAGGGGGACCCTTATATCCGGGACATAACACATAAGGGGGGACCCTTATATCCGGGACATAAAAACACATAAGGGGGGACCCTTATATCCGGGACATAAAAACACATAAGTGGGGACCCTTATATCCGGGACATAAAAATACGTAAGGGGGGACCCTTATATCCGGGACATAAAAACACATAAGGGGGGACCCTTATATCCGGGACATAAAAACACGTAAGGCGGGACCCTTATATCCGGGACATAAAAACACATAAGGGGGGACCCTTATATCCGGGACATAAAAATACATAAGGGGGGACCCTTATATCCGGGACATAAAAACACATAAGGGGAACCCTTATATCCGGGACATAAAAACACATAAGGGGAACCCTTATATCCGGGACATAAAAACACATAAGGGGGACCCTTATATCCGGGACATAAAAACACATAAGGGGGGACCCTTATAACCGGGACATAAAAATACGTAAGGGGGGACCCTTATATCCGGGACATAAAAACACATAAGGGGGGACCCTTATATCCGGGACATAAAAACACATAAGGGGGGACCCTTATATCCGGGACATAAAAACACATAAGGGGGGACCCTTATATCCGGGACATAAAAACACATAAGGGGGGACCCTTATATCCGGGACATAAAAATAAATAAGGGGAGACCCTTATATCAGGGACATAAAAACACATAAGGGGGGACCCTTATATCCGGGACATAAAAACACATAAGGGGGGACCCTTATATTCGGGACATAAAAACACGTAAGGGGGGACCCTTATATCCGGGACATAAAAACACATAAGGGGGGACCCTTATATCCGGGACATAAAAACACATAAGGGGGGACCCTTATATCCGAGACATAAAAACACGTAAGGGGGGACCCTTATATCCTGGACATAAAAACACGTAAGGGGGGACCCTCATATCCAGGACATAAAAACACATAAGGGGGGACCCTTATATCCGGGACATAAAAACACATAAGGGGGGACCCTTATATCCGGGACATAAAAACACATAAGGGGGGACCCTTATATCCGGGACATAAAAACACATAAGGGGGGACCCTTATATCCGGGACATAAAAACACGTTAGGGGGGACCCTTATATCTGGGACATAAAAACACATAAGGGGGACCCTTATATCCGGGACATAACACATAAGGGGGGACCCTTATATCCGGGACATAAAAACACATAAGGGGGGACCCTTATATCCGGGACATAAAAACACATAAGTGGGGACCCCTATATCCGGGACATAAAAATACGTAAGGGGGGACCCTTATATCCGGGACATAAAAACACATAAGGGGGGACCCTTATATCCGGGACAAAAAAACACGTAAGGCGGGACCCTTATATCCGGGACATAAAAACACATAAGGGGGGACCCTTATATCAGGGACATAAAAACACATAAGGGGGGACCCTTATATCCGGGACATAAAAACACATAAGGGGGGACCCTTATATCCGGGACATAAAAACACATAAGGGGGGACCCTTATATCCGGGACATAAAAATACATAAGGGGGGACCCTTATATCCGGGACATAAAAACACATAAGGGGGGACCCTTATATCCGGGACATAAAAACACATAAGGGGGGACCCTTATATTCGGGATATAAAAACACGTAAGGGGGGACCCTTATATCCGGGACATAAAAACACATAAGGGGGGACCCTTATATCCGGGACATAAAAACACATAAGGGGGGACCCTTATATCCGGGACATAAAAACACATAAGGGGGGACCCTTATATCCGGGACATAAAAACACGTTAGGGGGGACCCTTATATCTAGGACATAAAAACACATAAGGGGGACCCTTATATCCGGGACATAACACATAAGGGGGGACCCTTATATCCGGGACATAAAAACACATAAGGGGGGACCCTTATATCCGGGACATAAAAACACATAAGTGGGGACCCTTATATCCGGGACATAAAAATACGTAAGGGGGGACCCTTATATCCGGGACATAAAAACACATAAGGGGGGACCCTTATATCCGGGACATAAAAACACATAAGGCGGGACCCTTATATCCGGGACATAAAAACACATAAGGGGGGACACTTATATCCGGGACATAAAAACACATAAGGGGGGACCCTTATATCCGGGACATAAAAATACATAAGGGGGGACCCTTATATCCGGGACATAAAAACACATAAGGGGGGACCCTTATATCCGGGACATAAAAACACATAAGGGGGGACCCTTATATTCGGGATATAAAAACACGAAAGGGGGGACCCTTATATCCGGGACATAAAAACACATAAGGGGGGACCCTTATATCCAGGACATAAAAACACATAAGGGGGGACCCTTATATCCGAGACATAAAAACACGTAAGGGGGGACCCTTATATCCTGGACATAAAAACACGTAAGGGGGGACCCTTATATCCAGGACATAAAAACACATAAGGGGGGACCCTTATATCCGGGACATAAAAATACATAAGGGGAGACCCTTATATCAGGGACATAAAAACACATAAGGGGGGACCCTCATATCCGGGACATAAAAACACATAAGGGGGGACCCTTATATTCGGGACATAAAAACACGTAAGGGGGGACCCTTATATCCGGGACATAAAAACACATAAGGGGGGACCCTTATATCCGGGACATAAAAACACATAAGGGGGGACCCTTATATCCGGGACATAAAAACACGTTAGGGGGGACCCTTATATCTGGGACATAAAAACACATAAGGGGGACCCTTATATCCGGGACATAACACATAAGGGGGGACCCTTATATCCGGGACATAAAAACACATAAGGGGGGACCCTTATATCCGGGACATAAAAACACATAAGGGGGGACCCTTATATCCGGGACATAAAAATACGTAAGGGGGGACCCTTATATCCGGGACATAAAAACACATAAGAGGGGGCCCTTATATCCGGGACATAAAAACACATAAGGGGGGACCCTTATATCAGGGACATAAAAACACTTAAGGGAGGACCCTTATATCTGGGACATAAAAACATGTAAGGCGGGACCCTTATATCCGGGACATAAAAACACATAAGGGGGTACCCTTATATCCGGGACATAAAAATACATAAGGGGGGACCCTTATATCCGGGACATAAAAACACGTAAGGGGGGACCCTTATATCCGGGACATAAAAACACACAAGGGGGGACCCTTTTATCCGGGACATAAAAACACATAAGGGGGGACCCTTATATACGGGACATAAAAACACATAAGGGGGGACCCTTATATCAGGGACATAAAAATACATAAGGGAGGACCCTTATATCCGGGACATAAAAACACATAAGGGGGGACCCTTATATTTGGGACATAAAAACACGTAAGGGGGGACCCTTATATCCGGGACATAAAAACACATAAGGGGGGACCCTTATATCCGGGACATAAAAACACATAAGGGGGGACCCTTATCTCTGGGACATAAAAACACGTTAGGGGGGACCCTTATATCTGGGACATAAAAACACATAAGGGGAACCCTTATATCCGGGACATAACACATAAGGCGGGACCCTTATATCCGGGACATAAAAACACATAAGGGGGGACCCTTATATCCGGGACATAAAAACACATAAGGGGGGACCCTTATATCCGGGACATAAAAATACGTAAGGGGGGACCCTTATATCCGGGACATAAAAACACATAAGGGGGGACCCTTATATCCGGGACATAAAAACACATAAGGGGGGACCCTTATATCAGGGACATAAAAACACATAAGGGAGGACCCTTATATCCGGGACATAAAAACACGTAAGGCGGGACCCTTATATCCGGGACATAAAAACACATAAGGGGGGACCCTTATATCCGGGACATAAAATACATAAGGGGGGACCCTTATATCCGGGACAAAAAAACACATAAGGGGGGACCCTTATATCCGGGACATAAAAACACATAAGGGGGACCCTTATATCAGGGACATAAAAACACATAAGGGAGGACCCTTATATCCGGGACATAAAAACACGTGAGGGGGGACCCTTATATCCGGGACATAAAAACACGTAAGGGGGGACCATTATATCCGGGACATAAAAACACATAAGGGGGGACCCTTATATCCGGGACATAAAAACACATAAGGGGGGACCCTTATATTCGGGACATAAAAACACGTAAGGGGGGACCCTTATATCCGGGACATAAAAACACATAAGGGGGGACCCTTATATCCGGGACATAAAAACACATAAGGGGGGACCCTTATATCCGGGACATAAAAACACATAAGGGGGGACCCTTATATTCGGGACATAAAAATACGTAAGGGGGGACCCTTATATCCGGGACATAAAAACACATAAGGGGGGACCCTTATATCCGGGACATAAAAACACGTAAGGCGGGACCCTTATATCCGGGACATAAAAACACATAAGGGGGGACCCTTATATCAGGGACATAAAAACACATAAGGGGGGACCCTTATATCCGGGACATAAAAACACATAAGGGGGGACCCTTATATCCGGGACATAAAAACACATAAGGGGGGACCCTTATATCCGGGACATAAAAATACATAAGGGGGGACCCTTATATCCGGGACATAAAAACACATAAGGGGGGACCCTTATATCCGGGACATAAAAACACATAAGGGGGGACCCTTATATTCGGGATATAAAAACACGTAAGGGGGGACCCTTATATCCGGGACATAAAAACACATAAGGGGGGACCCTTATATCCGGGACATAAAAACACATAAGGGGGGACCCTTATATCCGGGACATAAAAACACATAAGGGGGGACCCTTATATCCGGGACATAAAAACACGTTAGGGGGGACCCTTATATCTAGGACATAAAAACACATAAGGGGGACCCTTATATCCGGGACATAACACATAAGGGGGGACCCTTATATCCGGGACATAAAAACACATAAGGGGGGACCCTTATATCCGGGACATAAAAACACATAAGTGGGGACCCTTATATCCGGGACATAAAAATACGTAAGGGGGGACCCTTATATCCGGGACATAAAAACACATAAGGGGGGACCCTTATATCCGGGACATAAAAACACATAAGGCGGGACCCTTATATCCGGGACATAAAAACACATAAGGGGGGACACTTATATCCGGGACATAAAAACACATAAGGGGGGACCCTTATATCCGGGACATAAAAATACATAAGGGGGGACCCTTATATCCGGGACATAAAAACACATAAGGGGGGACCCTTATATCCGGGACATAAAAACACATAAGGGGGGACCCTTATATTCGGGATATAAAAACACGAAAGGGGGGACCCTTATATCCGGGACATAAAAACACATAAGGGGGGACCCTTATATCCAGGACATAAAAACACATAAGGGGGGACCCTTATATCCGAGACATAAAAACACGTAAGGGGGGACCCTTATATCCTGGACATAAAAACACGTAAGGGGGGACCCTTATATCCAGGACATAAAAACACATAAGGGGGGACCCTTATATCCGGGACATAAAAATACATAAGGGGAGACCCTTATATCAGGGACATAAAAACACATAAGGGGGGACCCTCATATCCGGGACATAAAAACACATAAGGGGGGACCCTTATATTCGGGACATAAAAACACGTAAGGGGGGACCCTTATATCCGGGACATAAAAACACATAAGGGGGGACCCTTATATCCGGGACATAAAAACACATAAGGGGGGACCCTTATATCCGGGACATAAAAACACGTTAGGGGGGACCCTTATATCTGGGACATAAAAACACATAAGGGGGACCCTTATATCCGGGACATAACACATAAGGGGGGACCCTTATATCCGGGACATAAAAACACATAAGGGGGGACCCTTATATCCGGGACATAAAAACACATAAGGGGGGACCCTTATATCCGGGACATAAAAATACGTAAGGGGGGACCCTTATATCCGGGACATAAAAACACATAAGAGGGGGCCCTTATATCCGGGACATAAAAACACATAAGGGGGGACCCTTATATCAGGGACATAAAAACACTTAAGGGAGGACCCTTATATCTGGGACATAAAAACATGTAAGGCGGGACCCTTATATCCGGGACATAAAAACACATAAGGGGGTACCCTTATATCCGGGACATAAAAATACATAAGGGGGGACCCTTATATCCGGGACATAAAAACACGTAAGGGGGGACCCTTATATCCGGGACATAAAAACACACAAGGGGGGACCCTTTTATCCGGGACATAAAAACACATAAGGGGGGACCCTTATATACGGGACATAAAAACACATAAGGGGGGACCCTTATATCAGGGACATAAAAATACATAAGGGAGGACCCTTATATCCGGGACATAAAAACACATAAGGGGGGACCCTTATATTTGGGACATAAAAACACGTAAGGGGGGACCCTTATATCCGGGACATAAAAACACATAAGGGGGGACCCTTATATCCGGGACATAAAAACACATAAGGGGGGACCCTTATCTCTGGGACATAAAAACACGTTAGGGGGGACCCTTATATCTGGGACATAAAAACACATAAGGGGAACCCTTATATCCGGGACATAACACATAAGGCGGGACCCTTATATCCGGGACATAAAAACACATAAGGGGGGACCCTTATATCCGGGACATAAAAACACATAAGGGGGGACCCTTATATCCGGGACATAAAAATACGTAAGGGGGGACCCTTATATCCGGGACATAAAAACACATAAGGGGGGACCCTTATATCCGGGACATAAAAACACATAAGGGGGGACCCTTATATCAGGGACATAAAAACACATAAGGGAGGACCCTTATATCCGGGACATAAAAACACGTAAGGCGGGACCCTTATATCCGGGACATAAAAACACATAAGGGGGGACCCTTATATCCGGGACATAAAATACATAAGGGGGGACCCTTATATCCGGGACAAAAAAACACATAAGGGGGGACCCTTATATCCGGGACATAAAAACACATAAGGGGGACCCTTATATCAGGGACATAAAAACACATAAGGGAGGACCCTTATATCCGGGACATAAAAACACGTGAGGGGGGACCCTTATATCCGGGACATAAAAACACGTAAGGGGGGACCATTATATCCGGGACATAAAAACACATAAGGGGGGACCCTTATATCCGGGACATAAAAACACATAAGGGGGGACCCTTATATTCGGGACATAAAAACACGTAAGGGGGGACCCTTATATCCGGGACATAAAAACACATAAGGGGGGACCCTTATATCCGGGACATAAAAACACATAAGGGGGGACCCTTATATCCGGGACATAAAAACACGTTAGGGGGGACCATTATATCTGGGACATAAAAACACATAAGGGGGACCCTTATATCCGGGACATAACACATAAGGGGGGACCCTTATATCCGGGACATAAAAACACATAAGGGGGGACCCTTATATCCGGGACATAAAAACACATAAGGGGGGACCCTTATATCCGGGACATAAAAATACGTAAGGGGTGACCCTTATATCCGGGACATAAAAACACATAAGGGGGGACCCTTATATCCGGGACATAAAAACACATAAGGGGGGACCCTTATATCAGGGACATAAAAACACATAAGGGAGGACCCTTATATCCGGGACATAAAAACACGTAAGGCGGGACCCTTATATCCGGCACATAAAAACACATAAGGGGGGACCCTTATATCCGGGACATAAAAATACATAAGGGGGGACCCTTATATCCGGGACATAAAAACACGTAAGGGGGGACCCTTATATCCGGGACATAAAAACACATAAGGGGGGACCCTTATATCCGGGACATAAAAACACATAAGGGGGGACCCTTATATCCGGGACATAAAAACACATAAGGGGGGACCCTTATATCCGGGACATAAAAACACATAAGGGGGGACCCTTATATTCGGGACATAAAAACACGTAACTTATATCCGGGACATAAAAACACATAAGGGGGGACCCTTATATCCGGGACATAAAAACACATAAGGGGGGACCCTTATATCCGGGACATAAAAACACGTTAGGGGGGACCCTTATATCTGGGACATAAAAACACATAAGGGGGACCCTTAAATCCGGGACATAACACATAAGGGGGGACCCTTATATCCGGGACATAAAAACACATAAGGGGGACCCTTATATCCGGGACATAAAAACACATAAGGGGGGACCCTTATATCCGGGACTTAAAAATACGTAAGGGGGGACCCTTATATCCGGGACATAAAAACACATAAGGGGGGACCCTTATATCCGGGACATAAAAATACATAAGGGGGGACCCTTATATCCGGGACATAAAAACACATAAGGGGGGACCCTTATATCCGGGACATAAAAACACATAAGGGGGGACCCTTATATTCGGGATATAAAAACACGTAAGGGGGGACCCTTATATCCGGGACATAAAAACACATAAGGGGGGGACCCTTATATCCGAGACATAAAAACACGTAAGGGGGGACCCTTATATCCTGGACATAAAAACACGTAAGGGGGGACCCTTATATCCAGGACATAAAAACACATAAGGCGGGAACCTTATATCCGGGACATAAAATACATAAGGGGGGACCCTTATATCCGGGACATAAAAACACATAAGGGGGGACCCTTATATCCGGGACATAAAAACACATAAGGGGGGACCCTTATATTCGGGACATAAAAACACGTAAGGGGGGACCCTTATATCCGGGACATAAAAACACATAAGGGGGGACCCTTATATCCGGGACATAAAAACACATAAGGGGGGACCCTTATATCCGGGACATAAAAACACGTTAGGGGGGACCCTTATATCTGGGACATAAAAACACATAAGGGGGACCCTTATATCCGGGACATAACACATAAGGGGGGACCCTTATATCCGGGACATAAAAACACATAAGGGGGGACCCTTATATCCGGGACATAAAAACACATAAGGGGGGACCCTTATATCCGGGACATAAAAATACGTAAGGGGGGACCCTTATATCCGGGACATAAAAACACATAAGGGGGGACCCTTATATCCGGGACATAAAAACACATAAGGGGGGACCCTTATATCAGGGACATAAAAACACATAAGGGAGGACCCTTATATCCGGGACATAAAAACACGTAAGGCGGGACCCTTATATCCGGGACATAAAAACACATAAGGGGGGACCCTTATATCCGGGACATAAAAATACATAAGGGGGGACCCTTATATCCGGGACATAAAAACACGTAAGGGGGGACCCATATATCCGGGACATAAAAACACATAAGGGGGGACCCTTATATCCGGGACATAAAAACACATAAGGGGGGACCCTTATATCCGGGACATAAAAACACATAAGGGGGGACCCTTATATCAGGGACATAAAAACACATAAGGGAGGACCCTTATATCCGGGACATAAAAACACATAAGGGGGGACCCTTATATTTGGGACATAAAAACACGTAAGGGGGGACCCTTATATCCGGGACATAAAAACACATAAGGGGGGACCCTTATATCCGGGACATAAAAACACATAAGGGGGGACCCTTATATCCGGGACATAAAAACACATAAGGGAGGACCCTTATATCCGGGACATAAAAACACATAAGGGGGGACCCTTATATTTGGGACATAAAAACACGTAAGGGGGGACCCTTATATCTGGGACATAAAAACACATAAGGGGAACCCTTATATCCGGGACATAACACATAAGGGGGGACCCTTATATCCGGGACATAAAAACACATAAGGGGGGACCCTTATATCCGGGACATAAAAACACATAAGGGGGGACCCTTATAACCGGGACATAAAAATACGTAAGGGGGGACCCTTATATCCGGGACATAAAAACACATAAGGGGGGACCCTTATATCCGGGACATAAAAACACATAAGGGGGGACCCTTATATCAGGGACATAAAAACACATAAGGGAGGACCCTTATATCCGGGACATAAAAACACGTAAGGCGGGACCCTTATATCCAGGACATAAAAACACATAAGGGGGGACCCTTATATCCGGGACATAAAAATACATAAGGGGGGACCCTTATATCCGGGACATAAAAACACGTAAGGGGGGACCCTTATATCCGGGACATAAAAACACATAAGGGGGGACCCTTTTATCCAGGACATAAAAACACATAAGGGGGGACCCTTATATCCGGGACATAAAAATACATAAGGGGGGACCCTTATATCCGGGACATAAAAACACATAAGGGGGGACCCTTATATCCGGGACATAAAAACACATAAGGGGGGACCCTTATATCCGGGCCTTAAAAACACGTAAGGGGGTATCCTTATATCCGGGACATAAAAACACATAAGGGGGGACCCTTATATCCGGGACATAAAAACACATAAGGGGGGACCCTTATATCCTGGACATAAAAACACGTAAGGGCGACCCTTATATCCGGGACATAAAAACACATAAGGGGGGACCCTTATATCCTGGACATAAAAACACATAAGGGGGGACCCTTATATCCGGGACATAAAAACACAAGGGGGACCCTTATATCCGGGACATAAAAACACGTAAGGGGGGACCCTTATATCCGGGACATAAAAACACATAAGGGGGGACTCTTATATCCGGGACATAAAAACACATAAGGGGGGACTCTTATATCCGGGACATAAAAACACGTAAGGGGGGACCCTTATATCCGGGACATAAAAACACATAAGGGGGGACCCTTATATCCGGGACATAAAAACCCATAAGGGGGGACCCTTATATCCGGGACATAAAAACACATAAGGGGGGACCCTTATAGCCGGGACATAAAAACACATAAGGGGGGACCCTTATATCCGGGACATAAAAACACGTAAGGGGGGACCCTTATATCCGGGACATAAAAACACGTAAGGGGGACACTTATATCCGGGACATAAAAACACATAAGGTGGGACCCTTATATCCGGGACATAAAAATACATAAGGGGGGACCCTTATATCCGGGACATAAAAACACATAAGGGGGGACCCTTGTATCCGGGACATAAAAACACATAAGGGGGGAAACTTATATCCGGGACATAAAAACACATAAGGGGGGACCCTTATATCCTGGACATAAAAACACATAAGGGGGGACCCTTATATCCGGGACATAAAAACACATAAGGTGGGACCCATATATTCATGACATAAAACACATAAGGGGGCCCTTATATCCAGGACATAAAAACACATAAGGGGGGACCCTTATATCCAGGATATAAAAACATATAAGGGGGATCCTTATATTCGGGACATAAAAACACATAAGGGGGGACCCTTATATCCGGGACATAAAAACACATAAGGGGGGACCCTTATATCCGGGACATAAAAACACATAAGGGGGGACCCTTATATCCGGGACATAAAAACCCATAAGGGGGGACCCTTATATCCGGGACATAAAAACACATAAGGGGGGACCCTTATATCTGGGACATAAAAACACATAAGGGGGACCCTTATATCCGGGACATAACACATAAGGGGGGACCCTTATATCCGGGACATAAAAACACATAAGGGGGGACCCTTATATCCGGGACATAAAAACACATAAGGGGGGACCCTTATATCCGGGACATAAAAATACGTAAGGGGGGACCCTTATATCCGGGACATAAAAACACATAAGGGGGGACCCTTATATCCGGGACATAAAAACACTTAAGGGAGGACCCTTATATCTGGGACATAAAAACATGTAAGGCGGGACCCTTATATCCGGGACATAAAAACACATAAGGGGGGACCCTTATATCCGGGACATAAAAATACATAAGGGGGGACCCTTATATCCGGGACATAAAAACACGTAAGGGGGGACCCTTATATCCGGGACATAAAAACACACAAGGGGGGACCCTTATATCCGGGACATAAAAACACATAAGGGGGGACCCTTATATACGGGACATAAAAACACATAAGGGAGGCCCTTATATCAGGGACATAAAAACACATAAGGGAGGACCCTTATATCCGGGACATAAAAACACATAAGGGGGGACCCTTATATTTGGGACATAAAAACACGTAAGGGGGGACCCTTATATCCGGGACATAAAAACACATAAGGGGGGACCCTTATATCCGGGACATAAAAACACATAAGGGGGGACCCTTATCTCCGGGACATAAAAACACGTTAGGGGGGACCCTTATATCTGGGACATAAAAACACATAAGGGGAACCCTTATATCCGGGACATAACACATAAGGGGGGACCCTTATATCCGGGACATAAAAACACATAAGGGGGGACCCTTATATCCGGGACATAAAAACACATAAGGGGGGACCCTTATATCCGGGACATAAAAATACGTAAGGGGGGACCCTTATATCCGGGACATAAAAACACATAAGAAGGGACCCTTATATCCGGGACATAAAAACACATAAGGGGGGACCCTTATATCCGGGACATAAAAACACATAAGGGGGGACCCTTATATCCGGGACATAAAATACATAAGGGGGGACCCTTATATCCGGGACAAAAAAACACATAAGGGGGGACCCTTATATCCGGGACATAAAAACACATAAGGGGGGACCCTTATATCAGGGACATAAAAACACATAAGGGAGGACCCTTATATCCGGGACATAAAAACACGTGAGGGGGGACCCTTATATCCGGCACATAAAAACACGTAAGGGGGGACCCTTATATCCAGGACATAAAAACACATAAGGGGGGACCCTTATATCCGGGACATAAAAACACATAAGGGGGGACCCTTATATCCGGGACATAAAAACACATAAGGGGGGACCCTTATATTCGGGACATAAAAACACGTAAGGGGGGACCCTTATATCCGGGACATAAAAACACATAAGGGGGGACCCTTATATCCGGGACATAAAAACACATAAGGGGGGACCCTTATATCCGGGACATAAAAACACGTTAGGGGGGACCATTATATCTGGGACATAAAAACACATAAGGGGGACCCTTATATCCGGGACATAACACATAAGGGGGGACCCTTATATCCGGGACATAAAAACACATAAGGGGGGACCCTTATATCCGGGACATAAAAACACATAAGGGGGGACCCTTATATCCGGGACATAAAAATACGTAAGGGGGGACCCTTATATCCGGGACATAAAAACACATAAGGGGGGACCCTTATATCCGGGACATAAAAACACATAAGGGGGGACCCTTATATCAGGGACATAAAAACACATAAGGGAGGACCCTTATATCCGGGACATAAAAACACGTAAGGCGGGACCCTTATATCCGGCACATAAAAACACATAAGGGGGGACCCTTATATCCGGGACATAAAAATACATAAGGGGGGACCCTTATATCCGGGACATAAAAACACGTAAGGGGGGACCCTTATATCCGGGACATAAAAACACATAAGGGGGGACCCTTATATCCGGGACATAAAAACACATAAGGGGGGACCCTTATATCCGGGACATAAAAACACATAAGGGGGGACCCTTATATCAGGGACATAAAAACACATAAGGGAGGACCCTTATATCCGGGACATAAAAACACATAAGGGGGGACCCTTATATTCGGGACATAAAACACGTAACTTATATCCGGGACATAAAAACACATAAGGGGGGACCCTTATATCCGGGACATAAAAACACATAAGGGGGGACCCTTATATCCGGGACATAAAAACACGTTAGGGGGGACCCTTATATCTGGGACATAAAAACACATAAGGGGGACCCTTAAATCCGGGACATAACACATAAGGGGGGACCCTTATATCCGGGACATAAAAACACATAAGGGGGGACCCTTATATCCGGGACATAAAAACACATAAGGGGGGACCCTTATATCCGGGACATAAAAATACGTAAGGGGGGACCCTTATATCCGGGACATAAAAACACATAAGGGGGGACCCTTATATCCGGGACATAAAAACACATAAGGGGGGACCCTTATATCAGGGACATAAAAACACATAAGGGAGGACCCTTATATCCGGGACATAAAAACACGTAAGGCGGGACCCTTATATCCGGGACATAAAAAAACATAAGGGGGGACCCTTATATCCGGGACATAAAAATACATAAGGGGGGACCCTTATATCCGGGACATAAAAACACATAAGGGGGGACCCTTATATCCGGGACATAAAAACACATAAGTGGGGACCCTTATATCCGGGACATAAAAATACATAAGGGGGGACCCTTATATCCGGGACATAAAAACACATAAGGGGGGACCCTTATATCCGGGACATAAAAACACATAAGGGGGGACCCTTATATTCGGGATATAAAAACACGTAAGGGGGGACCCTTATATCCGGGACATAAAAACACATAAGGGGGGACCCTTATATCCGGGACATAAAAACACATAAGGGGGGACCCTTATATCCGGGACATAAAAATACGTAAGGGGGGACCCTTATATCCGGGACATAAAAACACATAAGGCGGGACCCTTATATCCGGGACATAAAAACACATAAGGGGGGACCCTTATATCCGGGACATAAAAATACATAAGGGGGGACCCTTATATCCGGGACATAAAAACACGTAAGGGGGGACCCATATATCCGGGACATAAAAACACATAAGGGGGGACCCTTATATCCGGGACATAAAAACACATAAGGGGGGACGCTTATATCCGGGACATAAAAACACATAAGGGGGGACCCTTATATCAGGGACATAAAAACACATAAGGGAGGACCCTTATATCCGGGACATAAAAACACATAAGGGGGGACCCTTATATTTGGGACATAAAAACACGTAAGGGGGGACCCTTATATCCGGGACATAAAAACACATAAGGGGGGACCCTTATATCCGGGACATAAAAACACATAAGGGGGGACCCTTATATCCGGGACATAAAAACACGTTAGGGGGGACCCTTATATCTGGGACATAAAAACACATAAGGGGAACCCTTATATCTGGGACATAACACATAAGGGGGGACCCTTATATCCGGGACATAAAAACACATAAGGGGGGACCCTTATATCCGGGACATAAAAACACATAAGGGGGGACTCTTATATCCGGGACATAAAAACACATAAGGGGGGACCCTTATATCCGGGACATGAAACACATAAGGGGGGACCGTTATATCCGGGACATAAAAACATGTAAGGGGGACCCTTATATCCGGGACATAAAAACACGTAAGGGGGGACCCTTATATCTGGGACATAAAAACACGTAAGGGGGGACCCTTATATCCGGGACATAAAAACACGTAAGGGGGGACCTTTATATCCGGGACATAAAACACATAAGGGGGACCCTTATATCCGGGACATAAAAACACATAAGGAGGGACCCTTATATCCGGGACATAAAAACACATAAGGGGGGACCCTTATATCCAGGACATAAAAACACATAAGGGGGGACCCTTATATCCGGGACATAAAAACACATAAGGGGGGACCCTTATATTCGGGACATAAAAACACATAAGGGGGGACCCTTATATCCGGGACATAAAAACACGTAAGGGGGGACCCTTATATCCGGGACATAAAAACACGTAAGGGGAGACCCTTATATCCGGGACATAAAAACCCATAAGGGGGGACCCTTATATCCGGGACATAAAAACACATAAGGGGGGACCCTTATATCCAGGACATAAAAACACATAAGGGGGGACCCTTATATCCGGGACATAAAAACACATAAGGGGGACCCTTATATCCGGGACATAAAAACACATAAGGGGGGACCCTTATATCCGGGACATAAAAACACATAAGGGGGGACCCTTATATCCGGGACATTAAAACACATAAGGGGGGACCCTTATATCGGGGACATAAAAACACGTAAGGGGGGACCCTTATATCCGGGACATTAAAACACATAGGGGGGACCCTTATATCCGGGACATAAAAACACGTAAGGGGGGACCCTTATATCCGGGACATAAAAACACATAAGGGGGGACCCTTATATCCGGGACATAAAAACACATAAGGGGGGACCCTTATATCCAGGACATAAAAACACATAAGGGGGGACCCTTATATCCGGGCCTTAAAAACACGTAAGGGGGTATCCTTATATCCGGGACATAAAAACACATAAGGGGGGACCCTTATATCTGGGACATAAAAACACGTAAGGGGGGACCCTTATATCCGGGACATAAAAACACGTAAGGGGGGACCCTTATATCCGGGACATAAAAACACGTAAGAGGGGACCCTTATATCCGGGACATAAAAACACATAAGGGGGGACCCTTATATCCAGGACATAAAAACACGTAAGGAGGGGCCCTTATATCCGGGACATAAAAACATGTAAGGGGGGACCCTTATATCCGGGACATAAAAACACATAAGGGGGGACCCTTATATCCGGGACACAAAAAAAAAAAAGGGGGGACCCTTATATCCGGGACATAAAAACACATAAGGGGGGACCCTTATATCCGGGACATAAAAACCCATAAGGGGGGACCCTTATATCCGGGACATACAAACACATAAGGGGGGACCCTTATATCCAGGACATAAAAACACATAAGGGGGGACCCTTATATCCGGGACATAAAAACACATAAGGGGGGACCCTTATATCCGGGACATAAAAACACATAAGGGGGGACCCTTATATCCTGGACATAAAAACACATAAGGTGGGACCCATATATTCATGACATAAAACACATAAGGGGGCCCTTATATCCGGGACATAAAAACACATAAGGGGGGACCCTTATATCCGGGATATAAAAACACATAAGGGGGGATCCTTATATTCGGGACATAAAAACACATAAGGGGGGATCCTTATATTCGGGACATAAAAACACATAAGGGGGGACCCTTATATCCGGGACATAAAAACACATAAGGGGGGACCCTTATATCCGGGACATAAAAACACATAAGGTGGGACGCATATATTCATGACATAAAACACATAAGGGGGCCCTTATATCCGGGACATAAAAACACATAAGGGGGGACCCTTATATCCGGGACATAAAAACACGTAAGGGGGGACCCTTATATCCGGGACATAAAAACACAAGGGGGACCCTTATATCCGGGACATAAAAACACGTAAGGGGGGACCCTTATATCCGGGACATAAAAACACATAAGGGGGGACCCTTATATCCGGGACATAAAAACACGTAAGGGGGGACCCTTATATCCGGGACATAAAAACATGTAAGGGGGGACCCTTATATCCGGGACATAAAAACACATAAGGGGGGACCCTTATATCCGGGACACAAAAAAAAAAAAAGGGGGGACCCTTATATCCGGGACATAAAAACACATAAGGGGGGACCCTTATATCCGGGACATAAAAACCCATAAGGGGGGACCCTTATATCCGGGACATACAAACACATAAGGGGGGACCCTTATATCCAGGACATAAAAACACATAAGGGGGGACCCTTATATCCGGGACATAAAAACACATAAGGGGGGACCCTTATATCCTGGACATAAAAACACATAAGGTGGGACCCGTATATTCATGACATAATACACATAAGGGGGCCCTTATATCCGGGACATAAAACCACATAAGGGGGGACCCTTATATCCGGGACATAAAAACACATAAGGAGGGACCCTTATATCCGGGACATAAAAACACATAAGGGGGGACCCTTCTATCCGGGCCTTAAAAACACTTAAGGGGGTATCCTTATATCCGGGACATAAAAAAACATAAGGGGGGACCCTTATATCCGGGACATAAAAACACATAAGGGGGGACCCTTATATATCCGGGACATAAAAACACGTAAGGGGGGACCCTTATATCCGGGACATAAAAACACATAAGGGGGGACCCTTATATCCTGGACATAAAAACACATAAGGGGGGACCCCTATATCCGGGACATAAAAACACAAGGGGGACCCTTATATCCGGGACATAAAAACACGTAAGGGGGGACCCTTATATCCGGGACATAAAAAACCATAAGGGGGGACCCTTATATCCGGGACATAAAAACACGTAAGGGGGGACCCTTATATCCGGGACATAAAAACACAAAAAGGGGGACCCTTATATCCGGGACATAAAAACCCATAAGGGGGGACACTTATATCCGGGACATAAAAACACATAAGGGGGGACCCTTATAGCCGGGACACAAAAACACATAAGGGGGGACCCTTATATCCGGGACATAAAAACACGTAAGGGGGGACCCTTATATCCGGGACATAAAAACACGTAAGGGGGGACCCTTATATCCGGGACATAAAAACACATAAGGGGGGACCCTTATATCCGGGACATAAAAATACATAAGGGGGGACCCTTATATCCAGGACATAAAAACACATAGGGGGGACCCTTGTATCCGGGACATAAAAACACATAAGGGGGGACCCTTATATCCGGGACATAAAAACACATAAGGGGGGACCCTTATATCCTGGACATAAAAACAAATAAGGGGGGACCCTTATATCCGGGACATAAAAACACATAAGGTGGGACCCATATATTCATGACATAAAACACATAAGGGGGCCCTTATATCCGGGACATAAAAACACATAAGGGGGGACCCTTATATCCGGGATATAAACACACATAAGGGGGATCCTTATATTCGGGACATAAAAACACATAAGGGGGGACCCTTATATCCGGGACATAAAAACACATAAGGGGGGACCCTTATATCCGGGACATAAAAACACATAAGGGGGGACCCTTATATCCGGGCCATAAAAACACGTAAGGGGGGACCCTTATATCCTGGACATAAAAACACGTAAGGGGGGACCCTTATATCCGGGACATAAAAACACATAAGGGGGACCCTTATATCTGGGACATAAAAACACATAAGGGGGGACACTGATTTTCGGGACATAAAAACACATAAGGGGGGACCCTTATATCCGGGACATAAAAACACATAAGGGGGGACCCTTATATCCGGGACATAAAAACAAGTAAGGGGGCACACTTATTTCTGGGACAAAAAAACACATAAGGGGGTACCCTTATATCCGGGACATAAAAACACGTAAGGGGGGACACTTATTTCTGGGACATAAAAACACATAAGGGGGGACCCTTGTATCCGGGACATAAAAACACGTAAGGGGGGACCCTTATATCCTGGACATAAAAACACATAAGGGGGGACCCTTATATCCGGGACATAAAAACACATAAGGGGGGACCCTTATATTCGGGACATAAAAACACATAAGGGGGGACCCTTATATCCTGGACATGAAAACACATAAGGGGGGACCTTTATATCCGGGACATAAAAACACATAAGGTGGGACCCATATATTCATGACATAAAACACATAAGGGGGCCCTTATATCCGGGACATAAAAACACATAAGGGGGGACCCTTATATCCGGGATATAAAAACACATAAGGGGGGATCCTTATATTCGGGACATAAAAACACATAAGGGGGGACCCTTATATCCGGGACATAAAAAAACATAAGGGGGGACCCTTATATCCGGGACATAAAAACACATAAGGGGGACTCTTATATCCGGGACATAAAAACACATAAGGAGGGACCCTTATATCCGGGACATAAAAACACGTAAGGGGGGACCCTTATATCCGGGACATAAAAACACATAAGGGGGGACCCTTATATCCAGGACATAAAAACACATAAGGGGGGACCCTTATATCCGGGACATAAAAACACATAAGGGGGGGCCCTTATATTCGGGACATAAAAACACATAAGGGGGGACCCTTATATCCGGGACATAAAAACACGTAAGGGGGGACCCTTATATCCGGGACATAAAAACACGTAAGGGGAGACCCTTATATCCGGGACATAAAAACCCATAAGGGGGGACCCTTATATCCGGGACATAAAAACACATAAGGGGGGACCCTTATATCCAGGACATAAAAACACATAAGGGGGGACCCTTATATCCGGGACATAAAAACACATAAGGGGGACCCTTATATCCGGGACATAAAAACACATAAGGGGGGACCCTTATATCCGGGACATAAAAACACATAAGGGGGGACCCTTATATCCGGGACATTAAAACACATAAGGGGGGACCCTTATATCGGGGACATAAAAACACGTAAGGGGGGACCCTTATATCCGGGACATTAAAACACACAGGGGGGACCCTTATATCCGGGACATAAAAACACGTAAGGGGGGACCCTTATATCCGGGACATAAAAACACATAAGGGGGGACCCTTATATCCGGGACATAAAAACACATAAGGGGGGACCCTTATATCCAGGACATAAAAACACATAAGGGGGGACCCTTATATCCGGGCCTTAAAAACACGTAAGGGGGTATCCTTATATCCGGGACATAAAAACACATAAGGGGGGAACCTTATATCTGGGACATAAAAACACATAAGGGGGGACCCTTATATCCGGGACATAAAAACACGTAAGGGGGGACCCTTATATCCGGGACATAAAAACACTAAGGGGGGACCCTTATATCCGGACATAAAAACACGTAAGGGGGGACCCTTATATCCGGACATAAAAACACGTAAGGGGGGACCCTTATATCCGGGACATAAAAACACATAAGGGGGGACCCTTATATCCGGGACATAAAAACCCATAAGGGGGGACCCTTATATCCGGGACATAAAAACACATAAGGGGGGACCCTTATAGCCGGGACATAAAAACACATAAGGGGGGACCCTTATATCCGGGACATAAAAACACGTAAGGGGGGAACCTTATATCCGGGACATAAAAACACGTAAGGGGGGACCCTTATATCCGGGACATAAAAACACATAAGGGGGGACCCTTATATCCGGGACATAAAAATACATAAGGGGGGACCCTTATATCCGGGACATAAAAACACATAGGGGGGGACCCTTGTATCCGGGACATAAAAACACATAAGGGGGGACCCTTATATCCTGGACATAAAAACACATAAGGGGGGACCCTTATATCCGGGACATAAAAACACATAAGGTGGGACCCATATATTCATGACATAAAACACATAAGGGGGCCCTTATATCCGGGACATAAAAACACATAAGGGGGGACCCTTATATCCGGGATATAAAAACACATAAGGGGGATCCTTATATTCGGGACATAAAAACACATAAGGGGGGACCCTTATATCCGGGACATAAAAACACATAAGGGGGGACCCTTATATCCGGGACATAAAAACACATAAGGGGGGACCCTTATATCCAGGCCTTAAAAACACGTAAGGGGGTATCCTTATATCCGGGACATAAAAACACATAAGGGGGACCCTTATATCCGGGACATAAAAACACATAAGGGGGGACCGTTATATCCGGGACATAAAAACACGTAAGGGGGGACCCTTATATCCGGGACATAAAAACACATAAGGGGGGACCCTTATATCCGGGACATTAAAACACATAAGGGGGGACCCTTATATCGGGGACATAAAAACACGTAAGGGGGGACCCTTATATCCGGGACATTAAAACACATAGGGGGGACCCTTATATCCGGGACATAAAAACACGTAAGGGGGGACCCTTATATCCGGGACATAAAAACACATAAGGGGGGACCCTTATATCCGGGACATAAAAACACATAAGGGGGGACCCTTATATCCAGGACATAAAAACACATAAGGGGGGACCCTTATATCCGGGCCTTAAAAACACGTAAGGGGGTATCCTTATATCCGGGACATAAAAACACATAAGGGGGGAACCTTATATCTGGGACATAAAAACACATAAGGGGGGACCCTTATATCCGGGACATAAAAACACGTAAGGGGGGACCCTTATATCCGGGACATAAAAACACATAAGGGGGGACCCTTATATCCGGGACATAAAAACACGGAAGGGGGGACCCTTATATCCGGGACATAAAAACACATAAGGGGGGACCCTTATATCCGGGACATAAAAACCCATAAGGGGGGACCCTTATATCCGGGACATAAAAACACATAAGGGGGACCCTTATAGCCGGGACATAAAAACACATAAGGGGGGACCCTTATATCCGGGACATAAAAACACGTAAGGGGGGACCCTTATATCCGGGACATAAAAACACGTAAGGGGGGACCCTTATATCCGGGACATAAAAACACATAAGGGGGGACCCTTATATCCGGGACATAAAAATACATAAGGGGGGACCCTTATATCCGGGACATAAAAACACATAGGGAGGGACCCTTGTATCCGGGACATAAAAACACATAAGGGGGGACCCTTATATCCGGGACATAAAAACACATAAGGTGGGACCCATATATTCATGACATAAAACACATAAGGGGGCCCTTATATCCGGGACATAAAAACACATAAGGGGGGACCCTTATATCCGGGATATAAAAACACATAAGGGGGATCCTTATATTCGGGACATAAAAACACATAAGGGGGGACCCTTATATCCGGGACATAAAAACACATAAGGGGGACCCTTATATCCGGGACATAAAAACACATAAGGGGGGACCGTTATATCCGGGACATAAAAACACGTAAGGGGGACCCTTATATCCGGGACATAAAAACACATAAGGGGGGACCCTTATATCCTGGACATAAAAACACATAAGGGGGGACCCTTATATCCGGGACATAAAAACACATAAGGGGGACCCTAATATCCGGGACATAAAAACACATAAGGGGGGACACTGATTTTCGGGACATAAAAACACATAAGGGGGGACCCTTATATCCGGGACATAAAAACACGCAAGGGGGCAGACTTATTTCTGGGACATAAAAACACATAAGGGGGGACCCTTATATCCGGGTTATAAAAACACATAAGGGGGGACCCTTATATCCGGGACATAAAAACACGTAAGGGGGGACACTTATTTCTGGGACATAAAAACACATAAGGGGGGACCCTTGTATCCGGGACATAAAAACACGTAAGGGGGGACCCTTATATCCGGGACATAAAAACACATAAGGGGGGACCCTTATATCCGGGACATAAAAACACATAAGGTGGGACCCATATATTCATGACATAAAACACATAAGGGGGCCCTTATATCCGGGACATAAAAACATATAAGGGGGGACCCTTATATCCGGGATATAAAAACACATAAGGGGGGACCCTTATATTCGGGACATAAAAACACATAAGGGGGGACCCTTATATCCTGGACATAAAAACACATAAGGGGGGACCTTTATATCCGGGACATAAAAACACATAAGGTGGGACCCATATATTCATGACATAAAACACATAAGGGGGCCCTTATATCCGGGACATAAAAACATATAAGGGGGGACCCTTATATCCGGGATATAAAAACACATAAGGGGGGACCCTTATATTCGGGACATAAAAACACATAAGGGGGGACCCTTATATCCTGGACATAAAAACACATAAGGGGGGACCTTTATATCCGGGACATAAAAACACATAAGGTGGGACCCATATATTCATGACATAAAACACATAAGGGGGCCCTTATATCCGGGACATAAAAACACATAAGGGGGGACCCTTATATCCGGGATATAAAAACACATAAGGGGGATCCTTATATTCGGGACATAAAAACACATAAGGGGGCCCTTATATCCGGGACATAAAAACACATAAGGGGGGACCCTTATATCCGGGACATAAAAACACATAAGGGGGGACCCTTATATCCGGGACATAAAAACACGTAAGGGGGGACCCTTATATCCGGGACATAAAAACACATAAGGGGGGACCCTTATATCCGGGACTTAAAAACACATAAGGGGGACTCTTATATCCGGGACATAAAAACACATAAGGGGGGACCCTTATATCCGGGTCATAAAAATACGTAAGGGGGGACCCTTATATCCGGGACATAAAAACACATAAGGGGGGACCCTTATATCCAGGACATAAAAACACATAAGGGGGGGCCCTTATATCCGGGACATAAAAACACATAAGGGGGACTCTTATATCCGGGACATAAAAACACATAAGGGGGGACCCTTATATCCGGGACATAAAAACACGTAAGGGGGGACCCTTATATCCGGGACATAAAAACACATAAGGGGGGACCCTTATATCCAGGACATAAAAACACATAAGGGGGGACCCTTATATTCGGGACATAAAAACACATAAGGGGGGACCCTTATATCCGGGACATAAAAACACGTAAGGGGGGACCCTTATATCCGGGACATAAAAACACATAAGGGGGGACCCTTATATCCGGATCATAAAAACACGTAAGGGGGGACCCTTATATCCGGGACATAAAAACACATAAGGGGGGACCCTTATATCCGGGACATAAAAACACGTAAGGGGGGACCCTTATATCCGGGACATAAAAATACATAAGGGGGGACCCTTATATCCGGGACATAAAAACACATAAGGGGGGGCCCTTATATCCGGGACATAAAAACACATAAGGGGGGACCCTTATATCCGGGACATAAAAACATGTAAGGGGGGACCCTTATATCCGGGACATAAAAACACATAAGGGGGGACCCTTATATCCGGGACATAAAAACACGTAAGGGGGGACCCTTATATCCGGGACATAAAAACACATAAGGGGGGACCCTTATATCCGGGACATAAAAACCCATAAGGGGGGACCCTTATATCCGGGACATAAAAACACATAAGGGGGGACCCTTATATCCAGGACATAAAAACACATAAGGGGGGACCCTTATATCCGGGACATAAAAACACATAAGGGGGGACCCTTATATCCGGGACATAAAAACACATAAGGGGGGACCCTTATATCCTGGACATAAAAACACATAAGGGGGGACCCTTATATCCGGGACATAAAAACACATAAGGTGGGACCCATATATTCATGACATAAAACACATAAGGGGGCCCTTATATCCGGGACATAAAAACACATAAGGGGGGACCCTTATATCCGGGATATAAAAACACATAAGGGGGGATCCTTATATTCGGGACATAAAAACACATAAGGGGGTATCCTTATATCCGGGACATAAAAACACATAAGGGGGGACCCTTATATCCGGGACATAAAAACACATAAGGGGGGACCCTTATATCCGGGACATAAAAACACGTCAGGGGGGACCCTTACATCCGGGACATAAAAACACATAAGGGGGGACCCTTATATCCTGGACATAAAAACACATAAGGGGGGACCCCTATATCCGGGACATAAAAACACAAGGGGGACCCTTATATCCGGGACATAAAAACACGTAAGGGGGGACCCTTATATCCGGGACATAAAACCACATAAGGGGGGACCCTTTTATCCGGGACATAAAAACACAAGGGGGACCCTTATATCCGGGACATAAAAACACGTAAGGGGGGACCCTTATATCCGGGACATAAAACCACATAAGGGGGGACCCTTTTATCCGGGATATAAAAACACATAAGGGGGGACCCTTATATCCGGGACATAAAAACATGTAAGGGGGGACCCTTATATCCGGGACATAAACACACATAAGGGGGGACCCTTATATCCGGGACATAAAAACCCATAAGGGGGGACCCTTATATCCGGGACATAAAAACACATAAGGGGGACCCTTATATCCGGGACATAAAAACACATAAGGGGGGACCCTTATATCCGGGACATAAAAACCCATAAGGGGGGACCCTTATATCCGGGACATAAAAACACATAAGGGGGGACCCTTATATCCAGGACATAAAAACACATAAGGGGGGACCCTTATATCCGGGACATAAAAACACATAAGGGGGGACCCTTATATCCGGGACATAAAAACACGTAAGGGGGGACCCTTATATCCGGGACATAAAAACACATAAGGGGGGACCCTTATATCCAGGACATAAAAACACATAAGGGGGGACCCTTATATTCGGGACATAAAAACACATAAGGGGGGACCCTTATATCCGGGACATAAAAACACGTAAGGGGGGACCCTTATATCCGGGACATAAAAACACATAAGGGGGACCCTTATATTCGGGACATAAAAACACGTAAGGGGGGACCCTTATATCCGGGACATAAAAACACATAAGGGGGGACCCTTATATCCGGGACATAAAAACACGTAAGGGGGGACCCTTATATCCGGGACATAAAAACACATAAGGGGGGACCCTTATATCCGGGACATAAAAACCCATAAGGGGGGACCCTTATATCCGGGACATAAAAACACATAAGGGGGGACCCTTATATCCGGGACATAAAAACACATAAGGGGGGACCCTTATATCCGGGACATAAAAACACGTAAGGGGGGACCCTTATATCCGGGACATAAAAACACATAAGGGGGGACCCTTATATCCGGGACATAAAAACACGTAAGGGGGGACCCTTATATCCGGGACATAAAAACACATAAGGGGGGACCCTTATATCCGGGACATAAAAACCTATAAGGGGGACCCTTATATCCGGGACATAAAAACACATAAGGGGGGACCCTTATATCCAGGACATAAAAACACATAAGGAGGGACCCTTATATCCGGGACATAAAAACACATAAGGGGGGACCCTTATATCCGGGACATAAAAACACATAAGGGGGACTCTTATATCCGGGACATAAAAACACATAAGGGGGGACCCTTATATCCGGGACATAAAAACACGTAAGGGGGGACCCTTACATCCGGGACATAAAAACACATAAGGGGGGACCCTTATATCCGGGACATAAAAACACATAAGGGGGGACCCTTATATCCGGGACATAAAAACACATAAGGGGGGACCCTTATATCCGGGCCATAAAAACACGTAAGGGGGTATCCTTATATCCGGGACATAAAAACACATAAGGGGGGACCCTTTTATCCGGGACATAAAAACACATAAGGGGGGACCCTTGTATCCGGGACATAAAAACACGTAAGGGGGGACCCTTATATCCTGGACATAAAAACACGTAAGGGGGGACCCTTATATCCGGGACATAAAAACACATAAGGGGGACCCTTATATCCGGGACATAAAAACACATAAGGGGGGACACTGATTTTCGGGACATAAAAACACATAAGGGGGGACCCTTATATCCGGGACATAAAAACACATAAGGGGGGACCCTTATATCCGGGACATAAAAACACGTAAGGGGGCACACTTATTTCTGGGACATAAAAACACATAAGGGGGGACCCTTATATCCGGGACATAAAAACACATAAGGGGGGACCCTTGTATCCGGGACATAAAAACACGTAAGGGGGGACCCTTATATCCTGGACATAAAAACACATAAGGGGGGACCCTTATATCCGGGACATAAAAACACATAAGGTGGGACCCATATATTCATGACATAAAACACATAAGGGGGCCCTTATATCCGGGACATAAAAACATATAAGGGGGGACCCTTATATCCGGGATATAAAAACACATAAGGGGGGACCCTTATATTCGGGACATAAAAACACATAAGGTGGGACCCATATATTCATGACATAAAACACATAAGGGGACCCTTATATCCGGGACATAAAAACACATAAGGTGGGACCCATATATTCATGACATAAAACACATAAGGGGGCCCTTATATCCGGGATATAAAAACACATAAGGGGGGACCCTTATATTCGGGACATAAAAACACATAAGGGGGGACCCTTATATCCTGGACATAAAAACACATAAGGGGGGACCTTTATATCCGGGACATAAAAACACATAAGGTGGGACCCATATATTCATGACATAAAACACATAAGGGGGCCCTTATATCCGGGACATAAAAACACATAAGGGGGGACCCTTATATCCGGGATATAAAAACACATAAGGGGGGATCCTTATATCCGGGACATAAAAACACGTAAGGGGGGACCCTTATATCCGGGACATAAAAACACATAAGGGGGGACTCTTATATCCGGGACATAAAAACACATAAGGGGGGACCCTTATATCCGGGACATAAAAACACGTAAGGGGGGACCCTTATATCCGGGACATAAAAACACATAAGGGGGGGCCCTTATATCCAGGACATAAAAACACATAAGGGGGGACCCTTATATCCGGGACATAAAAACACATAAGGGGGGACCCTTATATCCGGGACATAAAAACACGTAACGGGGGACCCTTATATCCGGGACATAAAAACACATAAGGGGGGACCCTTATATCCGGGACATAAAAACACATAAGGGGGGACCCTTATATCCGGGACATAAAAACACATAAGGGGGACTCTTATATCCGGGACATAAAAACACATAAGGAGGGACCCTTATATCCGGGACATAAAAACACGTAAGGGGGGACCCTTATATCCGGGACATAAAAACACATAAGGGGGGACCCTTATATCCAGGACATAAAAACACATAAGGGGGGACCCTTATATCCGGGACATAAAAACACATAAGGGGGGACCCTTATATCCGGGACATAAAAACACATAAGGGGGGACCCTTATATCCGGGACATAAAAACCCATAAGGGGGGACCCTTATATCCGGGACATAAAAACAAATAAGGGGGGACCCTTATATCCAGGACATAAAAACACATAAGGGGGGACCCTTATATCCGGGACATAAAAACACATAAGGGGGACCCTTATATCCGGGACATAAAAACACATAAGGGGGGACCCTTATATCCGGGACATAAAAACACATAAGGGGGGACCCTTATATCCGGGATATTAAAACACATAAGTAGGGACCCTTATATCGGGGACAAAAAAACACGTAAGGGGGGACCCTTATATCCGGGACATTAAAACACATAGGGGGGACCCTTATATCCGGGACATAAAAACACGTAAGGGGGGACCCTTATATCCGGGACATAAAAACACATAAGGGGGGACCCTTATATCCGGGACATAAAAACACATAAGGGGGGACCCTTATATCCAGGACATAAAAACACATAAGGGGGGACCCTTATATCCGGGCCTTAAAAACACGTAAGGGGGTATCCTTATATCCGGGACATAAAAACACATAAGGGGGGAACCTTATATCTGGGACATAAAAACACATAAGGGGGGACCCTTATATCCGGGACATAAAAACACGTAAGGGGGGACCCTTATATCCGGGACATAAAAACACATAAGGGGGGACCCTTATATCCGGGACATAAAAACACGTAAGGGGGGACCCTTATATCCGGGACATAAAAACACATAAGGGGGGACCCTTATATCCGGGACATAAAAACACGTAAGGGGGGACCCTTATATCCGGGACATAAAAACACATAAGGGGGGACCCTTATATCCGGGACATAAAAACACATAAGGGGGGACCCTTATATCCGGGACATAAAGACACATAAGGGGGGACCCTTATATCCGGGACATAAAAACACATAAGGGGGACCCTTATATCCGGGACATAAAAACACGTAAGGGGGGACCCTTATATCCGGGACATAAAAAAACATAAGGGGGGACCCTTATATCCGGGACATAAAAACACGTAAGGGGGGACCCTTATATCCGGGTTATAAAAACACGAAAGGGGGGACCCTTATATCCGGGACATAAAAACACATAAGGGGGGACCCTTATATCCGGGGCATAAAAACACATAAGGGGGGACCCTTATATCCGGGACATGAAACACATAAGGGGGGACCGTTATATCCGGGACATAAAAACACATAAGGGGGGACCCTTATATCCGGGACATAAAAAAACATAAGGGGGGACCCTTATATCCGGGACATAAAAACACATAAGGGGGGACCCTTATATTCGGGACATAAAAACACATAAGGGGGACCCTTATATCCGGGACATAAAAACACATAAGGGGGGACCCTAATATCCGGTACATAAAAACACATAAGGGGGGACTCTTATATCCGGGACATAAAAACACATAAGGGGGACCCTTATATCCGGGACATAAAAACACATAAGGGGGGACCCTTATATCCGGGACATAAAAACACGTAAGGGGGGACCCTTATATCCGGGACATAAAAAAACATAAGGGGAGACCCTTATATCCGGGACATAAAAACACGTAAGGGGGGACCCTTATATCCGGGACATAAAAACACGTAAGGGGGGACCCTTATATCCGGGAAAGAAAAACACATAAGGGGGGACCCTTATATCCGGGACATAAAAACACATAAGGGGGGACCCTTATATCCGGGACATAAAAACACGTAAGGGGGGACCCTTATATCCGGGACATAAAGACACATAAGGGGGGACCCTTATATCCGGGACATAAAAACACA
Organism: Hyperolius riggenbachi; assembly: GCF_040937935.1. Taxonomy (NCBI): domain Eukaryota; kingdom Metazoa; phylum Chordata; class Amphibia; order Anura; family Hyperoliidae; genus Hyperolius; species Hyperolius riggenbachi. The sequence goes on from NC_090656.1 coordinate 185,233,663, forward strand.
TAAGGGGGGACCCTTATATCCGGGACATAAAAACACATAAGGGGGGACCCTTATATCCGGGATATTAAAACACATAAGGGGGGACCCTTATATCGGGGACATAAAAACACGTAAGGGGGGACCCTTATATCCGGGACATTAAAACACATAGGGGGGACCCTTATATCCGGGACATAAAAACACGTAAGGGGGGACCCTTATATCCGGGACATAAAAACACATAAGGGGGGACCCTTATATCCGGGACATAAAAACACATAAGGGGGGACCCTTATATCCAGGACATAAAAACACATAAGGGGGGACCCTTATATCCGGGCCTTAAAAACACGTAAGGGGGTATCCTTATTCCGGGACATAAAAACACATAAGGGGGGAACCTTATATCTGGGACATAAAAACACATAAGGGGGGACCCTTATATCCGGGACATAAAAACACGTAAGGGGGGACCCTTATATCCGGGACATAAAAACACATAAGGGGGGACCCTTATATCCGGGACATAAAAACACGTAAGGGGGGACCCTTATATCCGGGACATAAAAACACATAAGGTGGGACCCATATATTCATGACATAAAACACATAAGGGGGCCCTTATATCCGGGACATAAAAACACATAAGGGGGGACCCTTATATCCGGGATATAAAAACACATAAGGGGGGATCCTTATATTCGGGACATAAAAACACATAAGGGGGTATCCTTATATCCGGGACATAAAAACACATAAGGGGGGACCCTTATATCCGGGACATAAAAACACATAAGGGGGGACCCTTATATCCGGGACATAAAAACACGTAAGGGGGGACCCTTATATCCGGGACATAAAAACACATAAGGGGGGACCCTTATATCCTGGACATAAAAACACATAAGGGGGGACCCCTATATCCGGGACATAAAAACACAAGGGGGACCCTTATATCCGGGACATAAAAACACGTAAGGGGGGACCCTTATATCCGGGACATAAAACCACATAAGGGGGGACCCTTATATCCGGGATATAAAAACACATAAGGGGGGACCCTTATATCCGGGACATAAAAACACGTAAGGGGGGACCCTTATATCCGGGACATAAAAACACATAAGGGGGGACCCTTATATCCGGGACATAAAAACCCATAAGGGGGGACCCTTATATCCGGGACATAAAAACACATAAGGGGGACCCTTATATCCGGGACATAAAAACACATAAGGGGGGACCCTTATATCCGGGACATAAAAACCCATAAGGGGGGACCCTTATATCCGGGACATAAAAACACATAAGGGGGGACCCTTATATCCAGGACATAAAAACACATAAGGAGGGACCCTTATATCCGGGACATAAAAACACATAAGGGGGGACCCTTATATCCGGGACATAAAAACACATAAGGGGGACTCTTATATCCAGGACATAAAAACACATAAGGGGGGACCCTTATATCCGGGACATAAAAACACGTAAGGGGGGACCCTTATATCCGGGACATAAAAAAACATAAGGGGGACCCTTATATCCGGGACATAAAAACACATAAGGGGGGACCCTTATATCCGGGACATAAAAACACATAAGGGGGGACCCTTATATCCGGGCCATAAAAACACGTAAGGGGGTATCCTTATATCCGGGACATAAAAACACATAAGGGGGGACCCTTTTATCCGGGACATAAAAACACATAAGGGGGGACCCTTGTATCCGGGACATAAAAACACATAAGGGGGGACCCTTATATCCGGGACATATAAACACGTAACGGGGGACCCTTATATCCGGGACATAAAAACACGTAAGTGGGGAACCCTTATATCCGGGACATAAAAACACATAAGGGGGGACCCTTATATCCGGGACATAAAAACACATAAGGGGGGACCCTTATATCCGGGACATAAAAACACATAAGGGGGGACCCTTATATCCGGGACATAAAAAACACATAAGGGGGGACCCTTATATCCGGGACATAAAAACACATAAGGGGGGACCCTTATATCCGGGACATAAAAATACATAAGGGGGGACCCTTATATCCGGGACATAAAAACACATAAGGGGGACCCTTATGTCTGGGACATAAAAACACATAAGGGGGGACTCTTATATCCGGGACATAAAAACACATAAGGGGGACTCTTATATCCGGGACATAAAAACACATAAGGGGGGACCCTTATATCCGGGACATAAAAACACGTAAGGGGGGACCCTTATATCCGGGACATAAAAACACATAAGGGGGGACCCTTATATCCAGGACATAAAAACACATAAGGGGGGACCCTTATATTCGGGACATAAAAACACATAAGGGGGGACCCTTATATCCGGGACATAAAAACACGTAAGGGGGGACCCTTATATCCGGGACATAAAAACACATAAGGGGGACCCTTATATCCGGGACATAAAAACACGTAAGGGGGGACCCTTATATCCGGGACATAAAAACACATAAGGGGGGACCCTTATATCCGGGACATAAAAACACGTAAGGGGGGACCCTTATATCCGGGACATAAAAACACATAAGGGGGGACCCTTATATCCGGGACATAAAAACCCATAAGGGGGGACCCTTATATCCGGGACATAAAAACACATAAGGGGGGACCCTTATATCCGGGACATAAAAACACATAAGGGGGGACCCTTATATCCGGGACATAAAAACACGTAAGGGGGGACCCTTATATCCGGGACATAAAAACACATAAGGGGGGACCCTTATATCCGGGACATAAAAACACGTAAGGGGGGACCCTTATATCCGGGACATAAAAACACATAAGGGGGGACCCTTATATCCGGGACATAAAAACCCATAAGGGGGGACCCTTATATCCGGGACATAAAAACACATAAGGGGGGACCCTTATATCCAGGACATAAAAACACATAAGGAGGGACCCTTATATCCGGGACATAAAAACACATAAGGGGGGACCCTTATATCCGGGACATAAAAACACATAAGGTGGGACCCATATATTCATGACATAAAACACATAAGGGGGCCCTTATATCCAGGACATAAAAACACATAAGGGGGGACCCTTATATCCGGGATATAAAAACACATAAGGGGGATCCTTATATTCGGGACATAAAAACACATAAGGGGGGACCCTTATATCCGGGACATAAAAACACATAAGGGGGGACCCTTATATCCGGGACATAAAAACACATAAGGGGGACCCTTATATCCGGGACATAAAAACACGTAAGGGGGGACCCTTATATCCGGGACATAAAAACACATAAGGGGGGACCCTTATATCCGGGACATAAAAACACATAAGGGGGGACCCTTATATCCGGGCCTTAAAAACACGTAAGGGGGTATCCTTATATCCAGGACATAAAAACACATAAGGGGGGACCCTTATATCCGGGACATTAAAATACATAAGGGGGGACCCTTATATCCGGGACATAAAAACACGTAAGGGGGGACCCTTATATCCGGGACATAAAAACACATAAGGGGGGACCCTTATATCCAGGACATAAAAACACATAAGGGGGGACCCTTATATTCGGGACATAAAAACACATAAGGGGGGACCCTTATATCCGGGACATAAAAACACGTAAGGGGGGACCCTTATATCCGGGACATAAAAACACATAAGGGGGACCCTTATATCCGGGACATAAAAACACGTAAGGGGGGACCCTTATATCCGGGACATAAAAACACATAAGGGGGGACCCTTATATCCGGGACATAAAAACACGTAAGGGGGGACCCTTATATCCGGGACATAAAAACACATAAGGGGGGACCCTTATATCCGGGACATAAAAACCCATAAGGGGGGACCCTTATATCCGGGACATAAAAACACATAAGGGGGGACCCTTATATCCGGGACATAAAAACACATAAGGGGGGACCCTTATATCCGGGACATAAAAACACGTAAGGGGGGACCCTTATATCCGGGACATAAAAACACATAAGGGGGGACCCTTATATCCGGGACATAAAAACACGTAAGGGTGGACCCTTATATCCGGGACATAAAAACACATAAGGGGGGACCCTTATATCCGGGACATAAAAACCCATAAGGGGGGACCCTTATATCCGGGACATAAAAACACATAAGGGGGGACCCTTATATCCAGGACATAAAAACACATAAGGAGGGACCCTTATATCCGGGACATAAAAACACATAAGGGGGGACCCTTATATCCGGGACATAAAAACACATAAGGGGGACCCTTATATCCGGGACATAAAAACACATAAGGGGGGACCCTTATATCCGGGACATAAAAACACATAAGGGGGGAATCTTATATCCGGGACATAAAAATACATAAGGGGGGACCCTTATATCCGGGACATAAAAACACATAAGGGGGGACCCTTATATCCGGGACATAAAAACACATTAGGGGGGACCCTTATATCCGGGACATTAAAACACATAAGGGGGGACCCTTATATCCGGGACATAAAAACACGTAAGGGGGGACCCTTATATCCGGGACATTAAAACACATAAGGGGGGACCCTTATATCCGGGACATAAAAACACGTAAGGGGGGACCCTTATATCCGGGATATAAAAACACATAAGGGGGGATCCTTATATTCGGGACATAAAAACACATAAGGGGGGACCCTTATATCCGGGACATAAAAACACATAAGGGGGGACCCTTATATCCGGGACATAAAAACACATAAGGGGGGACCCTTATATCCGGGCCTTAAAAACACGTAAGGGGGTATCCTTATATCCAGGACATAAAAACACATAAGGGGGGACCCTTATATCCGGGACATAAAAATACATAAGGGGGGACCCTTATATCCGGGACATAAAAACACGTAAGGGGGGACCCTTATATCCGGGACATAAAAACACATAAGGGGGGACCCTTATATCCGGGACATAAAAATACATAAGGGGGGACCCTTATATCCGGGACATAAAAACACATAAGGGGGGACCCTTATATCCGGGACATAAAAACACGTAACGGGGGACCCTTATATCCGGGACATAAAAACACGTAAGTGGGGAACCCTTATATCCGGGACATAAAAACACATAAGGGGGGACCCTTATATCCGGGACATAAAAACACATAAGGGGGGACCCATATATTCATGACATAAAACACATAAGGGGGCCCTTATATCCAGGACATAAAAACACATAAGGGGGGACCCTTATATCCGGGATATAAAAACACATAAGGGGGATCCTTATATTCGGGACATAAAAACACATAAGGGGGGACCCTTATATCCGGGACATAAAAACACATAAGGGGGGACCCTTATATCCGGGACATAAAAACACATAAGGGGGACCCTTATATCCGGGACATAAAAACACGTAAGGGGGGACCCTTATATCCGGGACATAAAAACACATAAGGGGGGACCCTTATATCCGGGACATAAAAACACGTAAGGGGGGACCCTTATATCCGGGACATAAAAACACATAAGGGGGGACCCTTATATCCGGGCCTTAAAAACACGTAAGGGGGTATCCTTATATCCAGGACATAAAAACACATAAGGGGGGACCCTTATATCCGGGACATAAAAATACATAAGGGGGGACCCTTATATCCGGGACATAAAAACACGTAAGGGGGGACCCTTATATCCGGGACATAAAAACACATAAGGGGGGACCCTTATATCCAGGACATAAAAACACATAAGGGGGGACCCTTATATTCGGGACATAAAAACACATAAGGGGGGACCCTTATATCCGGGACATAAAAACACGTAAGGGGGGACCCTTATATCCGGGACATAAAAACACATAAGGGGGACCCTTATATCCGGGACATAAAAACACGTAAGGGGGGACCCTTATATCCGGGACATAAAAACACATAAGGGGGGACCCTTATATCCGGGACATAAAAACACGTAAGGGGGGACCCTTATATCCGGGACATAAAAACACATAAGGGGGGACCCTTATATCCGGGACATAAAAACCCATAAGGGGGGACCCTTATATCCGGGACATAAAAACACATAAGGGGGGACCCTTATATCCGGGACATAAAAACACATAAGGGGGGACCCTTATATCCGGGACATAAAAACACGTAAGGGGGGACCCTTATATCCGGGACATAAAAACACATAAGGGGGGACCCTTATATCCGGGACATAAAAACACGTAAGGGGGGACCCTTATATCCGGGACATAAAAACACATAAGGGGGGACCCTTATATCCGGGACATAAAAACCCATAAGGGGGGACCCTTATATCCGGGACATAAAAACACATAAGGGGGGACCCTTATATCCAGGACATAAAAACACATAAGGAGGGACCCTTATATCCGGGACATAAAAACACATAAGGGGGGACCCTTATATCCGGGACATAAAAACACATAAGGGGGACCCTTATATCCGGGACATAAAAACACATAAGGGGGGACCCTTATATCCGGGACATAAAAACACATAAGGGGGGAATCTTATATCCGGGACATAAAAATACATAAGGGGGGACCCTTATATCCGGGACATAAAAACACATAAGGGGGGACCCTTATATCCGGGACATAAAAACACATTAGGGGGGACCCTTATATCCGGGACATTAAAACACATAAGGGGGGACCCTTATATCCGGGACATAAAAACACGTAAGGGGGGACCCTTATATCCGGGACATTAAAACACATAAGGGGGGACCCTTATATCCGGGACATAAAAACACGTAAGGGGGGACCCTTATATCCGGGATATAAAAACACATAAGGGGGGATCCTTATATTCGGGACATAAAAACACATAAGGGGGGACCCTTATATCCGGGACATAAAAACACATAAGGGGGGACCCTTATATCCGGGACATAAAAACACATAAGGGGGGACCCTTATATCCGGGCCTTAAAAACACGTAAGGGGGTATCCTTATATCCAGGACATAAAAACACATAAGGGGGGACCCTTATATCCGGGACATAAAAATACATAAGGGGGGACCCTTATATCCGGGACATAAAAACACGTAAGGGGGGACCCTTATATCCGGGACATAAAAACACATAAGGGGGGACCCTTATATCCGGGACACAAAAACACATAAGGGGGGACCCTTATATCAGGGACATAAAAACACATAAGGGAGGACCCTTATATCCGGGACATAAAAACACATAAGGGGGGACCCTTATATTTGGGACATAAAAACACGTAAGGGGGGACCCTTATATCCGGGACATAAAAACACATAAGGGGGGACCCTTATATCCGGGACATAAAAACACATAAGGGGGGACCCTTATATCCGGGACATAAAAACACATAAGGGGGGACCCTTATATCCGGGACATAAAAACACGTTAGGGGGGACCCTTATATCTGGGACATAAAAACACATAAGGGGAACCCTTATATCCGGGACATAACACATAAGGGGGGACCCTTATATCCGGGACATAAAAACACATAAGAGGGGACCCTTATATCCGGGACATAAAAACACATAAGGGGGGACCCTTATAACCGGGACATAAAAATACGTAAGGGGGGACCCTTATATCCGGGACATAAAAACACATAAGGGGGACCCTTATATCCGGGACATAAAAACACATAAGGGGGGACCCTTATATCAGGGACATAAAAACACATAAGGGAGAACCCTTATATCCGGGACATAAAAACATGTAAGGCGGGACCCTTATATCCAGGACATAAAAACACATAAGGGGGGACCCTTATATCCGGGACATAAAAATACATAAGGGGGGACCCTTATATCCGGGACATAAAAACACGTAAGCGGGGACCCTTATATCCGGGACATAAAAACACATAAGGGGGGAATCTTATATCCGGGACATAAAAATACATAAGGGGGGACCCTTATATCCGGGACATAAAAACACATAAGGGGGGACCCTTATATCCGGGACATAAAAACACATTAGGGGGGACCCTTATATCCGGGACATTAAAACACATAAGGGGGGACCCTTATATCCGGGACATAAAAACACGTAAGGGGGGACCCTTATATCCGGGACATTAAAACACATAAGGGGGGACCCTTATATCCGGGACATAAAAACACGTAAGGGGGGACCCTTATATCCGGGATATAAAAACACATAAGGGGGGATCCTTATATTCGGGACATAAAAACACATAAGGGGGGACCCTTATATCCAGGACATAAAAACACATAAGGGGGGACCCTTATATCCGGGACATAAAAACACATAAGGGGGGACCCTTATATCCGGGCCTTAAAAACACGTAAGGGGGTATGATTATATCTGGGACATAAAAACACATAAGGGGGGACCCTTATATCTGGGACATAAAAACACATAAGGGGGACCCTTATATCCGGGACATAAAAACACGTAAGGGGGGACCCTTATATCCGGGACATAAAAACACATAAGGGGGGACCCTTATATCCGGGACATAAAAACACGTAAGGGGGGACCCTTATATCCGGGACATAAAAACACATAAGGGGGGACCCTTATATCCGGGACATAAAAACCCATAAGGGGGGACCCTTATATCCGGGACATAAAAACACATAAGGGGGGACCCTTATATCCGGGACATAAAAACACATAAGGGGGGACCCTTATATCCGGGACATAAAAACACGTAAGGGGGGACCCTTATATCCGGGACATAAAAACACATAAGGGGGGACCCTTATATCCGGGACATAAAAACACGTAAGGGGGGACCCTTATATCCGGGACATAAAAACACATAAGGGGGGACCCTTATATCCGGGACATAAAAACCCATAAGGGGGGACCCTTATATCCGGGACATAAAAACACATAAGGGGGGACCCTTATATCCAGGACATAAAAACACATAAGGAGGGACCCTTATATCCGGGACATAAAAACACATAAGGGGGGACCCTTATATCCGGGACATAAAAACACATAAGGGGGACCCTTATATCCGGGACATAAAAACACATAAGGGGGGACCCTTATATCCGGGACATAAAAACACATAAGGGGGGAATCTTATATCCGGGACATAAAAATACATAAGGGGGGACCCTTATATCCGGGACATAAAAACACATAAGGGGGGACCCTTATATCCGGGACATAAAAACACATTAGGGGGGACCCTTATATCCGGGACATTAAAACACATAAGGGGGGACCCTTATATCCGGGACATAAAAACACGTAAGGGGGGACCCTTATATCCGGGACATTAAAACACATAAGGGGGGACCCTTATATCCGGGACATAAAAACACGTAAGGGGGGACCCTTATATCCGGGATATAAAAACACATAAGGGGGGATCCTTATATTCGGGACATAAAAACACATAAGGGGGGACCCTTATATCCGGGACATAAAAACACATAAGGGGGGACCCTTATATCCGGGACATAAAAACACATAAGGGGGGACCCTTATATCCGGGCCTTAAAAACACGTAAGGGGGTATCCTTATATCCAGGACATAAAAACACATAAGGGGGGACCCTTATATCCGGGACATAAAAATACATAAGGGGGGACCCTTATATCCGGGACATAAAAACACGTAAGGGGGGACCCTTATATCCGGGACATAAAAACACATAAGGGGGGACCCTTATATCCGGGACACAAAAACACATAAGGGGGGACCCTTATATCAGGGACATAAAAACACATAAGGGAGGACCCTTATATCCGGGACATAAAAACACATAAGGGGGGACCCTTATATTTGGGACATAAAAACACGTAAGGGGGGACCCTTATATCCGGGACATAAAAACACATAAGGGGGGACCCTTATATCCGGGACATAAAAACACATAAGGGGGGACCCTTATATCCGGGACATAAAAACACATAAGGGGGGACCCTTATATCCGGGACATAAAAACACGTTAGGGGGGACCCTTATATCTGGGACATAAAAACACATAAGGGGAACCCTTATATCCGGGACATAACACATAAGGGGGGACCCTTATATCCGGGACATAAAAACACATAAGAGGGGACCCTTATATCCGGGACATAAAAACACATAAGGGGGGACCCTTATAACCGGGACATAAAAATACGTAAGGGGGGACCCTTATATCCGGGACATAAAAACACATAAGGGGGACCCTTATATCCGGGACATAAAAACACATAAGGGGGGACCCTTATATCAGGGACATAAAAACACATAAGGGAGAACCCTTATATCCGGGACATAAAAACATGTAAGGCGGGACCCTTATATCCAGGACATAAAAACACATAAGGGGGGACCCTTATATCCGGGACATAAAAATACATAAGGGGGGACCCTTATATCCGGGACATAAAAACACGTAAGCGGGGACCCTTATATCCGGGACATAAAAACACATAAGGGGGGAATCTTATATCCGGGACATAAAAATACATAAGGGGGGACCCTTATATCCGGGACATAAAAACACATAAGGGGGGACCCTTATATCCGGGACATAAAAACACATTAGGGGGGACCCTTATATCCGGGACATTAAAACACATAAGGGGGGACCCTTATATCCGGGACATAAAAACACGTAAGGGGGGACCCTTATATCCGGGACATTAAAACACATAAGGGGGGACCCTTATATCCGGGACATAAAAACACGTAAGGGGGGACCCTTATATCCGGGATATAAAAACACATAAGGGGGGATCCTTATATTCGGGACATAAAAACACATAAGGGGGGACCCTTATATCCAGGACATAAAAACACATAAGGGGGGACCCTTATATCCGGGACATAAAAACACATAAGGGGGGACCCTTATATCCGGGCCTTAAAAACACGTAAGGGGGTATGATTATATCTGGGACATAAAAACACATAAGGGGGGACCCTTATATCTGGGACATAAAAACACATAAGGGGGGACCCTTATATCCGGGACATAAAAACACATAAGGGGGGACCCTTATATCCTGGACATAAAAACAAATAAGGGGGGACTCTTATATCCGGGACATAAAAACACAAGGGGGACCCTTATATCCGGGACATAAAAACACATAAGGGGGGACCCTTATAGCCGGGACATAAAAACACATAAGGGGGGACCCTTATATCCGGGACATAAAAACACGTAAGTGGGGACCCTTATATCCGGGACATAAAAACACGTAAGGGGGGACCCTTATATCCGGGACATAAAAACACATAAGGGGGGACCCTTATATCCGGGACATAAAAATACATAAGGGGGGACCCTTATATCCGGGACATAAAAACACATAGGGGGGACCCTTGTATCCGGGACATAAAAACACATAAGGGGGGACCCTTATATCCGGGACATAAAAACACATAAGGTGGGACCCATATATTCATGACATAAAACACATAAGGGGGCCCTTATATCCGGGACATTAAAACACATAAGGGGGGACCCTTATATCCGGGCCTTAAAAACACGTAAGGGGGTATCCTTATATCCGGGACATAAAAACACATAAGGGGGGACCCTTATATCCGGGACATAAAAACACATAAGGGGGGACCCTTATATCCTGGACATAAAAACACGTAAGGGCGACCCTTATATCCGGGACATAAAAACACATAAGGGGGGACCCTTATATCCTGGACATAAAAACACATAAGGGGGGACCCTTATATCCGGGACATAAAAACACAAGGGGGACCCTTATATCCGGGACATAAAAACACGTAAGGGGGGACCCTTATATCCGGGACATAAAAACACATAAGGGGGAACCCTTATATCCGGGACATAAAAACACATAAGGGGGGACCCTTATATCCGGGACATAAAAACCCATAAGGGGGGACCCTTATATCCGGGACATAAAAACACATAAGGGGGACCCTTATAGCCGGGACATAAAAACACATAAGGGGGGACCCTTATATCCGGGACATAAAAACACGTAAGGGGGGACCCTTATATCCGGGACATAAAAACACGTAAGGGGGACACTTATATCCGGGACATAAAAACACATAAGGTGGGACCCTTATATCCGGGACATAAAAATACATAAGGGGGGACCCTTATATCCGGGACATAAAAACACATAAGGGGGGACCCTTGTATCCGGGACATAAAAACACATAAGGGGGGAAACTTATATCCGGGACATAAAAACACATAAGGGGGGACCCTTATATCCTGGACATAAAAACACATGAAGGGGGACCCTTATATCCGGGACATAAAAACACATAAGGTGGGACCCATATATTCATGACATAAAACACATAAGGGGGCCCTTATATCCAGGACATAAAAACACATAAGGGGGGACCCTTATATCCGGGATATAAAAACACATAAGGGGGATCCTTATATTCGGGACATAAAAACACATAAGGGGGGACCCTTATATCCGGGACATAAAAACACATAAGGGGGGACCCTTATATCCGGGACATAAAAACACATAAGGGGGGACCCTTATATCCGGGACATAAAAACCCATAAGGGGGGACCCTTATATCCGGGACATAAAAACACATAAGGGGGGACCCTTATAGCCGGGACATAAAAACACATAAGGGGGGACCCTTATATCCGGGACATAAAAACACATAAGGGGGGACCCTTATATCCGGGACATAAAAACACATAAGGGGGGACCCTTATATCCGGGACATAAAATACATAAGGGGGGACCCTTATATCCGGGACATAAAAACACATAAGGGGGGACCCTTATATCCGGGACATAAAAACACATAAGGGGGGACCCTTATATTCGGGACATAAAAACACGTAAGGGGGGACCCTTATATCCGGGACATAAAAACACATAAGGGGGGACCCTTATATCCGGGACATAAAAACACATAAGGGGGGACCCTTATATCCGGGACATAAAAACACGTTAGGGGGACCCTTATATCTGGGACATAAAAACACATAAGGGGGACCCTTATATCCGGGACATAACACATAAGGGGGGACCCTTATATCCGGGACATAAAAACACATAAGGGGGGACCCTTATATCCGGGACATAAAAACACATAAGGGGGGACCCTTATATCCGGGACATAAAAATACGTAAGGGGGGACCCTTATATCCGGGACATAAAAACACATAAGGGGGGACCCTTATATCCGGGACATAAAAACACATAAGGGGGGACCCTTATATCAGGGACATAAAACACATAAGGGAGGACCCTTATATCCGGGACATAAAAACACGTAAGGCGGGACCCTTATATCCGGGACATAAAAACACATAAGGGGGGACCCTTATATCCGGGACATAAAAATACATAAGGGGGGACCCTTATATCCGGGACATAAAAACACGTAAGGGGGGACCCTTATATCCGGGACATAAAAACACATAAGGGGGGACCCTTATATCCGGGACATAAAAACACATAAGGGGTGACCCTTATATCCGGGACATAAAAACACATAAGGGGGGACCCTTATATCAGGGACATAAAAACACATAAGGGAGGACCCTTATATCCGGGACATAAAAACACATAAGGGGGGACCCTTATATTTGGGACATAAAAACACGTAAGGGGGGACCCTTATATCCGGGACATAAAAACACATAAGGGGGGACCCTTATATCCGGGACATAAAAACACATAAGGGGGGACCCTTATATCCGGGACATAAAAACACATAAGGGGGGACCCTTATATCCGGGACATAAAAACACGTTAGGGGGGACCCTTATATCTGGGACATAAAAACACATAAGGGGAACCCTTATATCCGGGACATGACACATAAGGGGGGACCCTTATATCCGGGACATAAAAACACATAAGAGGGGACCCTTATATCCGGGACATAAAAACACATAAGGGGGGACCCTTATAACCGGGACATAAAAATACGTAAGGGGGGACCCTTATATCCGGGACATAAAAACACATAAGGGGGGACCCTTATATCCGGGACATAAAAACACATAAGGGGGGACCCTTATATCAGGGACATAAAAACACATAAGGGAGGACCCTTATATCCGGGACATAAAAACACGTAAGGCGGGACCCTTATATCCAGGACATAAAAACAGATAAGGGGGGACCCTTATATCCGGGACATAAAAATACATAAGGGGGGACCCTTATATCCGGGACATAAAAACACGTAAGGGGGGACCCTTATATCCGGGACATAAAAACACATAAGGGGGGAATCTTATATCCGGGACATAAAAATACATAAGGGCGGACCCTTATATCCGGGACATAAAAACACATAAGGGGGGACCCTTATATCCGGGACATAAAAACACGTAAGGGGGGACCCTTATATCCGGGATATAAAAACACATAAGGGGGGATCCTTATATCCGGGACATAAAAACACATAAGGGGGGACCCTTATATCTGGGACATAAAAACACATAAGGGGGGACCCTTATATCCGGGACATAAAAACACGTAAGGGGGGACCCTTATATCCGGGACATAAAAACACATAAGGGGGGACCCTTATATCCTGGACATAAAAACAAATAAGGGGGGACTCTTATATCCGGGACATAAAAACACAAGGGGGACCCTTATATCCGGGACATAAAAACACATAAGGGGGGACCCTTATAGCCGGGACATAAAAACACATAAGGGGGGACCCTTATATCCGGGACATAAAAACACGTAAGTGGGGACCCTTATATCCGGGACATAAAAACACGTAAGGGGGGACCCTTATATCCGGGACATAAAAACACATAAGGGGGGACCCTTATATCCGGGACATAAAAATACATAAGGGGGGACCCTTATATCCGGGACATAAAAACACATAGGGGGGACCCTTGTATCCGGGACATAAAAACACATAAGGGGGGACCCTTATATCCGGGACATAAAAACACATAAGAGGGGACCCTTATATCCTGGACATAAAAACACATAAGGGGGGACCCTTATATCCGGGACATAAAAACACATAAGGTGGGACCCATATATTCATGACATAAAACACATAAGGGGGCCCTTATATCCGGGACATAAAAACACATAAGGGGGGACCCTTATATCCGGGATATAAAAACACATAAGGGGGATCCTTATATTCGGGACATAAAAACCAGTGGTGCTCAGCAGAGCTCGAATATTCGAGTAGCTCGAATATTCGAGCTCTTTTTCAGCTATTCGAGCTCGGTATTCGAGCTCCGAATAGCTGGAGCTATTCGAATGGGCTATCCGAGTACACTCGAATAGCCCATTCACTATTCGAGCTATTCGAGCAACCCGGCGCTATTCGAGCTCGGTACCGAGCTCGAATAGAGTCATAGCCCAGATTGATGTCCTTAGAGCCAATCAGAGGGCTCCCAGGCCCTCTGACGGCAGCCAATCACAGAGGGGGACCCTGGCCAGCCCCTACCCTATAAATAGCGGCCGCCATGTTCCGTTTCTCCGTGCTTGCCTGGGACTTGTACAGAGAGAGAGTTGCTCCTTTGTGCTTTGGCTTAGCAAGAGCTCTATTGTGGTCATTTACCTAGCGTTTTTGCTCACATACACCTCCTATACACACCTATATTGTTGTTAGTTATTTAGAAATTGTATTTTAGTTAGTAGCTTGTGTGTTACATTAGAGACAGGCAGCTGCTGCAAGCTTACAGGTTTAGGCCTCAGGGGGGCCTTGCCTCTGTGGGCAGCTGTCCTCTGTTTATTTCTCTCATCTATACCAGTATTTCTGCTGTCCTTTACTAATAGTATTGTAGTTATACTGTACTAGGAGTAGGACACTCACTGACTGTCACTGTTTATAGGCTACTAGCTAGCTCCTGCGTGTGTGCACTCACTCACTGTCTGTGTGTACACACACTCTATTTCCTTCTGATTACTGATAGATTATTGTTAGTTAGTTGTACTTACTTACTACTTACTCTTACTGTACCCGTAGGGACACTCACTGTCACTGTTCATATAGGCTACTAGCTCCTGCGTGTGCGCACTGCACTCACTGTCTGAGTGTACACACACAACACACACTCTATTTCCTTCTGATCGCTGATTGATTATCGTAATTAGTTAGTTGTACTTACTGTTACTACTTACTCTTACTGTACTAGGAGTCTAGGACACTCAGTCACTGTCCATAGGCTACTAGCTCCTGCGTGCGTGCACTCACTGTCTGAGTGTACACACACCCACACTCCATTTCCTTCTGATCGCTGATTGATTATCGTAATTAGTTAGTTGTACTTACTGTTACTACTTACTCTTACTGTACTAGGAGTCTAGGACACTCAGTCACTGTCCATAGGCTACTAGCTCCTGCGTGCGTGCACTCACTGTCTGAGTGTACACACACCACCCACACTCCATTTCCTTCTGATCGCTGATTGATTATTGTAATTAGTTAGTTCTACTTACTGTTACTACTTACTCTTACTGTACTAGGAGTCTAGGACACTCAGTCACTGTGTTCATAGGCTACTAGCTCCTGCGTGCGTGCACTCACTGTCTGAGTGTACACACACCACCCACACTCCATTTCCTTCTGATCGCTGATTGATTATTGTAATTAGTTAGTTCTACTTACTGTTACTACTTACTCTTACTGTACTAGGAGTCTAGGACACTCAGTCACTGTGTTCATAGGCTACTAGCTCCTGCGTGCGTGCACTCACTGTCTGAGTGTACACACACCCACACTCCATTTCCTTCTGATCGCTGATTGATTATTGTAATTAGTTAGTTCTACTTACTGTTACTACTTACTCTTACTGTACTAGGAGTCTAGGACACTCAGTCACTGTGTTCATAGGCTACTAGCTCCTGCGTGCGTGCACTCACTGTCTGAGTGTACACACACCCACACTCCATTTCCTTCTGATCGCTGATTGATTATTGTAATTAGTTAGTTCTACTTACTGTTACTACTTACTCTTACTGTACTAGGAGTCTAGGACACTCAGTCACTGTGTTCATAGGCTACTAGCTCCTGCGTGCGTGCACTCACTGTCTGAGTGTACACACACTAAATTTACTTGTGATTACTACTGATTATTGTAACTGCTAGTTGTACTTCCTGACTGTTACTACTTACTTACTGTACTAGGGGACACTCACTCAGTCACCTCACCAACCAACCCACTCCATTAAAGTACCCCACTTTTCACCCGCCCTTTTAAAAAACGTTTGTCTATACGCCCAAAACATTGAAGATGTCTGGAAGTGGCAGCCAGCGCGGTTTGGGCAAGGGGAAGGGCAGCAAGGGAATCAGGAGGAGAGGGAGCAGCATTGTGGCAAGCCACCATGCACAGTTCCGCAGCAGCAGCAGCAGCGTCAGTGGCTAACATTCCTCCCATAGCCACTGGCCGTGGACGCCTTGGGCGCCGCCCAGCAGGAGCATCTGCAACTCACGCTGCAGAGACACAGCAGCAGCAGCGTGTAGCACCTGCTCCCATTTTCCTCCAGCCGGGTCGGAAACGTCCCATTGAGGAAAAGGATGCAGACACTGTGGTGCAACTCATGACGGAGGATGAGCAGCCCGCCATCAGCTCTGCATCCGAGGCCTCCACCCTCACCACCACCACCACCACCACCACCCCTGTTCGCAGCAGCCGCCCAGCAGGGCCTGGGGAGGAGGCCAGTTCACCATCAGTCGCCGACCTGTCACTCAGCAGTCTTTTTACCCCAGGCACCATCAGGGTATTGTCTGCTGTTGTTGGCGATTTTGAGGAGGAGATGCTGATGGGCACTTTGGGGGAGGAGGGATTGGACAGCAAGACTGTGGCGACAGTCAAGCGTCCCATCCATGCATCAGGAGAGGAGTTTGGGGGGTCATCATCCCAGCAGGACATGTTTCAGGAGGGGCATGTTGATGATGACCCGGTGACAGACAGAGACTGGGTGCCACCACCTCCAGGGGATGTCGTCCTCAGCAGCTCTGAGGAGGAGGAGGAGGATGCGCTTGTGGGCCTTGCAAGGAGGCGCATCATTGCAAGCATTGGCAGCGTCCCACAGCCTGCTGGTGTCTCAGGCTCAGCAGCAGCAGCAGCAGCATCAGCCAGTACCACCACCAGCCGCACCCAAGCCCCCCCCCCCAACCACCACAGGGAGACAGGCAGCAGCGCTTCCATGCCGTAGGGGGAAGTTTCTGTCACCAATCTGGCGGTTTTTCACCATGCCCACTGTGTACAGCAAGTACGCCACTTGCAACCACTGTCAGCGGAAGTTGAGCAGAGGTGCAGACCCCTTAAAGTTCAGCACCAGCTCGCTCATCAACCACCTTGCGGCTAAACATTTCCACCAGCATGAGGAGTTCCAGAGGCTGAAGGCATCTGCTGCTGGCAGTGGCACCACACCCATCACTGCACAGCCTTCAGCAGCAGCAGCAGCAACAGCAGCCACCCGCCCTCCTGCTCCTCCAGCAGCACCAGCAGGAGTGCGGAAACGCACTGCTCCTCCCCCCTCTGCAACTCCTGCCGCCGACACTGAGGCCTGTTCTGGAAGCCAGTCCTCAGTGGCCTCCTCTGCTGTGTCTGCTGATTCCCGTGTCAGCAAAAGGCCACGCCAGAGCCTTTTGAGCGAGTCCTTCCAGGGGGTGGTTAGGGCTCTGCCTCCCAGCAGCCGTCGCGTGCGGCAGCTGAACGGCTTGCTGGCACGGGCCATGTGCTCCCAACTCCTGCCGTACACGCTCGTGCAGGAGGGGAGCGACATTCGTGCGCTGCTTGCTTGCGCAGCCCCAGACTGGCAGCTCCCCAGCAGACACTTCTTTGCCCGCAAGGCCATTCCTGCACTGCACCGCTTTGTGATGGCCAATGTGGAGCGAGGGCTGGAGCACGCGGTTGGTGAAAGGGTCCACGTCACCATGGACTCCTGGAGCAGCCGCTTCGGGACAGGCCGCTACCTGTCCTTCACTGTCCACTGGGTCAGCTTGGTGGAAGGGGGTGAGGATGGGAGAGCAGCAGCGGGCACAGCAGCAGCAGCAACACAGTGGGTGGTGCCACCCCGCAGGGTCAGGGGAACTGCAGCAGGTTCCTCCGATCCTCTGCCATCCTCCGGCACACCTGGCCAAACCCCCCGCCTCAGCAGCAGCGTGAAGGCCCGCCACTGCCAAGCGCTGCTGCACTTGGTCAGCCTTGGGAAGACCAAGCTGACGGCAACCCATGTGTTGGCCAAACTCCAGGAGCAGGAGAGGATTTGGCTGACCCCCAGAGGCCTCAGAGTCGGAGAGGTGGTGGCCGACAATGGGGCCAATCTGGTTGCCGCAATAGACAGGGGAAACCTGACCCACATCCCCTGTCTTGCCCACGTGCTGAACCTGGTGGTGCAGAAGTTCCTGCGCACCTACCAGGGGATGGGCGAACTGCTGGAAACGGCAAGGAATGTTGTGCGTCACTTCCGGCGCTCGGCTGCAGCCTGTGCGAGCCTGGAAGACGTGCAAAAGGAGCTGGATCTGCCATGTCTTTGGGGGAGACTGCCGTCTGCTGGAGAGTGTTGTGTGGTACGGGAGGTACATCGACGACCTTTTAATTATCCTGAGGGGTGATATTTCCAGTGCAGCCTCCTTAGTTGAATACTTCAACCAAAATACATTGAACTTGCAGTTCACGCATACGGTTGACATCATGTCGATTAACTATTTGGATGTCACTTTGAGTGGGGATGGTGTATCTGGACAGATCAACACCTCCACCTATAGAAAACCGTGTGGTGGCAACACAACCCTCAGGGCAAACAGCTGTCATCCAGCTCACACTATTCGTGGCATTCCTGTTGGTGAATTCACCAGAGCAAGGCGTAATTGCTCGAAGGATGAAAATCTGAAGAGTGAGCTTGATGTCGTTGAGAAACGCCTGAGGGCACGAGGCTACCCGTCATGGTCTATTGGCAGAGGGAGATCTAAAGCCATGCAGAGAACCCAGACTGATTTGTTACAGAGTGACGGTCATTTAGTCCGCGACACATATAAACCTACGTTTGTGACTACCTACTCAGCTGAGTACAGGCGGGTGACTGATATCATCTCCAAGTATCTTCCTATTTTGGAGGGGGATGAAGGTCTCTCGCCTGTTCTGAGAAATGGAGTCAGGTTTTCTAGTCGGCGGGCCCCCACTTTGGGACAAATCCTTTCCCCTAGTTTATTCACGTCTAGTGCCTCGACGGACACTTGGCTGACAGTTAAGGGCTCCTACAAGTGTGGGATAGCCACATGTAGATACTGCCACCTTCATAATAAAACCAGGACGGCTGTCTCTGTCTCTAATGGCCATACTTATAGCCTCAAGCAGTTCATTAATTGTGGCACACGCTATGTTATTTATCTTATTGACTGCACTCTTTGTTCCCTCCAATATGTTGGGTGTTCCACCAGGCCTATGAGACAGAGAATAGCCGAACATTATCTAGGGGCAGGGTGGTCTTCCACTCATATTTCAAACGTGGCTAAGCATTTTAGGGAAGTGCACGGGGGTGACATGATGGGTTTCCGGTTTCAGGGGTTAGAGAAGGTTATGTTATCAAGAAGAGGTGGTGACCTATATAAGATCCTTCTCAAAAGAGAAGCCATGTGGATATACCGTTTGGGGACGAGGTCGCCCCATGGTCTTAATGCCAGGTGGGACCTGGCCTTTATCACTCAGTGACTCTTTTTCCCTCTTCTCCCCCCTTCCTTCCCCCCTTTTCCCCTCCCCCCCCTTTTTTTTCTCTTCCTCCCCCCTTCTTCCCTTCTCTTCTCCCTCCCCCCCTTTCTTTCCCTTAAACCCTATTGCCGGCTAGTGATACCCGTGTATGATCATATACAGTTGACTTATCACGCTTTTCCAGTCATATTTTAATCTTTTATATTTTGTATTTTGCAATTTCATATGTGAACAATATTTTATCTTCTTGTACACAGCATTTTGTATTGTGGCAGATGGTAGGGATCTAGTATCTGTTTATCACTGTGAAAGATTGCCTTTCTTCCCACCTCCATTTGGGGGAGGGATTTTGGAAGGCGGATTCATGACTCCCTCCTATTTATAGGGGGTGTTGCCATTTTTTAAACCAGCTATGATTAAGAGCTGAGAGAGCTCGAAACATGTCAGCAATTTGATGCATGTGTCTATTTTATATTGGATACGTCCTGAATAAAGACATACATCTAGAATCCTGAACTGGTGCGGACCTCCTCCTTGACATATACTGTGGGCCTTGCTGACCTGATCCTGCACAGTACAGCGATTGGTGGGTAGAGCGGTGTGTACACCAACGTTCACTTCCGGCGCTCGGCTGCAGCCTGTGCGAGCCTGGAAGACGTGCAAAAGGAGCTGGATCTGCCACGCCATCGGCTGATCCTTGACGTTCCGACTCGCTGGAACTCCACCCTGGCGATGTTGGAGCGTCTGGTTGAACAGAGGCACGCTGTCAAACAGTACCTTGCCCTGGCCACTGTTTCCGCAGCTCAGAGAAGGGACAAGACCAGCAACATCCCGTCCATCGTCCCCGATGATGACTGGAGGCACATGCAGCAGGTGTGCTTAGTGCTGGCTCCCTTCCTGCAGGCCACAAACATGGTGAGCAGGGACCATGCTATGGTCTGCGAGTGGGTGCCCCTGGTTTCTCTGCTGAACAGGGCCCTCGATGCTTTGCTGGAACAGGGAGCGGCAGCCTTGGACCAGCAGGAGCGGCAACCAGCTGCGCAGTCCACCTCTGAGGGGGAGGAGGAGGAGGACTTGGTGGAGGTCCCTGACCTGGCTGCTGATGAGGGGGATCAGCACAGCGCAGCTGAGTTGGTGCGGGGGTGGAGAGAGGATGAGGCGGCAGAGGAGGAGGATGAGGACAGCACTGACGTCGATGTGCCAGCAGACGTGGCCCGCCTCTTCCCAATGGCAGCGCACATGCTGACGTGCCTGCGCAGGGACCCCAGGGTGATCCAGATGAAGCAGAGGGAGGACATCTGGATCAGCATGATGTTGGACCCACGCCTCAAGGGGAAGTTGAGCCAGTTCCTGCCGCCTGCAGGAGGAGACCCAGCGCAACAAATAAGGAGCTTGCAGCAGGCCCTTGTTGAGCGCTTGGAGGAAGCCTTCCCCCAGCCTTCCACCCCCACTGTCCAGCAGCCAGCACAGAGGCAGCAGCAGGTGCCTGCATCCAGCAGCAGCAAGCGCCCCACAGACCTGCTGTCTCTCAGCCACGAGCTCTACAGGACTGTAGAGGCTCCGGCAGCAGTGACTAGAGAGGAGATGCATGCAGCAGCATCCTCCTCCGGTCACAGCCAGCGCCTGACCCGCATGGTGGCTGACTACATGGGGTCGTACAGCGGGCTTGACAGCAATGCCCCTGTTGATCCCATGGAGTATTGGGTCAAGCGCATGGAGATCTGGAGCGAGCTGGCGCAGTACGCCCTGGAAGTGCTGTCCTGCCCCCCTTCCAGCGTGCTGTCCGAGCGCTGCTTCAGTGCAGCTGGTGGCGTGGTCACCGAGAAACGCTCACGTCTGTCTCACAAGTCTGTGGACAGACTGACGTTTCTCAAGATGAACCAGGCGTGGGTGGAAGGCGAGTTCCTGGCCCCTGTTGTCGGCGAGAGGGGGACATGAACTGGCTGCCGGAACCATCGTTAATGTGCCTTACCACCCTTTACCACCTCCTGGCTCCTGCTCACTAAGCCAGCCTGGTTCACTTTGACTATTACGTCGCCTGCAGCCACACATTTTACACCTACAGTGGGCTGCTGTGTACTGCCCTTCTGCTGTCTGTCTGTGTTTCCCACTGCCAGGGTACACAGAATTACCTTCTTCTGCTGCCACTCTGCCACCAGCTATTACGTCAAACAATAGCTATATTGGTTGCAAAACCAAAACCAAACAAACCATTTAAAAAAAAAAAGGTTTAATTTTTCTGAGGTGCCCGGGTTGAAAACTGTGTTGTTCCAGTTGTGTATTGGACACAATGTGGGCTGCACGACCGCTGTCTGGGACCTCCTGTTGTGTTTATTTACAGCCCTGGTATCACCGCTAGGTACCAGGGCTATTATGTCACGCTGCCTACCTGCTGCCACACTCACACTGCTCCTCCATACCTCCTCCTGCTGCTGCTGCTGCTGTCTGTCTGTGTTTCCCACTGCCAGGGTACACAGATGATTTACCTTCTGCTGCCACTCTGCCACCAGCTATTACGTCAAACAATAGCTGCTCGCCTACTCCTCCATTCCTCCTCCTGCTGCTGCTGTCTGTCTGTGTTTCCAACTGCCAGGGTACACAGATGATTTACCTTCTGCTGCCACTCTGCCACCAGCTATTACGTTAAACAATAGCTGCTCGCCTACTCCTCCATTCCTCCTCCTGCTGCTGCTGTCTGTCTGTGTTTCCCACTGCTAGGGTACACAGATGATTTACCTTCTGCTGCCACTCTGCCACCAGCTATTACGTCAAACAATAGCTGCTCGCCTACTCCTCCATTCCTCCTCCTGCTGCTGCTGTCTGTCTGTGTTTCCCACTGCCAGGGTACACAGAATTACCTTCTTCTGCTGCCACTCTGCCACCAGCTATTACGTCAAACAATAGCTATATTGGTTGTAAAACCAAAAACCAAAAAACCATAAAAAAAAAAAAAGGTTTAATTTTTCTGAGGTGCCCGGGTTGAAAACTGTGTTGTCCCAGTTGTGTATTGGACACAATGTGGGCTGCACGACCGCTGTCTGGGACCTCCTGTTGTGTTTATTTACAGCCCTGGTATCACCGCTAGGTACCAGGGCTATTATGTCACGCTGCCTACCTGCTGCCACACTCACACTGCTCCTCCATACCTCCTCCTGCTGCTGCTGCTGCTGTCTGTCTGTGTTTCCCACTGCCAGGGTACACTACACAGATGATTTACCTTCTGCTGCCACTCTGCCACCAGCTATTACGTCAAACAATAGCTGCTCGCCTACTCCTCCATTCCTCCTGCTGCTGTTGCTGTCTGTCTGTGTTTCCCACTGCCAGGGTACACAGAATTACCTTCTGCTGCCACTCTGCCACCAGCTATTACGTCAAACAATAGCTATATTGGTTGCAAAACCAAAACCAAACAAACCATTAAAAAAAAAAAAAAGGTTTAATTTTTCTGAGGTGCCCGGGTTGAAAACTGTGTTGTCCCAGTTGTGTATTGGACACAATGTGGGCTGCACGACCGCTGTCTGGGACCTCCTGTTGTGTTTATTTACAGCCCTGGTATCACCGCTAGGTACCAGGGCTATTATGTCACGCTGCCTACCTGCTGCCACACTCACACTGCTCCTCCATACCTCCTCCTGCTGCTGCTGCTGCTGTCTGTCTGTGTTTCCCACTGCCAGGGTACACTACACAGATGATTTACCTTCTGCTGCCACTCTGCCACCAGCTATTACGTCAAACAATAGCTGCTCGCCTACTCCTCCATTCCTCCTGCTGCTGTTGCTGTCTGTCTGTGTTTCCCACTGCCAGGGTACACAGAATTACCTTCTGCTGCCACTCTGCCACCAGCTATTACGTCAAACAATAGCTATATTGGTTGCAAAACCAAAACCAAACAAACCATTAAAAAAAAAAAAAAGGTTTAATTTTTCTGAGGTGCCCGGGTTGAAAACTGTGTTGTCCCAGTTGTGTATTGGACACAATGTGGGCTGCACGACCGCTGTCTGGGACCTCCTGTTGTGTTTATTTACAGCCCTGGTATCACCGCTAGGTACCAGGGCTATTATGTCACGCTGCCTACCTGCTGCCACACTCACACTGCTCCTCCATACCTCCTCCTGCTGCTGCTGCTGCTGTCTGTCTGTGTTTCCCACTGCCAGGGTACACAGATGATTTACCTTCTGCTGCCACTCTGCCACCAGCTATTACGTCAAACAATAGCTGCTCACATTACTCCTCCATTCCTCCTGCTGCTGTTGCTGTCTGTCTGTGTTTCCCACTGCCAGGGTACACAGAATTACCTTCTGCTGCCACTCTGCCACCAGCTATTACGTCAAACAATAGCTATATTGGTTGCAAAACCAAAACCAAACAAACCATTAAAAAAAAAAAAGGTTTAATTTTTCTGAGGTGCCCGGGTTGAAAACTGTGTTGTCCCAGTTGTGTATTGGACACAATGTGGGCTGCACGACCGCTGTCTGGGACCTCCTGTTGTGTTTATTTACAGCCCTGGTATCACCGCTAGGTACCAGGGCTATTATGTCACGGCGAGCTGCCTGCCTCATTGACTGCCTGCTGCCACACACTCATCCTCCTCCTCCTGCTGCTGAATTTACCTCCTGCTGTCTTTGTGTTTCCACTGCCAGGGAGCACATACAATGGCGCTTCCAACATGCGTGCGCCCACCAGCTATTTGTTACGCTCAAAAATAGCTGCATTTCTTTAAAAAAAAAATTGAAAAGAGAAATACGTGAAGAAGAAGAAGACGATATTGAAAAAGAAGGAGAAGGAGAAGATGAAGATGAAGAAGAAGATGAAGAAGAAGATGAAGAAGATGATGAAGAAGAAGATGAAAAAGAAGAAGAAGATGAAGAAGATGAAGAAGATGAAGAAGAAGAAGATGAAGAAGAAGAAGATGAAGAAGAAGAAGAAGAAGAAGATGAAGAAGATGATGAAGAAGATGAAGAAGAAGAAGAAGAAGAAGAAGATGAAGAAGAAGAAGATGAAGAAGAAGAAGAAGATGAAGAAGAAGAAGATGAAGAAGATGAAGATGAAGAAGAAGAAGAAGATGAAGATGAAGAAGAAAAAGAAGATGAAGAAGATGAAGAAGAAGAAGAAGAAGAAGATGATGAAGAAGAAGAAGAAGATGATGAAGAAGAAGAAGAAGAAGAAGAAGAAGAAGACAATATAGAAGAAGAAGAAGAAGAAGAAGAAGAAGAAGAAGATCTAGAAGAAGAAGAAGAAAGATAAAGAAGAAGAAGAACAAGTATATACAGTAACACTACTGAACAAAATTAAGGACACAACTTCTCTTTCCACATTTTTTTTTAAAGGAACATCCCCACATAATCACTTGCTGTTGTTACTTGGAAAAAAAGATGTTTCTTGCATCATTCACCCTCAAAACAAGTGTTGGAAGCTATTTAAGGCCAATTCGAATAGTCAGCTCGAATAGTGAGCTCGAATACCGACTCGAATAGTGAGCTCAAAGTCCGAGGTCGAATCGAATAGTAAAAATTATTCGACTCGAATATTCGACTGACCTCGAATAATTTACTATTCGAATTCGACCAAACTCGAATTTTAAAAAGGGGTATTTGAGCATCACTAATAAAAACACATAAGGGGGGACCCTTATATCCGGGACATAAAAACACATAAGGGGGGACCCTTATATCCGGGACACAAAAACACATAAGGGGGGACCCTTATATCCAGGCCTTAAAAACACGTAAGGGGGTATCCTTATATCCGGGACATAAAAACACATAAGGGGGACCCTTATATCCGGGACATAAAAACACATAAGGGGGGACCCTTATATCCGGGACATAAAAACACGTAAGGGGGGACCCTTATATCCGGGACATAAAAACACATAAGGGGGGACCCTTATATCCTGGACATAAAAACACATAAGGGGGACCCTTATATCCGGGACATAAAAACACATAAGGGGGGACACTGATTTTCGGGACATAAAAACACATAAGGGGGGACCCTTATATCCGGGACATAAAAACACATAAGGGGGGACCCTTATATCCGGGACATAAAAACACATAAGGGGGGACCCTTATATCCAGGCCTTAAAAACATGTAAGGGGGTATCCTTATATCCGGGACATAAAAACACATAAGGGGGACCCTTATATCCGGGACATAAAAACACATAAGGGGGGACCCTTATATCCGGGACATAAAAACACGTAAGGGGGCACACTTATTTCTGGGACATAAAAACGCATAAGGGGGGACCCTTATATCCGGGACATAAAAACACATAAGGGGGGACCCTTATATCCGGGACATAAAAACACGTAAGGGGGGACACTTATTTCTGGGACATAAAAACACATAAGGGGGGACCCTTGTATCCGGGACA
Source organism: Hyperolius riggenbachi (assembly GCF_040937935.1). NCBI lineage: Eukaryota > Metazoa > Chordata > Amphibia > Anura > Hyperoliidae > Hyperolius > Hyperolius riggenbachi. The sequence continues at coordinate 185,260,644 of NC_090656.1, forward strand.
TAAAAACACGTAAGGGGGGACCCTTATATCCTGGACATAAAAACACATAAGGGGGGACCCTTATATCCGGGACATAAAAACACATAAGGTGGGACCCATATATTCATGACATAAAACACATAAGGGGGCCCTTATATCCGGGACATAAAAACATATAAGGGGGGACCCTTATATCCGGGATATATAAACACATAAGGGGGGACCCTTATATTCGGGACATAAAAACACATAAGGGGGGACCCTTATATCCTGGACATAAAAACACGGGGCAACGGGGTATCAGATATATCGGGGTACAGAATCAGGAGGCAGAAACAGAGTCTAGGAGCGAGCCGGGGTTCGGCAACGGAGTATCAGAAATAACGAGGTACAAGATCAAAGTTCAGAAGAGTAGTCAAGGCAGGCAAGAAGTCATAACAAATAATCACAATCAAACTAGTACTTTAAGCTATCAACAAATCTAGCTTTAGTGTAGGATTACAGCTCCAGCTGGTCCCGGCACACTAACGGATCTGATTAACGGATCTGGGTGCTCCCACGTATGTGAACGCAACGCCAGACACCAGAGAAGTGAACAGCCGGCAGTATATATACTCAAATGTTCCCCCAGCACCTCCCTCAGAGATGAGCCAATGAGGTGCAGAATCCGGGTCAGCTGACCAGCCTGGTCAGCTGACTCCCCTCTACCTGTCATAAATCTCCCTTGAGTGCGCGCGCGCGCGCGCGTCACTCTGAATACTGAGGGACTACGAGTCCCAGCCAGCGCAGCCCCGCTCAGCGGTGACTCCGCAGCGAGGACCGGCGGGCTACTCGCCGCACCCAACGCGGCGGTTTCGCCGCGTTCTGCGGCCTCATGCACGGAGGCAGCCGCCTCATGATGCGAGGAGGCGGCTGCCTCTCCGTGCGAGACAAGGCTGAGTGCGGAAGGAGCCGCCCGCCGCCGGCTCATGGCGGCGGCTCCTCCGCGCTTTCTCACAGTACCCCCCCCCCCGAGGAGTGGACTCCGGACAGCTCCTTCCAGGTTTCCCTGGATGTGCAGCATGGAACTCTCTCACCAACTCGTCCGCATGCATGCGGTTCCCAGGCACCCATTGCCTCTCCTCAATGCCGTACCCCTTCCAATGTACGAGATATTGCACCGAGTTCTGTACAGTACGTGAATCAATTATCTTCTCCACCTCGTATTCAGGTTGGGCATCTACCAACACAGGAGGGGGAGGAGTGGGACCCACCTGGACCGCTGGCTTAAGAAGGGAAACATGAAAAGACCTTACCCCCCGCATGCTAGTGGGAAGTTCGACAGTATAAGTAACATTGTTGATCTTCTTGGTTATCGGAAATGGACCCACAAACCTGGGACCAAGCTTATTAGAAGGTTGTTTTAGGGCCAAGTGACGTGTGGACACCCAAACCGGGTCTCCTGGTTGGAACCTCCACTCCACCGACCGTCTCTTGTCGGCTTGACCCTTCTGACTCAAAAAGGCCTTCTCCAAGTTATTTCTTACTGTCGCCCACAGATCCTTGAATGACCTTTGCCAGACCTCCAGGGCTGGAAACGGAGTGGAGGCTATAGGCAATGGGGAAAATTTGGGTAATCTTCCCGTCACTACTTGAAAGGGCGAAAAACCGGAGGATGAGTTTTTTAAATTATTTTGGGCAAATTCTGCAAACGGCAGAAATCTGACCCAATCGTCCTGTGCTTCAGCTACATAACACCTTAAGAACTGCTCTAATGATTGATTTATTCTCTCAGTCTGGCCGTTGGTCTGAGGGTGATATCCAGACGAGAAGGACAGTTTTATGTCCATGAGCTGGCAAAAAGCTTTCCAAAAACGTGAGACGAACTGAACTCCCCTGTCTGAAACTATGTTTTCGGGAATACCATGCAATCGAAAGACATGCGTAATGAACAACTCGGCCAGTTCTTGAGCGGAGGGGAGTCCTTTTAGGGGTACAAAATGGGCCATCTTGCTAAAACGGTCGACCACGACCCAAATGACCGTCATTCCCTCAGACCTGGGCAGCTCGCCTACAAAATCCATGGACAGGTGGGTCCACGGTTCAGTTGGGGTGGGCAATGACTGCAAGGTACCGACAGGTGCCAACCGGGAGGGTTTACTCTTGGCACATGTCACACACTCCTTCACATATTCCTTGCAATCCGCTGCCAGAGAAGGCCACCAGGCGCATCTGGCTACTAAATCCTGTGTTCTGGATGCCCCCGGATGCCCTGCATTCTTATGTGCGTGGAACATCTCTAGAACCTGAAGGCGAAACGGCAGAGGAACGAACAGAACCCCTGCGGGCTTCCCTTCCGGGATGTCCTGCTGAAAGGGACTCAGCGTCTCCTTCCAATCCTCCCAAGTTCCAGTGGCTGCCAGTATCAATCTCTGAGGAATAATGGTCTCAGGAACGGAGGACTGTGCTGTCTCTGCCTCAAAGCATCTGGACAAGGCATCTGCCTTAACATTCTTGCTCCCCGGGGTATATGTAATGATGAAGGTGAACCTGGAGAAAAATAGCGACCATCGAGCCTGACGAGGGCTCAACCTCTTAGCCCCCTCGATGTATTCTAAGTTCTTATGATCGGTGTAAACTGTAATGGTATGCTCAGCTCCTTCTAACCAATGTCGCCATTCCTCGAAAGCTAATTTGATGGCCAGGAGCTCCCTATTACCAATATCATAATTCCTCTCTGCAGGGGAAAACCTGCGGGAGAAGTAAGCGCAAGGGTGCATTCTACCTTGCAAGCCTGATCGCTGAGACAGCACAGCCCCCACTCCTACCTCTGAAGCATCCACCTCCACAATGAACGGGAAGGACGTATCCACATGTCTGAGGATGGGTGCTGAACAGAATAGGCCCTTCAGAGTGGAAAAAGCATGTACAGCCTCAGGAGACCAGTGAGTTGTATCTGCCCCTTTCCTAGTGAGACTTGTAAGGGGAGAAATGACTGTGGAATACCCCTTTATAAACCGTCTATAGTAATTGGCAAAGCCAAGAAAACGCTGAAGAGGTTTTAACCCTACCGGCTGTGGCCACTCCAGCACAGCCGAAACCTTGGCAGGATCCATAGACAGGCCTGTGGTGGAAATTATATACCCCAAGAAGGCGACGGACGTTACTTCAAAGATACATTTTTCAAGTTTTGCATATAAGAAGTTCTGCCTCAACAGATTCAAAACAAACCTCACATGGTCTCTATGTTCAGAGAGGTTGTTGGAGAAGATAAGAATATCATCAAGATAGACTAAAACAAATTTCCCCAACACCTCTCTGAATACCTCGTTAATGAGTTCCTGGAAGACGGCCGGGGCATTACAGAGCCCGAAGGGCATCACCAGGTACTCGTAATGCCCGTCTGGTGTATTAAAGGCCGTCTTCCACTCATCGCCCTTTCTTATTCGTATCAAGTTATACGCGCCCCGCAAATCTAGTTTAGAGAAGATTTTAGCGTCTGTAATTTGTGTGAACAAATCGTCTATCAGTGGCAGGGGATAGCGGTTCTTGACTGTAATTTTGTTAAGGCCGCGATAATCAATGCAGGGTCGCAGGCCTCCATCTTTCTTTTTAACAAAAAAGAAACCAGCTCCAGCAGGTGACCGAGACGGCCGAATGAACCCTTTGGCCAAGTTTTCACGTATATAATCCTGCATGGCTATTTTTTCGGGTCCCGACAGGTTGTACAAATGACCCCAGGGAGGTACACATCCTGAACGGAGGTCAATGGGACAATCGAAAGGGCGATGTGGGGGTAACCTGTCTGCTGCTTTGGGACAGAACACGTCGGAATACTCGGAATATTGGTCAGGTACCCCTTCCACCTGAACTCTGGTTTGCCCCAGGGTCAGCTTCCCCAAACACTGCTGAAAACAACGAGGTGACCAAGTGGTTAACTGCCCTGTGGCCCAATCAATTTGAGGTGAGTGGAGTTGCAACCAGGGCATGCCTAGGATGATAGTGGAGGTTGACATGTGCAATACAAAAAATGATAATTGTTCCCCATGAAGTACCCCTATAGTGACTTTCACCTCTGGAGTCTGTGACAGCGGGTGCTCCCGTTGCAGCGGGGAATCGTCCACCGCCGTGACCTGAATGGGGGGATTCACTGAAATGAGGGGAATACCCAACTCCTGAGCAAATGCAAAATTCATAAAATTAGCCGCTGAGCCGGAATCAATAAATGCTTCAGTGGCTACTGACTTATTCTCCCATGTAATCGTACAGGGGAGAAGCAGTTTCTTCTCTTTAAGGGGTGAAAATTGGGTGCCTAGGGTGTCACCCCCCACTACTCCTAGGCAGACCCGTTTCCCGACCTGTTAGGACAGTTTCGCACCCTATGCCCTGCCTCTGCACAATATAGGCACAGTTGTTCCGTCATTCTCCTCCTCCGCTCCACCTGGGTCAGTTTTGACCGACCAATTTGCATTGGCTTTGGTGGAGGCAAGGCCGGAGAGGTTGAGACAGGCGGAGTTATTGTTACTGGCGATGCAACAGCCGGTACAGTATACGAGGTCACCCTGACCCGGTGACTACTCCTAGCCTGCCTCTGATGACGTAGCCTGCGATCTACTCGTATGGCCGACGATATGGCCTCGTCTACTGTCTTGGGCTCAGGCACAGTCAACATTAGGTCGGAGACCTCTTCCGACAACCCAGACAGGAAGTAGTCCATGAGGGCAAAATTATCAAATCTCGAGGTGACCGACCACCTACGGAACTCTGCCGCATAATCCTCGACCGACCCTCTGCCTTGCCGCAAAAGCTTGAGTTTCCGCTCTGAGGTCACAGCAAGGTCAGGGTCGTCGTAGATTATGGCCATGGCCTTAAAGAACTCGTCTACCGAAGTCAGAGCGGTATCGGTAGCAGGCAAGTTATATGCCCAGGACTGGGAGTCCCCAGTCAACAAGGTTTTAATAAAGATGACCCGTTGGGCCTCAGTCCCCGAGGATCGGGGTCTCAATTCAAAATACGACAACACTCTACTCCTGAAATTCCGGAAGTCAGACTTGTGGCCGGAAAACTTATCAGGCACAGGCATGCGTATGTCATCACTATGAGGGGATCGCACTGAATCAACTGATGTCTGGAGGGTTCTCACAGAGCCTGATAAGGCATCAATTAAGGCTTTGTGCTGGCTTAATGATTGATGAATGCTATCCACCGAAGTGGCAAGCATAGTCAGAGGATCAGTGCGTTCCATCAGTGTTTTGGTCTGGCGTTCTGTAACGCTCGGTGAAGCACAGAGAGGTCTGATGACCGATGACCTGCAGCGTCACGGGGAATACAGACGTATACCAGATTATATGTGATCTGCAGTATCACCGATAATCCAATATACCAGCTAACCTCTGTTCACCGGAGTAGAGTGTAGTGTTTTGGTGTAACAGTAACACTTAGAGGACTAGACCTCAGTACAGTAAGACGTACCGTACAGATTACTTCCGCACCCCTGAACTCTCCAAGACGGGAGGAGTCAGACTGTTAGCAAGAAGTATCTTCTGAAAGTCACCCTCAAGCGGAAGGGTTACTAACAGAACGAAGAACCTCCTCCAATGATGAGGTCGGTTCTCGAGGTCGGACAAGCCAGGTCGTACACACACGGACAGATAAAGTACAAGATCGAGAGGCAGAGGCGTAGTCAAAGTACAGGCAGGGTTCGGCAACGGGGTATCAGATATATCGGGGTACAGAATCAGGAGGCAGAAACAGAGTCTAGGAGCGAGCCGGGGTTCGGCAACGGAGTATCAGAAATAACGAGGTACAAGATCAAAGTTCAGAAGAGTAGTCAAGGCAGGCAAGAAGTCATAACAAATAATCACAATCAAACTAGTACTTTAAGCTATCAACAAATCTAGCTTTAGTGTAGGATTACAGCTCCAGCTGGTCCCGGCACACTAACGGATCTGATTAACGGATCTGGGTGCTCCCACGTATGTGAACGCAACGCCAGACACCAGAGAAGTGAACAGCCGGCAGTATATATACTCAAATGTTCCCCCAGCACCTCCCTCAGAGATGAGCCAATGAGGTGCAGAATCCGGGTCAGCTGACCAGCCTGGTCAGCTGACTCCCCTCTACCTGTCATAAATCTCCCTTGAGTGCGCGCGCGCGCGTCACTCTGAATACTGAGGGACTACGAGTCCCAGCCAGCGCAGCCCCGCTCAGCGGTGACTCCGCAGCGAGGACCGGCGGGCTACTCGCCGCACCCAACGCGGCGGTTTTGCCGCGTTCTGCGGCCTCATGCACGGAGGCAGCCGCCTCATGATGCGAGGAGGCGGCTGCCTCTCCGTGCGAGACAAGGCTGAGTGCGGAAGGAGCCGCCCGCCGCCGGCTCATGGCGGCGGCTCCTCCGCGCTTTCTCACAGGAGGACCCTTATATCCGGGACATAAAACCACATAAGGATGGACCCTTATATCCTGGACATAAAAACACGTAAGGGGGACCCTTATATCCGGGACATAAAAACACATAAGGGGGGACACTGATTTTCGGGACATAAAAACACATAAGGGGGGACCCTTATATCCGGGACATAAAAACACATAAGGGGGGACCCTTATATCCGGGACATAAAAACACGTAAGGGGGCACACTTATTTCTGGGACAAAAAAACACATAAGGGGGGACCCTTATATCCGGGACATAAAAACACATAAGGGGGGACCCTTATATCCGGGACATAAAAACACGTAAGAAGGGACACTTATTTCTGGGACATAAAAACACATAAGGGGGGACCCTTGTATCCGGGACATAAAAACACGTAAGGGGGGACCCTTATATCCTGGACATAAAAACACATAAGGGGGGACCCTTATATCCGGGACATAAAAACACATAAGGTGGGACCCATATATTCATGACATAAAACACATAAGGGGGCCCTTATATCCGGGACATAAAAACATATAAGGGGGGACCCTTATATCCGGGATATAAAAACACATAAGGGGGGACCCTTATATTCGGGACATAAAAACACATAAGGGGGGACCCTTATATCCTGGACCTTAAAAACACGTAAGGGGGTATCCTTACATCCGGAACATAAAAATACATAAGGGGGGACCCTTATATCCGGGACATAAAAACACATAAGGGGGGACCCTTGTATCCGGGACATAAAAACACATAAGGGGGGACCCTTATATCCTGGACATAAAAACACATAAGGGGGGACCCTTATATCCTGGACATAAAAACACATAAGGGGGGACCCTTATATCCGGGACATAAAAACACATAAGGTGGGACCCATATATTCATGACATAAAACACATAAGGGGGCCCTTATATCCGGGACATAAAAACACATAAGGGGGGACCCTTATATCCGGGACATAAAAACACATAAGGGGGGACCCTTATATCCGGGACATAAAAACACATAAGGGGGGACACTGATTTTCGGGACATAAAAACACATAAGGGGGGACCCTTATATCCGGGACATAAAAACACATAAGGGGGGACCCTTATATCCGGGACATAAAAACACGTAAGGGGGCACACTTATTTCTGGGACAAAAAAACACATAAGGGGGGACCCTTATATCCGGGACATAAAAACACATAAGGGGGGACCCTTATATCCGGGACATAAAAACACGTAAGGGGGGACACTTATTTCTGGGACATAAAAACACATAAGGGGGGACCCTTGTATCCGGGACATAAAAACACGTAAGGGGGGACCCTTATATCCTGGACATAAAAACACATAAGGGGGGACCCTTATATCCGGGACATAAAAACACATAAGGTGGGACCCATATATTCATGACATAAAACACATAAGGGGGCCCTTATATCCGGGACATAAAAACATATAAGGGGGGACCCTTATATCCGGGATATAAAAACACATAAGGGGGGACCCTTATATCCTGGACCTTAAAAACACGTAAGGGGGTATCCTTACATCCGTGACATAAAAATACATAAGGGGGGACCCTTATATCCGGGACATAAAAACACATAAGGGGGGACCCTTGTATCCGGGACATAAAAACACATAAGGGGGGACCCTTATATCCTGGACATAAAAACACATAAGGGGGGACCCTTATATCCTGGACATAAAAACACATAAGGGGGGACCCTTATATCCGGGACATAAAAACACATAAGGTGGGACCCATATATTCATGACATAAAACACATAAGGGGGCCCTTATATCCGGGACATAAAAACACATAAGGGGGGACCCCTATATCCGGGACATAAAAACACATAAGTGGGGACCCCTATATCCGGGCCTTAAAAACACGTAAGGGGGTATCCTTATATCCGGGACATAAAAATGCATAAGGGGGGACCCTTATATCCGGGACATAAAAACACATAAGGGGGGACCCTTATATCTCCGGGACATAAAAACACATAAGGGGGGACCCTTATATCCTGGACATAAAAACACATAAGGGGGGACCCTTATATCCGGGACATAAAAACACATAAGGGGGGACCCATATATCCGGGACATAAAAACACGTAAGGGGGGACCCTTATATCCGGGACATAAAAACACATAAGGGGGCCCCTTATATCCGGGACATAAAAACGTATAAGGGGGGAACCCTTATATCCAGGACATAAAAACACATAAGGGGGGACCCTAATATCCGGGACATAAAAACACGTAAGGGGTGACCCTTATATCCGGGACATAAAAACACATAAGGGGGGACCCTTATATCCGGGACATAAAAACACATAAGGGGGGACCCTTATATCCAGGACATAAAAACACATAAGGGGGGACCCTTATATCCGGGACATAAAAACACATTAGGGGGGACCCTTATATCCGGGACATAAAAACACATTAGGGGGGACCCTTATATCCGGGACATAAAAACACATAAGGGGGGACCCTTATATCCGGGACATAAAAACACGTAAGGGGGACCCTTATATCCGGGACATAAAAACACGTAAGGGGGGACCCTTATATCCGGGACATAAAAACACGTAAGGGGGGACCCTTATATCCGGGACATAAAAACACATAAGGTGGGACCCATATATTCATGACATAAAACACATAAGGGGGCCCTTATATTCGGGACATAAAAACACATAAGGGGGGACTCTTATATCCGGGACATAAAAACACATAAGGGGGGACCCTTATATCCGGGACACAAAAACACATAAGGTGGGACCCTTATATCCAGGCCTTAAAAACACGTAAGGGGGTATCCTTATATCCGGGACATAAAAACACATAAGGGGGGACCCTTATATCCGGGACATAAAAACACATAAGGGGGGACCCTTATATCCGGGACATAAAAACACGTAAGGGGGACCCTTATATCCGGGACATAAAAACACATAAGGGGGGACCCTTATATCCGGGACATAAAAACACATAAGGGGGACCCTTATATCCGGGACATAAAAACACATAAGGGGGGACACTGATTTTCGGGACATAAAAACACATAAGGGGGGACCCTTATATCCGGGACATAAAAACACATAAGGGGGGACCCTTATATCCGGGACATAAAAACACGTAAGGGGGGACACTTATTTCTGGGACATAAAAACACATAAGGGGGGACCCTTGTATCCGGGACATAAAAACACGTAAGGGGGGACCCTTATATCCTGGACATAAAAACACATAAGGGGGGACCCTTATATCCGGGACATAAAAACACATAAGGTGGGACCCATATATTCATGACATAAAACACATAAGGGGGCCCTTATATCCGGGACATAAAAACATATAAGGGGGGACCCTTATATCCGGGATATATAAACACATAAGGGGGGACCCTTATATTCGGGACATGAAAAAACACATAAGGGGGGACCCTTATATCCTGGACATAAAAACACATAAGGGGGGACCTTTATATCCGGGACATAAAAACACATAAGGTGGGACCCATATATTCATGACATAAAACACATAAAGAGGCCCTTATATCCGGGACATAAAAACACATAAGGGGGGACCCTTATATCCGGGACATAAAAACACGTAAGGGGGGACACTTATTTCTGGGACATAAAAACACATAAGGGGGGACCCTTGTATCCGGGACATAAAAACACGTAAGGGGGGACCCTTATATCCTGGACATAAAAACACATAAGGGGGGACCCTTATATCCGGGACATAAAAACACATAAGGTGGGACCCATATATTCATGACATAAAACACATAAGGGGGCCCTTATATCCGGGACATAAAAACATATAAGGGGGGACCCTTATATCCGGGATATATAAACACATAAGGGGGGACCCTTATATTCGGGACATAAAAACACTTAAGGGGGGACCCTTATATCCTGGACATAAAAACACATAAGGGGGGACCTTTATATCCGGGACATAAAAACACATAAGGTGGGACCCATATATTCATGACATAAAACACATAAAGGGGCCCTTATATCCGGGACATAAAAACACATAAGGGGGGACCCTTATATCCGGGCCTTAAAAACACATAAGGGGGTATCCTTATATCCGGGACATAAAAACACATAAGGGGGGACCCTTATATCCGGGACATAAAAACACATAAGGGGGGACCCTTATATCCGGGACATAAAAACACATAAGGGGGGACCCTTATATCCGGGACATAAAAACACATAAGGGGGGACCCTTATATCCGGGACATAAAAACACGTAAGGGGGGACCCTTATATCCGGGACATAAAAACACATAAGGGGGGACCCTTATATCCGGGACTTAAAAACACATAAGGGGGACTCTTATATCCGGGACATAAAAACACATAAGGGGGGACCCTTATATCCGGGACATAAAAATACGTAAGGGGGGACCCTTATATCCGGGACATAAAAACACATAAGGGGGGACCCTTATATCCGGGACATAAAAACACATAAGGGGGGACCCTTATATCCGGGACATAAAAACACATAAGGGGGGACCCTTATATCCGGGACATAAAAACACATAAGGGGGGACCCTTATATTCGGGACATAAAAACACATAAGGGGGGACCCTTATATCCGGGACATAAAAACACGTAAGGGGGGACCCTTATATCCGGGACATAAAAACACATAAGGGGGGACCCTTATATCCGGGACATAAAAACACGTAAGGGGGGACCCTTATATCCGGGACATAAAAACACATAAGGGGGGACCCTTATATCCGGGACATAAAAACACGTAAGGGGGGACCCTTATATCCGGGACATAAAAACACATAAGGGGGGACCCTTATATCCGGGACATAAAAACACATAAGGGGGGACCCTTATATCCAGGACATAAAAACACATAAGGGGGGACCCTTATATCCGGGACATAAAAACACATTAGGGGGGACCCTTATATCCGGGACATAAAAACACATTAGGGGGGACCCTTATATCCGGGACATAAAAACACATAAGGGGGGACCCTTATATCCGGGACATAAAAACACGTAAGGGGGACCCTTATATCCGGGACATAAAAACACGTAAGGGGGGACCCTTATATCCGGGACATAAAAACACGTAAGGGGGGACCCTTATATCCGGGACATAAAAACACATAAGGTGGGACCCATATATTCATGACATAAAACACATAAGGGGGCCCTTATATTCGGGACATAAAAACACATAAGGGGGGACTCTTATATCCGGGACATAAAAACACATAAGGGGGGACCCTTATATCCGGGACACAAAAACACATAAGGTGGGACCCTTATATCCAGGCCTTAAAAACACGTAAGGGGGTATCCTTATATCCGGGACATAAAAACACATAAGGGGGGACCCTTATATCCGGGACATAAAAACACATAAGGGGGGACCCTTATATCCGGGACATAAAAACACGTAAGGGGGACCCTTATATCCGGGACATAAAAACACATAAGGGGGGACCCTTATATCCGGGACATAAAAACACATAAGGGGGACCCTTATATCCGGGACATAAAAACACATAAGGGGGGACACTGATTTTCGGGACATAAAAACACATAAGGGGGGACCCTTATATCCGGGACATAAAAACACATAAGGGGGGACCCTTATATCCGGGACATAAAAACACGTAAGGGGGGACACTTATTTCTGGGACATAAAAACACATAAGGGGGGACCCTTGTATCCGGGACATAAAAACACGTAAGGGGGGACCCTTATATCCTGGACATAAAAACACATAAGGGGGGACCCTTATATCCGGGACATAAAAACACATAAGGTGGGACCCATATATTCATGACATAAAACACATAAGGGGGCCCTTATATCCGGGACATAAAAACATATAAGGGGGGACCCTTATATCCGGGATATATAAACACATAAGGGGGGACCCTTATATTCGGGACATGAAAAAACACATAAGGGGGGACCCTTATATCCTGGACATAAAAACACATAAGGGGGGACCTTTATATCCGGGACATAAAAACACATAAGGTGGGACCCATATATTCATGACATAAAACACATAAAGAGGCCCTTATATCCGGGACATAAAAACACATAAGGGGGGACCCTTATATCCGGGACATAAAAACACGTAAGGGGGGACACTTATTTCTGGGACATAAAAACACATAAGGGGGGACCCTTGTATCCGGGACATAAAAACACGTAAGGGGGGACCCTTATATCCTGGACATAAAAACACATAAGGGGGGACCCTTATATCCGGGACATAAAAACACATAAGGTGGGACCCATATATTCATGACATAAAACACATAAGGGGGCCCTTATATCCGGGACATAAAAACATATAAGGGGGGACCCTTATATCCGGGATATATAAACACATAAGGGGGGACCCTTATATTCGGGACATAAAAACACTTAAGGGGGGACCCTTATATCCTGGACATAAAAACACATAAGGGGGGACCTTTATATCCGGGACATAAAAACACATAAGGTGGGACCCATATATTCATGACATAAAACACATAAAGGGGCCCTTATATCCGGGACATAAAAACACATAAGGGGGGACCCTTATATCCGGGCCTTAAAAACACATAAGGGGGTATCCTTATATCCGGGACATAAAAACACATAAGGGGGGACCCTTATATCCGGGACATAAAAACACATAAGGGGGGACCCTTATATCCGGGACATAAAAACACATAAGGGGGGACCCTTATATCCGGGACATAAAAACACATAAGGGGGGACCCTTATATCCGGGACATAAAAACACGTAAGGGGGGACCCTTATATCCGGGACATAAAAACACATAAGGGGGGACCCTTATATCCGGGACTTAAAAACACATAAGGGGGACTCTTATATCCGGGACATAAAAACACATAAGGGGGGACCCTTATATCCGGGACATAAAAATACGTAAGGGGGGACCCTTATATCCGGGACATAAAAACACATAAGGGGGGACCCTTATATCCGGGACATAAAAACACATAAGGGGGGACCCTTATATCCGGGACATAAAAACACATAAGGGGGGACCCTTATATCCGGGACATAAAAACACATAAGGGGGGACCCTTATATTCGGGACATAAAAACACATAAGGGGGGACCCTTATATCCGGGACATAAAAACACGTAAGGGGGGACCCTTATATCCGGGACATAAAAACACATAAGGGGGGACCCTTATATCCGGGACATAAAAACACGTAAGGGGGGACCCTTATATCCGGGACATAAAAACACATAAGGGGGGACCCTTATATCCGGGACATAAAAACACGTAAGGGGGGACCCTTATATCCGGGACATAAAAACACATAAGGGGGGACACTTATATCCGGGACATAAAAACCCATAAGGGGGGACCCTTATATCCGGGACATAAAAACACATAAGGGGGGACCCTTATATCCGGGACATAAAAACACATAAGGGGGGACCCTTATATCCGGGACATAAAAACATGTAAGGGGTGACCCTTATATCCGGGACATAAAAACACATAAGGGGGGACCCTTATATCCGGGACATAAAAACACGTAAGGGGGGACCCTTATATCCGGGACATAAAAACACATAAGGGGGGACCCTTATATCCGGGACATAAAAACCCATAAGGGGGGACCCTTATATCCGGGACATAAAAACACATAAGGGGGGACCCTTATATCCAGGATATAAAAACACATAAGGGGGGACCCTTATATCCGGGACATAAAAACACATAAGGGGGGACCCTTATATCCGGGACATAAAAACACATAAGGTGGGACCCATATATTCATGACATAAAACACATAAGGGGGCCCTTATATCCGGGACATAAAAACACATAAGGGGGGACCCTTATATCCGGGATATAAAAACACATAAGGGGGATCCTTATATCCGGGACATAAAAACACGTAAGGGGGGACCCTTATATCCGGGACATAAAAACACATAAGGGGGGACCCTTATATCCGGGACATAAAAACACATAAGGGGGGACCCTTATATCCTGGACATAAAAACACATAAGGGGGGACCCTTATATCCGGGACATAAAAACACATAAGGTGGGACCCATATATTCATGACATAAAACACATAAGGGGGCCCTTATATCCGGGACATAAAAACACATAAGGGGGGACCCTTATATCCGGGACATAAAAACCCATAAGGGGGGACCCTTATATCCGGGACATAAAAACACATAAGGGGGGACCCTTATATCCAGGACATAAAAACACGTAAGGGGGGACCCTTATATCCGGGACATAAAAACACATAAGGGGGGACCCTTATAGCCAGGACATAAAAACACATAAGGGGGGACCCTTATATCCGGGACATAAAAACACGTAAGGGGGGACCCTTATATCCGGGACATAAAAACACGTAAGGGGGGACCCTTATATCCGGGACATAAAAACACATAAGGGGGGACCCTTATATTCGGGACATAAAAACACATAAGGGGGGACCCTTATATCCTGGACATAAAAACACATAAGGGGGGACCTTTATATCCGGGACATAAAAACACATAAGGTGGGACCCATATATTCATGACATAAAACACATAAAGGGGCCCTTATATCCGGGACATAAAAACACATAAGGGGGGACCCTTATATCCGGGCCTTAAAAACACATAAGGGGGTATCCTTATATCCGGGACATAAAAACACATAAGGGGGGACCCTTATATCCGGGACATAAAAACACATAAGGGGGGACCCTTATATCCGGGACTTAAAAACACATAAGGGGGACTCTTATATCCGGGACATAAAAACACATAAGGGGGGACCCTTATATCCGGGACATAAAAATACGTAAGGGGGGACCCTTATATCCGGGACATAAAAACACATAAGGGGGGACCCTTATATCCGGAACATAAAAACACATAAGGGGGGACCCTTATATCCGGGACATAAAAACACATAAGGGGGGACCCTTATATCCGGGACATAAAAACACATAAGGGGGGACCCTTATATTCGGGACATAAAAACACATAAGGGGGGACCCTTATATCCGGGACATAAAAACACGTAAGGGGGGACCCTTATATCCGGGACATAAAAACACATAAGGGGGGACCCTTATATCCGGGACATAAAAACACGTAAGGGGGGACCCTTATATCCGGGACATAAAAACACATATGGGGGGACCCTTATATCCGGGACATAAAAACACGTAAGGGGGGACCCTTATATCCGGGACATAAAAACACATAAGGGGGGACACTTATATCCGGGACATAAAAACCCATAAGGGGGGACCCTTATATCCGGGACATAAAAACACATAAGGGGGGACCCTTATATCCGGGACATAAAAACACATAAGGGGGGACCCTTATATCCGGGACATAAAAACATGTAAGGGGTGACCCTTATATCCGGGACATAAAAACACATAAGGGGGGACCCTTATATCCGGGACATAAAAACACGTAAGGGGGGACCCTTATATCCGGGACATAAAAACACATAAGGGGGGACCCTTATATCCGGGACATAAAAACCCATAAGGGGGGACTCTTATATCCGGGACATAAAAACACATAAGGGGGGACCCTTATATCCAGGATATAAAAACACATAAGGGGGGACCCTTATATCCGGGACATAAAAACACATAAGGGGGGACCCTTATATCCGGGACATAAAAACACATAAGGTGGGACCCATATATTCATGACATAAAACACATAAGGGGGCCCTTATATCCGGGACATAAAAACACATAAGGGGGGACCCTTATATCCGGGATATAAAAACACATAAGGGGGATCCTTATATCCGGGACATAAAAACACGTAAGGGGGGACCCTTATATCCGGGACATAAAAACACATAAGGGGGGACCCTTATATCCGGGACATAAAAACACATAAGGGGGGACCCTTATATCCTGGACATAAAAACACATAAGGGGGGACCCTTATATCCGGGACATAAAAACACATAAGGTGGGACCCATATATTCATGACATAAAACACATAAGGGGGCCCTTATATCCGGGACATAAAAACACATAAGGGGGGACCCTTATATCCGGGACATAAAAACCCATAAGGGGGGACCCTTATATCCGGGACATAAAAACACATAAGGGGGGACCCTTATATCCAGGACATAAAAACACGTAAGGGGGGACCCTTATATCCGGGACATAAAAACACATAAGGGGGGACCCTTATAGCCAGGACATAAAAACACATAAGGGGGGACCCTTATATCCGGGACATAAAAACACGTAAGGGGGGACCCTTATATCCGGGACATAAAAACACGTAAGGGGGGACCCTTATATCCGGGACATAAAAACACATAAGGGGGGACCCTTATATTCGGGACATAAAAACACATAAGGGGGGACCCTTATATCCTGGACATAAAAACACATAAGGGGGGACCTTTATATCCGGGACATAAAAACACATAAGGTGGGACCCATATATTCATGACATAAAACACATAAAGGGGCCCTTATATCCGGGACATAAAAACACATAAGGGGGGACCCTTATATCCGGGCCTTAAAAACACATAAGGGGGTATCCTTATATCCGGGACATAAAAACACATAAGGGGGGACCCTTATATCCGGGACATAAAAACACATAAGGGGGGACCCTTATATCCGGGACATAAAAACACATAAGGGGGGACCCTTATATCCGGGACATAAAAACACATAAGGGGGGACACTTATATCCGGGACATAAAAACCCATAAGGGGGGACCCTTATATCCGGGACATAAAAACACATAAGGGGGGACCCTTATATCCGGGACATAAAAACACATAAGGGGGGACCCTTATATCCGGGACATAAAAACATGTAAGGGGTGACCCTTATATCCGGGACATAAAAACACATAAGGGGGGACCCTTATATCCGGGACATAAAAACACGTAAGGGGGGACCCTTATATCCGGGACATAAAAACACATAAGGGGGGACCCTTATATCCGGGACATAAAAACCCATAAGGGGGGACTCTTATATCCGGGACATAAAAACACATAAGGGGGGACCCTTATATCCAGGATATAAAAACACATAAGGGGGGACCCTTATATCCGGGACATAAAAACACATAAGGGGGGACCCTTATATCCGGGACATAAAAACACATAAGGTGGGACCCATATATTCATGACATAAAACACATAAGGGGGCCCTTATATCCGGGACATAAAAACACATAAGGGGGGACCCTTATATCCGGGATATAAAAACACATAAGGGGGATCCTTATATCCGGGACATAAAAACACGTAAGGGGGGACCCTTATATCCGGGACATAAAAACACATAAGGGGGGACCCTTATATCCGGGACATAAAAACACATAAGGGGGGACCCTTATATCCTGGACATAAAAACACATAAGGGGGGACCCTTATATCCGGGACATAAAAACAGATAAGGTGGGACCCATATATTCATGACATAAAACACATAAGGGGGCCCTTATATCCGGGACATAAAAACACATAAGGGGGGACCCTTATATCCGGGACATAAAAACCCATAAGGGGGGACCCTTATATCCGGGACATAAAAACACATAAGGGGGGACCCTTATATCCAGGACATAAAAACACGTAAGGGGGGACCCTTATATCCGGGACATAAAAACACATAAGGGGGGACCCTTATAGCCAGGACATAAAAACACATAAGGGGGGACCCTTATATCCGGGACATAAAAACACGTAAGGGGGGACCCTTATATCCGGGACATAAAAACACGTAAGGGGGGACCCTTATATCCGGGACATAAAAACACATAAGGGGGGACCCTTATATTCGGGACATAAAAACACATAAGGGGGGACCCTTATATCCTGGACATAAAAACACATAAGGGGGGACCTTTATATCCGGGACATAAAAACACATAAGGTGGGACCCATATATTCATGACATAAAACACATAAAGGGGCCCTTATATCCGGGACATAAAAACACATAAGGGGGGACCCTTATATCCGGGCCTTAAAAACACATAAGGGGGTATCCTTATATCCGGGACATAAAAACACATAAGGGGGGACCCTTATATCCGGGACATAAAAACACATAAGGGGGGACCCTTATATCCGGGACATAAAAACACATAAGGGGGGACCCTTATATCCGGGACATAAAAACACATAAGGGGGGACCCTTATATCCGGGACATAAAAACACGTAAGGGGGGACCCTTATATCCGGGACATAAAAACACATAAGGGGGGACCCTTATATCCGGGACATAAAAACACATAGGGGGGGACCCTTGTATCCGGGACATAAAAACACATAAGGGGGGACCCTTATATCCGGGACATAAAAACACATAAGGGGGGACCCTTATATCCGGGACATAAAAACACATAAGGTGGGACCCATATATTCATGACATAAAACACATAAGGGGGCCCTTATATCCGGGACATAAAAACACATAAGGGGACCCTTATATCCGGGATATAAAAACACATAAGGGGGATCCTTATATTCGGGACATAAAAACACATAAGGGGGGACCCTTATATCCGGGACATAAAAACACATAAGGGGGGACCCTTATATCCGGGACATAAAAACACATAAGGGGGGACCCTTATATCTGGGCCATAAAAACACGTAAGGGGGTATCCTTATATCCGGGACAAAAAAACACATAAGGGGGGACTCTTATATCCGGGACATAAAAACACATAAGGGGGGACCCTTGTATCCGGGACATAAAAACACGTAAGGGGGGACCCTTATATCCTGGACATAAAAACACGTAAGGGGGACCCTTATATCCGGGACATAAAAACACATAAGGGGGGACCCTTATATCCGGGACATAAAAACACATAAGGGGGGACCCTTATATCCGGGACACAAAAACACATAAGGGGGGACCCTTATATCCAGGCCTTAAAAACACGTAAGGGGGTATCCTTATATCCGGGACATAAAAACACATAAGGGGGACCCTTATATCCTGGACATAAAAACACATAAGGGGGGACCCTTATATCCGGGACATAAAAACACATAAGGTGGGACCCATATATTCATGACATAAAACACATAAGGGGGCCGTTATATCCGGGACATAAAAACATATAAGGGGGGACCCTTATATCCGGGACATAAAAACACGTAAGGGAGGACCCTTATATTCGGGATATAATAACACATAAGGGGGGACCCTTATATCCGGGATATAAAAACACATAAGGGGGGACCCTTATATTCGGGACATAAAAACACATAAGGGGGGACCCTTATATCCTGGACATAAAAACACATAAGGGGGGACCCTTATATCCGGGACATAAAAACACATAAGGGGGGACCCATATATCCGGGACATAAAAACACGTAAGGGGGGACCCTTATATCCAGGACATAAAAACACATAAGGGGGGACCCTTATATCCGGGACATAAAAACACATAAGGGGGGACCCTTATATCTGGGCCATAAAAACACGTAAGGGGGTATCCTTATATCCGGGACATAAAAACACATAAGGGGGGACCCTTATATCCGGGACATAAAAACACATAAGGGGGGACCCTTGTATCCGGGACATAAAAACACGTAAGGGGGGACCCTTATATCCTGGACATAAAAACACGTAAGGGGGACCCTTATATCCGGGACATAAAAACACATAAGAGGGGACCCTTGTATCCGGGACATAAAAACACGTAAGGGGGGACCCTTATATCCTGGACATAAAAACACGTAAGGGGGACCCTTATATCCGGGACATAAAAACACATAAGGGGGGACACTGATTTTCGGGACATAAAAACACATAAGGGGGGACACTTATATCCGGGACATAAAAACCCATAAGGGGGGACCCTTATATCCGGGACATAAAAACACGTAAGGGGGCACACTTATTTCTGGGACAAAAAAACACATAAGGGGGGACCCTTATATCCGGGACATAAAAACACATAAGGGGGGACCCTTATATCCGGGACATAAAAACACGTAAGGGGGGACACTTATTTCTGGGACATAAAAACACATACGGGGGGACCCTTGTATCCGGGACATAAAAACACGTAAGGGGGGACCCTTATATCCTGGACATAAAAACACATAAGGGGGGACCCTTATATCCGGGACATAAAAACACATAAGGTGGGACCCATATATTCATGACATAAAACACATAAGGGGGCCCTTATATCCGGGACATAAAAACATATAAGGGGGGACCCTTATATCCGGGATATAAAAACACATAAGGGGGGACCCTTATATCCGGGATATAAAAACACATAAGGGGGGACCCTTATATCCGGGACATAAAAACACATAAGGTGGGACCCATATATTCATGACATAAAACACATAAGGGGGCCCTTATATCCGGGACATAAAAACACATAAGGGGGGACCCTTATATCCGGGACATAAAAACACATAAGGGGGGACCCTTATATCCGGAACAGAAAAACACATAAGGGGGGACCCCTATATCCGGGACATAAAAACACATAAGTGGGGACCCCTATATCCGGGCCTTAAAAACACGTAAGGGGGTATCCTTATATCCGGGACATAAAAATGCATAAGGGGGGACCCTTGTATCCGGGACATAAAAACACGTAAGGGGGGACCCTTATATCCTGGACATAAAAACACGTAAGGGGGACCCTTATATCCGGGACATAAAAACACATAAGGGGGGACACTGATTTTCGGGACATAAAAACACATAAGGGGGGACACTTATATCCGGGACATAAAAACCCATAAGGGGGGACCCTTATATCCGGGACATAAAAACACGTAAGGGGGCACACTTATTTCTGGGACAAAAAAACACATAAGGGGGGACCCTTATATCCGGGACATAAAAACACATAAGGGGGGACCCTTATATCCGGGACATAAAAACACGTAAGGGGGGACACTTATTTCTGGGACATAAAAACACATACGGGGGGACCCTTGTATCCGGGACATAAAAACACGTAAGGGGGGACCCTTATATCCTGGACATAAAAACACATAAGGGGGGACCCTTATATCCGGGACATAAAAACACATAAGGTGGGACCCATATATTCATGACATAAAACACATAAGGGGGCCCTTATATCCGGGACATAAAAACATATAAGGGGGGACCCTTATATCCGGGATATAAAAACACATAAGGGGGGACCCTTATATCCGGGATATAAAAACACATAAGGGGGGACCCTTATATCCGGGACATAAAAACACATAAGGTGGGACCCATATATTCATGACATAAAACACATAAGGGGGCCCTTATATCCGGGACATAAAAACACATAAGGGGGGACCCTTATATCCGGGACATAAAAACACATAAGGGGGGACCCTTATATCCGGAACAGAAAAACACATAAGGGGGGACCCCTATATCCGGGACATAAAAACACATAAGTGGGGACCCCTATATCCGGGCCTTAAAAACACGTAAGGGGGTATCCTTATATCCGGGACATAAAAATGCATAAGGGGGGACCCTTATATCCGGGACATAAAAACACATAAGGGGGGACCCTTATATCTCCGGGACATAAAAACACATAAGGGGGGACCCTTATATCCTGGACATAAAAACACATAAGGGGGGACCCTTATATCCGGGACATAAAAACACATAAGGGGGGACCCTTATAGCCGGGACATAAAAACACATAAGGGGGGACCCTTATATCCGGGACATAAAAACACGTAAGGGGGGACCCTTATATCTCCGGGACATAAAAACACATAAGGGGGGACCCTTATATCCTGGACATAAAAACACATAAGGGGGGACCCTTATATCCGGGACATAAAAACACATAAGGTGGGACCCATATATTCATGACATAAAACACATAAGGGGGCCCTTATATCCGGGACATAAAAACATATAAGGGGGGACCCTTATATCCGGGACATAAAAACACGTAAGGGAGGACCCTTATATTCGGGATATAATAACACATAAGGGGGGACCCTTATATCCGGGATATAAAAACACATAAGGGGGGACCCTTATATTCGGGACATAAAAACACATAAGGGGGGACCCTTATATCCTGGACATAAAAACACATAAGGGGGGACCCTTATATCCGGGACATAAAAACACATAAGGGGGGACCCATATATCCGGGACATAAAAACACGTAAGGGGGGACCCTTATATCCAGGACATAAAAACACATAAGGGGGGACCCTTATATCCGGGACATAAAAACACATAAGGGGGGACCCTTATATCTGGGCCATAAAAACATGTAAGGGGGTATCCTTATATCCGGGACATAAAAACACATAAGGGGGGACCCTTATATCCGGGACATAAAAACACATAAGGGGGGACCCTTGTATCCGGGACATAAAAACACGTAAGGGGGGACCCTTATATCCTGGACATAAAAACACGTAAGGGGGACCCTTATATCCGGGACATAAAAACACATAAGGGGGGACCCTTATATCCGGGACATAAAAACACATAAGGGGGGACCCTTATATTCGGGACACAAAAACACATAAGGGGGGACCCTTATATCCAGGCCTTAAAAACACGTAAGGGGGTATCCTTATATCCGGGACATAAAAACACATAAGGGGGACCCTTATATCCTGGACATAAAAACACATAAGGGGGGACCCTTATATCCGGGACATAAAAACACATAAGGTGGGACCCATATATTCATGACATAAAACACATAAGGGGGCCCTTATATCCGGGACATAAAAACATATAAGGGGGGACCCTTATATCCGGGACATAAAAACACGTAAGGGAGGACCCTTATATTCGGGATATAATAACACATAAGGGGGGACCCTTATATCCGGGATATAAAAACACATAAGGGGGGACCCTTATATTCGGGACATAAAAACACATAAGGGGGGACCCTTATATCCTGGACATAAAAACACATAAGGGGGGACCCTTATATCCGGGACATAAAAACACATAAGGGGGGACCCATATATCCGGGACATAAAAACACGTAAGGGGGACCCTTATATCCAGGACATAAAAACACATAAGGGGGGACCCTTATATCCGGGACATAAAAACACATAAGGGGGCCCTTATATCCGGGACATAAAAACACATAAGGGGGACCCTTATATCCGGGATATAAAAACACATAAGGGGGATCCTTATATTCGGGACATAAAAACACATAAGGGGGGACCCTTATATCCGGGACATAAAAACACAGAAGGGGGGACCCTTATATCCGGGACATAAAAACACATAAGGGGGGACCCTTATATCCGGGCCATAAAAACACGTAAGGGGGTATCCTTATATCCGGGACATAAAAACACATAAGGGGGGACCCTTATATCCGGGACATAAAAACACATAAGGGGGGACCCTTGTATCCGGGACATAAAAACACGTAAGGGGGGACCCTTATATCCTGGACATAAAAACACGTAAGGGGGACCCTTATATCCGGGACATAAAAACACATAAGAGGGGACCCTTGTATCCGGGACATAAAAACACGTAAGGGGGGACCCTTATATCCTGGACATAAAAACACGTAAGGGGGACCCTTATATCCGGGACATAAAAACACATAAGGGGGGACACTGATTTTCGGGACATAAAAACACATAAGGGGGGACACTTATATCCGGGACATAAAAACCCATAAGGGGGGACCCTTATATCCGGGACATAAAAACACGTAAGGGGGCACACTTATTTCTGGGACAAAAAAACACATAAGGGGGGACCCTTATATCCGGGACATAAAAACACATAAGGGGGGACCCTTATATCCGGGACATAAAAACACGTAAGGGGGGACACTTATTTCTGGGACATAAAAACACATACGGGGGGACCCTTGTATCCGGGACATAAAAACACGTAAGGGGGGACCCTTATATCCTGGACATAAAAACACATAAGGGGGGACCCTTATATCCGGGACATAAAAACACATAAGGTGGGACCCATATATTCATGACATAAAACACATAAGGGGGCCCTTATATCCGGGACATAAAAACTTATAAGGGGGGACCCTTATATCCGGGATATAAAAACACATAAGGGGGGACCCTTATATCCGGGATATAAAAACACATAAGGGGGGACCCTTATATCCGGGACATAAAAACACATAAGGTGGGACCCATATATTCATGACATAAAACACATAAGGGGGCCCTTATATCCGGGACATAAAAACACATAAGGGGGGACCCTTATATCCGGGACATAAAAACACATAAGGGGGGACCCTTATATCCGGAACAGAAAAACACATAAGGGGGGACCCCTATATCCGGGACATAAAAACACATAAGTGGGGACCCCTATATCCGGGCCTTAAAAACACGTAAGGGGGTATCCTTATATCCGGGACATAAAAATGCATAAGGGGGGACCCTTATATCCGGGACATAAAAACACATAAGGGGGGACCCTTATATCTCCGGGACATAAAAACACATAAGGGGGGACCCTTATATCCTGGACATAAAAACACATAAGGGGGGACCCTTATATCCGGGACATAAAAACACATAAGGGGGGACCCTTATAGCCGGGACATAAAAACACATAAGGGGGGACCCTTATATCCGGGACATAAAAACACGTAAGGGGGGACCCTTATATCTCCGGGACATAAAAACACATAAGGGGGGACCCTCATATCCGGGACATAAAAACACGTAAGGGGGGACCCTTATATCCGGGATATAAAAACACATAAGGGGGGACCCTTATATCCGGGATATAAAAACACATAAGGGGGGACCCTTATATCCGGGACATAAAAACACATAAGGTGGGACCCATATATTCATGACATAAAACACATAAGGGGGCCCTTATATCCGGGACATAAAAACACATAAGGGGGGACCCTTATATCCGGGACATAAAAACACATAAGGGGGGACCCTTATATCCGGAACAGAAAAACACATAAGGGGGGACCCCTATATCCGGGACATAAAAACACATAAGTGGGGACCCCTATATCCGGGCCTTAAAAACACGTAAGGGGGTATCCTTATATCCGGGACATAAAAATGCATAAGGGGGGACCCTTATATCCGGGACATAAAAACACATAAGGGGGGACCCTTATATCTCCGGGACATAAAAACACATAAGGGGGGACCCTTATATCCTGGACATAAAAACACATAAGGGGGGACCCTTATATCCGGGACATAAAAACACATAAGGGGGGACCCTTATAGCCGGGACATAAAAACACATAAGGGGGGACCCTTATATCCGGGACATAAAAACACGTAAGGGGGGACCCTTATATCTCCGGGACATAAAAACACATAAGGGGGGACCCTCATATCCGGGACATAAAAACACGTAAGGGGGGACCCTTATATCCGGGACATAAAAACACATAAGGGGGGACCCTTATATCCGGGACATAAAAATACATAAGGGGGGACCCTTATTTCCGGGACATAAAAACACATAGGGGGGGACCCTTGTATCCGGGACATAAAAACACATAAGGGGGGACCCTTATATCCGGGACATAAAAACACATAAGGGGGGACCCTTATATCCTGGACATAAAAACACATAAGGGGACCCTTATATCCGGGACATAAAAACACATAAGGTGGGACCCATATATTCATGACATAAAACACATAAGGGGGCCCTTATATCCGGGACATAAAAACACATAAGGGGGACCCTTATATGCGGGACATAAAAACACATAAGGGGGGACCCTTATATCCGGGACATAAAAACACGTAAGGGGGGACCCTTATATCCGGGACATAAAAACACATAAGGGGGGACCCTTATATCCTGGACATAAAAACACATAAGGGGGGACCCTTATATCCGGGACATAAAAACACATAAGGGGGACCCTTATATCCGGGACATAAAAACACATAAGGGGGGACACTGATTTTCGGGACATAAAAACACATAAGGCGGGACCCTTATATCCGGGACATAAAAACACGTAAGGGGGCACACTTATTTCTGGGACATAAAAACACATAAGGGGGGACCCTTATATCCGGGACATAAAAACACATAAGGGGGGACCCTTATATCCGGGACATAAAAACACGTAAGGGGGGACACTTATTTCTGGGACATAAAAACACATAAGGGGGGACCCTTGTATCCGGGACATAAAAACACGTAAGGGGGGACCCTTATATCCTGGACATAAAAACACATAAGGGGGGACCCTTATATCCGGGACATAAAAACACATAAGGTGGGACCCATATATTCATGACATAAAACACATAAGGGGGCCCTTATATCCGGGACATAAAAACATATAAGGGGGGACCCTTATATCCGGGATATAAAAACACATAAGGGGGGACCCTTATATTCGGGACATAAAAACACATAAGGGGGGACCCTTATATCCTGGACATAAAAACACATAAGGGGGGACCTTTATATCCGGGACATAAAAACACATAAGGTGGGACCCATATATTCATGACATAAAACACATAAGGGGGCCCTTATATCCGGGACATAAAAACACATAAGGGGGGACCCTTATATCCGGGATATAAAAACACATAAGGGGGGATCCTTATATTCGGGACATAAAAACACATAAGGGGGGACCCTTATATCCGGGACATAAAAACACATAAGGGGGGACCCTTATATCCGGGACATAAAAACACGTAAGGGGGGACCCTTATATCCGGGACATAAAAACACATAAGGGGGGACCCTTATATCCGGGACATAAAAACACATAAGGGGGACTCTTATATCCGGGACATAAAAACACATAAGGAGGGACCCTTATATCCGGGACATAAAAACACGTAAGGGGGGACCCTTATATCCGGGACATAAAAACACATAAGGGGGGACCCTTATATCCAGGACATAAAAACACATAAGGGGGGACCCTTATATCCGGGACATAAAAACACATAAGGGGGGTCCCTTATATTCGGGACATAAAAACACATAAGGGGGGACCCTTATATCCGGGACATAAAAACACGTAAGGGGGGACCCTTATATCCGGGACATAAAAACACGTAAGGGGGGACCCTTATATCCGGGACATAAAAACCCATAAGGGGGGACCCTTATATCCGGGACATAAAAACACATAAGGGGGGACCCTTATATCCAGGACATAAAAACACATAAGGGGGGACCCTTATATCCGGGACATAAAAACACATAAGGGGGACCCTTATATCCGGGACATAAAAACACATAAGGGGGGACCCTTATATCCGGGACATTAAAACACATAAGGGGGGACCCTTATATCGGGGACATAAAAACACGTAAGGGGGGACCCTTCTATCCGGGACATTAAAACACATAGGGGGGACCCTTATATCCGGGACATAAAAACACGTAAGGGGGGACCCTTATATCCGGGACATAAAAACACATAAGGTGGGACCCTTATATCCGGGACATAAAAACACATAAGGGGGGACCCTTATATCCAGGACATAAAAACACATAAGGGGGGACACTTATATCCGGGCCTTAAAAACACGTAAGGGGGTATCCTTATATCCGGGACATAAAAACACATAAGGGGGGAACCTTATATCTGGGACATAAAAACACATAAGGGGGGACCCTTATATCCGGGACATAAAAACACGTAAGGGGGGACCCTTATATCCGGGACATAAAAACACATAAGGGGGGACCCTTATATCCGGACATAAAAACACGTAAGGGGGGACCCTTATATCCGGGACATAAAAACACATAAGGGGGGACCCTTATATCCGGGACATAAAAACCCATAAGGGGGGACCCTTATATCCGGGACATAAAAACACATAAGGGGGGACCCTTATAGCCGGGACATAAAAACACATAAGGGGGGACCCTTATATCCGGGACATAAAAACACGTAAGGGGGGACCCTTATATCCGGGACATAAAAACACGTAAGGGGGGACCCTTATATCCGGGACATAAAAACACATAAGGGGGGACCCTTATATCCGGGACATAAAAATACATAAGGGGGGACCCTTATATCCGGGACATAAAAACACATAGGGGGGGACCCTTGTATCCGGGACATAAAAACACATAAGGGGGGACCCTTATATCCGGGACATAAAAACACATAAGGGGGGACCCTTATATCCTGGACATAAAAACACATAAGGGGGGACCCTTATATCCGGGACATAAAAACACATAAGGTGGGACCCATATATTCATGACATAAAACACATAAGGGGGCCCTTATATCCGGGACATAAAAACACATAAGGGGGGACCCTTATATCCGGGATATAAAAACACATAAGGGGGATCCTTATATTCTGGACATAAAAACACATAAGGGGGGACCCTTATATCCGGGACATAAAAACACATAAGGGGGGACCCTTATATCCGGGACATAAAAACACATAAGGGGGGACCCTTATATCCAGGCCTTAAAAACACGTAAGGGGGTATCCTTATATCCGGGACATAAAAACACATAAGGGGGACCCTTATATCCGGGACATAAAAACACATAAGGGGGGACCGTTATATCCGGGACATAAAAACACGTAAGGGGGGACCCTTATATCCGGGACATAAAAACACATAAGGGGGGACCCTTATATCCGGGACATTAAAACACATAAGGGGGGACCCTTATATCGGGGACATAAAAACACGTAAGGGGGGACCCTTATATCCGGGACATTAAAACACATAGGGGGGACCCTTATATCCGGGACATAAAAACACGTAAGGGGGGACCCTTATATCCGGGACATAAAAACACATAAGGGGGGACCCTTATATCCAGGACATAAAAACACATAAGGGGGGACCCTTATATCCGGGCCTTAAAAACACGTAAGGGGGTATCCTTATATCCGGGACATAAAAACACATAAGGGGGGAACCTTATATCTGGGACATAAAAACACATAAGGGGGGACCCTTATATCCGGGACATAAAAACACGTAAGGGGGGACCCTTATATCCGGGACATAAAAACACATAAGGGGGGACCCTTATATCCGGGACATAAAAACACGTAAGGGGGGACCCTTATATCCGGGACATAAAAACACATAAGGTGGGACCCTTATATCCGGGACATAAAAATACATAAGGGGGGACCCTTATATCCAGGACATAAAAACACATAGGGGGGAACCCTTGTATCCGGGACATAAAAACACATAAGCAGGGACCCTTATATCCGGGACATAAAAACACATAAGGTGGGACCCATATATTCATGACATAAAACACATAAGGGGGCCCTTATATCCGGGACATAAAAACACATAAGGGGGGACCCTTATATCCGGGATATAAAAACACATAAGGGGGATCCTTATATTCGGGACATAAAAACACATAAGGGGGGACCCTTATATCCGGGACATAAAAACACATAAGGGGGGACCCTTATATCCGGGACATAAAAACACATAAGGGGGGACCCTTATATCCAGGCCTTAAAAACACGTAAGGGGGTATCCTTATATCCGGGACATAAAAACACATAAGGGGGACCCTTATATCCGGGACATAAAAACACATAAGGGGGGACCGTTATATCCGGGACATAAAAACACGTAAGGGGGGACCCTTATATCCGGGACATAAAAACACATAAGGGGGGACCCTTATATCCGGGACATAAAAACACATAAGGGGGACCCTTATATCCGGGACATAAAAACACATAAGGGGGCACACTTATTTCTGGGACATAAAAACACATAAGGGGGGACCCTTATATCCGGGTTATAAAAACACATGAGGGGGGACCCTTATATCCGGGACATAAAAACACGTAAGGGGGGACACTTATTTCTGGGACATAAAAACACATAAGGGGGGACCCTTGTATCCGGGACATAAAAACACGTAAGGGGGGACCCTTATATCCTGGACATAAAAACACATAAGGGGGGACCCTTATATCCGGGACATAAAAACACATAAGGTGGGACCCATATATTCATGACATAAAACACATAAGGGGGCCCTTATATCCGGGACATAAAAACATATAAGGGGGGACCCTTATATCCGGGATATAAAAACACATAAGGGGGGACCCTTATATTCGGGACATAAAAACACATAAGGGGGGACCCTTATATCCTGGACATAAAAACACATAAGGGGGGACCTTTATATCCGGGACATAAAAACACATAAGGTGGGACCCATATATTCATGACATAAAACACATAAGGGGGCCCTTATATCCGGGACATAAAAACATATAAGGGGGGACCCTTATATCCGGGATATAAAAACACATAAGGGGGGACCCTTATATTCGGGACATAAAAACACATAAGGGGGGACCCTTATATCCTGGACATAAAAACACATAAGGGGGGACCTTTATATCCGGGACATAAAAACACATAAGGTGGGACCCATACATTCATGACATAAAACACATAAGGGGGCCCTTATATCCGGGACATAAAAACACATAAGGGGGGACCCTTATATCCGGGATATAAAAACACATAAGGGGGGATCCTTATATTCGGGACATAAAAACACATAAGGGGGCCCTTATATCCGGGACATAAAAACACATAAGGGGGGACCCTTATATCCGGGACATAAAAACACATAAGGGGGGACCCTTATATCCGGGACATAAAAACACGTAAGGGGGGACCCTTATATCCGGGACATAAAAACACATAAGGGGGGACCCTTATATCCGGGACTTAAAAACACATAAGGGGGACTCTTATATCCGGGACATAAAAACACATAAGGGGGGACCCTTATATCCGGGTCATAAAAATACGTAAGGGGGGACCCTTATATCCGGGACATAAAAACACATAAGGGGGGACCCTTATATCCAGGACATAAAAACACATAAGGGGGGGCCCTTATATCCGGGACATAAAAACACATAAGGGGGACTCTTATATCCGGGACATAAAAACACATAAGGGGGGACCCTTATATCCGGGACATAAAACACATAAGGGGGATCCTTATATTCGGGACATAAAAACACATAGGGGGGGACCCTTATATCCGGGACATAAAAACACATAAGGGGGGACCCTTATATCCGGGACATAAAAACACATAAGGGGGGCCCCCTATATCCAGGCCTTAAAAACACGTAAGGGGGTATCCTTATATCCGGGACATAAAAACACATAAGGGGGACCCTTATATCCGGGACATAAAAACACATAAGGGGGGACCGTTATATCCGGGACATAAAAACACGTAAGGGGGGACCCTTATATCCGGGACATAAAAACACATAAGGGGGGACCCTTATATCCGGGACATAAAAACACATAAGGGGGACCCTTATATCCGGGACATAAAAACACATAAGGGGGCACACTTATTTCTGGGACATAAAAACACATAAGGGGGGACCCTTATATCCGGGTTATAAAAACACATAAGGGGGGACCCTTATATCCGGGACATAAAAACACGTAAGGGGGGACACTTATTTCTGGGACATAAAAACACATAAGGGGGGACCCTTGTATCCGGGACATAAAAACACGTAAGGGGGGACCCTTATATCCTGGACATAAAAACACATAAGGGGGGACCCTTATATCCCGGACATAAAAACACATAAGGTGGGACCCATATATTCATGACATAAAACACATAAGGGGGCCCTTATATCCGGGACATAAAAACATATAAGGGGGGACCCTTATATCCGGGATATAAAAACACATAAGGGGGGACCCTTATATTCGGGACATAAAAACACATAAGGGGGGACCCTTATATCCTGGACATAAAAACACATAAGGGGGGACCTTTATATCCGGGACATAAAAACACATAAGGTGGGACCCATATATTCATGACATAAAACACATAAGGGGGCCCTTATATCCGGGACATAAAAACACATAAGGGGGGACCCTTATATCCGGGATATAAAAACACATAAGGGGGGATCCTTATATTCGGGACATAAAAACACATAAGGGGGCCCTTATATCGGGACATAAAAACACATAGGGGGGGACCCTTGTATCCGGGACATAAAAACACATAAGGGGGGACCCTTATATCCGGGACATAAAAACACATAAGGGGGGACCCTTATATCCTGGACATAAAAACACATAAGGGGGGACCCTTATATCCGGGACATAAAAACACATAAGGTGGGACCCATATATTCATGACATAAAACACATAAGGGGGCCCTTATATCCGGGACATAAAAACACATAAGGGGGGACCCTTATATCCGGGATATAAAAACACATAAGGGGGATCCTTATATTCTGGACATAAAAACACATAAGGGGGGACCCTTATATCCGGGACATAAAAACACATAAGGGGGGACCCTTATATCCGGGACATAAAAACACATAAGGGGGGACCCTTATATCCAGGCCTTAAAAACACGTAAGGGGGTATCCTTATATCCGGGACATAAAAACACATAAGGGGGACCCTTATATCCGGGACATAAAAACACATAAGGGGGGACCGTTATATCCGGGACATAAAAACACGTAAGGGGGGACCCTTATATCCGGGACATAAAAACACATAAGGGGGGACCCTTATATCCGGGACATTAAAACACATAAGGGGGGACCCTTATATCGGGGACATAAAAACACGTAAGGGGGGACCCTTATATCCGGGACATTAAAACACATAGGGGGGACCCTTATATCCGGGACATAAAAACACGTAAGGGGGGACCCTTATATCCGGGACATAAAAACACATAAGGGGGGACCCTTATATCCGGGACATAAAAACACATAAGGGGGGACCCTTATATCCAGGACATAAAAACACATAAGGGGGGACCCTTATATCCGGGCCTTAAAAACACGTAAGGGGGTATCCTTATATCCGGGACATAAAAACACATAAGGGGGGAACCTTATATCTGGGACATAAAAACACATAAGGGGGGACCCTTATATCCGGGACATAAAAACACGTAAGGGGGGACCCTTATATCCGGGACATAAAAACACATAAGGGGGGACCCTTATATCCGGGACATAAAAACACGTAAGGGGGGACCCTTATATCCGGGACATAAAAACACATAAGGGGGGACCCTTATATCCGGGACATAAAAATACATAAGGGGGGACCCTTATATCCAGGACATAAAAACACATAGGGGGGAACCCTTGTATCCGGGACATAAAAACACATAAGGGGGGACCCTTATATCCGGGACATAAAAACACATAAGGTGGGACCCATATATTCATGACATAAAACACATAAAGGGGCCCTTATATCCGGGACATAAAAACACATAAGGGGGGACCCTTATATCCGGGATATAAAAACACATAAGGGGGATCCTTATATTCGGGACATAAAAACACATAAGGGGGGACCCTTATATCCGGGACATAAAAACACATAAGGGGGGACCCTTATATCCGGGACATAAAAACACATAAGGGGGGACCCTTATATCCAGGCCTTAAAAACACGTAAGGGGGTATCCTTATATCCGGGACATAAAAACACATAAGGGGGACCCTTATATCCGGGACATAAAAACACATAAGGGGGGACCGTTATATCCGGGACATAAAAACACGTAAGGGGGGACCCTTATATCCGGGACATAAAAACACATAAGGGGGGACCCTTATATCCGGGACATAAAAACACATAAGGGGGACCCTTATATCCGGGACATAAAAACACATAAGGGGGCACACTTATTTCTGGGACATAAAAACACATAAGGGGGGACCCTTATATCCGGGTTATAAAAACACATAAGGGGGGACCCTTATATCCGGGACATAAAAACACGTAAGGGGGGACACTTATTTCTGGGACATAAAAACACATAAGGGGGGACCCTTGTATCCGGGACATAAAAACACGTAAGGGGGGACCCTTATATCCTGGACATAAAAACACATAAGGGGGGACCCTTATATCCGGGACATAAAAACACATAAGGTGGGACCCATATATTCATGACATAAAACACATAAGGGGGCCCTTATATCCGGGACATAAAAACATATAAGGGGGGACCCTTATATCCGGGATATAAAAACACATAAGGGGGGACCCTTATATTCGGGACATAAAAACACATAAGGGGGGACCCTTATATCCTGGACATAAAAACACATAAGGGGGGACCTTTATATCCGGGACATAAAAACACATAAGGTGGGACCCATATATTCATGACATAAAACACATAAGGGGGCCCTTATATCCGGGACATAAAAACATATAAGGGGGGACCCTTATATCCGGGATATAAAAACACATAAGGGGGGACCCTTATATTCGGGACATAAAAACACATAAGGGGGGACCCTTATATCCTGGACATAAAAACACATAAGGGGGGACCTTTATATCCGGGACATAAAAACACATAAGGTGGGACCCATACATTCATGACATAAAACACATAAGGGGGCCCTTATATCCGGGACATAAAAACACATAAGGGGGGACCCTTATATCCGGGATATAAAAACACATAAGGGGGGATCCTTATATTCGGGACATAAAAACACATAAGGGGGCCCTTATATCCGGGACATAAAAACACATAAGGGGGGACCCTTATATCCGGGACATAAAAACACATAAGGGGGGACCCTTATATCCGGGACATAAAAACACGTAAGGGGGGACCCTTATATCCGGGACATAAAAACACATAAGGGGGGACCCTTATATCCGGGACTTAAAAACACATAAGGGGGACTCTTATATCCGGGACATAAAAACACATAAGGGGGGACCCTTATATCCGGGTCATAAAAATACGTAAGGGGGGACCCTTATATCCGGGACATAAAAACACATAAGGGGGGACCCTTATATCCAGGACATAAAAACACATAAGGGGGGGCCCTTATATCCGGGACATAAAAACACATAAGGGGGACTCTTATATCCGGGACATAAAAACACATAAGGGGGGACCCTTATATCCGGGACATAAAAACACATAAGGGGGATCCTTATATTCGGGACATAAAAACACATAAGGGGGGACCCTTATATCCGGGACATAAAAACACATAAGGGGGGACCCTTATATCCGGGACATAAAAACACATAAGGGGGGACCCTTATATCCAGGCCTTAAAAACACGTAAGGGGGTATCCTTATATCCGGGACATAAAAACACATAAGGGGGACCCTTATATCCGGGACATAAAAACACATAAGGGGGGACCGTTATATCCGGGACATAAAAACACGTAAGGGGGGACCCTTATATCCGGGACATAAAAACACATAAGGGGGGACCCTTATATCCGGGACATAAAAACACATAAGGGGGACCCTTATATCCGGGACATAAAAACACATAAGGGGGCACACTTATTTCTGGGACATAAAAACACATAAGGGGGGACCCTTATATCCGGGTTATAAAAACACATAAGGGGGGACCCTTATATCCGGGACATAAAAACACGTAAGGGGGGACACTTATTTCTGGGACATAAAAACACATAAGGGGGGACCCTTGTATCCGGGACATAAAAACACGTAAGGGGGGACCCTTATATCCTGGACATAAAAACACATAAGGGGGGACCCTTATATCCGGGACATAAAAACACATAAGGTGGGACCCATATATTCATGACATAAAACACATAAGGGGGCCCTTATATCCGGGACATAAAAACATATAAGGGGGGACCCTTATATCCGGGATATAAAAACACATAAGGGGGGACCCTTATATTCGGGACATAAAAACACATAAGGGGGGACCCTTATATCCTGGACATAAAAACACATAAGGGGGGACCTTTATATCCGGGACATAAAAACACATAAGGTGGGACCCATATATTCATGACATAAAACACATAAGGGGGCCCTTATATCCGGGACATAAAAACATATAAGGGGGGACCCTTATATCCGGGATATAAAAACACATAAGGGGGGACCCTTATATTCGGGACATAAAAACACATAAGGGGGGACCCTTATATCCTGGACATAAAAACACATAAGGGGGGACCTTTATATCCGGGACATAAAAACACATAAGGTGGGACCCATATATTCATGACATAAAACACATAAGGGGGTCCTTATATCCGGGACATAAAAACACATAAGGGGGGACCCTTATATCCGGGATATAAAAACACATAAGGGGGGATCCTTATATTCGGGACATAAAAACACATAAGGGGGCCCTTATATCCGGGACATAAAAACACATAAGGGGGGACCCTTATATCCGGGACATAAAAACACATAAGGGGGGACCCTTATATCCGGGACATAAAAACACGTAAGGGGGGACCCTTATATCCGGGACATAAAAACACATAAGGGGGGACCCTTATATCCGGGACTTAAAAACACATAAGGGGGACTCTTATATCCGGGACATAAAAACACATAAGGGGGGACCCTTATATCCGGGTCATAAAAATACGTAAGGGGGGACCCTTATATCCGGGACATAAAAACACATAAGGGGGGACCCTTATATCCAGGACATAAAAACACATAAGGGGGGGCCCTTATATCCGGGACATAAAAACACATAAGGGGGACTCTTATATCCGGGACATAAAAACACATAAGGGGGGACCCTTATATCCGGGACATAAAAACACGTAAGGGGGGACCCTTATATCCGGGACATAAAAACACATAAGGGGGGACCCTTATATCCAGGACATAAAAACACATAAGGGGGGACCCTTATATTCGGGACATAAAAACACATAAGGGGGGACCCTTATATCCGGGACATAAAAACACGTAAGGGGGGACCCTTATATCCGGGACATAAAAACACATAAGGGGGGACCCTTATATCCGGAACATAAAAACACGTAAGGGGGGACCCTTATATCCGGGACATAAAAACACATAAGGGGGGACCCTTATATCCGGGACATAAAAACACGTAAGGGGGGACCCTTATATCCGGGACATAAAAACACATAAGGGGGGACACTTATATCCGGGACATAAAAACACATAAGGGGAGCCCTTATATCCGGGACATAAAAACACATAAGGGGGGACCCTTATATCCGGGACATAAAAACATGTAAGGGGGGACCCTTATATCCGGGACATAAAAACACATAAGGGGGGACCCTTATATCCGGGACATAAAAACACGTAAGGGGGGACCCTTATATCCGGGACATAAAAACACATAAGGGGGGACCCTTATATCCGGGACATAAAAACCCATAAGGGGGGACCCTTATATCCGGGACATAAAAACACATAAGGGGGGACCCTTATATCCAGGACATAAAAACACATAAGGGGGGACCCTTATATCCGGGACATAAAAACACATAAGGGGGGACCCTTATATCCGGGACATAAAAACACGTAAGGGGGAACCCTTATATCCGGGACATAAAAACACA
This sequence comes from Hyperolius riggenbachi, assembly GCF_040937935.1. Taxonomy (NCBI): domain Eukaryota; kingdom Metazoa; phylum Chordata; class Amphibia; order Anura; family Hyperoliidae; genus Hyperolius; species Hyperolius riggenbachi. The sequence goes on from NC_090656.1 coordinate 185,298,507, forward strand.
TAAGGGGGGACCCTTATATCCTGGACATAAAAACACATAAGGGGGGACCCCTATATCCGGGACATAAAAACACAAGGGGGACCCTTATATCCGGGCCTTAAAACCACGTAAGGGGGTATCCTTATATCCGGGACATAAAAACACGTAAGGGGGGACCCTTATATCCGGGACATAAAAACACATAAGGGGGGACCCTTATATCCGGGACATAAAAACACGTAAGGGGGGACCCTTATATCCAGGACATAAAAACACATAAGGGGGGACCCTTATATCCAGGACATAAAAACACATAAGGGGGGACCCTTATATCCGGGACATAAAAACACATAAGGGGGGACCCTTATATCCGGGACATAAAAACACATAAGGGGGTCCCTTATATCCAGGACATAAAAACACGTAACGGGGGACCCTTATATCCGGGACATAAAAACACGTAAGGGGGGACCCTTATATCCGGGACATAAAAACACATAAGGGGGGACCCTTATATCCGGGACATAAAAACACATAAGGGGGGACCCTTATATCCGGGACATAAAAACACATAAGGGGGGACCCTTATATCCGGGACATAAAAACACATAAGGGGGGACCCTTATATCCGGGACATAAAAACACATAAGGGGGGACCCTTATATCCGGGACATAAAAATACATAAGGGGGGACCCTTATATCCGGGACATAAAAACACGTAAGGGGGGACCCTTGTATCCGGGACATAAAAACACATAAGGGGGGACCCTTATATCCGGGACATAAAAGCACGTAAGGGGGGACCCTTTATCCTGGACATAAAAACACATAAGGGGGGACCCTTATATCCGGGACATAAAAACACATAAGGTGGGACCCATATATTCATGACATAAAACACATAAGGGGGCCCTTATATCCGGGACATAAAAACACATAAGGGGGGACCCTTATATCCGGGATATAAAAACACATAAGGGGGATCCTTATATTCGGGATATAAAAACACATGAGGGGGGACCCTTATATCCGGGACATAAAAACACGTAAGGGGGGACCCTTATATCCGGGACATAAAAACACGTAAGGGGGGACACTTATTTCTGGGACATAAAAACACATAAGGGGGGACACTTATTTCCGGGACATAAAAACACATAAGGGGGGCCCTTATATCCAGGACATAAAAACACATAAGGGGGGACCCTTATATCCGGGACATAAAAACACATAAGGGGGGACCCTTATATCCGGGACTTAAAAACACATAAGGGGGGACCCTTATATCCGGGACATAAAAACACATAAGGGGGGACCCTTATATCCAGAACTTAAAAACACATAAGGGGGGACCCTTATATCCAGGACATAAAAACACATAAGGGGGGACCCTTATATCCTGGACATAAAAACACATAAGGGGGGACCCTTATATCCGGGACATAAAAACACATAAGGGGGGACCCTGATATCCGGGACATAAAAACACATAAGGGGGGACCCTTATATCCTGGACATAAAAACACATAAGGGGGGACCCTTATATCCGGGACATAAAAACACATAAGGGGGACCCTTATATCCGGGACATAAAAACACATAAGGGGGGACACTTATTTTCGGGACATAAAAACACATAAGGGGGGACCCTTATATCCGGGACATAAAAACACGTAAGGGGGGACCCTTATATCCGGGACATAAAAACACATAAGGGGGGACCCTTATATCCGGGACATAAAAACACATAAGGGGGGACCCTTATATCCGGGACATAAAAACACATAAGGGGGGACCCTTATATCAGGGACATAAAAACACGTAAGGGAGGACCCTTATATCCGGGACATAAAAACACGTAAGGGGGGACCCTTATATCCGGGACATAAAAACACGTAAGGGGGGACCCTTATATCCAGGACATAAAAACACATAAGGGGGGACCCTTATATCCGGGACATAAAAACACATAAGGGGGGACCCTTATATCCGGGACATAAAAACACATAAGGGGGGACTCTTATATTCGGGACATAAAAACACGTAAGGGGGGACCCTTATATCCGGGACATAAAAACACATAAGGGGGGACCCTTATATCCGGGACATAAAAACACATAAGGGGGGACCCTTATATCCGGGACATAAAAACACGTTAGGGGGGACCCTTATATCTGGGACATAAAAACACATAAGGGGGACCCTTATATCCGGGACATAACACATAAGGGGGGACCCTTATATCCGGGACATAAAAACACATAAGGGGGGACCCTTATATCCGGGACATAAAAATACGTAAGGGGGGACCCTTATATCCGGGACATAAAAACACATAAGGGGGGACCCTTATATCCGGGACATAAAAACACATAAGGGGGGACCCTTATATCAGGGACATAAAAACACATAAGGGAGGACCCTTATATCCGGGACATAAAAACACGTAAGGCGGGACCCTTATATCCGGGACATAAAAACACATAAGGGGGGACCCTTATATCCGGGACATAAAAATACATAAGGGGGACCCTTATATCCGGGACATAAAAACACGTAAGGGGGGACCCTTATATCCGGGACATAAAAACACATAAGGGGGGACCCTTATATCTGGGACATAAAAACACATAAGGGGGGACCCTTATATCCGGGACATAAAAACACATAAGGGGGGACCCTTATATCAGGGACATAAAAACACATAAGGGAGGACCCTTATATCCGGGACATAAAAACACATAAGGGGGGACCCTTATATTCGGGACATAAAAACACGTAAGGGGGGACCCTTATATCCGGGACATAAAAACACATAAGGGGGGACCCTTATATCCGGGACATAAAAACACATAAGGGGGGACCCTTATATCCGGGACATAAAAACACGTTAGGGGGGACCCTTATATCTGGGACATAAAAACACATAAGGGGGACCCTTATATCCGGGACATAACACATAAGGGGGGACCCTTATATCCGGGACATAAAAACTCATAAGGGGGGACCCTTATATCCGGGACATAAAAACACATAAGGGGGGGCCCTTATATCCGGGACATAAAAATACGTAAGGGGGGACCCTTATATCCGGGACATAAAAACACATAAGGGGGGACCCTTATATCCGGGACATAAAAACACATAAGGGGGGACCCTTATATCAGGGACATAAAAACACATAAGGGAGGACCCTTATATCCGGGACATAAAAACACGTAAGGGGGGACCCTTATATCCGAGACATAAAAACACGTAAGGGGGGACCCTTATATCCTGGACATAAAAACACGTAAGGGGGGACCCTTATATCCAGGACATAAAAACACATAAGGGGGGATCCTTATATCCGGGACATAAAAATACATAAGGGGGGACCCTTATATCCGGGACATAAAAACACATAAGGGGGGACCCTTATATCCGGGACATAAAAACACATAAGGGGGGACCCTTATATTCGGGACATAAAAACACGTAAGGGGGGACCCTTATATCCGGGACATAAAAACACATAAGGGGGGACCCTTATATCCGGGACATAAAAACACATAAGGGGGGACCCTTATATCCGGGACATAAAAACACGTTAGGGGGGACCCTTATATCTGGGACATAAAAACACATAAGGGGGACCCTTATATCCGGGACATAACACATAAGGGGGGACCCTTATATCCAGGACATAAAAACACATAAGGGGGGACCCTTATATCCGGGACATAAAAACACATAAGGGGGGACCCTTATATCCGGGACATAAAAATACGTAAGGGGGGACCCTTATATCCGGGACATAAAAACACATAAGGGGGGACCCTTATATCCGAGACATAAAAACACGTAAGGGGGGACCCTTATATCCTGGACATAAAAACACGTAAGGGGGGACCCTTATATCCAGGACATAAAAACACATAAGGGGGGACCCTTATATCCGAGACATAAAAACACGTAAGGGGGGACCCTTATATCCTGGACATAAAAACACGTAAGGGGGGACCCTTATATCCAGGACATAAAAACACATAAGGGGGGACCCTTATATCCGGGACATAAAAATACATAAGGGGGGACCCTTATATCCGGGACATAAAAACACATAAGGGGGGACCCTTATATCCGGGACATAAAAACACGTAAGGGGGGACCCTTATATCCAGGACATAAAAACACATAAGGGGGGACCCTTATATCCAGGACATAAAAACACATAAGGGGGGACCCTTATATCCGGGACATAAAAACACATAAGGGGGGACCCTTATATCCGGGACATAAAAACACAAAAGGGGGTCCCTTATATCCAGGACATAAAAACACGTAACGGGGGACCCTTATATCCGGGACATAAAAACACGTAAGGGGGGACCCTTATATCCGGGACATAAAAACACATAAGGGTGGACCCTTATATCCGGGACATAAAAACACATAAGGGGGGACCCTTATATCCGGGACATAAAAACACATAAGGGGGGACCCTTATATCCGGGACATAAAAACACATAAGGGGGGACCCTTATATCCGGGACATAAAAACACATAAGGGGGGACCCTTATATCCGGGACATAAAAACACATAAGGGGGGACCCTTATATCCGGGACATAAAAATACATAAGGGGGGACCCTTATATCCGGGACATAAAAACACGTAAGGGGGGACCCTTGTATCCGGGACATAAAAACACATAAGGGGGGACCCTTATATCCGGGACATAAAAACACGTAAGGGTGGACCCTTTATCCTGGACATAAAAACACATAAGGGGGGACCCTTATATCCGGGACATAAAAACAGATAAGGTGGGACCCATATATTCATGACATAAAACACATAAGGGGGCCCTTATATCCGGGACATAAAAACACATAAGGGGGGACCCTTATATCCGGGATATAAAAACACATAAGGGGGATCCTTATATTCGGGATATAAAAACACATAAGGGGGGACCCTTATATCCGGGACATAAAAACACGTAAGGGGGGACCCTTATATCCGGGACATAAAAACACGTAAGGGGGGACACTTATTTCCGGGACATAAAAACACATAAGGGGGGACACTTATTTCCGGGACATAAAAACACATAAGGGGGACCCTTATATCCAGGACATAAAAACACATAAGGGGGGACCCTTATATCCGGGACATAAAAACACATAAGGGGGGACCCTTATATCCGGGACTTAAAAACACATAAGGGGGGACCCTTATATCCGGGACATAAAAACACATAAGGGGGGACCCTTATATCCAGAACTTAAAAACACATAAGGGGGGACCCTTATATCCAGGACATAAAAACACATAAGGGGGGACCCTTATATCCGGGATATAAAAACACGTAAGGGGGGACCCTGATATCCGGGACATAAAAACACATAAGGGGGGACCCTTATATCCGGGACATAAAAACACATAAGGGGGACCCGTATATCCGGGACATAAAAACACATAAGGGGGGACACTTATTTTCGGGACATAAAAACACATAAGGGGGGACCCTTATATCCGGGACATAAAAACACGTAAGGGGGGACCCTTATATCCGGGACATAAAAACACATAAGGGGGGACCCTAATATCCGGGACATAAAAACACATAAGGGGGGACCCTTATATCCGGGACATAAAAACACATAAGGGGGGACCCTTATATCAGGGACATAAAAACACATAAGGGAGGACCCTTATATCCGGGACATAAAAACACGTAAGGGGGGACCCTTATATCCGGGACATAAAAACACGTAAGGGGGGACCCTTATATCCAGGACATAAAAACACATAAGGGGGGACCCTTATATCCGGGACATAAAAACACATAAGGGGGGACCCTTATATCCGGGACATAAAAACACATAAGGGGGGACCCTTATATTCGGGACATAAAAACACGTAAGGGGGGACCCTTATATCCGGGACATAAAAACACATAAGGGGGGACCCTTATATCCGGGACATAAAAACACATAAGGGGGGACCCTTATATCCGGGACATAAAAACACATAAGGGGGGACCCTTATATCCGGGACATAAAAACACATAAGGGGGGACCCTTATATCCGGGACATAAAAACACATAAGGGGGGACCCTTATATCCGGGACATAAAAATACATAAGGGGGGACCCTTATATCCGGGACATAAAAACACGTAAGGGGGGACCCTTGTATCCGGGACATAAAAACACATAAGGGGGGACCCTTATATCCGGGACATAAAAACACGTAAGGGGGGACCCTTTATCCTGGACATAAAAACACATAAGGGGGGACCCTTATATCCGGGACATAAAAACACATAAGGTGGGACCCATATATTCATGACATAAAACACATAAGGGGGCCCTTATATCCGGGACATAAAAACACATAAGGGGGGACCCTTATATCCGGGATATAAAAACACATAAGGGGGATCCTTATATTCGGGATATAAAAACACATAAGGGGGGACCCTTATATCTGGGACATAAAAACACGTAAGGGGGGACCCTTATATCCGGGACATAAAAACACGTAAGGGGGGACACTTATTTCCGGGACATAAAAACACATAAGGGGGACCCTTATATCCAGGACATAAAAACACATAAGGGGGGACCCTTATATCCGGGACATAAAAACACATAAGGGGGGACCCTTATATCCGGGACTTAAAAACACATAAGGGGGGACCCTTATATCCGGGACATAAAAACACATAAGGGGGGACCCTTATATCCAGAACTTAAAAACACATAAGGGGGGACCCTTATATCCAGGACATAAAAACACATAAGGGGGGACCCTTATATCCGGGATATAAAAACACGTAAGGGGGGACCCTGATATCCGGGACATAAAAACACATAAGGGGGGACCCTTATATCCTGGACATAAAAACACATAAGGGGGGACCCTTATATCCGGGACATAAAAACACATAAGGGGGACCCTTATATCCGGGACATAAAAACACATAAGGGGGGACACTTATTTTCGGGACATAAAAACACATAAGGGGGGACCCTTATATCCGGGACATAAAAACACGTAAGGGGGGACCCTTATATCCGGGACATAAAAACACATAAGGGGGACCCTTATATCCGGGACATAAAAACACATAAGGGGGGACCCTTATATCCGGGACATAAAAACACATAAACGGGGACCCTTATATCAGGGACATAAAAACACATAAGGGAGGACCCTTATATCCGGGACATAAAAACACGTAAGGGGGGACCCTTATATCCGGGACATAAAAACACGTAAGGGGGGACCCTTATATCCAGGACATAAAAACACATAAGGGGGGACCCTTATATCCGGGACATAAAAACACATAAGGGGGGACCCTTATATTCGGGACATAAAAACACGTAAGGGGGGACCCTTATATCCGGGACATAAAAACACATAAGGGGGGACCCTTATATCCGGGACATAAAAACACATAAGGGGGGACCCTTATATCCGGGACATAAAAACACGTTAGGGGGGACCCTTATATCTGGGACATAAAAACACATAAGGGGGACCCTTATATCCGGGACATAAAAACACATAAGGGGGGACCCTTATATCCGGGACATAAAAACACATAAGGGGGGACCCTTATATCCGGGACATAAAAATACGTAAGGGGGGACCCTTATATCCGGGACATAAAAACACATAAGGGGGGACCCTTATATCCGGGACATAAAAACACATAAGGGGGGACCCTTATATCAGGGACATAAAAACACATAAGGGAGGACCCTTATATCCGGGACATAAAAACACGTAAGGCGGGACCCTTATATCCGGGACATAAAAACACATAAGGGGGGACCCTTATATCCGGGACATAAAAATACATAAGGGGGGACCCTTATATCCGGGACATAAAAACACATAAGGGGGACCCTTATGTCTGGGACATAAAAACACATAAGGAGGGACTCTTATATCCGGGACATAAAAACACATAAGGGGGACCCTTATATCCGGGACATAAAAACACCTAAGGGGGGACCCTTATATCCAGGACATAAAAACACATAAGGGGGGACCCTTATATCCGGGACATAAAAACACATAAGGGTGGACCCTTATTTCCGGGACATAAAAACACATAAGGGGGGACCCTTATATCCGGGACATAAAAACACATAAGGGGGGACCCTTATATCCGGGACATAAAAACACATAAGGGTGGACCCTTATTTCCGGGACATAAAAACACATAAGGGGGGACCCTTATATCCGGGACATAAAAACACGTAACGGGGGACCCTTATATCCGGGACATAAAAACAAATAAGGGGGGACCCTTATATCCGGGACATAAAAACACATAAGGGGGGACCCTTATATCCGGGACATAAAAATACATAAGGGGGGACCCTTATATCCGGGACATAAAAACACTTAAGGGGGGACCCTTGTATCCGGGACATAAAAACACATAAGGGGGGACCCTTATATCCGGGACATAAAAACATATAAGGGGGGGCACTTATATCCGGGACATAAAAACACATAAGGGGGGACCCTTATATCCGGGACATAAAAACACATAAGGGGGACCCTTATATCCGGGCCTTAAAAACACGTAAGGGGGTATCCTTATATCTGGGACATAAAAACACATAAGGGGGGACCCTTATATCCGGGACATAAAAACACATAAGGGGGGACCCTTATATCAGGGACATAAAAACACATAAGGGAGGACCCTTATATCCGGGACATAAAAACACATAAGGGGGGACCCTTATATTCGGGACATAAAAACACGTAAGGGGGACCCTTATATCCGGGACATAAAAACACATAAGGGGGGACCCTTATATCCGGGACATAAAAACACATAAGGGGGGACCCTTATATCCGGGACATAAAAACACGTTAGGGGGGACCCTTATATCTGGGACATAAAAACACATAAGGGGGACCCTTATATCCGGGACATAACACATAAGGGGGGACCCTTATATCCGGGACATAAAAACACATAAGGGGGGACCCTTATATCCGGGACATAAAAACACATAAGGGGGGGCCCTTATATCCGGGACATAAAAATACGTAAGGGGGGACTCTTATATCCGGGACATAAAAACACATAAGGGGGGACCCTTATATCCGGGACATAAAAACACGTAAGGGGGGACCCTTATATCCAGGACATAAAAACACATAAGGGGGGACCCTTATATCCAGGACATAAAAACACATAAGGGGGGACCCTTATATCCGGGACATAAAAACACATAAGGGGGGACCCTTATATCCGGGACATAAAAACACATAAGGGTGACCCTTATATCCGGGCCTTAAAACCACGTAAGGGGGTATCCTTATATCCGGGACATAAAAACACGTAAGGGGGGACCCTTATATCCGGGACATAAAAACACGTAACGGGGGACCCTTATATCCGGGACATAAAAACACGTAGGGGGGGACCCTTATATCCGGGACATAAAAACACATAAGGGTGGACCCTTATATCCGGGACATAAAAATACATAAGGGGGGACCCTTATATCCGGGACATAAAAACACATAAGGGGGGACCCTTATATCCGGGACATAAAAACACATAAGGGGGGACCCTTATATCCGGGACATAAAAACACATAAGGGGGGACCCTTATATCCGGGACATAAAAACACATGAGGGGGGACCCTTATATCCGGGACATAAAAATACATAAGGGGGGACCCTTATATCCGGGACATAAAAACACATAAAGGGGGACCCTTATATCCGGGACATAAAAACACATAAGGGGGGACCCTTATATTCGGGATATAAAAACACGTAAGTGGGGACCCTTAGATCCGGGACATAAAAACACATAAGGGGGGACCCTTATATCCGGGACATAAAAACACATAAGGGGGGACCCTTATATCCGAGACATAAAAACACGTAAGGGGGGACCCTTATATCCTGGACATAAAAACACGTAAGGGGGGACCCTTATATCCAGGACATAAAAACACATAAGGGGGGACCCTTATATCCGGGACATAAAAACACATAAGGGGGGACCCTTATATCCGGGACATAAAAACACATAAGGGGGGACCCTTATATCCGGGACATAAAAACACATAAGGGGGGACCCTTATATCCGGGACATAAAAACACGTTAGGGGGGACCCTTATATCTAGGACATAAAAACACATAAGGGGGACCCTTATATCCATGACATAACACATAAGGGGGGACACTTATATCCGGGACATAAAAACACATAAGGGGGGACCCTTATATCCGGGACATAAAAACACATAAGTGGGGACCCTTATATCCGGGACATAAAAATACGTAAGGGGGGACCCTTATATCCGGGACATAAAAACACATAAGGGGGGACCCTTATATCCGGGACATAAAAACACGTAAGGCGGGACCCTTATATCCGGGACATAAAAACACATAAGGGGGGACCCTTATATCCGGGACATAAAAACACATAAGGGGGGACCCTTATATCCAGGACATAAAAATACATAAGGGGGGACCCTTATATCCGGGACATAAAAACACATAAGGGGGGACCCTTATATCCGGGACATAAAACACATAAGGGGGGACCCTTATATTCGGGATATAAAAACACGTAAGGGGGGACCCTTATATCCGGGACATAAAAACACATAAGGGGGGACCCTTATATCCGGGACATAAAAACACATAAGGGGGGACCCTTATATCCGAGACATAAAAACACGTAAGGGGGGACCCTTATATCCTGGACATAAAAACACGTAAGTGGGGACCCTTATATCCAGGACATAAAAACACATAAGGGGGGACCCTTATATCCGGGACATAAAAATACATAAGGGGGGACCCTTATATCCGGGACATAAAAACACATAAGGGGGGACCCTTATATCTGGGACATAAAAACACATAAGGGGGGACCCTTATATTCGGGACATAAAAACACGTAAGGGGGGACCCTTATATCCGGGACATAAAAACACATAAGGGGGGACCCTTATATCCGGGACATAAAAACACATAAGGGGGGACCCTTATATCCGGGACATAAAAACACGTTAGGGGGGACCCTTATATCTGGGACATAAAAACACATAAGGGGGACCCTTATATCCGGGACATAACACATAAGGGGGGACCCTTATATCCGGGACATAAAAACACATAAGGGGGGACCCTTATATCCGGGACATAAAAACACTTAAGGGGGGACCCTTATATCCGGGAAATAAAAATACGTAAGGGGGGACCCTTATATCCGGGACATAAAAACACGTAAGGGGGGACCCTTATATCCGGGACATAAAAACACATAAGGGGGACCCTTATATCTGGGACATAAAAACACATAAGGGGGGACCCTTATATCAGGGACATAAAAACACATAAGGGAGGACCCTTATATCTGGGACATAAAAACATGTAAGGCGGGACCCTTATATCCGGGACATAAAAACACATAAGGGGGGACCCTGATATCCGGGACATAAAAACACATAAGGGGGGACCCTTATATCCGGGACTTAAAAATACATAAGGGGGGACCCTTATATCCGGGACATAAAAACACGTAAGGGGGGACCCTTATATCCGGGACATAAAAACACACAAGGGGGGACCCTTATATCCGGGACATAAAAACACATAAGGGGGGACCGTTATATCCGGGACATAAAAACACATAAGGGTGGACCCTTATTTCCGGGACATAAAAACACATAAGGGGGGACCCTTATATCCGGGACATAAAAAGACGTAACGGGGGACCCTTTTATCCGGGACATAAAAACAAATAAGGGGGGACCCTTATATCCGGGACATAAAAACACATAAGGGGGGACCCTTATATCCGGGACATAAAAATACATAAGGGGGGGACCTTTATATCCGGGACATAAAAACACATAAGGGGGGACCCTTGTATCCGGGACATAAAAACACATAAGGGGGGACCCTTATATCCGGGACATAAAAACATATAAGGGGGGGCACTTATATCCGGGACATAAAAACACATAAGGGGGGACCCTTATATCCGGGACATAAAAACACATAAGGGGGGACCCTTATATCCGGGCCTTAAAAACACGTAAGGGGGTATCCTTATATACGGGACATAAAAACACATAAGGGGGGACCCTTATATCCGGGACATAAAAACACATAAGGGGGGACCCTTATATCCGGGCCTTAAAAACACGTAAGGGGGTATCCTTATATCCGGGACATAAAAACACGTAAGGGGGGACCCTTATATCCGGGACATAAAAACACATAAGGGGGGACCCTTATATCCGGGACATAAAAACACGTAAGGGGGGACCCTTATATCCAGGACATAAAAACACATAAGGGGGGACCCTTATATCCAGGACATAAAAACACATAAGGGGGGACCCTTATATCCGGGACATAAAAACACATAAGGGGGGACCCTTATATCCGGGACATAAAAACACATAAGGGTGACCCTTATATCCGGGCCTTAAAACCACGTAAGGGGGTATCCTTATATCCGGGACATAAAAACACGTAAGGGGGGACCCTTATATCCGGGACATAAAAACACGTAACGGGGGACCCTTATATCCGGGACATAAAAACACGTAGGGGGGGACCCTTATATCCGGGACATAAAAACACATAAGGGTGGACCCTTATATCCGGGACATAAAAATACATAAGGGGGGACCCTTATATCCGGGACATAAAAACACATAAGGGGGGACCCTTATATCCGGGACATAAAAACACATAAGGGGGGACCCTTATATCCGGGACATAAAAACACATAAGGGGGGACCCTTATATCCGGGACATAAAAACACATGAGGGGGGACCCTTATATCCGGGACATAAAAATACATAAGGGGGGACCCTTATATCCGGGACATAAAAACACATAAAGGGGGACCCTTATATCCGGGACATAAAAACACATAAGGGGGGACCCTTATATTCGGGATATAAAAACACGTAAGTGGGGACCCTTAGATCCGGGACATAAAAACACATAAGGGGGGACCCTTATATCCGGGACATAAAAACACATAAGGGGGGACCCTTATATCCGAGACATAAAAACACGTAAGGGGGGACCCTTATATCCTGGACATAAAAACACGTAAGGGGGGACCCTTATATCCAGGACATAAAAACACATAAGGGGGGACCCTTATATCCGGGACATAAAAACACATAAGGGGGGACCCTTATATCCGGGACATAAAAACACATAAGGGGGGACCCTTATATCCGGGACATAAAAACACATAAGGGGGGACCCTTATATCCGGGACATAAAAACACGTTAGGGGGGACCCTTATATCTAGGACATAAAAACACATAAGGGGGACCCTTATATCCATGACATAACACATAAGGGGGGACACTTATATCCGGGACATAAAAACACATAAGGGGGGACCCTTATATCCGGGACATAAAAACACATAAGTGGGGACCCTTATATCCGGGACATAAAAATACGTAAGGGGGGACCCTTATATCCGGGACATAAAAACACATAAGGGGGGACCCTTATATCCGGGACATAAAAACACGTAAGGCGGGACCCTTATATCCGGGACATAAAAACACATAAGGGGGGACCCTTATATCCGGGACATAAAAACACATAAGGGGGGACCCTTATATCCAGGACATAAAAATACATAAGGGGGGACCCTTATATCCGGGACATAAAAACACATAAGGGGGGACCCTTATATCCGGGACATAAAACACATAAGGGGGGACCCTTATATTCGGGATATAAAAACACGTAAGGGGGGACCCTTATATCCGGGACATAAAAACACATAAGGGGGGACCCTTATATCCGGGACATAAAAACACATAAGGGGGGACCCTTATATCCGAGACATAAAAACACGTAAGGGGGGACCCTTATATCCTGGACATAAAAACACGTAAGTGGGGACCCTTATATCCAGGACATAAAAACACATAAGGGGGGACCCTTATATCCGGGACATAAAAATACATAAGGGGGGACCCTTATATCCGGGACATAAAAACACATAAGGGGGGACCCTTATATCTGGGACATAAAAACACATAAGGGGGGACCCTTATATTCGGGACATAAAAACACGTAAGGGGGGACCCTTATATCCGGGACATAAAAACACATAAGGGGGGACCCTTATATCCGGGACATAAAAACACATAAGGGGGGACCCTTATATCCGGGACATAAAAACACGTTAGGGGGGACCCTTATATCTGGGACATAAAAACACATAAGGGGGACCCTTATATCCGGGACATAACACATAAGGGGGGACCCTTATATCCGGGACATAAAAACACATAAGGGGGGACCCTTATATCCGGGACATAAAAACACTTAAGGGGGGACCCTTATATCCGGGAAATAAAAATACGTAAGGGGGGACCCTTATATCCGGGACATAAAAACACGTAAGGGGGGACCCTTATATCCGGGACATAAAAACACATAAGGGGGACCCTTATATCTGGGACATAAAAACACATAAGGGGGGACCCTTATATCAGGGACATAAAAACACATAAGGGAGGACCCTTATATCTGGGACATAAAAACATGTAAGGCGGGACCCTTATATCCGGGACATAAAAACACATAAGGGGGGACCCTGATATCCGGGACATAAAAACACATAAGGGGGGACCCTTATATCCGGGACTTAAAAATACATAAGGGGGGACCCTTATATCCGGGACATAAAAACACGTAAGGGGGGACCCTTATATCCGGGACATAAAAACACACAAGGGGGGACCCTTATATCCGGGACATAAAAACACATAAGGGGGGACCGTTATATCCGGGACATAAAAACACATAAGGGGGGACCCTTATATCAGGGACATAAAAACACATAAGGGAGGACCCTTATATCCGGGACATAAAAACACATAAGGGGGGACCCTTATATATGGGACATAAAAACACGTAAGTGGGGACCCTTATATCCGGGACATAAAAACACATAAGGGGGGACCCTTATATCCGGGACATAAAAACACATAAGGGGGGACCCTTATATCCGGGACATAAAAACACGTTAGGGGGGACCCTTATATCTGGGACATAAAAACACATAAGGGGAACCCTTATATCCGGGACATAACACATAAGGGGGGACCCTTATATCCGGGACATAAAAACACATAAGGGGGGACCCTTATATCCGGGACATAAAAACACATAAGGGGGGACCCTTATATCAGGGACATAAAAACACATAAGGGAGGACCCTTATATCCGGAACATAAAAACACGTAAGGCGGGACCCTTATATCCGGGACATAAAAACACATAAGGGGGGACCCTTATATCCGGGACATAAAAATACATAAGGGGGGACCCTTATATCCGGGACAAAAAAACACATAAGGGGGGACCCTTATATCCGGGACATAAAAACACATAAGGGGGGACCCTTATATCAGGGACATAAAAACACATAAGGGAGGACCCTTATATCCGGGACATAAAAACACGTAAGGGGGGACCCTTATATCCGGGACATAAAAACACGTAAGGGGGGACCCTTATATCCAGGACATAAAAACACATAAGTGGGGACCCTTATATCCGGGACATAAAAACACATAAGGGGGGACCCTTATATCCGGGACATAAAAACACATAAGGGGGGACCCTTATATTCGGGACATAAAAACACGTAAGGGGGGACCCTTATATCCGGGACATAAAAACACATAAGGGGGGACCCTTATATCCGGGACATAAAAACACATAAGGGGGGACCCTTATATCCGGGACATAAAAACACGTTAGGGGGGACCCTTATATCTGGGACATAAAAACACATAAGGGGGACCCTTATATCCGGGACATAACACATAAGGGGGGACCCTTATATCCGGGACATAAAAACACATAAGGGGGGACCCTTATATCCGGGACATAAAAACACATAAGGGGGGACCCTTATATCCGGGACATAAAAATACGTAAGGGGGGACCCTTATATCTGGGACATAAAAACACATAAGGGGGGACCCTTATATCCGGGACATAAAAACACATAAGGGGGGACCCTTATATCAGGGACATAAAAACACATAAGGGAGGACCCTTATATCCGGGACATAAAAACACGTAAGGCGGGACCCTTATATCCGGGACATAAAAACACATAAGGGGGGACCCTTATAATCCGGGACATAAAAATACATAAGGGGGGACCCTTATATCCGGGACATAAAAACACGTAAGGGGGGACCCTTATTTCCGGGACATAAAAACACACAAGGGGGGACCCTTATATCCGGGACATAAAAACACATAAGGGGGGACCGTTATATCCGGGACATAAAAACACATAAGGGGGGACCCTTATATCAGGGACATAAAAACACATAAGGGAGGACCCTTATATCCGGGACATAAAAACACATAAGGGGGGACCCTTATATATGGGACATAAAAACACGTAAGTGGGGACCCTTATATCCGGGACATAAAAACACATAAGGGGGGACCCTTATATCCGGGACATAAAAACACATAAGGGGGGACCCTTATATCCGGGACATAAAAACACGTTAGGGGGGACCCTTATATCTGGGACATAAAAACACATAAGGGGAACCCTTATATCCGGGACATAACACATAAGGGGGGACCCTTATATCCGGGACATAAAAACACATAAGGGGGGACCCTTATATCCGGGACATAAAAACACATAAGGGGGGACCCTTATATCAGGGACATAAAAACACATAAGGGAGGACCCTTATATCCGGAACATAAAAACACGTAAGGCGGGACCCTTATATCCGGGACATAAAAACACATAAGGGGGGACCCTTATATCCGGGACATAAAAATACATAAGGGGGGACCCTTATATCCGGGACAAAAAAACACATAAGGGGGGACCCTTATATCCGGGACATAAAAACACATAAGGGGGGACCCTTATATCAGGGACATAAAAACACATAAGGGAGGACCCTTATATCCGGGACATAAAAACACGTAAGGGGGGACCCTTATATCCGGGACATAAAAACACGTAAGGGGGGACCCTTATATCCAGGACATAAAAACACATAAGTGGGGACCCTTATATCCGGGACATAAAAACACATAAGGGGGGACCCTTATATCCGGGACATAAAAACACATAAGGGGGGACCCTTATATTCGGGACATAAAAACACGTAAGGGGGGACCCTTATATCCGGGACATAAAAACACATAAGGGGGGACCCTTATATCCGGGACATAAAAACACATAAGGGGGGACCCTTATATCCGGGACATAAAAACACGTTAGGGGGGACCCTTATATCTGGGACATAAAAACACATAAGGGGGACCCTTATATCCGGGACATAACACATAAGGGGGGACCCTTATATCCGGGACATAAAAACACATAAGGGGGGACCCTTATATCCGGGACATAAAAACACATAAGGGGGGACCCTTATATCCGGGACATAAAAATACGTAAGGGGGGACCCTTATATCTGGGACATAAAAACACATAAGGGGGGACCCTTATATCCGGGACATAAAAACACATAAGGGGGGACCCTTATATCAGGGACATAAAAACACATAAGGGAGGACCCTTATATCCGGGACATAAAAACACGTAAGGCGGGACCCTTATATCCGGGACATAAAAACACATAAGGGGGGACCCTTATAATCCGGGACATAAAAATACATAAGGGGGGACCCTTATATCCGGGACATAAAAACACGTAAGGGGGGACCCTTATTTCCGGGACATAAAAACACATAAGGGGGGACCCTTATATCCGGGACATAAAAACACATAAGGGGGGACCCTTATATCCGGGACATAAAAACACATAAGGGGGGACCCTTATATCAGGGACATAAAAACACATAAGGGAGGACCCTTATATCCGGGACATAAAAACACATAAGGGGGGACCCTTATATTCGGGACATAAAAACACGTAAGGGGGGACCCTTATATCCGGGACATAAAAACACATAAGGGGGGACCCTTATATCCGGGACATAAAAACACATAAGGGGGGACCCTTATATCCGGGACATAAAAACACGTTAGGGGGGACCCTTATATCTGGGACATAAAAACACATAAGGGGGACCCTTAAATCCGGGACATAACACATAAGGGGGGACCCTTATATCCGGGACATAAAAACACATAAGGGGGGACCCTTATATCCGGGACATAAAAACACATAAGGGGGGACCCTTATATAAGGGACATAAAAATACGTAAGGGGAGACCCTTATATCCGGGACATAAAAACACATAAGGGGGGACCCTTATATCCGGGACATAAAAACACATAAGGGGGGACCCTTATATCAGGGACATAAAAACACATAAGGGAGGACCCTTATATCCGGGACATAAAAACACGTAAGGCGGGACCCTTATATCCGGGACATAAAAACACATAAGGGGGGACCCTTATATCCGGGACATAAAAATACATAAGGGGGGACCCTTATATCCGGGACATAAAAACACATAAGGGGGGACCCTTATATCCGGGACAAAAACACATAAGTGGGGACCCTTATATCCGGGACATAAAAATACATAAGGGGGGACCCTTATATCCGGGACATAAAAACACATAAGGGGGGACCCTTATATCCGGGACATGAAAACACATAAGGGGGGACCCTTATATTCGGGATATAAAAACACGTAAGGGGGGACCCTTATATCCGGGACATAAAAACACATAAGGGGGGACCCTTATATCCGGGACATAAAAACACATAAAGGGGGACCCTTATATCCGAGACATAAAAACACGTAAGGGGGGACCCTTATATCCTGGACATAAAAATACGTAAGTGGGGACCCTTATATCCAGGACATAAAAACACATAAGGGGGGACCCTTATATCCGGGACATAAAATACATAAGGGGGGACCCTTATATCCGGGACATAAAAACACATAAGGGGGGACCCTTATATTCGGGACATAAAAACACGTAAGGGGGGACCCTTATATCCGGGACATAAAAACACATCAGGGGGGACCCTTATATCCGGGACATAAAAACACATAAGGGGGGGCCCTTATATCCGGGACATAAAAACACGTTAGGGGGGACCCTTATATCTGGGACATAAAAACACATAAGGGGGACCCTTATATCCGGGACATAACACATAAGGGGGGACCCTTATATCCGGGACATAAAAACACATAAGGGGGGACCCTTATATCCGGGACATAAAAACACATAAGGGGGGACCCTTATATCCGGGACATAAAAATACGTAAGGGGGGACCCTTATATCCGGGACATAAAAACACATAAGGGGGGACCCTTATATCCGGGACATAAAAATACATAAGGGGGGACCCTTATATCCGGGACATAAAAACACGTAAGGGGGGACCCTTATATCCGGGACATAAAAACACATAAGGGGGGACCATTATATCCGGGACATAAAAACACATAAGGGGGGACCCTTATATCCGGGACATAAAAACACATAACCGGGGACCCTTATATTTGGGACATAAAAACACGTAAGGGGGGACCCTTATATCCGGGACATAAAAACACATAAGGGGGGACCCTTATATCCGGGACATAAAAACACATAAGGGGGGACCCTTATATCCGGGATATAAAAACACGTTAGGGAGGACCCTTATATCTGGGACATAAAAACACATAAGGGGAACCCTTATATCCGGGACATAACACATAAGGGGGGACCCTTATATCCGGGACATAAAAACACATAAGGGGGGACCCTTATAACCGGGACATAAAAATACGTAAGGGGGGACCCTTATATCCGGGACATAAAAACACATAAGGGGGGACCCTTATATCCGGGACATAAAAACACATAAGGGGGGACCCTTATATCCGGGACATAAAAACACGTTAGGGGGGACCCTTATATCTGGGACATAAAAACACATAAGGGGGACCCTTATATCCGGGACATAACACATAAGGGGGGACCCTTATATCCGGGACATAAAAACACATAAGGGGGGACCCTTATATCCGGGACATAAAAACACTTAAGGGGGGACCCTTATATCCGGGAAATAAAAATACGTAAGGGGGGACCCTTATATCCGGGACATAAAAACACGTAAGGGGGGACCCTTATATCCGGGACATAAAAACACATAAGGGGGACCCTTATATCTGGGACATAAAAACACATAAGGGGGGACCCTTATATCAGGGACATAAAAACACATAAGGGAGGACCCTTATATCTGGGACATAAAAACATGTAAGGCGGGACCCTTATATCCGGGACATAAAAACACATAAGGGGGGACCCTGATATCCGGGACATAAAAACACATAAGGGGGGACCCTTATATCCGGGACTTAAAAATACATAAGGGGGGACCCTTATATCCGGGACATAAAAACACGTAAGGGGGGACCCTTATATCCGGGACATAAAAACACACAAGGGGGGACCCTTATATCCGGGACATAAAAACACATAAGGGGGGACCGTTATATCCGGGACATAAAAACACATAAGGGGGGACCCTTATATCAGGGACATAAAAACACATAAGGGAGGACCCTTATATCCGGGACATAAAAACACATAAGGGGGGACCCTTATATATGGGACATAAAAACACGTAAGTGGGGACCCTTATATCCGGGACATAAAAACACATAAGGGGGGACCCTTATATCCGGGACATAAAAACACATAAGGGGGGACCCTTATATCCGGGACATAAAAACACGTTAGGGGGGACCCTTATATCTGGGACATAAAAACACATAAGGGGAACCCTTATATCCGGGACATAACACATAAGGGGGGACCCTTATATCCGGGACATAAAAACACATAAGGGGGGACCCTTATATCCGGGACATAAAAACACATAAGGGGGGACCCTTATATCAGGGACATAAAAACACATAAGGGAGGACCCTTATATCCGGAACATAAAAACACGTAAGGCGGGACCCTTATATCCGGGACATAAAAACACATAAGGGGGGACCCTTATATCCGGGACATAAAAATACATAAGGGGGGACCCTTATATCCGGGACAAAAAAACACATAAGGGGGGACCCTTATATCCGGGACATAAAAACACATAAGGGGGGACCCTTATATCAGGGACATAAAAACACATAAGGGAGGACCCTTATATCCGGGACATAAAAACACGTAAGGGGGGACCCTTATATCCGGGACATAAAAACACGTAAGGGGGGACCCTTATATCCAGGACATAAAAACACATAAGTGGGGACCCTTATATCCGGGACATAAAAACACATAAGGGGGGACCCTTATATCCGGGACATAAAAACACATAAGGGGGGACCCTTATATTCGGGACATAAAAACACGTAAGGGGGGACCCTTATATCCGGGACATAAAAACACATAAGGGGGGACCCTTATATCCGGGACATAAAAACACATAAGGGGGGACCCTTATATCCGGGACATAAAAACACGTTAGGGGGGACCCTTATATCTGGGACATAAAAACACATAAGGGGGACCCTTATATCCGGGACATAACACATAAGGGGGGACCCTTATATCCGGGACATAAAAACACATAAGGGGGGACCCTTATATCCGGGACATAAAAACACATAAGGGGGGACCCTTATATCCGGGACATAAAAATACGTAAGGGGGGACCCTTATATCTGGGACATAAAAACACATAAGGGGGGACCCTTATATCCGGGACATAAAAACACATAAGGGGGGACCCTTATATCAGGGACATAAAAACACATAAGGGAGGACCCTTATATCCGGGACATAAAAACACGTAAGGCGGGACCCTTATATCCGGGACATAAAAACACATAAGGGGGGACCCTTATAATCCGGGACATAAAAATACATAAGGGGGGACCCTTATATCCGGGACATAAAAACACGTAAGGGGGGACCCTTATTTCCGGGACATAAAAACACATAAGGGGGGACCCTTATATCCGGGACATAAAAACACATAAGGGGGGACCCTTATATCCGGGACATAAAAACACATAAGGGGGGACCCTTATATCAGGGACATAAAAACACATAAGGGAGGACCCTTATATCCGGGACATAAAAACACATAAGGGGGGACCCTTATATTCGGGACATAAAAACACGTAAGGGGGGACCCTTATATCCGGGACATAAAAACACATAAGGGGGGACCCTTATATCCGGGACATAAAAACACATAAGGGGGGACCCTTATATCCGGGACATAAAAACACGTTAGGGGGGACCCTTATATCTGGGACATAAAAACACATAAGGGGGACCCTTAAATCCGGGACATAACACATAAGGGGGGACCCTTATATCCGGGACATAAAAACACATAAGGGGGGACCCTTATATCCGGGACATAAAAACACATAAGGGGGGACCCTTATATAAGGGACATAAAAATACGTAAGGGGGGACCCTTATATCCGGGACATAAAAACACATAAGGGGGGACCCTTATATCCGGGACATAAAAACACATAAGGGGGGACCCTTATATCAGGGACATAAAAACACATAAGGGAGGACCCTTATATCCGGGACATAAAAACACGTAAGGCGGGACCCTTATATCCGGGACATAAAAACACATAAGGGGGGACCCTTATATCCGGGACATAAAAATACATAAGGGGGGACCCTTATATCCGGGACATAAAAACACATAAGGGGGGACCCTTATATCCGGGACATAAAAACACATAAGGGGGGACCCTTATATCCGGGACATAAAAACACGTTAGGGGGGACCCTTATATCTAGGACATAAAAACACATAAGGGGGACCCTTATATCCATGACATAACACATAAGGGGGGACACTTATATCCGGGACATAAAAACACATAAGGGGGGACCCTTATATCCGGGACATAAAAACACATAAGTGGGGACCCTTATATCCGGGACATAAAAATACGTAAGGGGGGACCCTTATATCCGGGACATAAAAACACATAAGGGGGGACCCTTATATCCGGGACATAAAAACACGTAAGGCGGGACCCTTATATCCGGGACATAAAAACACATAAGGGGGGACCCTTATATCCGGGACATAAAAACACATAAGGGGGGACCCTTATATCCAGGACATAAAAATACATAAGGGGGGACCCTTATATCCGGGACATAAAAACACATAAGGGGGGACCCTTATATCCGGGACATAAAACACATAAGGGGGGACCCTTATATTCGGGATATAAAAACACGTAAGGGGGGACCCTTATATCCGGGACATAAAAACACGTAAGGGGGGACCCTTTATCCTGGGCATAAAAACACATAAGGGGGGACCCTTATATCCGGGACATAAAAACACTTAAGGTGGGACCCATATATTCATGACATAAAACACATAAGGGGGCCCTTATATCCTGGACATAAAAACACATAAGGGGGGACCCTTATATCCGGGATATAAAAACACATAAGGGGGATCCTTATATTCGGGATATAAAAACACATAAGGGGGGACCCTTATATCCGGGACATAAAAACACGTAAGGGGGGACCCTTATATCCGGGACATAAAAACACGTAAGGGGGGACACTTATTTCCGGGACATAAAAACACATAAGGGGGGACACTTATTTCCGGGACATAAAAACACATAAGGGGGGACCCTTATATCCAGGACATAAAAACACATAAGGGGGGACCCTTATATCCGGGACATAAAAACACATAAGGGGGGACCCTTATATCCGGGACTTAAAAACACATAAGGGGGGACCCTTATATCCGGGACATAAAAACACATAAGGGGGGGCCCTTATATCCGGGACATAAAAATACGTAAGGGGGGACCCTTATATCCAGGACATAAAAACACATAAGGGGGGACCCTTATATCCGGGACATAAAAACACATAAGGGGGGACCCTTATATCAGGGACATAAAAACACATAAGGGAGGACCCTTATATCCGGGACATAAAAACACGTAAGGGGCGACCCTTATATCCGAGACATAAAAACACGTAAGGGGGGACCCTTATATCCTGGACATAAAAACACGTAAGGGGGGACCCTTATATCCAGGACATAAAAACACATAAGGGGGGATCCTTATATCCGGGTCATAAAAATACATAAGGGGGGACCCTTATATCCGGGACATAAAAACACATAAGGGGGGACCCTTATATCCGGGACATAAAAACACATAAGGGGGGACCCTTATATTCGGGACATAAAAACACGTAAGGGGGGACCCTTATATCCGGGACATAAAAACACATAAGGGGGGACCCTTATATCCGGGACATAAAAACACATAAGGGGGGACCCTTATATCCGGGACATAAAAACACGTTAGGGGGACCCTTATATCTGGGACATAAAAACACATAAGGGGGACCCTTATATCCGGGACATAACACATAAGGGGGGACCCTTATATCCGGGACATAAAAACACATAAGGGGGGACCCTTATATCCGGGACATAAAAACACATAAGGGGGGACCCTTATATCCGGGACATAAAAATACGTAAGGGGGGACCCTTATATCCGGGACATAAAAACACATAAGGGGGGACCCTTATATCCGAGACATAAAAACACGTAAGGGGGGACCCTTATATCCTGGACATAAAAACACGTAAGGGGGGACCCTTATATCCAGGACATAAAAACACACAAGGGGGGACCCTTATATCCGAGACATAAAAACACGTAAGGGGGGACCCTTATATCCGGGACATAAAAACACATAAGGGGGGACCCTTATATCCGAGACATAAAAACACGTAAGGGGGGACCCTTATATCCTGGACATAAAAACACGTAAGGGGGGACCCTTATATCCAGGACATAAAAACACACAAGGGGGGACCCTTATATCCGAGACATAAAAACACGTAAGGGGGGACCCTTATATCCGGGACATAAAAATACATAAGGGGGGACCCTTATATCCGGGACATAAAAACACATAAGGGGGGACCCTTATATCCGGGACATAAAAACACGTAAGGGGGGACCCTTATATCCAGGACATAAAAACACATAAGGGGGGACCCTTATATCCAGGACATAAAAACACATAAGGGGGGACCCTTATATCCGGGACATAAAAACACATAAGGGGGGACCCTTATATCCGGGACATAAAAACACATAAGGGGGTCCCTTATATCCAGGACATAAAAACACGTAACGGGGGACCCTTATATCCGGGACATAAAAACACGTAAGGCGGGACCCTTATATCCGGGACATAAAAACACATAAGGGTGGACCCTTATATCCGGGACATAAAAACACATAAGGGGGGACCCTTATATCCGGGACATAAAAACACATAAGGGGGGACCCTTATATCCGGGACATAAAAACACATAAGGGGGGACCCTTATATCCGGGACATAAAAACACATAAGGGGGGACCCTTATATCCGGGACATAAAATTACATAAGGGGGGACCCTTATATCCGGGACATAAAAACACGTAAGGGGGGACCCTTGTATCCGGGACATAAAAACACATAAGGGGGAACCCTATATATCCGGGACATAAAAACACGTAAGGGGGGACCCTTTATCCTGGACATAAAAACACATAAGGGGGGACCCTTATATCCGGGACATAAAAACACATAAGGTGGGACCCATATATTCATGACATAAAACACATAAGGGGGCCCTTATATCCGGGACATAAAAACACATAAGGGGGGACCCTTATATCCGGGATATAAAAACACATAAGGGGGATCCTTATATTCGGGATATAAAAACACATAAGGGGGTCCCTTATATCCAGGACATAAAAACACGTAACGGAGGACCCTTATATCCTGGACATAAAAACACGTAAGGGGGGACCCTTATATCCAGGACATAAAAACACACAAGGGGGGACCCTTATATCCGAGACATAAAAACACGTAAGGGGGGACCCTTATATCCGGGACATAAAAACACATAAGGGGGGACCCTTATATCCGAGACATAAAAACACGTAAGGGGGGACCCTTATATCCTGGACATAAAAACACGTAAGGGGGGACCCTTATATCCAGGACATAAAAACACACAAGGGGGGACCCTTATATCCGAGACATAAAAACACGTAAGGGGGGACCCTTATATCCGGGACATAAAAATACATAAGGGGGGACCCTTATATCCGGGACATAAAAACACATAAGGGGGGACCCTTATATCCGGGACATAAAAACACATAAGGGGGGACCCTTATATCCGGGACATAAAAACACGTAAGGGGGGACCCTTATATCCAGGACATAAAAACACATAAGGGGGGACCCTTATATCCAGGACATAAAAACACATAAGGGGGGACCCTTATATCCGGGACATAAAAACACATAAGGGGGGACCCTTATATCCGGGACATAAAAACACGTAAGGGGGGACCCTTATATCCGGGACATAAAAACACATTAGGGTGGACCCTTATATCCGGGACATAAAAACACATAAGGGGGGACCCTTATATCCGGGACATAAAAACACATTAGGGTGGACCCTTATATCCGGGACATAAAAACACATAAGGGGGGACCCTTATATCCGGGACATAAAAACACATAAGGGGGGACCCTTATATCCGGGACATAAAAACACATAAGGGGGGACCCTTATATCCGGGACATAAAAACACATAAGGGGGGACCCTTATATCCGGGACATAAAATTACATAAGGGGGGACCCTTATATCCGGGACATAAAAACACGTAAGGGGGGACCCTTGTATCCGGGACATAAAAACACATAAGGGGGGACCCTTATATCCGGGACATAAAAACACGTAAGGGGGGACCCTTTATCCTGGACATAAAAACACATAAGGGGGGACCCTTATATCCGGGACATAAAAACACATAAGGTGGGACCCATATATTCATGACATAAAACACATAAGGGGGCCCTTATATCCGGGACATAAAAACACATAAGGGGGGACCCTTATATCCGGGATATAAAAACACATAAGGGGGATCCTTATATTCGGGATATAAAAACACATAAGGGGGGACCCTTATATCCGGGACATAAAAACACGTAAGGGGGGACCCTTATATCCGGGACATAAAAACACGTAAGGGGGGACACTTATTTCCGGGACATAAAAACACATAAGGGGGGACACTTATTTCCGGGACATAAAAACACATAAGGGGGACCCTTATATCCAGGACATAAAAACACATAAGGGGGGACCCTTATATCCGGGACATAAAAACACATAAGGGGGGACCCTTATATCCGGGACTTAAAAACACATAAGGGGGGACCCTTATATCCGGGACATAAAAACACATAAGGGGGGACCCTTATATCCAGAACTTAAAAACACATAAGGGGGGACCCTTATATCCAGGACATAAAAACACATAAGGGGGGACCCTTATATCCGGGATATAAAAACACGTAAGGGGGGACCCTGATATCCGGGACATAAAAACACATAAGGGGGGACCCTTATATCCTGGACATAAAAACACATAAGGGGGACCCTTATATCCGGGACATAAAAACACATAAGGGGGGACACTTATTTTCGGGACATAAAAACACATAAGGGGGGACCCTTATATCCGGGACATAAAAACACATAAGGTGGGACCCATATATTCATGACATAAAACACATAAGGGGGCCCTTATATCCGGGACATAAAAACACATAAGGGGGGACCCTTATATCCGGGATATAAAAACACATAAGGGGGATCCTTATATTCGGGATATAAAAACACATAAGGGGGGACCCTTATATCCGGGACATAAAAACACGTAAGGGGGGACCCTTATATCCGGGACATAAAAACACGTAAGGGGGGACACTTATTTCCGGGACATAAAAACACATAAGGGGGGACACTTATTTCCGGGACATAAAAACACATAAGGGGGACCCTTATATCCAGGACATAAAAACACATAAGGGGGGACCCTTATATCCGGGACATAAAAACACATAAGGGGGGACCCTTATATCCGGGACTTAAAAACACATAAGGGGGGACCCTTATATCCGGGACATAAAAACACATAAGGGGGGACCCTTATATCCAGAACTTAAAAACACATAAGGGGGGACCCTTATATCCAGGACATAAAAACACATAAGGGGGGACCCTTATATCCGGGATATAAAAACACGTAAGGGGGGACCCTGATATCCGGGACATAAAAACACATAAGGGGGGACCCTTATATCCTGGACATAAAAACACATAAGGGGGGACCCTTATATCCGGGACATAAAAACACATAAGGGGGACCCTTATATCCGGGACATAAAAACACATAAGGGGGGACACTTATTTTCGGGACATAAAAACACATAAGGGGGGACCCTTATATCCGGGACATAAAAACACGTAAGGGAGGACCCTGATATCCGGGACATAAAAACACATAAGGGGGGACCCTTATATCCGGGACATAAAAACACATAAGGTGGGACCCATATATTCATGACATAAAACACATAAGGGGGCCCTTATATCCGGGACATAAAAACACATAAGGGGGGACCCTTATATCCGGGATATAAAAACACATAAGGGGGATCCTTATATTCGGGATATAAAAACACATAAGGGGGTCCCTTATATCCAGGACATAAAAACACGTAACGGGGGACCCTTATATCCTGGACATAAAAACACGTAAGGGGGGACCCTTATATCCAGGACATAAAAACACACAAGGGGGGACCCTTATATCCGAGACATAAAAACACGTAAGGGGGGACCCTTATATCCGGGACATAAAAACACATAAGGGGGGACCCTTATATCCGAGACATAAAAACACGTAAGGGGGGACCCTTATATCCTGGACATAAAAACACGTAAGGGGGGACCCTTATATCCAGGACATAAAAACACACAAGGGGGGACCCTTATATCCGAGACATAAAAACACGTAAGGGGGGACCCTTATATCCGGGACATAAAAATACATAAGGGGGGACCCTTATATCCGGGACATAAAAACACATAAGGGGGGACCCTTATATCCGGGACATAAAAACACGTAAGGGGGGACCCTTATATCCAGGACATAAAAACACATAAGGGGGGACCCTTATATCCAGGACATAAAAACACATAAGGGGGGACCCTTATATCCGGGACATAAAAACACATAAGGGGGGACCCTTATATCCGGGACATAAAAACACATAAGGGGGTCCCTTATATCCAGGACATAAAAACACGTAACGGGGGACCCTTATATCCGGGACATAAAAACACGTAAGGGGGGACCCTTATATCCGGGACATAAAAACACATTAGGGTGGACCCTTATATCCGGGACATAAAAACACATAAGGGGGGACCCTTATATCCGGGACATAAAAACACATAAGGGGGGACCCTTATATCCGGGACATAAAAACACATAAGGGGGGACCCTTATATCCGGGACATAAAAACACATAAGGGGGGACCCTTATATCCGGGACATAAAATTACATAAGGGGGGACCCTTATATCCGGGACATAAAAACACGTAAGGGGGGACCCTTGTATCCGGGACATAAAAACACATAAGGGGGGACCCTTATATCCGGGACATAAAAACACGTAAGGGGGGACCCTTTATCCTGGACATAAAAACACATAAGGGGGGACCCTTATATCCGGGACATAAAAACACATAAGGTGGGACCCATATATTCATGACATAAAACACATAAGGGGGCCCTTATATCCGGGACATAAAAACACATAAGGGGGGACCCTTATATCCGGGATATAAAAACACATAAGGGGGATCCTTATATTCGGGATATAAAAACACATAAGGGGGGACCCTTATATCCGGGACATAAAAACACGTAAGGGGGGACCCTTATATCCGGGACATAAAAACACGTAAGGGGGGACACTTATTTCCGGGACATAAAAACACATAAGGGGGGACACTTATTTCCGGGACATAAAAACACATAAGGGGGACCCTTATATCCAGGACATAAAAACACATAAGGGGGGACCCTTATATCCGGGACATAAAAACACATAAGGGGGGACCCTTATATCCGGGACTTAAAAACACATAAGGGGGGACCCTTATATCCGGGACATAAAAACACATAAGGGGGGACCCTTATATCCAGAACTTAAAAACACATAAGGGGGGACCCTTATATCCAGGACATAAAAACACATAAGGGGGGACCCTTATATCCGGGATATAAAAACACGTAAGGGGGGACCCTGATATCCGGGACATAAAAACACATAAGGGGGGACCCTTATATCCTGGACATAAAAACACATAAGGGGGGACCCTTATATCCGGGACATAAAAACACATAAGGGGGGACACTTATTTTCGGGACATAAAAACACATAAGGGGGGACCCTTATATCCGGGACATAAAAACACGTAAGGGGGGACCCTTATATCCGGGACATAAAAACACATAAGGGGGGACCCTTATATCCGGGACATAAAAACACATAAGGGGGGACCCTTATATCCGGGACATAAAAACACATAAGGGGGGACCCTTATATCAGGGACATAAAAACACATAAGGGGGGACCCTTATATCCGGGACATAAAAACACGTAAGGCGGGACCCTTATATCCGGGACATAAAAACACATAAGGGGGGACCCTTATACCCGGGACATAAAAACACATAAGGGGGGACCCTTATATCAGGGACATAAAAACACATAAGGGAGGACCCTTATATCCGGGACATAAAAACACGTAAGGCGGGACCCTTATATCCGGGACATAAAAACACATAAGGGGGGACCCTTATATCCGGGACATAAAAACACGTAAGGGGGGACCCTTATATCCGGGACATAAAAACACATAAGGGGGACCCTTATATCCGGGACATAACACATAAGGCGGGACCCTTATATCCGGGACATAAAAACACATAAGGGGGGACCCTTATATCCAGGACATAAAAACACATAAGGGGGGACCCTTATATCCGGGACATAAAAACACAAAAGGGGGGACCCTTATATCCGGGACATAAAAACACATAACAGGGGACCCTTATATTCGGGACATAAAAACACGTAAGGGGGGACCCTTATATCCGGGACATAAAAACACATAAGGGGGGACCCTTATATCCGGGACATAAAAACACATAAGGGGGGACCCTTATATCCGGGACATAAAAACACGTTAGGGGGGACCCTTATATCTGGGACATAAAAACACATAAGGGGGACCCTTATATCCGGGACATAACACATAAGGGGGGACCCTTATATCCGGGACATAAAAACACATAAGGGGGGACCCTTATATCCGGGACATAAAAACACATAAGGGGGGACCCTTATATCCGGGACATAAAAATACGTAAGGGGGGACCCTTATATCCGGGACATAAAAACACATAAGGGGGGACCCTTATATCCGGGACATAAAAACACATAAGGGGGGACCCTTATATCAGGGACATAAAAACACATAAGGGAGGACCCTTATATCCGGGACATAAAAACACGTAAGGCGGGACCCTTATATCCGGGACATAAAAACACATAAGGGGGGACCCTTATATCCGGGACATAAAAATACATAAGGGGGGACCCTTATATCCGGGACAAAAAAACACATAAGGGGGACCCTTATGTCTGGGACATAAAAACACATAGGGGGGACCCTTATATCCGGGACATAAAAACACATAAGGAGGGACTCTTATATCCGGGACATAAAAACACATAATGGGGACCCTTATATCCGGGACATAAAAACACCTAAGGGGGGACCCTTATATCCAGGACATAAAAACACATAAGGGGGGACCCTTATATCCGGGACATAAAAACACATAAGGGGGGACCCTTATATCCGGGACATAAAAACACATAAGGGTGGACCCTTATTTCTGGGACATAAAAACACATAAGGGGGGACCCTTATATCCGGGACATAAAAACACATTAGGGAGGACCCTTATATCCGGGACATAAAAACACGTAAGGCGGGACCCTTATATCCGGGACATAAAAACACATAAGGGGGGACCCTTATATCAGGGACATAAAAACACATAAGGGAGGACCCTTATATCCGGGACATAAAAACACGTAAGGCGGGACCCTTATATCCGGGACATAAAAACACATAAGGGGGGACCCTTATATCCGGGACATAAAAATACATAAGGGGGGACCCTTATATCCGGGACATAAAAACACATAAGGGGGGACCCTTATATCCGGGACATAAAAACACATAAGTGGGGACCCTTATATCCGGGACATAAAAATACATAAGGGGGGACCCTTATATCCGGGACATAAAAACACATAAGGGGGGACCCTTATATCCGGGACATAAAAACACATAAGGGGGGACCCTTATATCCGAGACATAAAAACACGTAAGGGGGGACCCTTATATCCTGGACATAAAAACACGTAAGGGGGGACCCTTATATCCAGGACATAAAAACACATAAGGGGGGACCCTTATATCCGGGACATAAAATACATAAGGGGGGACCCTTATATCCGGGACATAAAAACACATAAGGGGGGACCCTTATATTCGGGACATAAAAACACGTAAGGGGGGACCCTTATATCCGGGACATAAAAACACATAAGGGGGGACCCTTATATCCGGGACATAAAAACACATAAGGGGGGACCCTTATATCCGGGACATAAAAACACGTTAGGGGGGACCCTTATATCTGGGACATAAAAACACATAAGGGGGACCCTTATATCCGGGACATAAAAACACATAAGGGGGGACCCTTATATCCGGGACATAAAAACACATAAGGGGGGACCCTTATATCCGGGACATAAAAACACATAAGGGGGGACCCTTATATCCGGGACATAAAAATACGTAAGGGGGGACCCTTATATCCGGGACATAAAAACACATAAGGGGGGACCCTTATATCCGGGACATAAAAATACATAAGGGGGGACCCTTATATCCGGGACATAAAAACACGTAAGGGGGGACCCTTATATCCGGGACATAAAAACACATAAGGGGGGACCCTTATATCCGGGACATAAAAACACATAAGGGGGGACCCTTATATCCGGGACATAAAAACACATAAGGGGGGACCCTTATATCAGGGACATAAAAACACATAAGGGAGGACCCTTATATCCGGGACATAAAAACACATAACCGGGGACCCTTATATTTGGGACATAAAAACACGTAAGGGGGGACCCTTATATCCGGGACATAAAAACACATAAGGGGGGACCCTTATATCCGGGACATAAAAACACATAAGGGGGGACCCTTATATCCGGGACATAAAAACACGTTAGGGAGGACCCTTATATCTGGGACATAAAAACACATAAGGGGAACCCTTATATCCGGGACATAACACATAAGGGGGGACCCTTATATCCGGGACATAAAAACACATAAGGGGGGACCCTTATATCCGTGACATAAAAACACATAAGGGGGGACCCTTATAACCGGGACATAAAAATACGTAAGGGGGGACCCTTATATCCGGGACATAAAAACACATAAGGGGGGACCCTTATATCCGGGACATAAAAACACATAAGGGTGGACCCTTATATCAGGGACATAAAAACACATAAGGGAGGACCCTTATATCCGGGACATAAAAACACGTAAGGCGGGACCCTTATATCCAGGACATAAAAACACATAAAGGGGGACCCTTATATCCGGGACATAAAAATACATAAGGGGGGACCCTTATATCCGGGACATAAAAACACGTAAGGGGGGACCCTTATATCCGGGACATAAAAACACATAAGGGGGGACCCTTATATCCGGGACATAAAAACACATAAGGGGGGACCCTTATATCCGGGACATAAAAATACATAAGGGGGGACCCTTATATCCGGGACATAAAAACACATAAGGGGGGACCCTTATATCAGGGACATAAAAACACATAAGGGAGGACCCTTATATCCGGGACATAAAAACACGTAAGGCGGGACCCTTATATCCGGGACATAAAAACACATAAGGGGGGACCCTTATAATCCGGGACTTAAAAATACATAAGGGGGGACCCTTATATCCGGGACATAAAAACACGTAAGGGGGGACCCTTATATCCGGGACATAAAAACACATAAGGGGGAACCCTTATATCCGGGACATAAAAACACATAAGGGGGGACCCTTATATCCGGGACATAAAAACACATAAGGGGGGACCCTTATATCAGGGACATAAAAACACATAAGGGAGGACCCTTATATCCGGGACATAAAAACACATAAGGGGGGACCCTTATATTCGGGACATAAAAACACGTAAGGGGGGACCCTTATATCCGGGACATAAAAACACATAAGGGGGGACCCTTATATCCGGGACATAAAAACACATAACTGGGGACCCTTATATCCGGGACATAAAAACACGTTAGGGGGGACCCTTATATCTGGGACATAAAAACACATAAGGGGGACCCTTAAATCCGGGACATAACACATAAGGGGGGACCCTTATATCCGGGACATAAAAACACATAAGGGGGGACCCTTATATCCGGGACATAAAAACACATAAGGGGGGACCCTTATATCCGGGACATAAAAATACGTAAGGGGGGACCCTTATATCCGGGACACAAAAACACATAAGGGGGGACCCTTATATCCGGGACATAAATACACATAAGGGGGGACCCTTATATCAGGGACATAAAAACACATAAGGGAGGACCCTTATATCCGGGACATAAAAACACGTAAGGCGGGACCCTTATATCCGGGACATAAAAACACATAAGGGGGGACCCTTATATCCGGGACATAAAAATACATAAGGGGGGACCCTTATATCCGGGACATAAAAACACATAAGTGGGGACCCTTATATCCGGGACATAAAAATACATAAGGGGGGACCCTTATATCCGGGACATAAAAACACATAAGGGGGGACCCTTATATCCGGGACATAAAAACACATAAGGGGGGACCCTTATATCCGAGACATAAAAACACGTAAGGGGATACCCTTATATCCTGGACATAAAAACACGTAAGGGGGGACCCTTATATCCAGGACATAAAAACACATAAGGGGGGACCCTTATATCCGGGACATAAAATACATAAGGGGGGACCCTTATATCCGGGACATAAAAACACATAAGGGGGGACCCTTATATCCGGGACATAAAAACACATAAGGGGGGACCCTTATATTCGGGACATAAAAACACGTAAGGGGGGACCCTTATATCCGGGACATAAAAACACATAAGGGGGGACCCTTATATCCGGGACATAAAAACACATAAGGGGGGACCCTTATATCCGGGACATAAAAACACGTTAGGGGGGACCCTTATATCTGGGACATAAAAACACATAAGGGGGACCCTTATATCCGGGACATAACACATAAGGGGGGACCCTTATATCCGGGACATAAAAACACATAAGGGGGGACCCTTATATCCGGGACATAAAAACACATAAGGGGGGACCCTTATATCCGGGACATAAAAATACGTAAGGGGGGACCCTTATATCCGGGACATAAAAACACATAAGGGGGGACCCTTATATCCGGGACATAAAAATACATAAGGGGGGACCCTTATATCCGGGACATAAAAACACGTAAGGGGGGACCCTTATATCCGGGACATAAAAACACATAAGGGGGGACCCTTATATCCGGGACATAAAAACACATAAGGGGGGACCCTTATATCCGGGACATAAAAACACATAAGGGGGGACCCTTATATCAGGGACATAAAAACACATAAGGGAGGACCCTTATATCCGGGACATAAAAACACATAACCGGGGACCCTTATATTTGGGACATAAAAACACGTAAGGGGGGACCCTTATATCCGGGACATAAAAACACATAAGGGGGGACCCTTATATCCGGGACATAAAAACACATAAGGGGGGACCCTTATATCCGGGACATAAAAACACGTTAGGGAGGACCCTTATATCTGGGACATAAAAACACATAAGGGGAACCCTTATATCCGGGACATAACACATAAGGGGGGACCCTTATATCCGGGACATAAAAACACATAAGGGGGGACCCTTATATCCGGGACATAAAAACACATAAGGGGGGACCCTTATAACCGGGACATAAAAATACGTAAGGGGGGACCCTTATATCCGGGACATAAAAACACATAAGGGGGGACCCTTATATCCGGGACATAAAAACACATAAGGGTGGACCCTTATATCAGGGACATAAAAACACATAAGGGAGGACCCTTATATCCGGGACATAAAAACACGTAAGGCGGGACCCTTATATCCAGGACATAAAAACACATAAAGGGGGACCCTTATATCCGGGACATAAAAATACATAAGGGGGGACCCTTATATCCGGGACATAAAAACACGTAAGGGGGGACCCTTATATCCGGGACATAAAAACACATAAGGGGGGACCCTTATATCCGGGACATAAAAACACATAAGGGGGGACCCTTATATCCGGGACATAAAAATACATAAGGGGGGACCCTTATATCCGGGACATAAAAACACATAAGGGGGGACCCTTATATCCGGGACATAAAAACACATAAGGGGGGACCCTTATATCCGGGCCTTAAAAACACGTAAGGGGGTATCCTTATATCCGGGACATAAAAACACATAAGGGGGGACCCTTATATCCGGGACATAAAAACACATAAGGGGGGACCCTTATATCCGGGACATAAAAACACAAGGGGGACCCTTATATCCGGGACATAAAAACACGTAAGGGGGGACCCTTATATCCGGGACATAAAAACACATAAGGGGGGACTCTTATATCCGGGACATAAAAACACATAAGGGGGGGCCCTTATATCCGGGACATAAAAACACGTAAGGGGGGACCCTTATATCCGGGACATAAAAACACATAAGGGGGGACCCTTATTTCCGGGACATAAAAACCCATAAGGGGGGACCCTTATATCCGAGACATAAAAACACATAAGGGGGGACCCTTATATCCGGGACATAAAAACCCATAAGGGAGGACCCTTATATCCGGGACATAAAAACACATAAGGGGGGACCCTTATAGCCGGGACATAAAAACACATAAGGGGGGACCCTTATATCCGGGACATAAAAACACGTAAGGGGGGACCCTTATATCCGGGACATAAAAACACGTAAGGGGGACCCTTATATCCGGGACATAAAAACACATAAGGTGGGACCCTTATATCCGGGACATAAAAATACATAAGGGGGGACCCTTATATCCGGGACATAAAAACACATAAGGGGGGACCCTTATATCCGGGACATAAAAACACATAAGGTGGGACCCATAAATTCATGACATAAAACACATAAGGGGGCCCTTATATCCAGGACATAAAAACACATAAGGGGGGACCCTTATATCCGGGATATAAAAAAACATAAGGGGGATCCTTATATTCGGGACATAAAAACACATAAGGGGGGACCCTTATATCCGGGACATAAAAACACATAAGGGGGGACCCTTATATCCGGGACATAAAAACACATAAGGGGGGACCCTTATATCCGGGACATAAAAACCCATAAGGGGGGACCCTTATATCCGGGACATAAAAACACATAAGGGGGGACCCTTGTAGCCGGGACATAAAAACACATAAGGGGGGACCCTTATATCCGGGACATAAAAACACATAAGGGGGGACCCTTATATCCGGGACATAAAAACACGTAAGTGGGGACCCTTATATCCGGGACATAAAAACACATAAGGGGGGACCCTTATATCCGGGACATAAAAACACGTAAGGGGAGACCCTTATATCCGGGACATAAAAACACATAAGGGGGGACCCTTATATCCGGGACATAAAAATACATAAGGGGGGACCCTTATATCCGGGACATAAAACACATAAGGGGGCCCTTATATCCGGGACATAAAAACACATAAGGGGGGACCCTTATATCCGGGATAAAAAAAACACATAAGGGGGATCCTTATATTCGGGACATAAAAACACATAAAGGGGGACCCTTATAGCCGGGACATAAAAACACATAAGGGGGGACCCTTATATCCGGGACATAAAAACACATAAGGGGGGACCCTTATATCCGGGACAAAAAACACATAAGGGGGGACCCTTATATCCTGGACATAAAAACACATAAGGGGGGACCCTTATATCCGGGACATAAAAACACATAAGGTGGGACCCATATATTCATGACATAAAACACATAAGGGGGCCCTTATATCCGGGACATAAAAACACATAAGGGGGGACCCTTATATCCGGGATATAAAAACACATAAGGGGGATCCTTATATTCGGGACATAAAAACACATAAGGGGGGACCCTTATATCCAGGACATAAAAACACATAAGGGGGGACCCTTATATCCGGGACATAAAAACACATAAGGGGGGACCCTTATAGCCGGGACATAAAAACACATAAGGGGGGACCCTTATATCCGGGACATAAAAACACGTAAGGGGGGACCCTTATATCCGGGACATAAAAACACGTAAGGGGGGACCCTTATATCCGGGACATAAAAACACATAAGGGGGGACCCTTATATCCGGGACATAAAAATACATAAGGGGGGACCCTTATATCCGGGACATAAAAACACATAAGGGGGGACCCTTGTATCCGGGACATAAAAACACATAAGGGGGGACCCTTATATCCGGGACATAAAAACACATAAGGGGGGACCCTTATATCCTGGACATAAAAACACATAAGGGGGGACCCTTATATCCGGGACATAAAAACACATAAGGTGGGACCCATATATTCATGACATAAAACACATAAGGGGGCCCTTATATCCGGGACATAAAAACACATAAGGGGGGACCCTTATATCCGGGATATAAAAACACATAAGGGGGATCCTTATATTCGGGACATAAAAACACATAAGGGGGGACCCTTATATCCGGGACATAAAAACACATAAGGGGGGACCCTTATTTCCGGGACATAAAAACACATAAGGGGGGACCCTTATATCCGGGCCTTAAAGACACGTAAGGGGGTATCCTTATATCCGGGACATAAAAACACATAAGGGGGGACCCTTATATCCAGGACATAAAAACACATAAGGGGGGACCCTTATATCCAGGACATAAAAACACGTAAGGGGGGACCCTTATATCCGGGACATAAAAACACATAAGGGGGGACCCTTATATCCTGGACATAAAAACACATAAGGGGGGACCCTTATATCCGGGACATAAAAACACATAAGGGGGACCCTTATATCCGGGACATAAAAACACATAAGGGGGGACACTGATTTTCGGGACATAAAAACACATAAGGGGGGACCCTTATATCCGGGACATAAAAACACATAAGGGGGGACCCTTATATCCGGGACATAAAAACACGTAAGGGGGCACACTTATTTCTGGGACATAAAAACACATAAGGGGGGACCCTTATATCCGGGACATAAAAACACATAAGGGGGGACCCTTATATCCGGGACATAAAAACACGTAAGAGGGGACCCTTATTTCTGGGACATAAAAACACATAAGGGGGGACCCTTGTATCCGGGACATAAAAACACGTAAGGGGGGACCCTTATATCCTGGACATAAAAACACATTAGGGGGGACCCTTATATCCGGGACATAAAAACACATAAGGTGGGACCCATATATTCATGACATAAAACACATAAGGGGGCCCTTATATCCGGGACATAAAAACATATAAGGGGGGACCCTTATATCCGGGATATAAAAACACATAAGGGGTGACCCTTATATTCGGGACATAAAAACACATAAGGGGGGACCCTTATATCCTGGACATAAAAACACATAAGGGGGGACCTTTATATCCGGGACATAAAAACACATAAGGTGGGACCCATATATTCATGACATAAAACACATAAGGGGGCCCTTATATCCGGGACATAAAAACACATAAGGGGGGACCCTTATATCCGGGATATAAAAACACATAAGGGGGGATCCTTATATTCGGGACATAAAAACACATAAGGGGGGACCCTTATATCCGGGACATAAAAACACATAAGGGGGGACCCTTATATCCGGGACATAAAAACACATAAGGGGGGACCCTTATATCCGGGCCTTAAAAACACATAAGGGGGTATCCTTATATCCGGGACATAAAAACACATAAGGGGGGACCCTTATATCCGGGACATAAAAACACATAAGGGGGGACCCTTATATCCGGGACATAAAAACACGTAAGGGGGGACCCTTATATCCGGGACATAAAAACACATAAGGGGGGACCCTTATATCCGGGACATAAAAACACATAAGGGGGACTCTTATATCCGGGACATAAAAACACATAAGGGGGGACCCTTATATCCGGGACATAAAAACTCGTAAGGGGGGACCCTTATATCCGGGACATAAAAACACATAAGGGGGGACCCTTATATCCAGGACATAAAAACACATAAGGGGGGACCCTTATATCCGGGACAGAAAAACACATAAGGGGGGACCCTTATATCCGGGACATAAAAACACATAAGGGGGACTCTTATATCCGGGACATAAAAACACATAAGGGGGGACCCTTATATCCGGGACATAAAAACTTGTAAGGGGGGACCCTTATATCCGGGACATAAAAACACATAAGGGGGGACCCTTATATCCAGGACATAAAAACACATAAGGGGGGACCCTTATATTCGGGACATAAAAACACATAAGGGGGGACCCTTATATCCGGGACATAAAAACACATAAGGGGGGACCCTTATATCCGGGACATAAAAACACATAAGGGGGGACCCTTATATCCAGGACATAAAAACACATAAGGGGGGACCCTTATATTCGGGACATAAAATCACATAAGGGGGGACCCTTATATCCGGGACATAAAAACACATAAGGGGGGACCCTTATATCTCCGGGACATAAAAACACATAAGGGGGACCCTTATATCCGGGACATAAAAACACATAAGGGGGGACCCTTATATCCGGGACATAAAAACACGTAAGGGGGGACCCTTATATCCGGGACATAAAAACACATAAGGGGGGGCCCTTATATCAGGGACATAAAAACACATAAGGGAGGACCCTTATATCCGGGACATAAAAACACGTAAGGGGGGACCCTTATATCCGGGACATAAAAACACGTAAGGGGGGACCCTTATATCCAGGACATAAAAACACATAAGGGGGGACCCTTATATCCGGGACATAAAAACACATAAGGGGGGACCCTCATATCCGGGACATAAAAACACATAAGGGGGCACCCTTATATTCGGGACATAAAAACACGTAAGGGGGGACCCTTATATCCGGGACATAAAAACACATAAGGGGGGACCCTTATATCCAGGACATAAAAACACGTTAGGGGGGACCCTTATATCTGGGACATAAAAACACATAAGGGGGACCCTTATATCCGGGACATAACACATAAGGGGGGACCCTTATATCCGGGACATAAAAACACATAAGGGGGGACCCTTATATCCGGGACATAAAAACACATAAGGGGGGACCCTTATATCCGGGACATAAAAATACGTAAGGGGGGACCCTTATATCCGGGACATAAAAACACATAAGGGGGGACCCTTATATCCGGGACATAAAAACACATAAGGGGGGACCCTTATATCAGGGACATAAAAACACATAAGGGAGGACCCTTATATCCGGGACATAAAAACACGTAAGGCGGGACCCTTAAATCCGGGACATAAAAACACATAAGGGGGGACCCTTATATCCGGGACATAAAAATACATAAGGGGGGACCCTTATATCCGGGACATAAAAACACATAAGGGGGACCCTTATGTCTGGGACATAAAAACACATAGGGGGGACCCTTATATCCGGGACATAAAAACACATAAGGAGGGACCCTTATATCCGGGACATAAAAACATATAAGGGGGGACCCTTATATTCGGGATATAAAAACACGTAAGGAGGGACCCTTATATCCGGGACATAAAAACACATAAGGGGGGACCCTTATATCCGGGACATAAAAACACATAAAGGGGGACCCTTATATCCGGGACATAAAAACACATAAGGGGGACCCTTATGTCTGGGACATAAAAACACATAGGGGGGACCCTTATATCCGGGACATAAAAACACATAAGGGGGGACCCTTATATCCGGGACATAAAAACACATAAGGGGGGACCCTTATATTCGGGATATAAAAACACGTAAGGGGGGACCCTTATATCCGGGACATAAAAACACATAAGGGGGGACCCTTATATCCGGGACATAAAAACACATAAGGGGGGACCCTTATATCCGAGACATAAAAACACGTAAGGGGGGACCCTTATATCCTGGACATAAAAACACGTAAGGGGGGACCCTTATATCCAGGACATAAAAACACATAAGGGGGGACCCTTATATCCGGGACATAAAAACACATAAGGGGGGACCCTTATATCCGGGACATAAAAACACATAAGGGGGGACCCTTATATCCGGGACATAAAAACACATAAGGGGGGACCCTTATATCCGGGACATAAAAACACGTTAGGGGGGACCCTTATATCTGGGACATAAAAACACATAAGGGGGACCCTTATATCCGGGACATAACACATAAGGGGGGACCCTTATATCCGGGACATAAAAACACATAAGGGGGGACCCTTATATCCGGGACATAAAAACACATAAGTGGGGACCCTTATATCCGGGACATAAAAATACGTAAGGGGGGACCCTTATATCCGGGACATAAAAACACATAAGGGGGGACCCTTATATCCGGGACATAAAAACACGTAAGGCGGGACCCTTATATCCGGGACATAAAAACACATAAGGGGGGACCCTTATATCTGGGACATAAAAATACATAAGGGGGGACCCTTATATCCGGGACATAAAAACACATAAGGGGAACCCTTATATCCGGGACATAACACATAAGGGGGGACCCTTATATCCGGGACATAAAAACACATAAGGGGGG
Source organism: Hyperolius riggenbachi (assembly GCF_040937935.1). NCBI lineage: Eukaryota > Metazoa > Chordata > Amphibia > Anura > Hyperoliidae > Hyperolius > Hyperolius riggenbachi. Next base: position 185,341,572 of record NC_090656.1, read on the forward strand.
ACCCTTATATCCGGGACATAAAAACACATAAGGGGGGACCCTTATAACCGGGACATAAAAATACATAAGGGGGGACCCTTATATCCGGGACATAAAAACACATAAGGGGAACCCTTATATCCGGGACATAACACATAAGGGGGGACCCTTATATCCGGGACATAAAAACACATAAGGGGAACCCTTATATCCGGGACATAACACATAAGGGGGGACCCTTATATCCGGGACATAAAAACACATAAGGGGGGACCCTTATATCCGGGACATAAAAACACATAAGGGGGGACCCTTATATCAGGGACATAAAAACACATAAGGGAGGACCCTTATATCCGGGACATAAAAACACGTAAGGCGGGACCCTTATATCCGGGACATAAAAACACATAAGGGGGGACCCTTATATCCGGGACATAAAAATACATAAGGGGGGACCCTTATATCCGGGACATAAAAACACGTAAGGGGGGACCCTTATATCCGGGACATAAAAACACATAAGGGGGGACCCTTATATCCGGGACATAAAAACACATAAGGGGGGACCCTTATATCCGGGACATAAAAATACATAAGGGGGGACCCTTATATCCGGGACATAAAAACACATAAGGGGGGACCCTTATATCCGGGACATAAAAACATATAAGGGGGGACCCTTATATTCGGGATATAAAAAAACGTAAGGGGGGACCCTTATATCCGGGACATAAAAACACATAAGGGGGGACCCTTATATCCGGGACATAAAAACACATAAGGGGGGACCCTTATATCCGAGACATAAAAACACGTAAGGGGGGACCCTTATATCCTGGACATAAAAACACGTAAGGGGGGACCCTTATATCCAGGACATAAAAACACATAAAGGGGGACCCTTATATCCGGGACATAAAAACACAAAAGGGGGGACCCTTATATCCGGGACATAAAAACACATAAGGGGGGACCCTTATATCCGGGACATAAAAACACATAAGGGGGGACCCTTATATCCGGGACATAAAAACACGTTAGGGGGGACCCTTATATCTAGGACATAAAAACACAAAAGGGGGACCCTTATATCCGGGACATAACACATAAGGGGGGACCCTTATATCCGGGACATAAAAACACATAAGGGGGGACCCTTATATCCGGGACATAAAAACACATAAGTGGGGACCCTTATATCCGGGACATAAAAATACGTAACGGGGGACCCTTATATCCGGGACATAAAAACACAGAAGGGGGGACCCTTATATCCGGGACATAAAAACACGTAAGGCGGGACCCTTATATCCGGGACATAAAAACACATAAGGGGGGACCCTTATATCCGGGACATAAAAACACATAAGGGGGGACCCTTATATCCGGGACATAAAAATACATAAGGGGGGACCCTTATATCCGGGACATAAAAACACATAAGGGGGGACCCTTATATCCGGGACATAAAAACACATAAAAGGGGACCCTTATATTCGGGATATAAAAACACGAAAGGGGGGACCCTTATATCCTGGACATAAAAACACGTAAGGGGGGACCCTTATATCCAGGACATAAAAACACATAAGGGGGGACCCTTATATCCGGGACATAAAAATACATAAGGGGAGACCCTTATATCAGGGACATAAAAACACATAAGGGGGGACCCTTATATCCGGGACATAAAAACACATAAGGGGGGACCCTTATATTCGGGACATAAAAACACGTAAGGGGGGACCCTTATATCCGGGACATAAAAACACATAAGGGGGGACCCTTATATCCGGGACATAAAAACACATAAGGGGGGACCCTTATATCCGGGACATAAAAACACGTTAGGGGGGACCCTTATATCTGGGACATAAAAACACATAAGGGGGACCCTTATATCCGGGACATAACACATAAGGGGGGACCCTTATATCCGGGACATAAAAACACATAAGGGGGGACCCTTATATCCGGGACATAAAAACACATAAGGGGGGACCCTTATATCCGGGACATAAAAATACGTAAGGGGGGACCCTTATATCCGGGACATAAAAACACATAAGGGGGGACCCTTATATCCGGGACATAAAAACACATAAGGGGGGACCCTTATATCAGGGACATAAAAACACATAAGGGAGGACCCTTATATCTGGGACATAAAAACATGTAAGGCGGGACCCTTATATCCGGGACATAAAAACACATAAGGGGGACCCTTATATCCGGGACATAAAAATACATAAGGGGGGACCCTTATATCCGGGACATAAAAACACGTAAGGGGGGACCCTTATATCCGGGACATAAAAACACACAAGGGGGGACCCTTATATCCGGGACATAAAAACACATAAGGAGGGACCCTTATATACGGGACATAAAAACACGTTAGGGGGGACCCTTATATCTGGGACATAAAAACACATAAGGGGAACCCTTATATCCGGGACATAACACATAAGGGGGGACCCTTATATCCGGGACATAAAAACACATAAGGGGGGACCCTTATATCCGGGACATAAAAACACATAAGGGGGGACCCTTATATCCGGGACATAAAAATACGTAAGGGGGGACCCTTATATCCGGGACATAAAAACACATAAGGGGGGACCCTTATATCCGGGACATAAAAACACATAAGGGGGGACCCTTATATCAGGGACATAAAAACACATAAGGGAGGACCCTTATATCCGGGACATAAAAACACGTAAGGCGGGACCCTTATATCCGGGACATAAAAACACATAAGGGGGGACCCTTATATCCGGGACTTAAAAATACATAAGGGGGGACCCTTATATCCGGGACAAAAAAACACATAAGGGGGGACCCTTATATCCGGGACATAAAAACACATAAGGGGGGACCCTTATATCAGGGACATAAAAACACATAAGGGAGGACCCTTATATCCGGGACATAAAAACACGTGAGGGGGGACCCTTATATCCGGGACATAAAAACACGTAAGGGGGGACCCTTATATCCAGGACATAAAAACACATAAGGGGGGACCCTTATATCCGGGACATAAAAACACATAAGGGGGGACCCTTATATCCGGGACATAAAAACACATAAGGGGGAACCCTTATATTCGGGACATAAAAACACGTAAGGGGGGACCCTTATATCCGGGACATAAAAACACATAAGGGGGGACCCTTATATCCGGGACATAAAAACACGTTAGGGGGGACCATTATATCTGGGACATAAAAACACATAAGGGGGACCCTTATATCCGGGACATAACACATAAGGGGGGACACTTATATCCGGGACATAAAAACACATAAGGGGGGACCCTTATATCCGGGACATAAAAACACATAAGGGGGGACCCTTATATCCGGGACATAAAAATACGTAAGGAGGGACCCTTATATCCGGGACATAAAAACACATAAGGGGGGACCCTTATATCCGGGTTATAAAAACACATAAGGGGGGACCCTTATATCAGGGACATAAAAACACATAAGGGAGGACCCTTATATCCGGGACATAAAAACACGTAAGGGGGGACCCTTATATCCGGCACATAAAAACACATAAGGGGGGACCCTTATATCCGGGACATAAAAATACATAAGGGGGGACCCTTATATCCGGGACATAAAAACACGTAAGGGGGACCCTTATATCCGGGACATAAAAACACATAAGGGGGGACCCTTATATCCGGGACATAAAAACACATAAGGGGGGACCCTTATATCCGGGACATAAAAACACATAAGGGGGGACCCTTATATCAGGGACATAACACATAAGGGGGGACCCTTATATCCGGGACATAAAAACACATAAGGGGAACCCTTATATCCGGGACATAACACATAAGGGGGGACCCTTATATCCGGGACATAAAAACACATAAGGGGGGACCCTTATATCCGGGACATAAAAACACATAAGGGGGGGCCCTTATATCAGGGACATAAAAACACATAAGGGAGGACCCTTATATCCGGGACATAAAAACACGTAAGGCGGGACCCTTATATCCGGGACATAAAAACACATAAGGGGGGACCCTTATATCCGGGACATAAAAATACATAAGGGGGGACCCTTATATCCGGGACATAAAAACACGTAAGGGGGGACCCTTATATCCGGGACATAAAAACACATAAGGGGGGACCCTTATATCCGGGACATAAAAACACATAAGGGGGGACCCTTATATCCGGGACATAAAAATACATAAGGGGGGACCCTTATATCCGGGACATAAAAACACATAAGGGGGGACCCTTATATCCGGGACATAAAAACACATAAGGGGGGACCCTTATATTCGGGATATAAAAAAACTTAAGGGGGGACCCTTATATCCGGGACATAAAAACACATAAGGGGGGACCCTTATATCCGGGACATAAAAACACGTTAGGGGGGACCCTTATATCTAGGACATAAAAACACATAAGGGGGACCCTTATATCCGGGACATAACACATAAGGGGGGACCCTTATATCCGGGACATAAAAACACATAAGGGGGGACCCTTATATCCGGGACATAAAAACACATAAGTGGGGACCCTTATATCCGGGACATAAAAATACGTAAGGGGGGACCCTTATATCCGGGACATAAAAACACAGAAGGGGGGACCCTTATATCCGGGACATAAAAACACGTAAGGCGGGACCCTTATATCCGGGACATAAAAACACATAAGGGGGGACCCTTATATCCGGGACATAAAAACACATAAGGGGGGACCCTTATATCCGGGACATAAAAATACATAAGGGGGGACCCTTATATCCGGGACATAAAAACACATAAGGGGGGACCCTTATATCCGGGACATAAAAACACATAAGGGGGGACCCTTATATTCGGGATATAAAAACACGAAAGGGGGGACCCTTATATCCGGGACATAAAAACACATAAGGGGGGACCCTTATATCCGGGACATAAAAACACATAAGGGGGGACCCTTATATTCGAGACATAAAAACACGTAAGGGGGGACCCTTATATCCTGGACATAAAAACACGTAAGGGGGGACCCTTATATCCAGGACATAAAAACACATAAGGGGGGACCCTTATATCCGGGACATAAAAATACATAAGGGGAGACCCTTATATCAGGGACATAAAAACACATAAGGGGGGACCCTTATATCCGGGACATAAAAACACATAAGGGAGGACCCTTATATTCGGGACATAAAAACACGTAAGGGGGGACCCTTATATCCGGGACATAAAAACACATAAGGGGGGACCCTTATATCCGGGACATAAAAACACATAAGGGGGGACCCTTATATCCGGACATAAAAACACGTTAGGGGGGACCCTTATATCTGGGACATAAAAACACATAAGGGGGACCCTTATATCCGGGACATAACACATAAGGGGGGACCCTTATATCCGGGACATAAAAACACATAAGGGGGGACCCTTATATCCGGGACATAAAAACACATAAGGGGGGACCCTTATATCCGGGACATAAAAATACGTAAGGGGGGACCCTTATATCCGGGACATAAAAACACATAAGGGGGGACCCTTATATCCGGGACATAAAAACACATAAGGGGGGACCCTTATATCTGGGACATAAAAATACATAAGGGGGGACCCTTATATCCGGGACATAAAAACACATAAGGGGGGACCCTTATATCCGGGACATAAAAACACATAAGGGGGGACCCTTATATTCGGGATATAAAAACACGAAAGGGGGGACCCTTATATCCGGGACATAAAAACACATAAGGGGGGACCCTTATATCCGGGACATAAAAACACATAAGGGGGGACCCTTATATTCGAGACATAAAAACACGTAAGGGGGGACCCTTATATCCTGGACATAAAAACACGTAAGGGGGGACCCTTATATCCAGGACATAAAAACACATAAGGGGGGACCCTTATATCCGGGACATAAAAATACATAAGGGGAGACCCTTATATCAGGGACATAAAAACACATAAGGGGGGACCCTTATATCCGGGACATAAAAACACATAAGGGGGGACCCTTATATTCGGGACATAAAAACACGTAAGGGGGGACCCTTATATCCGGGACATAAAAACACATAAGGGGGGACCCTTATATCCGGGACATAAAAACACATAAGGGGGGACCCTTATATCCGGGACATAAAAACACGTTAGGGGGGACCCTTATATCCGGGACATAAAAACACATAAGGGGGACCCTTATATCCGGGACATAACACATAAGGGGGGACCCTTATATCCGGGACATAAAAACACATAAGGGGGGACCCTTATATCCGGGACATAAAAACACATAAGGGGGGACCCTTATATCCGGGACATAAAAATACGTAAGGGGGGACCCTTATATCCGGGACATAAAAACACATAAGGGGGGACCCTTATATCCGGGACATAAAAACACATAAGGGGGGACCCTTATATTTGGGACATAAAAACACGTAAGGGGGGACCCTTATATCCGGGACATAAAAACACATAAGGGGGGACCCTTATATCCGGGACATAAAAACACATAAGGGGGGACCCTTATCTCCGGGACATAAAAACACATAAGGGGGGACCCTTATATCCGGGACATAAAAACACATAAGGGGAACCCTTATATCCGGGACATAACACATAAGGGGGACCCTTATATCCGGGACATAAAAACACATAAGGGGGGACCCTTATATCCGGGACATAAAAACACATAAGGGGGGACCCTTATATCCGGGACATAAAAATACGTAAGGGGGGACCCTTATATCCGGGACATAAAAACACATAAGGGGGGACCCTTATATCCGGGACATAAAAACACATAAGGGGGACCCTTATATCAGGGACATAAAAACACATAAGGGAGGACCCTTATATCCGGGACATAAAAACACGTAAGGCGGGACCCTTATATCCGGGACATAAAAACACATAAGGGGGGACCCTTATATCCGGGACTTAAAAATACATAAGGGGGGACCCTTATATCCGGGACAAAAAAACACATAAGGGGGGACCCTTATATCCGGGACATAAAAACACATAAGGGGGGACCCTTATATCAGGGACATAAAAACACATAAGGGAGGACCCTTATATCCGGGACATAAAAACACGTGAGGGGGGACCCTTATATCCGGGACATAAAAACACGTAAGGGGGGACCCTTATATCCAGGACATAAAAACACATAAGGGGGGACCCTTATATCCGGGACATAAAAACACATAAGGGGGGACCCTTATATCCGGGACATAAAAACACATAAGGGGGGACCCTTATATTCGGGACATAAAAACACGTAAGGGGGGACCCTTATATCCGGGACATAAAAACACATAAGGGGGGACCCTTATATCCGGGACATAAAAACACATAAGGGGGGACCCTTATATCCGGGACATAAAAACACGTTAGGGGGGACCATTATATCTGGGACATAAAAACACATAAGGGGGACCCTTATATCCGGGACATAACACATAAGGGGGGACCCTTATATCCGGGACATAAAAACACATAAGGGGGGACCCTTATATCCGGGACATAAAAACACATAAGGGGGGACCCTTATATCCGGGACATAAAAATACGTAAGGGGGGACCCTTATATCCGGGACATAAAAACACATAAGGGGGGACCCTTATATCCGGGATATAAAAACACATAAGGGGGGACCCTTATATCAGGGACATAAAAACACATAAGGGAGGACCCTTATATCCGGGACATAAAAACACGTAAGGCGGGACCCTTATATCCGGCACATAAAAACACATAAGGGGGGACCCTTATATCCGGGACATAAAAATACATAAGGGGGGACCCTTATATCCGGGACATAAAAACACGTAAGGGGGGACCCTTATATCCGGGACATAAAAACACATAAGGGGGGACCCTTATATCCGGGACATAAAAACACATAAGGGGGGACCCTTATATCCGGGACATAAAAACACATAAGGGGGGACCCTTATATCAGGGACATAAATACACATAAGGGAGGACCCTTATATCCGGGACATAAAAACACATAAAGGGGGACCCTTATATTCGGGACATAAAAACACGTAACTTATATCCGGGACATAAAAACACATAAGGGGGGACCCTTATATCCGGGACATAAAAACACATAAGGGGGGACCCTTATATCCGGGACATAAAAACACGTTAGGGGGGACCCTTATATCTGGGACATAAAAACACATAAGGGGGACCCTTAAATCCGGGACATAACACATAAGGGGGGACCCTTATATCCGGGACATAAAAACACATAAGGGGGGACCCTTATATCCGGGACATAAAAACACATAAGGGGGGACCCTTATATCCGGGACATAAAAATACGTAAGGGGGTACCCTTATATCCGGGACATAAAAACACATAAGGGGGGACCCTTATATCCGGGACATAAAAACACATAAGGGGGGACCCTTATATCAGGGACATAAAAACACATAAGGGAGGACCCTTATATCCGGGACATAAAAACACGTAAGGCGGGACCCTTATATCCGGGACATAAAAACACATAAGGGGGGACCCTTATATCCGGGACATAAAAATACATAAGGGGGGACCCTTATATCCGGGACATAAAAACACATAAGGGGGGACCCTTATATCCGGGACATAAAAACATATAAGTGGGGACCCTTATATCCGGGACATAAAAATACATAAGGGGGGACCCTTATATCCGGGACATAAAAACACATAAGGGGGGACCCTTATATCCGGGACATAAAAACACATAAGGGGGGACCCTTATATTCGGGATATAAAAACACGTAAGGGGGGACCCTTATATCCGGGACATAAAAACACATAAGGGGGGACCCTTATATCCAGGACATAAAAACACATAAGGGGGGACCCTTATATCCGAGACATAAAAACACGTAAGGGGGGACCCTTATATCCTGGACATAAAAACACGTAAGGGGGGACCCTTATATCCAGGACATAAAAACACATAAGGCGGGAACCTTATATCCGGGACATAAAATACATAAGGGGGGACCCTTATATCCGGGACATAAAAACACATAAGGGGGGACCCTTATATCCGGGACATAACACATAAGGGGGGACCCTTATATCCGGGACATAAAAACACATAAGGGGGGACCCTTATATCCGGGACATAAAAACACATAAGGGGGGACCCTTATATCCGGGACATAAAAATACGTAAGGGGGGACCCTTATATCCGGGACATAAAAACACATAAGGGGGGACCCTTATATCCAGGACATAAAAACACATAAGGGGGGACCCTTATATCAGGGACATAAAAACACATAAGGGAGGACCCTTATATCCGGGACATAAAAACACGTAAGGCGGGACCCTTATATCCGGGACATAACACATAAGGGGGGACCCTTATATCCGGGACATAAAAATATATAAGGGGGGACCCTTATATCCGGGACATAAAAACACATAAGGGGGGACCCTTATATCCGGGACATAAAAACACATAAGGGAGGACCCTTATATCCGGGACATAAAAACACATAAGGGGGGACCCTTATATCCGGGACATAAAAACACATAAGGGGGGACCCTTATATCCGGGACATAAAAACACATAAGGGGGGACCCTTATATCCGGGACATAAAAATACGTAAGGGGGGACCCTTATATCCGGGACATAAAAACACATAAGGGGGGACCCTTATATCCGGGACATAAAAACACATAAGGGGGGACCCTTATATCAGGGACATAAAAACACATAAGGGAGGACCCTTATATCCGGGACATAAAAACACGTAAGGCGGGACCCTTATATCCGGGACATAAAAACACATAAGGGGGGACCCTTATATCCGGGACATAAAAATACATAAGGGGGGACCCTTATATCCGGGACATAAAAACACGTAAGGGGGGACCCATATATCCGGGACATAAAAACACATAAGGGGGGACCCTTATATCCGGGACATAAAAACACATAAGGGGGGACCCTTATATCCGGGACATAAAAACACATAAGGGGGGACCCTTATATCAGGGACATAAAAACACATAAGGGAGGACCCTTATATCCGGGACATAAAAACACATAAGGGGGGACCCTTATATCAGGGACATAAAAACACATAAGGGGGGACCCTTATATCCGGGACATAAAAACACGTTAGGGGGGACCCTTATATCTGGGACATAAAAACACATAAGGGGAACCCTTATATCCGGGACATAACACATAAGGGGGGACCCTTATATCCGGGACATAAAAACACATAAGGGGGGACCCTTATATCCAGGACATAAAAACACATAAGGGGGGACCCTTATAACCGGGACATAAAAATACGTAAGGGGGGACCCTTATATCCGGGACATAAAAACACATAAGGGGGGACCCTTATATCCGGGACATAAAAACACATAAGGGGGGACCCTTATATCAGGGACATAAAAACACATAAGGGAGGACCCTTATATCCGGGACATAAAAACACGTAAGGCGGGACCCTTATATCCAGGACATAAAAACACATAAGGGGGGACCCTTATATCCGGGACATAAAAATACATAAGGGGGGACCCTTATATCCGGGACATAAAAACACGTAAGGGGGGACCCTTATATCCGGGACATAAAAACACATAAGGGGGGACCCTTATATCCGGGGCATAAAAACACATAAGGGGGGACCCTTATATCCGGGACATAAAAATACATAAGGGGGGACCCTTATATCCGGGACATAAAAACACATAAGGGGGGACCCTTATATCCGGGACATAAAAACACATAAGGGGGGACCCTTATATCCGGGCCTTAAAAACACGTAAGGGGGTATCCTTATATCCGGGACATAAAAACACATAAGGGGGGACCCTTATATCCGGGACATAAAAACACATAAGGGGGGACCCTTATATCCTGGACATAAAAACACGTAAGGGGGGACCCATATATCCGGGACATAAAAACACATAAGGGGGGACCCTTATATCCGGGACATAAAAACACATAAGGGGGGACCCTTATATCCGGGACATAAAAACACATAAGGGGGGACCCTTATATCAGGGACATAAAAACACATAAGGGAGGACCCTTATATCCGGGACATAAAAACACATAAGGGGGGACCCTTATATCAGGGACATAAAAACACATAAGGGGGGACCCTTATATCCGGGACATAAAAACACGTTAGGGGGGACCCTTATATCTGGGACATAAAAACACATAAGGGGAACCCTTATATCCGGGACATAACACATAAGGGGGGACCCTTATATCCGGGACATAAAAACACATAAGGGGGGACCCTTATATCCAGGACATAAAAACACATAAGGGGGGACCCTTATAACCGGGACATAAAAACACATAAGGGGGGACCCTTATATCCGGGACATAAAAATACATAAGGGGGGACCCTTATATCCGGGACATAAAAACACATAAGGGGGGACCCTTATATCCGGGACATAAAAACACATAAGGGGGGACCCTTATATCCGGGACATAAAAATACATAAGGGGGGACCCTTATATCCGGGACATAAAAACACATAAGGGGGGACCCTTATATCCGGGACATAAAAACACATAAGGGGGGACCCTTATATCCGGGCCTTAAAAACACGTAAGGGGGTATCCTTATATCCGGGACATAAAAACACATAAGGGGGGACCCTTATATCCGGGACATAAAAACACATAAGGGGGGACCCTTATATCCTGGACATAAAAACACGTAAGGGCGACCCTTATATCCGGGACATAAAAACACATAAGGGGGGACCCTTATATCCTGGACATAAAAACACATAAGGGGGGACCCTTATATCCGGGACATAAAAACACAAGGGGGACCCTTATATCCGGGACATAAAAACACGTAAGGGGGGACCCTTATATCCGGGACATAAAAACACATAAGGGGGGACTCTTATATCCGGGACATAAAAACACATAAGGGGGGACCCTTATATCTGGGACATAAAAACACGTAAGGGGGGACCCTTATATCCGGGACATAAAAACACATAAGGGGGGACCCTTATATCCGGGACATAAAAACCCATAAGGGGGTACCCTTATATCCGGGACATAAAAACACATAAGGGGGGACCCTTATAGCCGGGACATAAAAACACATAAGGGGGGACCCTTATATCCGGGACATAAAAACACGTAAGGGGGGACCCTTATATCCGGGACATTAAAACACGTAAGGGGGACCCTTATATCCGGGACATAAAAACACATAAGGTGGGACCCTTATATCCGGGACATAAAAATACATAAGGGGGGACCCTTATATCCGGGACATAAAAACACATAAGGGGGGACCCTTGTATCCGGGACATAAAAACACATAAGGGGGGAAACTTATATCCGGGACATAAAAACACATAAGGGGGGACCCTTATATCCTGGACATAAAAACACATAAGGGGGGACCCTTATATCCGGGACATAAAAACACATAAGGTGGGACCCATATATTCATGACATAAAACACATAAGGGGGCCCTTATATCCAGGACATAAAAACACATAAGGGGGGACCCTTATGTCCGGGATATAAAAACACATAAGGGGGTTCCTTATATTCGGGACATAAAAACACATAAGGGGGGACCCTTATATCCGGGACATAAAAACACATAAGGGGGGACCCTTATATCCGGGACATAAAAACACGTTAGGGGGGACGCTTATATCTGGGACATAAAAACACATAAGGGGGACCCTTATATCCGGGACATAACACATAAGGGGGGACCCTTATATCCGGGACATAAAAACACATAAGGGGGGACCCTTATATCCGGGACATAAAAACACATAAGGGGGGACCCTTATATCCGGGACATAAAAACACATAAGGGGGGACCCTTATATCCGGGACATAAAAACACATAAGGGGGGACCCTTATATCCGGGACATAAAAACCCATAAGGGGGGACCCTTATATCCGGGACATAAAAACACATAAGGGGGGACCCTTATAGCCGGGACATAAAAACACATAAGGGGGGACCCTTATATCCGGGACATAAAAACACGTAAGGGGGGACCCTTATATCCGGGACATAAAAACACGTAAGGGGGACCCTTATATCCGGGACATAAAAACACATAAGGTGGGACCCTTATATCCGGGACATAAAAATACATAAGGGGGGACCCTTATATCCGGGACATAAAAACACATAAGGGGGGACCCTTGTATCCGGGACATAAAAACACATAAGGAGGGAAACTTATATCCGGGACATAAAAACACATAAGGGGGGACCCTTATATCCTGGACATAAAAACACATAAGGGGGGACCCTTATATCCGGGACATAAAAACACATAAGGTGGGACCCATATATTCATGACATAAAACACATAAGGGGGCCCTTATATCCAGGACATAAAAACACATAAGGGGGGACCCTTATATCCGGGATATAAAAACACATAAGGGGGATCCTTATATTCGGGACATAAAAACACATAAGGGGGGACCCTTATATCCGGGACATAAAAACACATAAGGGGGGACCCTTATATCCGGGACATAAAAACACGTTAGGGGGGACCCTTATATCTGGGACATAAAAACACATAAGGGGGACCCTTATATCCGGGACATAACACATAAGGGGGGACCCTTATATCCGGGACATAAAAACACATAAGGGGGGACCCTTATATCCGGGACATAAAAACACATAAGGGGGGACCCTTATATCCGGGACATAAAAACACATAAGGGGGGACCCTTATATCTGGGACATAAAAACACATAAGGGGGGACCCTTATATCAGGGACATAAAAACACATAAGGGAGGACCCTTATATCCGGGACATAAAAACACGTAAGGCGGGACCCTTATATCCGGGACATAAAAACACATAAGGGGGGACCCTTATATCCGGGACATAAAAATACATAAGGGGGGACCCTTATATCCGGGACATAAAAACACATAAGGGGGGACCCTTATATCCGGGACATAAAAACACATAAGGGGGGACCCTTATATCCGGGACATAAAAATACATAAGGGGGGATCCTTATATCCGGGACATAAAATCACATAAGGGGGGACCCTTATATCCGGGACATAAAAACACATAAGGGGGGACCCTTATATCCGGGACATAAAAACACATAAGGGGGGACCCTTATATCCGGGACATAAAAACACGTTAGGGGGGACCCTTATATCTGGGACATAAAAACACATAAGGGGGACCCTTATATCCGGGACATAACACATAAGGGGGGACCCTTATATCCGGGACATAAAAACACATAAGGGGGGACCCTTATATCCGGGACATAAAAACACATAAGGGGGGACCCTTATATCCGGGACATAAAAACACATAAGGGGGGACCCTTATATCTGGGACATAAAAACACATAAGGGGGGACCCTTATATCAGGGACATAAAAACACATAAGGGAGGACCCTTATATCCGGGACATAAAAACACGTAAGGCGGGACCCTTATATCCGGGACATAAAAACACATAAGGGGGGACCCTTATATCCGGGACATAAAAATACATAAGGGGGGACCCTTATATCCGGGACATAAAAACACATAAGGGGGGACCCTTATATCCGGGACATAAAAACACATAAGGGGGGACCCTTATATCCGGGACATAAAAATACATAAGGGGGGACCCTTATATCCGGGACATAAAATCACATAAGGGGGGACCCTTATATCCGGGACATAAAAACACATAAGGGGGGACCCTTATATTCGGGATATAAAAACACGTAAGGGGGGACCCTTATATCCGGGACATAAAAACACATAAGGGGGGACCCTTATATCCGGGACATAAAAACACATAAGGGGGGACCCTTATATCCGAGACATAAAAACACGTAAGGGGGGACCCTTATATCCTGGACATAAAAACACGTAAGGGGGGACCCTTATATCCAGGACATAAAAACACATAAGGGGGGACCCTGATATCCGGGACATAAAAATACATAAGGGGGGACCCTTATATCCGGGACATAAAAACACATAAGGGAGGACCCTTATATCCGGGACATAAAAACACATAAGGGGGGACCCTTATATTCGGGACATAAAAACACGTAAGGGGGGACCCTTATATCCGGGACATAAAAACACATAAGGGGGGACCCTTATATCCGGGACATAAAAACACATAAGGGGGGACCCTTATATCCGGGACATAAAAACACGTTAGGGGGGACCCTTATATCTGGGACATAAAAACACATAAGGGGGACCCTTATATCCGGGACATAACACATAAGGGGGGACCCTTATATCCGGGACATAAAAACACATAAGGGGGGACCCATATATTCATGACATAAAACACATAAGGGGGCCCTTATATCCAGGACATAAAAACACATAAGGGGGGACCCTTATATCCGGGATCTAAAAACACATAAGGGGGATCCTTATATTCGGGACATAAAAACACATAAGGGGGGACCCTTATATCCGGGACATAAAAATACGTAAGGGGGGACCCTTATATCCGGGACATAAAAACACATAAGGGGGGACCCTTATATCCGGGACATAAAAACACATAAGGGGGGACACTTATATCAGGGACATAAAAACACATAAGGGAGGACCCTTATATCCGGGACATAAAAACACGTAAGGCGGGACCCTTATATCTGGGACATAAAAACACATAAGGGGGGACCCTTATATCCGGGACATAAAAATACATAAGGGGGGACCCTTATATCCGGGACATAAAAACAAATAAGGGGGGACCCTTATATCCAGGACATAAAAACACATAAGGGGGGACCCTTATATCCGGGACATAAAAACACATAAGGGGGGACCCTTATATCCGGGACATAAAAACACATAAGGGGGGACCCTTATATCAGGGACATAAAAACACATAAGGGAGGACCCTTATATCCGGGACATAAAAACACATAAGGGGGGACCCTTATATTCGGGACATAAAAACACGTAAGGGGGGACCCTTATATCCGGGACATAAAAACACATAGGGGGGGACCCTTATATCCGGGACATAAAAACACATAAGGGGAACCCTTATATCCGGGACATAACACATAAGGGGGGACCCTTATATCCGGGACATAAAAACACATAAGGGGGGACCCTTATATCCGGGACATAAAAACACATAAGGGGGGACCCTTATAACCGGGACATAAAAATACGTAAGGGGGAACCCTTATATCCGGGACATAAAAACACATAAGGGGGGACCCTTATATCCGGGACATAAAAACACATAAGGGGGGACCCTTATATCAGGGACATAAAAACACATAAGGGAGGACCCTTATATCCGGGACATAAAAACACGTAAGGGGGGACCCTTATATCCAGGACATAAAAACACATAAGGGGGGACCCTTATATCCGGGACATAAAAACACATAAGGGGGGACCCTTATATCCGGGACATAAAAACACATAAGGGGGGACCCTTATATCCGGGACATAAAAACACATAAGGGGGGACCCTTATATCCGGGACATAAAAACACATAAGGGGGGACCCTTATATCAGGGACATAAAAACACATAAGGGAGGACCCTTATATCCGGGACATAAAAACACGTAAGGCGGGACCCTTATATCCAGGACATAAAAACACATAAGGGGGGACCCTTATATCCGGGACATAAAAATGCATAAGGGGGGACCCTTATATCCGGGACATAAAAACACGTAAGGGGGGACCCTTATATCCGGGACATAAAAACACATAAGGGGGGACCCTTATATCCGGGGCATAAAAACACATAAGGGGGGACCCTTATATCCGGGACATAAAAACACATAAGGGGGGACCCTTATATCCGGGCCTTAAAAACACGTAAGGGGGTATCCTTATATCCGGGACATAAAAACACATAAGGGGGGACCCTTATATCCGGGACATAAAAACACATAAGGGGGGACCCTTATATCCTGGACATAAAAACACGTTAGGGGGGACCCTTATATCTGGGACATAAAAACACATAAGGGGAACCCTTATATCCGGGACATAACACATAAGGGGGGACCCTTATATCCGGGACATAAAAACACATAAGGGGGGACCCTTATATCCGGGACATAAAAACACATAAGGGGGGACCCTTATAACCGGGACATAAAAATACGTAAGGGGGGACCCTTATATCCGGGACATAAAAACACATAAGGGGGACCCTTATATCCGGGACATAAAAACACATAAGGGGGGACCCTTATATCAGGGACATAAAAACACATAAGGGAGGACCCTTATATCCGGGACATAAAAACACGTAAGGCGGGACCCTTATATCCAGGACATAAAAACACATAAGGGGGGACCCTTATATCCGGGACATAAAAATACATAAGGGGGGACCCTTATATCCGGGACATAAAAACACGTAAGGGGGGACCCTTATATCCGGGACATAAAAACACATAAGGGGGGACCCTTATATCCGGGACATAAAAACACATAAGGGGGGACCCTTATATCCGGGACATAAAAATACATAAGGGGGGACCCTTATATCCGGGACATAAAAACACATAAGGGGGGACCCTTATATCCGGGACATAAAAACACATAAGGGGGGACCCTTATATCCGGGCCTTAAAAACACGTAAGGGTGTATCCTTATATCCGGGACATAAAAACACATAAGGGGGGACCCTTATATCCGGGACATAAAAACACATAAGGGGGGACCCTTATATCCTGGACATAAAAACACGTAAGGGCGACCCTTATATCCGGGACATAAAAACACATAAGGGGGGACCCTTATATCCTGGACATAAAAACACATAAGGGGGGACCCTTATATCCGGGACATAAAAACACAAGGGGGACCCTTATATCCGGGACATAAAAACACGTAAAGGGGGACCCTTATATCCGGGACATAAAAACACATAAGGGGGGACTCTTATATCCGGGACATAAAAACACATAAGGGGGGACCCTTATATCCGGGACATAAAAACACGTAAGGGGGGACCCTTATATCCGGGACATAAAAACACATAAGGGGGGACCCTTATATCCGGGACATAAAAACCCATAAGGGGGTACCCTTATATCCGGGACATAAAAACACATAAGGGGGGACCCTTATAGCCGGGACATAAAAACACATAAGGGGGGACCCTTATATCCGGGACATAAAAACACGTAAGGGGGGACCCTTATATCCGGGACATTAAAACACGTAAGGGGGACCCTTATATCCGGGACATAAAAACACATAAGGTGGGACCCTTATATCCGGGACATAAAAATACATAAGGGGGGACCCTTATATCCGGGACATAAAAACACATAAGGGGGGACCCTTGTATCCGGGACATAAAAACACATAAGGGGGGAAACTTATATCCGGGACATAAAAACACATAAGGGGGGACCCTTATATCCTGGACATAAAAACACATAAGGGGGGACCCTTATATCCGGGACATAAAAACACATAAGGTGGGACCCATATATTCATGACATAAAACACATAAGGGGGCCCTTATATCCAGGACATAAAAACACATAAGGGGGGACCCTTATATCCGGGATATAAAAACACATAAAGGGGTTCCTTATATTCGGGACATAAAAACACATAAGGGGGGACCCTTATATCCGGGACATAAAAAAACATAAGGGGGGACCCTTATATCCGGGACATAAAAACACGTTAGGGGGGACGCTTATATCTGGGACATAAAAACACATAAGGGGGACCCTTATATCCGGGACATAACACATAAGGGGGGACCCTTATATCCGGGACATAAAAACACATAAGGGGGGACCCTTATATCCGGGACATAAAAACACATAAGGGGGGACCCTTATATCCGGGACATAAAAACACATAAGGGGGGACCCTTATATCCGGGACATAAAAACACATAAGGGGGGACCCTTATATCCGGGACATAAAAACCCATAAGGGGGGACCCTTATATCCGGGACATAAAAACACATAAGGGGGGACCCTTATAGCCGGGACATAAAAACACATAAGGGGGGACCCTTATATCCGGGACATAAAAACACGTAAGGGGGGACCCTTATATCCGGGACATAAAAACAAGTAAGGGGGACCCTTATATCCGGGACATAAAAACACATAAGGTGGGACCCTTATATCCGGGACATACAAATACATAAGGGGGGACCCTTATATCCGGGACATAAAAACACATAAGGGGGGACCCTTGTATCCGGGACATAAAAACACATAAGGGGGGAAACTTATATCCGGGACATAAAAACACATAAGGGGGGACCCTTATATCCTGGACATAAAAACACATAAGGGGGGACCCTTATATCCGGGACATAAAAACACATAAGGTGGGACCCATATATTCATGACATAAAACACATAAGGGGGCCCTTATATCCAGGACATAAAAACACATAAGGGGGGACCCTTATATCCGGGATATAAAAACACATAAGGGGGATCCTTATATTCGGGACATAAAAACACATAAGGGGGGACCCTTATATCCGGGACATAAAAACACATAAGGGGGGACCCTTATATCCGGGACATAAAAACACATAAGGGGGGACCCTTATATCCGGGACATAAAAACACATAAGGGGGGACCCTTATATCAGGGACATAAAAACACATAAGGGAGGACCCTTATATCCGGGACATAAAAACACATAAGGGGGGACCCTTATATTCGGGACATAAAAACACGTAAGGGGGGACCCTTATATCCGGGACATAAAAACACATAAGGGGGGACCCTTATATCCGGGACATAAAAACACATAAGGGGGGACCCTTATATCCGGGACATAAAAACACGTTAGGGGGGACCCTTATATCTGGGACATAAAAACACATAAGGGGGACCTTTATATCCGGGACATAACACATAAGGGGGGACCCTTATATCCGGGAAATAAAAACACATAAGGGGGGACCCTTATATCCGGGACATAAAAACACATAAGGGGGGGCCCTTATATCCGGGACATAAAAATACGTAAGGGGGGACCCTTATATCCGGGACATAAAAACACATAAGGGGGGACCCTTATATCCAGGACATAAAAACACATAAGGGGGGACCCTTATATCAGGGACATAAAAACACATAAGGGAGGACCCTTATATCCGGGACATAAAAACACGTAAGGGGGGACCCTTATATCCGAGACATAAAAACACGTAAGGGGGGACCCTTATATCCTGGACATAAAAACACGTAAGGGGGGACCCTTATATCCAGGACATAAAAACACATAAGGGGGGATCCTTACATCCGGGACATAAAAACACATAAGGGGGGACCCTTATATCCGGGACATAAAAACACATAAGGGGGGACCCTTATATCCGGGACATAAAAACCCATAAGGGGGGACCCTTATATCCGGGACATAAAAACACATAAGGGGGGACCCTTATAGCCGGGACATAAAAACACATAAGGGGGGACCCTTATATCCGGGACATAAAAACACGTAAGGGGGGACCCTTATATCCGGGACATAAAAACACATAAGGGGGGACCCTTATAGCCGGGACATAAAAACACATAAGGGGGGACCCTTATATCCGGGACATAAAAACACGTAAGGGGGGACCCTTATATCCGGGACATAAAAACACGTAAGGGGGACCCTTATATCCGGGACATAAAAACACATAAGGTGGGACCCTTATATCCGGGACATAAAAATACATAAGGGGGGACCCTTATATCCGGGACATAAAAACACATAAGGGGGGACCCTTGTATCCGGGACATAAAAACACATAAGGGGGGAAACTTATATCCGGGACATAAAAACACATAAGGGGGGACCCTTATATCCTGGACATAAAAACACATAAGGGGGGACCCTTATATCCGGGACATAAAAACACATAAGGTGGGACCCATATATTCATGACATAAAACACATAAGGGGGCCCTTATATCCAGGACATAAAAACACATAAGGGGGGACCCTTATATCCGGGATATAAAAACACATAAGGGGGATCCTTATATTCGGGACATAAAAACACATAAGGGGGGACCCTTATATCCGGGACATAAAAACACATAAGGGGGGACCCTTATATCCGGGACATGAAAACACGTTAGGGGGGACCCTTATATCTGGGACATAAAAACACATAAGGGGGACCCTTATATCCGGGACATAACACATAAGGGGGGACCCTTATATCCGGGACATAAAAACACATAAGGGGGGACCCTTATATCCGGGACATAAAAACACATAAGGGGGGACCCTTATATCCGGGACATAAAAACACATAAGGGGGGACCCTTATATCCGGGACATAAAAACACATAAGGGGGGACCCTTATATCAGGGACATAAAAACACATAAGGGAGGACCCTTATATCCGGGACATAAAAACACGTAAGGCGGGACCCTTATATCCGGGACATAAAAACACATAAGGGGGGACCCTTATATCCGGGACATAAAAATACATAAGGGGGGACCCTTATATCCGGGACATAAAAACACATAAGGGGGGACCCTTATATCCGGGACATAAAAACACATAAGGGGGGACCCTTATATCCGGGACATAAAAATACATAAGGGGGGACCCTTATATCCGGGACATAAAATCACATAAGGGGGGACCCTTATATCCGGGACATAAAAACACATAAGGGGGGACCCTTATATTCGGGATATAAAAACACGTAAGGGGGGACCCTTATATCCGGGACATAAAAACACATAAGGGGGGACCCTTATATCCGGGACATAAAAACACATAAGGGGGGACCCTTATATCCGAGACATAAAAACACGTAAGGGGGGACCCTTATATCCTGGACATAAAAACACGTAAGGGGGGACCCTTATATCCAGGACATAAAAACACATAAGGGGGGACCCTGATAT
The DNA here is from genome assembly GCF_040937935.1 of Hyperolius riggenbachi. Taxonomy (NCBI): domain Eukaryota; kingdom Metazoa; phylum Chordata; class Amphibia; order Anura; family Hyperoliidae; genus Hyperolius; species Hyperolius riggenbachi. The sequence continues at coordinate 185,363,513 of NC_090656.1, forward strand.
CCGGGACATAAAAATACATAAGGGGGGACCCTTATATCCGGGACATAAAAACACATAAGGGAGGACCCTTATATCCGGGACATAAAAACACATAAGGGGGGACCCTTATATTCGGGACATAAAAACACGTAAGGGGGGACCCTTATATCCGGGACATAAAAACACATAAGGGGGGACCCTTATATCCGGGACATAAAAACACATAAGGGAGGACCCTTATATCCGGGACATAAAAACACATAAGGGGGGACCCTTATATTCGGGACATAAAAACACGTAAGGGGGGACCCTTATATCCGGGACATAAAAACACATAAGGGGGGACCCTTATATCCGGGACATAAAAACACATAAGGGGGGACCCTTATATCCGGGACATAAAAACACGTTAGGGGGGACCCTTATATCTGGGACATAAAAACACATAAGGGGGACCCTTATATCCGGGACATAACACATAAGGGGGGACCCTTATATCCGGGACATAAAAACACATAAGGGGGGACCCATATATTCATGACATAAAACACATAAGGGGGCCCTTATATCCAGGACATAAAAACACATAAGGGGGGACCCTTATATCCGGGATATAAAAACACATAAGGGGGATCCTTATATTCGGGACATAAAAACACATAAGGGGGGACCCTTATATCCGGGACATAAAAATACGTAAGGGGGGACCCTTATATCCGGGACATAAAAACACATAAGGGGGGACACTTATATCAGGGACATAAAAACACATAAGGGAGGACCCTTATATCCGGGACATAAAAACACGTAAGGCGGGACCCTTATATCCGGGACATAAAAACACATAAGGGGGGACCCTTATATCCGGGACATAAAAATACATAAGGGGGGACCCTTATATCCGGGACATAAAAACAAATAAGGGGGGACCCTTATATCCAGGACATAAAAACACATAAGGGGGGACCCTTATATCCGGGACATAAAAACACATAAGGGGGGACCCTTATATCCGGGACATAAAAACACATAAGGGGGGACCCTTATATCAGGGACATAAAAACACATAAGGGAGGACCCTTATATCCGGGACATAAAAACACATAAGGGGGGACCCTTATATTTGGGACATAAAAACACGTAAGGGGGGACCCTTATATCCGGGACATAAAAACACATAGGGGGGGACCCTTATATCCGGGACATAAAAACACATAAGGGGAACCCTTATATCCGGGACATAACACATAAGGGGGGACCCTTATATCCGGGACATAAAAACACATAAGGGGGGACCCTTATATCCGGGACATAAAAACACATAAGGGGGGACCCTTATAACCGGGACATAAAAATACGTAAGGGGGAACCCTTATATCCGGGACATAAAAACACATAAGGGGGGACCCTTATATCCGGGACATAAAAACACATAAGGGGGGACCCTTATATTTGGGACATAAAAACACGTAAGGGGGGACCCTTATATCAGGGACATAAAAACACAAAAGGGAGGACCCTTATATCCGGGACATAAAAACTCGTAAGGCGGGACCCTTATATCCGGGACATAAAAACACATAAGGGGGGACCCTTATATCCGGGACATAAAAATACATAAGGGGGGACCCTTATATCCGGGACATAAAAACACGTAAGGGGGGACCCTTATATCCGGGACATAAAAACACATAAGGGGGGACCCTTATATCCGGGACATAAAAACACATAAGGGGGGACCCTTATATCCGGGACATAAAAACACATAAGGGGGGACCCTTATATCCGGGACATAAAAACACATAAGGGGGGACCCTTATATCAGGGACATAAAAACACATAAGGGAGGACCCTTATATCCGGGACATAAAAACACATAAGGGGGGACCCTTATATTCGGGACATAAAAACACGTAAGGGGGGACCCTTATATCCGGGACATAAAAACACATAAGGGGGGACCCTTATATCCGGGACATAAAAACACATAAGGGGGGACCCTTATATCCGGGACATAAAAACACGTTAGGGGGGACCCTTATATCTGGGACATAAAAACACATAAGGGGGACCTTTATATCCGGGACATAACACATAAGGGGGGACCCTTATATCCGGGAAATAAAAACACATAAGGGGGGACCCTTATATCCGGGACATAAAAACACATAAGGGGGGGCCCTTATATCCGGGACATAAAAATACGTAAGGGGGGACCCTTATATCCGGGACATAAAAACACATAAGGGGGGACCCTTATATCCAGGACATAAAAACACATAAGGGGGGACCCTTATATCAGGGACATAAAAACACATAAGGGAGGACCCTTATATCCGGGACATAAAAACACGTAAGGGGGGACCCTTATATCCGAGACATAAAAACACGTAAGGGGGGACCCTTATATCCTGGACATAAAAACACGTAAGGGGGGACCCTTATATCCAGGACATAAAAACACATAAGGGGGGATCCTTATATCCGGGACATAAAAACACATAAGGGGGGACCCTTATATCCGGGACATAAAAACACATAAGGGGGGACCCTTATATCCGGGACATAAAAACCCATAAGGGGGGACCCTTATATCCGGGACATAAAAACACATAAGGGGGGACCCTTATAGCCGGGACATAAAAACACATAAGGGGGGACCCTTATATCCGGGACATAAAAACACGTAAGGGGGGACCCTTATATCCGGGACATAAAAACACATAAGGGGGGACCCTTATAGCCGGGACATAAAAACACATAAGGGGGGACCCTTATATCCGGGACATAAAAACACGTAAGGGGGGACCCTTATATCCGGGACATAAAAACACGTAAGGGGGACCCTTATATCCGGGACATAAAAACACATAAGGTGGGACCCTTATATCCGGGACATAAAAATACATAAGGGGGGACCCTTATATCCGGGACATAAAAACACATAAGGGGGGACCCTTGTATCCGGGACATAAAAACACATAAGGGGGGAAACTTATATCCGGGACATAAAAACACATAAGGGGGGACCCTTATATCCTGGACATAAAAACACATAAGGGGGGACCCTTATATCCGGGACATAAAAACACATAAGGTGGGACCCATATATTCATGACATAAAACACATAAGGGGGCCCTTATATCCAGGACATAAAAACACATAAGGGGGGACCCTTATATCCGGGATATAAAAACACATAAGGGGGATCCTTATATTCGGGACATAAAAACACATAAGGGGGGACCCTTATATCCGGGACATAAAAACACATAAGGGGGGACCCTTATATCCGGGACATGAAAACACGTTAGGGGGGACCCTTATATCTGGGACATAAAAACACATAAGGGGGACCCTTATATCCGGGACATAACACATAAGGGGGGACCCTTATATCCGGGACATAAAAACACATAAGGGGGGACCCTTATATCCGGGACATAAAAACACATAAGGGGGGACCCTTATATCCGGGACATAAAAACACGTTAGGGGGGACCCTTATATCTGGGACATAAAAACACATAAGGGGGACCCTTATATCCGGGACATAACACATAAGGGGGGACCCTTATATCCGGGACATAAAAACACATAAGGGGGGACCCTTATATCCGGGACATAAAAACACATAAGGGGGGACCCTTATATCCGGGACATAAAAACACATAAGGGGGGACCCTTATATCTGGGACATAAAAACACATAAGGGGGGACCCTTATATCAGGGACATAAAAACACATAAGGGAGGACCCTTATATCCGGGACATAAAAACACGTAAGGCGGGACCCTTATATCCGGGACATAAAAACACATAAGGGGGGACCCTTATATCCGGGACATAAAAATACATAAGGGGGGACCCTTATATCCGGGACATAAAAACACATAAGGGGGGACCCTTATATCCGGGACATAAAAACACATAAGGGGGGACCCTTATATCCGGGACATAAAAATACATAAGGGGGGATCCTTATATCCGGGACATAAAATCACATAAGGGGGGACCCTTATATCCGGGACATAAAAACACATAAGGGGGGACCCTTATATCCGGGACATAAAAACACATAAGGGGGGACCCTTATATCCGGGACATAAAAACACGTTAGGGGGGACCCTTATATCTGGGACATAAAAACACATAAGGGGGACCCTTATATCCGGGACATAACACATAAGGGGGGACCCTTATATCCGGGACATAAAAACACATAAGGGGGGACCCTTATATCCGGGACATAAAAACACATAAGGGGGGACCCTTATATCCGGGACATAAAAACACATAAGGGGGGACCCTTATATCTGGGACATAAAAACACATAAGGGGGGACCCTTATATCAGGGACATAAAAACACATAAGGGAGGACCCTTATATCCGGGACATAAAAACACGTAAGGCGGGACCCTTATATCCGGGACATAAAAACACATAAGGGGGGACCCTTATATCCGGGACATAAAAATACATAAGGGGGGACCCTTATATCCGGGACATAAAAACACATAAGGGGGGACCCTTATATCCGGGACATAAAAACACATAAGGGGGGACCCTTATATCCGGGACATAAAAATACATAAGGGGGGACCCTTATATCCGGGACATAAAATCACATAAGGGGGGACCCTTATATCCGGGACATAAAAACACATAAGGGGGGACCCTTATATTCGGGATATAAAAACACGTAAGGGGGGACCCTTATATCCGGGACATAAAAACACATAAGGGGGGACCCTTATATCCGGGACATAAAAACACATAAGGGGGGACCCTTATATCCGAGACATAAAAACACGTAAGGGGGGACCCTTATATCCTGGACATAAAAACACGTAAGGGGGGACCCTTATATCCAGGACATAAAAACACATAAGGGGGGACCCTGATATCCGGGACATAAAAATACATAAGGGGGGACCCTTATATCCGGGACATAAAAACACATAAGGGAGGACCCTTATATCCGGGACATAAAAACACATAAGGGGGGACCCTTATATTCGGGACATAAAAACACGTAAGGGGGGACCCTTATATCCGGGACATAAAAACACATAAGGGGGGACCCTTATATCCGGGACATAAAAACACATAAGGGGGGACCCTTATATCCGGGACATAAAAACACGTTAGGGGGGACCCTTATATCTGGGACATAAAAACACATAAGGGGGACCCTTATATCCGGGACATAACACATAAGGGGGGACCCTTATATCCGGGACATAAAAACACATAAGGGGGGACCCATATATTCATGACATAAAACACATAAGGGGGCCCTTATATCCAGGACATAAAAACACATAAGGGGGGACCCTTATATCCGGGATCTAAAAACACATAAGGGGGATCCTTATATTCGGGACATAAAAACACATAAGGGGGGACCCTTATATCCGGGACATAAAAATACGTAAGGGGGGACCCTTATATCCGGGACATAAAAACACATAAGGGGGGACCCTTATATCCGGGACATAAAAACACATAAGGGGGGACACTTATATCAGGGACATAAAAACACATAAGGGAGGACCCTTATATCCGGGACATAAAAACACATAAGGGGGGACCCTTATATCCGGGACATAAAAATACATAAGGGGGGACCCTTATATCCGGGACATAAAAACAAATAAGGGGGGACCCTTATATCCAGGACATAAAAACACATAAGGGGGGACCCTTATATCCGGGACATAAAAACACATAAGGGGGGACCCTTATATCCGGGACATAAAAACACATAAGGGGGGACCCTTATATCAGGGACATAAAAACACATAAGGGAGGACCCTTATATCCGGGACATAAAAACACATAAGGGGGGACCCTTATATTCGGGACATAAAAACACGTAAGGGGGGACCCTTATATCCGGGACATAAAAACACATAGGGGGGGACCCTTATATCCGGGACATAAAAACACATAAGGGGAACCCTTATATCCGGGACATAACACATAAGGGGGGACCCTTATATCCGGGACATAAAAACACATAAGGGGGGACCCTTATATCCGGGACATAAAAACACATAAGGGGGGACCCTTATAACCGGGACATAAAAATACGTAAGGGGGAACCCTTATATCCGGGACATAAAAACACATAAGGGGGGACCCTTATATCCGGGACATAAAAACACATAAGGGGGGACCCTTATATCCGGGACATAAAAACACGTAAGGGGGGACCCTTATATCCAGGACATAAAAACACATAAGGGGGGACCCTTATATCCGGGACATAAAAACACATAAGGGGGGACCCTTATATCCGGGACATAAAAACACATAAGGGGGGACCCTTATATCCGGGACATAAAAACACATAAGGGGGGACCCTTATATCCGGGACATAAAAACACATAAGGGGGGACCCTTATATCAGGGACATAAAAACACATAAGGGAGGACCCTTATATCCGGGACATAAAAACACGTAAGGCGGGACCCTTATATCCAGGACATAAAAACACATAAGGGGGGACCCTTATATCCGGGACATAAAAATACATAAGGGGGGACCCTTATATCCGGGACATAAAAACACGTAAGGGGGGACCCTTATATCCGGGACATAAAAACACATAAGGGGGGACCCTTATATCCGGGGCATAAAAACACATAAGGGGGGACCCTTATATCCGGGACATAAAAACACATAAGGGGGGACCCTTATATCCGGGCCTTAAAAACACGTAAGGGGGTATCCTTATATCCGGGACATAAAAACACATAAGGGGGGACCCTTATATCCGGGACATAAAAACACATAAGTGGGGAACCCTTATATCCTGGACATAAAAACACGTTAGGGGGGACCCTTATATCTGGGACATAAAAACACATAAGGGGAACCCTTATATCCGGGACATAACACATAAGGGGGGACCCTTATATCCGGGACATAAAAACACATAAGGGGGGACCCTTATATCCGGGACATAAAAACACATAAGGGGGGACCCTTATAACCGGGACATAAAAATACGTAAGGGGGGACCCTTATATCCGGGACATAAAAACACATAAGGGGGGACCCTTATATCCGGGACATAAAAATACATAAGGGGGGACCCTTATATCCGGGACATAAAAACACATAAGGGGGGACCCTTATATCCGGGACATAAAAACACATAAGGGGGGACCCTTATATCCGGGACATAAAAATACATAAGGGGGGATCCTTATATCCGGGACATAAAATCACATAAGGGGGGACCCTTATATCCGGGACATAAAAACACATAAGGGGGGACCCTTATATCCGGGACATAAAAACACATAAGGGGGGACCCTTATATCCGGGACATAAAAACACGTTAGGGGGGACCCTTATATCTGGGACATAAAAACACATAAGGGGGACCCTTATATCCGGGACATAACACATAAGGGGGGACCCTTATATCCGGGACATAAAAACACATAAGGGGGGACCCTTATATCCGGGACATAAAAACACATAAGGGGGGACCCTTATATCCGGGACATAAAAACACATAAGGGGGGACCCTTATATCTGGGACATAAAAACACATAAGGGGGGACCCTTATATCAGGGACATAAAAACACATAAGGGAGGACCCTTATATCCGGGACATAAAAACACGTAAGGCGGGACCCTTATATCCGGGACATAAAAACACATAAGGGGGGACCCTTATATCCGGGACATAAAAATACATAAGGGGGGACCCTTATATCCGGGACATAAAAACACATAAGGGGGGACCCTTATATCCGGGACATAAAAACACATAAGGGGGGACCCTTATATCCGGGACATAAAAATACATAAGGGGGGACCCTTATATCCGGGACATAAAATCACATAAGGGGGGACCCTTATATCCGGGACATAAAAACACATAAGGGGGGACCCTTATATTCGGGATATAAAAACACGTAAGGGGGGACCCTTATATCCGGGACATAAAAACACATAAGGGGGGACCCTTATATCCGGGACATAAAAACACATAAGGGGGGACCCTTATATCCGAGACATAAAAACACGTAAGAGGGGACCCTTATATCCTGGACATAAAAACACGTAAGGGGGGACCCTTATATCCAGGACATAAAAACACATAAGGGGGGACCCTGATATCCGGGACATAAAAATACATAAGGGGGGACCCTTATATCCGGGACATAAAAACACATAAGGGAGGACCCTTATATCCGGGACATAAAAACACATAAGGGGGGACCCTTATATTCGGGACATAAAAACACGTAAGGGGGGACCCTTATATCCGGGACATAAAAACACATAAGGGGGGACCCTTATATCCGGGACATAAAAACACATAAGGGGGGACCCTTATATCCGGGACATAAAAACACGTTAGGGGGGACCCTTATATCTGGGACATAAAAACACATAAGGGGGACCCTTATATCCGGGACATAACACATAAGGGGGGACCCTTATATCCGGGACATAAAAACACATAAGGGGGGACCCATATATTCATGACATAAAACACATAAGGGGGCCCTTATATCCAGGACATAAAAACACATAAGGGGGGACCCTTATATCCGGGATCTAAAAACACATAAGGGGGATCCTTATATTCGGGACATAAAAACACATAAGGGGGGACCCTTATATCCGGGACATAAAAATACGTAAGGGGGGACCCTTATATCCGGGACATAAAAACACATAAGGGGGGACCCTTATATCCGGGACATAAAAACACATAAGGGGGGACACTTATATCAGGGACATAAAAACACATAAGGGAGGACCCTTATATCCGGGACATAAAAACACGTAAGGCGGGACCCTTATATCTGGGACATAAAAACACATAAGGGGGGACCCTTATATCCGGGACATAAAAATACATAAGGGGGGACCCTTATATCCGGGACATAAAAACAAATAAGGGGGGACCCTTATATCCAGGACATAAAAACACATAAGGGGGGACCCTTATATCCGGGACATAAAAACACATAAGGGGGGACCCTTATATCCGGGACATAAAAACACATAAGGGGGGACCCTTATATCAGGGACATAAAAACACATAAGGGAGGACCCTTATATCCGGGACATAAAAACACATAAGGGGGGACCCTTATATTCGGGACATAAAAACACGTAAGGGGGGACCCTTATATCCGGGACATAAAAACACATAGGGGGGGACCCTTATATCCGGGACATAAAAACACATAAGGGGAACCCTTATATCCGGGACATAACACATAAGGGGGGACCCTTATATCCGGGACATAAAAACACATAAGGGGGGACCCTTATATCCGGGACATAAAAACACATAAGGGGGGACCCTTATAACCGGGACATAAAAATACGTAAGGGGGAACCCTTATATCCGGGACATAAAAACACATAAGGGGGGACCCTTATATCCGGGACATAAAAACACATAAGGGGGGACCCTTATATCAGGGACATAAAAACACATAAGGGAGGACCCTTATATCCGGGACATAAAAACACGTAAGGGGGGACCCTTATATCCAGGACATAAAAACACATAAGGGGGGACCCTTATATCCGGGACATAAAAACACATAAGGGGGGACCCTTATATCCGGGACATAAAAACACATAAGGGGGGACCCTTATATCCGGGACATAAAAACACATAAGGGGGGACCCTTATATCCGGGACATAAAAACACATAAGGGGGGACCCTTATATCAGGGACATAAAAACACATAAGGGAGGACCCTTATATCCGGGACATAAAAACACGTAAGGCGGGACCCTTATATCCAGGACATAAAAACACATAAGGGGGGACCCTTATATCCGGGACATAAAAATACATAAGGGGGGACCCTTATATCCGAGACATAAAAACACGTAAGGGGGGACCCTTATATCCTGGACATAAAAACACGTAAGGGGGGACCCTTATATCCAGGACATAAAAACACATAAGGGGGGACCCTGATATCCGGGACATAAAAATACATAAGGGGGGACCCTTATATCCGGGACATAAAAACACATAAGGGAGGACCCTTATATCCGGGACATAAAAACACATAAGGGGGGACCCTTATATTCGGGACATAAAAACACGTAAGGGGGGACCCTTATATCCGGGACATAAAAACACATAAGGGGGGACCCTTATATCCGGGACATAAAAACACATAAGGGGGGACCCTTATATCCGGGACATAAAAACACGTTAGGGGGGACCCTTATATCTGGGACATAAAAACACATAAGGGGGACCCTTATATCCGGGACATAACACATAAGGGGGGACCCTTATATCCGGGACATAAAAACACATAAGGGGGGACCCATATATTCATGACATAAAACACATAAGGGGGCCCTTATATCCAGGACATAAAAACACATAAGGGGGGACCCTTATATCCGGGATCTAAAAACACATAAGGGGGATCCTTATATTCGGGACATAAAAACACATAAGGGGGGACCCTTATATCCGGGACATAAAAATACGTAAGGGGGGACCCTTATATCCGGGACATAAAAACACATAAGGGGGGACCCTTATATCCGGGACATAAAAACACATAAGGGGGGACACTTATATCAGGGACATAAAAACACATAAGGGAGGACCCTTATATCCGGGACATAAAAACACGTAAGGCGGGACCCTTATATCTGGGACATAAAAACACATAAGGGGGGACCCTTATATCCGGGACATAAAAATACATAAGGGGGGACCCTTATATCCGGGACATAAAACCAAATAAGGGGGGACCCTTATATCCAGGACATAAAAACACATAAGGGGGGACCCTTATATCCGGGACATAAAAACACATAAGGGGGGACCCTTATATCCGGGACATAAAAACACATAAGGGGGGACCCTTATATCAGGGACATAAAAACACATAAGGGAGGACCCTTATATCCGGGACATAAAAACACATAAGGGGGGACCCTTATATTCGGGACATAAAAACACGTAAGGGGGGACCCTTATATCCGGGACATAAAAACACATAGGGGGGGACCCTTATATCCGGGACATAAAAACACATAAGGGGAACCCTTATATCCGGGACATAACACATAAGGGGGGACCCTTATATCCGGGACATAAAAACACATAAGGGGGGACCCTTATATCCGGGACATAAAAACACATAAGGGGGGACCCTTATAACCGGGACATAAAAATACGTAAGGGGGAACCCTTATATCCGGGACATAAAAACACATAAGGGGGGACCCTTATATCCGGGACATAAAAACACATAAGGGGGGACCCTTATATCAGGGACATAAAAACACATAAGGGAGGACCCTTATATCCGGGACATAAAAACACGTAAGGGGGGACCCTTATATCCAGGACATAAAAACACATAAGGGGGGACCCTTATATCCGGGACATAAAAACACATAAGGGGGGACCCTTATATCCGGGACATAAAAACACATAATGGGGGACCCTTATATCCGGGACATAAAAACACATAAGGGGGGACCCTTATATCCGGGACATAAAAACACATAAGGGGGGACCCTTATATCAGGGACATAAAAACACATAAGGGAGGACCCTTATATCCGGGACATAAAAACACGTAAGGCGGGACCCTTATATCCAGGACATAAAAACACATAAGGGGGGACCCTTATATCCGGGACATAAAAATACATAAGGGGGGACCCTTATATCCGGGACATAAAAACACGTAAGGGGGGACCCTTATATCCGGGACATAAAAACACATAAGGGGGGACCGTTATATCCGGGGCATAAAAACACATAAGGGGGGACCCTTATATCCGGGACATAAAAACACATAAGGGGGGACCCTTATATCCGGGCCTTAAAAACACGTAAGGGGGTATCCTTATATCCGGGACATAAAAACACATAAGGGGGGACCCTTATATCCGGGACATAAAAACACATAAGGGGGGACCCTTATATCCTGGACATAAAAACACGTTAGGGGGGACCCTTATATCTGGGACATAAAAACACATAAGGGGAACCCTTATATCCGGGACATAACACATAAGGGGGGACCCTTATATCCGGGACATAAAAACACATAAGGGGGGACCCTTATATCCGGGACATAAAAACACATAAGGGGGGACCCTTATAACCGGGACATAAAAATACGTAAGGGGGGACCCTTATATCCGGGACATAAAAACACATAAGGGGGACCCTTATATCCGGGACATAAAAACACATAAGGGGGGACCCTTATATCAGGGACATAAAAACACATAAGGGAGGACCCTTATATCCGGGACATAAAAACACGTAAGGCGGGACCCTTATATCCAGGACATAAAAACACATAAGGGGGGACCCTTATATCCGGGACATAAAAATACATAAGGGGGGACCCTTATATCCGGGACATAAAAACACGTAAGGGGGGACCCTTATATCCGGGACATAAAAACACATAAGGGGGGACCCTTATATCCGGGACATAAAAACACATAAGGGGGGACCCTTATATCCGGGACATAAAAATACATAAGGGGGGACCCTTATATCCGGGACATAAAAACACATAAGGGGGGACCCTTATATCCGGGACATAAAAACACATAAGGGGGGACCCTTATATCCGGGCCTTAAAAACACGTAAGGGGGTATCCTTATATCCGGGACATAAAAACACATAAGGGGGGACCCTTATATCCGGGACATAAAAACACATAAGGGGGGACCCTTATATCCTGGACATAAAAACACGTAAGGGCGACCCTTATATCCGGGACATAAAAACACATAAGGGGGGACCCTTATATCCTGGACATAAAAACACATAAGGGGGGACCCTTATATCCGGGACATAAAAACACAAGGGGGACCCTTATATCCGGGACATAAAAACACGTAAAGGGGGACCCTTATATCCGGGACATAAAAACACATAAGGGGGGACTCTTATATCCGGGACATAAAAACACATAAGGGGGGACCCTTATATCCGGGACATAAAAACACGTTAGGGGGGACCCTTATATCTGGGACATAAAAACACATAAGGGGGACCCTTATATCCGGGACATAACACATAAGGGGGGACCCTTATATCCGGGACATAAAAACACATAAGGGGGGACCCATATATTCATGACATAAAACACATAAGGGGGCCCTTATATCCAGGACATAAAAACACATAAGGGGGGACCCTTATATCCGGGATCTAAAAACACATAAGGGGGATCCTTATATTCGGGACATAAAAACACATAAGGGGGGACCCTTATATCCGGGACATAAAAATACGTAAGGGGGGACCCTTATATCCGGGACATAAAAACACATAAGGGGGGACCCTTATATCCGGGACATAAAAACACATAAGGGGGGACACTTATATCAGGGACATAAAAACACATAAGGGAGGACCCTTATATCCGGGACATAAAAACACGTAAGGCGGGACCCTTATATCTGGGACATAAAAACACATAAGGGGGGACCCTTATATCCGGGACATAAAAATACATAAGGGGGGACCCTTATATCCGGGACATAAAAACAAATAAGGGGGGACCCTTATATCCAGGACATAAAAACACATAAGGGGGGACCCTTATATCCGGGACATAAAAACACATAAGGGGGGACCCTTATATCCGGGACATAAAAACACATAAGGGGGGACCCTTATATCAGGGACATAAAAACACATAAGGGAGGACCCTTATATCCGGGACATAAAAACACATAAGGGGGGACCCTTATATTCGGGACATAAAAACACGTAAGGGGGGACCCTTATATCCGGGACATAAAAACACATAGGGGGGGACCCTTATATCCGGGACATAAAAACACATAAGGGGAACCCTTATATCCGGGACATAACACATAAGGGGGGACCCTTATATCCGGGACATAAAAACACATAAGGGGGGACCCTTATATCCGGGACATAAAAACACATAAGGGGGGACCCTTATAACCGGGACATAAAAATACGTAAGGGGGAACCCTTATATCCGGGACATAAAAACACATAAGGGGGGACCCTTATATCCGGGACATAAAAACACATAAGGGGGGACCCTTATATCAGGGACATAAAAACACATAAGGGAGGACCCTTATATCCGGGACATAAAAACACGTAAGGGGGGACCCTTATATCCAGGACATAAAAACACATAAGGGGGGACCCTTATATCCGGGACATAAAAACACATAAGGGGGGACCCTTATATCCGGGACATAAAAACACATAAGGGGGGACCCTTATATCCGGGACATAAAAACACATAAGGGGGGACCCTTATATCCGGGACATAAAAACACATAAGGGGGGACCCTTATATCCGGGACATAAAAACACATAAGGGGGGACCCTTATATCCGGGCCTTAAAAACACGTAAGGGGGTATCCTTATATCCGGGACATAAAAACACATAAGGGGGGACCCTTATATCCGGGACATAAAAACACATAAGGGGGGACCCTTATATCCTGGACATAAAAACACGTTAGGGGGGACCCTTATATCTGGGACATAAAAACACATAAGGGGAACCCTTATATCCGGGACATAACACATAAGGGGGGACCCTTATATCCGGGACATAAAAACACATAAGGGGGGACCCTTATATCCGGGACATAAAAACACATAAGGGGGGACCCTTATAACCGGGACATAAAAATACGTAAGGGGGGACCCTTTTATCCGGGACATAAAAACACATAAGGGGGACCCTTATATCCGGGACATAAAAACACATAAGGGGGGACCCTTATATCAGGGACATAAAAACACATAAGGGAGGACCCTTATATCCGGGACATAAAAACACGTAAGGCGGGACCCTTATATCCAGGACATAAAAACACATAAGGGGGGACCCTTATATCCGGGACATAAAAATACATAAGGGGGGACCCTTATATCCGGGACATAAAAACACGTAAGGGGGGACCCTTATATCCGGGACATAAAAACACATAAGGGGGGACCCTTATATCCGGGACATAAAAACACATAAGGGGGGACCCTTATATCCGGGACATAAAAATACATAAGGGGGGACCCTTATATCCGGGACATAAAAACACATAAGGGGGGACCCTTATATCCGGGACATAAAAACACATAAGGGGGGACCCTTATATCCGGGCCTTAAAAACACGTAAGGGGGTATCCTTATATCCGGGACATAAAAACACATAAGGGGGGACCCTTATATCCGGGACATAAAAACACATAAGGGGGGACCCTTATATCCTGGACATAAAAACACGTAAGGGCGACCCTTATATCCGGGACATAAAAACACATAAGGGGGGACCCTTATATCCTGGACATAAAAACACATAAGGGGGGACCCTTATATCCGGGACATAAAAACACAAGGGGGAC
This sequence comes from Hyperolius riggenbachi, assembly GCF_040937935.1. Lineage (NCBI taxonomy): Eukaryota > Metazoa > Chordata > Amphibia > Anura > Hyperoliidae > Hyperolius > Hyperolius riggenbachi. The sequence goes on from NC_090656.1 coordinate 185,378,902, forward strand.
CCTTATATCCGGGACATAAAAACACGTAAAGGGGGACCCTTATATCCGGGACATAAAAACACATAAGGGGGGACTCTTATATCCGGGACATAAAAACACATAAGGGGGGACCCTTATATCCGGGACATAAAAACACGTAAGGGGGGACCCTTATATCCGGGACATAAAAACACATAAGGGGGGACCCTTATATCCGGGACATAAAAACCCATAAGGGGGTACCCTTATATCCGGGACATAAAAACACATAAGGGGGGACCCTTATAGCCGGGACATAAAAACACATAAGGGGGGACCCTTATATCCGGGACATAAAAACACGTAAGGGGGGACCCTTATATCCGGGACATTAAAACACGTAAGGGGGACCCTTATATCCGGGACATAAAAACACATAAGGTGGGACCCTTATATCCGGGACATAAAAATACATAAGGGGGGACCCTTATATCCGGGACATAAAAACACATAAGGGGGGACCCTTGTATCCGGGACATAAAAACACATAAGGGGGGAAACTTATATCCGGGACATAAAAACACATAAGGGGGGACCCTTATATCCTGGACATAAAAACACATAAGGGGGGACCCTTATATCCGGGACATAAAAACACATAAGGTGGGACCCATATATTCATGACATAAAACACATAAGGGGGCCCTTATATCCAGGACATAAAAACACATAAGGGGGGACCCTTATATCCGGGATATAAAAACACATAAAGGGGTTCCTTATATTCGGGACATAAAAACACATAAGGGGGGACCCTTATATCCGGGACATAAAAAAACATAAGGGGGGACCCTTATATCCGGGACATAAAAACACGTTAGGGGGGACGCTTATATCTGGGACATAAAAACACATAAGGGGGACCCTTATATCCGGGACATAACACATAAGGGGGGACCCTTATATCCGGGACATAAAAACACATAAGGGGGGACCCTTATATCCGGGACATAAAAACACATAAGGGGGGACCCTTATATCCGGGACATAAAAACACATAAGGGGGGACCCTTATATCCGGGACATAAAAACACATAAGGGGGGACCCTTATATCCGGGACATAAAAACCCATAAGGGGGGACCCTTATATCCGGGACATAAAAACACATAAGGGGGGACCCTTATAGCCGGGACATAAAAACACATAAGGGGGGACCCTTATATCCGGGACATAAAAACACGTAAGGGGGGACCCTTATATCCGGGACATAAAAACAAGTAAGGGGGACCCTTATATCCGGGACATAAAAACACATAAGGTGGGACCCTTATATCCGGGACATACAAATACATAAGGGGGGACCCTTATATCCGGGACATAAAAACACATAAGGGGGGACCCTTGTATCCGGGACATAAAAACACATAAGGGGGGAAACTTATATCCGGGACATAAAAACACATAAGGGGGGACCCTTATATCCGGGACATAAAAACACATAAGGTGGGACCCATATATTCATGACATAAAACACATAAGGGGGCCCTTATATCCAGGACATAAAAACACATAAGGGGGGACCCTTATATCCGGGATATAAAAACACATAAGGGGGATCCTTATATTCGGGACATAAAAACACATAAGGGGGGACCCTTATATCCGGGACATAAAAACACATAAGGGGGGACCCTTATATCCGGGACATAAAAACACATAAGGGGGGACCCTTATATCCGGGACATAAAAACACATAAGGGGGGACCCTTATATCAGGGACATAAAAACACATAAGGGAGGACCCTTATATCCGGGACATAAAAACACATAAGGGGGGACCCTTATATTCGGGACATAAAAACACGTAAGGGGGGACCCTTATATCCGGGACATAAAAACACATAAGGGGGGACCCTTATATCCGGGACATAAAAACACATAAGGGGGGACCCTTATATCCGGGACATAAAAACACGTTAGGGGGGACCCTTATATCTGGGACATAAAAACACATAAGGGGGACCTTTATATCCGGGACATAACACATAAGGGGGGACCCTTATATCCGGGAAATAAAAACACATAAGGGGGGACCCTTATATCCGGGACATAAAAACACATAAGGGGGGGCCCTTATATCCGGGACATAAAAATACGTAAGGGGGGACCCTTATATCCGGGACATAAAAACACATAAGGGGGGACCCTTATATCCAGGACATAAAAACACATAAGGGGGGACCCTTATATCAGGGACATAAAAACACATAAGGGAGGACCCTTATATCCGGGACATAAAAACACGTAAGGGGGGACCCTTATATCCGAGACATAAAAACACGTAAGGGGGGACCCTTATATCCTGGACATAAAAACACGTAAGGGGGGACCCTTATATCCAGGACATAAAAACACATAAGGGGGGATCCTTATATCCGGGACATAAAAACACATAAGGGGGGACCCTTATATCCGGGACATAAAAACACATAAGGGGGGACCCTTATATCCGGGACATAAAAACCCATAAGGGGGGACCCTTATATCCGGGACATAAAAACACATAAGGGGGGACCCTTATAGCCGGGACATAAAAACACATAAGGGGGGACCCTTATATCCGGGACATAAAAACACGTAAGGGGGGACCCTTATATCCGGGACATAAAAACACATAAGGGGGGACCCTTATAGCCGGGACATAAAAACACATAAGGGGGGACCCTTATATCCGGGACATAAAAACACGTAAGGGGGGACCCTTATATCCGGGACATAAAAACACGTAAGGGGGACCCTTATATCCGGGACATAAAAACACATAAGGTGGGACCCTTATATCCGGGACATAAAAATACATAAGGGGGGACCCTTATATCCGGGACATAAAAACACATAAGGGGGGACCCTTGTATCCGGGACATAAAAACACATAAGGGGGGAAACTTATATCCGGGACATAAAAACACATAAGGGGGGACCCTTATATCCTGGACATAAAAACACATAAGGGGGGACCCTTATATCCGGGACATAAAAACACATAAGGTGGGACCCATATATTCATGACATAAAACACATAAGGGGGCCCTTATATCCAGGACATAAAAACACATAAGGGGGGACCCTTATATCCGGGATATAAAAACACATAAGGGGGATCCTTATATTCGGGACATAAAAACACATAAGGGGGGACCCTTATATCCGGGACATAAAAACACATAAGGGGGGACCCTTATATCCGGGACATGAAAACACGTTAGGGGGGACCCTTATATCTGGGACATAAAAACACATAAGGGGGACCCTTATATCCGGGACATAACACATAAGGGGGGACCCTTATATCCGGGACATAAAAACACATAAGGGGGGACCCTTATATCCGGGACATAAAAACACATAAGGGGGGACCCTTATATCCGGGACATAAAAACACATAAGGGGGGACCCTTATATCCGGGACATAAAAACACATAAGGGGGGACCCTTATATCAGGGACATAAAAACACATAAGGGAGGACCCTTATATCCGGGACATAAAAACACGTAAGGCGGGACCCTTATATCCGGGACATAAAAACACATAAGGGGGGACCCTTATATCCGGGACATAAAAATACATAAGGGGGGACCCTTATATCCGGGACATAAAAACACATAAGGGGGGACCCTTATATCCGGGACATAAAAACACATAAGGGGGGACCCTTATATCCGGGACATAAAAATACATAAGGGGGGACCCTTATATCCGGGACATAAAATCACATAAGGGGGGACCCTTATATCCGGGACATAAAAACACATAAGGGGGGACCCTTATATTCGGGATATAAAAACACGTAAGGGGGGACCCTTATATCCGGGACATAAAAACACATAAGGGGGGACCCTTATATCCGGGACATAAAAACACATAAGGGGGGACCCTTATATCCGAGACATAAAAACACGTAAGGGGGGACCCTTATATCCTGGACATAAAAACACGTAAGGGGGGACCCTTATATCCAGGACATAAAAACACATAAGGGGGGACCCTGATATCCGGGACATAAAAATACATAAGGGGGGACCCTTATATCCGGGACATAAAAACACATAAGGGAGGACCCTTATATCCGGGACATAAAAACACATAAGGGGGGACCCTTATATTCGGGACATAAAAACACGTAAGGGGGGACCCTTATATCCGGGACATAAAAACACATAAGGGGGGACCCTTATATCCGGGACATAAAAACACATAAGGGAGGACCCTTATATCCGGGACATAAAAACACATAAGGGGGGACCCTTATATTCGGGACATAAAAACACGTAAGGGGGGACCCTTATATCCGGGACATAAAAACACATAAGGGGGGACCCTTATATCCGGGACATAAAAACACATAAGGGGGGACCCTTATATCCGGGACATAAAAACACGTTAGGGGGGACCCTTATATCTGGGACATAAAAACACATAAGGGGGACCCTTATATCCGGGACATAACACATAAGGGGGGACCCTTATATCCGGGACATAAAAACACATAAGGGGGGACCCATATATTCATGACATAAAACACATAAGGGGGCCCTTATATCCAGGACATAAAAACACATAAGGGGGGACCCTTATATCCGGGATATAAAAACACATAAGGGGGATCCTTATATTCGGGACATAAAAACACATAAGGGGGGACCCTTATATCCGGGACATAAAAATACGTAAGGGGGGACCCTTATATCCGGGACATAAAAACACATAAGGGGGGACACTTATATCAGGGACATAAAAACACATAAGGGAGGACCCTTATATCCGGGACATAAAAACACGTAAGGCGGGACCCTTATATCCGGGACATAAAAACACATAAGGGGGGACCCTTATATCCGGGACATAAAAATACATAAGGGGGGACCCTTATATCCGGGACATAAAAACAAATAAGGGGGGACCCTTATATCCAGGACATAAAAACACATAAGGGGGGACCCTTATATCCGGGACATAAAAACACATAAGGGGGGACCCTTATATCCGGGACATAAAAACACATAAGGGGGGACCCTTATATCAGGGACATAAAAACACATAAGGGAGGACCCTTATATCCGGGACATAAAAACACATAAGGGGGGACCCTTATATTTGGGACATAAAAACACGTAAGGGGGGACCCTTATATCCGGGACATAAAAACACATAGGGGGGGACCCTTATATCCGGGACATAAAAACACATAAGGGGAACCCTTATATCCGGGACATAACACATAAGGGGGGACCCTTATATCCGGGACATAAAAACACATAAGGGGGGACCCTTATATCCGGGACATAAAAACACATAAGGGGGGACCCTTATAACCGGGACATAAAAATACGTAAGGGGGAACCCTTATATCCGGGACATAAAAACACATAAGGGGGGACCCTTATATCCGGGACATAAAAACACATAAGGGGGGACCCTTATATTTGGGACATAAAAACACGTAAGGGGGGACCCTTATATCAGGGACATAAAAACACAAAAGGGAGGACCCTTATATCCGGGACATAAAAACTCGTAAGGCGGGACCCTTATATCCGGGACATAAAAACACATAAGGGGGGACCCTTATATCCGGGACATAAAAATACATAAGGGGGGACCCTTATATCCGGGACATAAAAACACGTAAGGGGGGACCCTTATATCCGGGACATAAAAACACATAAGGGGGGACCCTTATATCCGGGACATAAAAACACATAAGGGGGGACCCTTATATCCGGGACATAAAAACACATAAGGGGGGACCCTTATATCAGGGACATAAAAACACATAAGGGAGGACCCTTATATCCGGGACATAAAAACACATAAGGGGGGACCCTTATATTCGGGACATAAAAACACGTAAGGGGGGACCCTTATATCCGGGACATAAAAACACATAAGGGGGGACCCTTATATCCGGGACATAAAAACACATAAGGGGGGACCCTTATATCCGGGACATAAAAACACGTTAGGGGGGACCCTTATATCTGGGACATAAAAACACATAAGGGGGACCTTTATATCCGGGACATAACACATAAGGGGGGACCCTTATATCCGGGAAATAAAAACACATAAGGGGGGACCCTTATATCCGGGACATAAAAACACATAAGGGGGGGCCCTTATATCCGGGACATAAAAATACGTAAGGGGGGACCCTTATATCCGGGACATAAAAACACATAAGGGGGGACCCTTATATCCAGGACATAAAAACACATAAGGGGGGACCCTTATATCAGGGACATAAAAACACATAAGGGAGGACCCTTATATCCGGGACATAAAAACACGTAAGGGGGGACCCTTTTATCCGAGACATAAAAACACGTAAGGGGGGACCCTTATATCCTGGACATAAAAACACGTAAGGGGGGACCCTTATATCCAGGACATAAAAACACATAAGGGGGGATCCTTATATCCGGGACATAAAAACACATAAGGGGGGACCCTTATATCCGGGACATAAAAACACATAAGGGGGGACCCTTATATCCGGGACATAAAAACCCATAAGGGGGGACCCTTATATCCGGGACATAAAAACACATAAGGGGGGACCCTTATAGCCGGGACATAAAAACACATAAGGGGGGACCCTTATATCCGGGACATAAAAACACGTAAGGGGGGACCCTTATATCCGGGACATAAAAACACATAAGGGGGGACCCTTATAGCCGGGACATAAAAACACATAAGGGGGGACCCTTATATCCGGGACATAAAAACACGTAAGGGGGGACCCTTATATCCGGGACATAAAAACACGTAAGGGGGACCCTTATATCCGGGACATAAAAACACATAAGGTGGGACCCTTATATCCGGGACATAAAAATACATAAGGGGGGACCCTTATATCCGGGACATAAAAACACATAAGGGGGGACCCTTGTATCCGGGACATAAAAACACATAAGGGGGGAAACTTATATCCGGGACATAAAAACACATAAGGGGGGACCCTTATATCCTGGACATAAAAACACATAAGGGGGGACCCTTATATCCGGGACATAAAAACACATAAGGTGGGACCCATATATTCATGACATAAAACACATAAGGGGGCCCTTATATCCAGGACATAAAAACACATAAGGGGGGACCCTTATATCCGGGATATAAAAACACATAAGGGGGATCCTTATATTCGGGACATAAAAACACATAAGGGGGGACCCTTATATCCGGGACATAAAAACACATAAGGGGGGACCCTTATATCCGGGACATGAAAACACGTTAGGGGGGACCCTTATATCTGGGACATAAAAACACATAAGGGGGACCCTTATATCCGGGACATAACACATAAGGGGGGACCCTTATATCCGGGACATAAAAACACATAAGGGGGGACCCTTATATCCGGGACATAAAAACACATAAGGGGGGACCCTTATATCCGGGACATAAAAACACGTTAGGGGGGACCCTTATATCTGGGACATAAAAACACATAAGGGGGACCCTTATATCCGGGACATAACACATAAGGGGGGACCCTTATATCCGGGACATAAAAACACATAAGGGGGGACCCTTATATCCGGGACATAAAAACACATAAGGGGGGACCCTTATATCCGGGACATAAAAACACATAAGGGGGGACCCTTATATCTGGGACATAAAAACACATAAGGGGGGACCCTTATATCAGGGACATAAAAACACATAAGGGAGGACCCTTATATCCGGGACATAAAAACACGTAAGGCGGGACCCTTATATCCGGGACATAAAAACACATAAGGGGGGACCCTTATATCCGGGACATAAAAATACATAAGGGGGGACCCTTATATCCGGGACATAAAAACACATAAGGGGGGACCCTTATATCCGGGACATAAAAACACATAAGGGGGGACCCTTATATCCGGGACATAAAAATACATAAGGGGGGATCCTTATATCCGGGACATAAAATCACATAAGGGGGGACCCTTATATCCGGGACATAAAAACACATAAGGGGGGACCCTTATATCCGGGACATAAAAACACATAAGGGGGGACCCTTATATCCGGGACATAAAAACACGTTAGGGGGGACCCTTATATCTGGGACATAAAAACACATAAGGGGGACCCTTATATCCGGGACATAACACATAAGGGGGGACCCTTATATCCGGGACATAAAAACACATAAGGGGGGACCCTTATATCCGGGACATAAAAACACATAAGGGGGGACCCTTATATCCGGGACATAAAAACACATAAGGGGGGACCCTTATATCTGGGACATAAAAACACATAAGGGGGGACCCTTATATCAGGGACATAAAAACACATAAGGGAGGACCCTTATATCCGGGACATAAAAACACGTAAGGCGGGACCCTTATATCCGGGACATAAAAACACATAAGGGGGGACCCTTATATCCGGGACATAAAAATACATAAGGGGGGACCCTTATATCCGGGACATAAAAACACATAAGGGGGGACCCTTATATCCGGGACATAAAAACACATAAGGGGGGACCCTTATATCCGGGACATAAAAATACATAAGGGGGGACCCTTATATCCGGGACATAAAATCACATAAGGGGGGACCCTTATATCCGGGACATAAAAACACATAAGGGGGGACCCTTATATTCGGGATATAAAAACACGTAAGGGGGGACCCTTATATCCGGGACATAAAAACACATAAGGGGGGACCCTTATATCCGGGACATAAAAACACATAAGGGGGGACCCTTATATCCGAGACATAAAAACACGTAAGGGGGGACCCTTATATCCTGGACATAAAAACACGTAAGGGGGGACCCTTATATCCAGGACATAAAAACACATAAGGGGGGACCCTGATATCCGGGACATAAAAATACATAAGGGGGGACCCTTATATCCGGGACATAAAAACACATAAGGGAGGACCCTTATATCCGGGACATAAAAACACATAAGGGGGGACCCTTATATTCGGGACATAAAAACACGTAAGGGGGGACCCTTATATCCGGGACATAAAAACACATAAGGGGGGACCCTTATATCCGGGACATAAAAACACATAAGGGGGGACCCTTATATCCGGGACATAAAAACACGTTAGGGGGGACCCTTATATCTGGGACATAAAAACACATAAGGGGGACCCTTATATCCGGGACATAACACATAAGGGGGGACCCTTATATCCGGGACATAAAAACACATAAGGGGGGACCCATATATTCATGACATAAAACACATAAGGGGGCCCTTATATCCAGGACATAAAAACACATAAGGGGGGACCCTTATATCCGGGATCTAAAAACACATAAGGGGGATCCTTATATTCGGGACATAAAAACACATAAGGGGGGACCCTTATATCCGGGACATAAAAATACGTAAGGGGGGACCCTTATATCCGGGACATAAAAACACATAAGGGGGGACCCTTATATCCGGGACATAAAAACACATAAGGGGGGACACTTATATCAGGGACATAAAAACACATAAGGGAGGACCCTTATATCCGGGACATAAAAACACGTAAGGCGGGACCCTTATATCTGGGACATAAAAACACATAAGGGGGGACCCTTATATCCGGGACATAAAAATACATAAGGGGGGACCCTTATATCCGGGACATAAAAACAAATAAGGGGGGACCCTTATATCCAGGACATAAAAACACATAAGGGGGGACCCTTATATCCGGGACATAAAAACACATAAGGGGGGACCCTTATATCCGGGACATAAAAACACATAAGGGGGGACCCTTATATCAGGGACATAAAAACACATAAGGGAGGACCCTTATATCCGGGACATAAAAACACATAAGGGGGGACCCTTATATTCGGGACATAAAAACACGTAAGGGGGGACCCTTATATCCGGGACATAAAAACACATAGGGGGGGACCCTTATATCCGGGACATAAAAACACATAAGGGGAACCCTTATATCCGGGACATAACACATAAGGGGGGACCCTTATATCCGGGACATAAAAACACATAAGGGGGGACCCTTATATCCGGGACATAAAAACACATAAGGGGGGACCCTTATAACCGGGACATAAAAATACGTAAGGGGGAACCCTTATATCCGGGACATAAAAACACATAAGGGGGGACCCTTATATCCGGGACATAAAAACACATAAGGGGGGACCCTTATATCAGGGACATAAAAACACATAAGGGAGGACCCTTATATCCGGGACATAAAAACACGTAAGGGGGGACCCTTATATCCAGGACATAAAAACACATAAGGGGGGACCCTTATATCCGGGACATAAAAACACATAAGGGGGGACCCTTATATCCGGGACATAAAAACACATAAGGGGGGACCCTTATATCCGGGACATAAAAACACATAAGGGGGGACCCTTATATCCGGGACATAAAAACACATAAGGGGGGACCCTTATATCAGGGACATAAAAACACATAAGGGAGGACCCTTATATCCGGGACATAAAAACACGTAAGGCGGGACCCTTATATCCAGGACATAAAAACACATAAGGGGGGACCCTTATATCCGGGACATAAAAATACATAAGGGGGGACCCTTATATCCGGGACATAAAAACACGTAAGGGGGGACCCTTATATCCGGGACATAAAAACACATAAGGGGGGACCCTTATATCCGGGGCATAAAAACACATAAGGGGGGACCCTTATATCCGGGACATAAAAACACATAAGGGGGGACCCTTATATCCGGGCCTTAAAAACACGTAAGGGGGTATCCTTATATCCGGGACATAAAAACACATAAGGGGGGACCCTTATATCCGGGACATAAAAACACATAAGGGGGGACCCTTATATCCTGGACATAAAAACACGTTAGGGGGGACCCTTATATCTGGGACATAAAAACACATAAGGGGAACCCTTATATCCGGGACATAACACATAAGGGGGGACCCTTATATCCGGGACATAAAAACACATAAGGGGGGACCCTTATATCCGGGACATAAAAACACATAAGGGGGGACCCTTATAACCGGGACATAAAAATACGTAAGGGGGGACCCTTATATCCGGGACATAAAAACACATAAGGGGGACCCTTATATCCGGGACATAAAAACACATAAGGGGGGACCCTTATATCAGGGACATAAAAACACATAAGGGAGGACCCTTATATCCGGGACATAAAAACACGTAAGGCGGGACCCTTATATCCAGGACATAAAAACACATAAGGGGGGACCCTTATATCCGGGACATAAAAATACATAAGGGGGGACCCTTATATCCGGGACATAAAAACACGTAAGGGGGGACCCTTATATCCGGGACATAAAAACACATAAGGGGGGACCCTTATATCCGGGACATAAAAACACATAAGGGGGGACCCTTATATCCGGGACATAAAAATACATAAGGGGGGACCCTTATATCCGGGACATAAAAACACATAAGGGGGGACCCTTATATCCGGGACATAAAAACACATAAGGGGGGACCCTTATATCCGGGCCTTAAAAACACGTAAGGGGGTATCCTTATATCCGGGACATAAAAACACATAAGGGGGGACCCTTATATCCGGGACATAAAAACACATAAGGGGGGACCCTTATATCCTGGACATAAAAACACATAAGGGGGGACCCTTATATCCGGGCCTTAAAAACACGTAAGGGGGTATCCTTATATCCGGGACATAAAAACACATAAGGGGGGACCCTTATATCCGGGACATAAAAACACATAAGGGGGGACCCTTATATCCTGGACATAAAAACACGTAAGGGCGACCCTTATATCCGGGACATAAAAACACATAAGGGGGGACCCTTATATCCTGGACATAAAAACACATAAGGGGGGACCCTTATATCCGGGACATAAAAACACAAGGGGGACCCTTATATCCGGGACATAAAAACACGTAAAGGGGGACCCTTATATCCGGGACATAAAAACACATAAGGGGGGACTCTTATATCCGGGACATAAAAACACATAAGGGGGGACCCTTATATCCGGGACATAAAAACACGTAAGGGGGGACCCTTATATCCGGGACATAAAAACACATAAGGGGGGACCCTTATATCCGGGACATAAAAACCCATAAGGGGGTACCCTTATATCCGGGACATAAAAACACATAAGGGGGGACCCTTATAGCCGGGACATAAAAACACATAAGGGGGGACCCTTATATCCGGGACATAAAAACACGTAAGGGGGGACCCTTATATCCGGGACATTAAAACACGTAAGGGGGACCCTTATATCCGGGACATAAAAACACATAAGGTGGGACCCTTATATCCGGGACATAAAAATACATAAGGGGGGACCCTTATATCCGGGACATAAAAACACATAAGGGGGGACCCTTGTATCCGGGACATAAAAACACATAAGGGGGGAAACTTATATCCGGGACATAAAAACACATAAGGGGGGACCCTTATATCCTGGACATAAAAACACATAAGGGGGGACCCTTATATCCGGGACATAAAAACACATACGGTGGGACCCATATATTCATGACATAAAACACATAAGGGGGCCCTTATATCCAGGACATAAAAACACATAAGGGGGGACCCTTATATCCGGGATATAAAAACACATAAAGGGGTTCCTTATATTCGGGACATAAAAACACATAAGGGGGGACCCTTATATCCGGGACATAAAAAAACATAAGGGGGGACCCTTATATCCGGGACATAAAAACACGTTAGGGGGGACGCTTATATCTGGGACATAAAAACACATAAGGGGGACCCTTATATCCGGGACATAACACATAAGGGGGGACCCTTATATCCGGGACATAAAAACACATAAGGGGGGACCCTTATATCCGGGACATAAAAACACATAAGGGGGGACCCTTATATCCGGGACATAAAAACACATAAGGGGGGACCCTTATATCCGGGACATAAAAACACATAAGGGGGGACCCTTATATCCGGGACATAAAAACCCATAAGGGGGGACCCTTATTCCCGGGACATAAAAACACATAAGGGGGGACCCTTATAGCCGGGACATAAAAACACATAAGGGGGGACCCTTATATCCGGGACATAAAAACACGTAAGGGGGGACCCTTATATCCGGGACATAAAAACAAGTAAGGGGGACCCTTATATCCGGGACATAAAAACACATAAGGTGGGACCCTTATATCCGGGACATACAAATACATAAGGGGGGACCCTTATATCCGGGACATAAAAACACATAAGGGGGGACCCTTGTATCCGGGACATAAAAACACATAAGGGGGGAAACTTATATCCGGGACATAAAAACACATAAGGGGGGACCCTTATATCCTGGACATAAAAACACATAAGGGGGGACCCTTATATCCGGGACATAAAAACACATAAGGTGGGACCCATATATTCATGACATAAAACACATAAGGGGGCCCTTATATCCAGGACATAAAAACACATAAGGGGGGACCCTTATATCCGGGATATAAAAACACATAAGGGGGATCCTTATATTCGGGACATAAAAACACATAAGGGGGGACCCTTATATCCGGGACATAAAAACACATAAGGGGGGACCCTTATATCCGGGACATAAAAACACATAAGGGGGGACCCTTATATCCGGGACATAAAAACACATAAGGGGGGACCCTTATATCAGGGACATAAAAACACATAAGGGAGGACCCTTATATCCGGGACATAAAAACACATAAGGGGGGACCCTTATATTCGGGACATAAAAACACGTAAGGGGGGACCCTTATATCCGGGACATAAAAACACATAAGGGGGGACCCTTATATCCGGGACATAAAAACACATAAGGGGGGACCCTTATATCCGGGACATAAAAACACGTTAGGGGGGACCCTTATATCTGGGACATAAAAACACATAAGGGGGACCTTTATATCCGGGACATAACACATAAGGGGGGACCCTTATATCCGGGAAATAAAAACACATAAGGGGGGACCCTTATATCCGGGACATAAAAACACATAAGGGGGGGCCCTTATATCCGGGACATAAAAATACGTAAGGGGGGACCCTTATATCCGGGACATAAAAACACATAAGGGGGGACCCTTATATCCAGGACATAAAAACACATAAGGGGGGACCCTTATATCAGGGACATAAAAACACATAAGGGAGGACCCTTATATCCGGGACATAAAAACACGTAAGGGGGGACCCTTATATCCGAGACATAAAAACACGTAAGGGGGGACCCTTATATCCTGGACATAAAAACACGTAAGGGGGGACCCTTATATCCAGGACATAAAAACACATAAGGGGGGATCCTTATATCCGGGACATAAAAACACATAAGGGGGGACCCTTATATCCGGGACATAAAAACACATAAGGGGGGACCCTTATATCCGGGACATAAAAACCCATAAGGGGGGACCCTTATATCCGGGACATAAAAACACATAAGGGGGGACCCTTATAGCCGGGACATAAAAACACATAAGGGGGGACCCTTATATCCGGGACATAAAAACACGTAAGGGGGGACCCTTATATCCGGGACATAAAAACACATAAGGGGGGACCCTTATAGCCGGGACATAAAAACACATAAGGGGGGACCCTTATATCCGGGACATAAAAACACGTAAGGGGGGACCCTTATATCCGGGACATAAAAACACGTAAGGGGGACCCTTATATCCGGGACATAAAAACACATAAGGTGGGACCCTTATATCCGGGACATAAAAATACATAAGGGGGGACCCTTATATCCGGGACATAAAAACACATAAGGGGGGACCCTTGTATCCGGGACATAAAAACACATAAGGGGGGAAACTTATATCCGGGACATAAAAACACATAAGGGGGGACCCTTATATCCTGGACATAAAAACACATAAGGGGGGACCCTTATATCCGGGACATAAAAACACATAAGGTGGGACCCATATATTCATGACATAAAACACATAAGGGGGCCCTTATATCCAGGACATAAAAACACATAAGGGGGGACCCTTATATCCGGGATATAAAAACACATAAGGGGGATCCTTATATTCGGGACATAAAAACACATAAGGGGGGACCCTTATATCCGGGACATAAAAACACATAAGGGGGGACCCTTATATCCGGGACATGAAAACACGTTAGGGGGGACCCTTATATCTGGGACATAAAAACACATAAGGGGGACCCTTATATCCGGGACATAACACATAAGGGGGGACCCTTATATCCGGGACATAAAAACACATAAGGGGGGACCCTTATATCCGGGACATAAAAACACATAAGGGGGGACCCTTATATCCGGGACATAAAAACACATAAGGGGGGACCCTTATATCCGGGACATAAAAACACATAAGGGGGGACCCTTATATCAGGGACATAAAAACACATAAGGGAGGACCCTTATATCCGGGACATAAAAACACGTAAGGCGGGACCCTTATATCCGGGACATAAAAACACATAAGGGGGGACCCTTATATCCGGGACATAAAAATACATAAGGGGGGACCCTTATATCCGGGACATAAAAACACATAAGGGGGGACCCTTATATCCGGGACATAAAAACACATAAGGGGGGACCCTTATATCCGGGACATAAAAATACATAAGGGGGGACCCTTATATCCGGGACATAAAATCACATAAGGGGGGACCCTTATATCCGGGACATAAAAACACATAAGGGGGGACCCTTATATTCGGGATATAAAAACACGTAAGGGGGGACCCTTATATCCGGGACATAAAAACACATAAGGGGGGACCCTTATATCCGGGACATAAAAACACATAAGGGGGGACCCTTATATCCGAGACATAAAAACACGTAAGGGGGGACCCTTATATCCTGGACATAAAAACACGTAAGGGGGGACCATTATATCCAGGACATAAAAACACATAAGGGGGGACCCTGATATCCGGGACATAAAAATACATAAGGGGGGACCCTTATATCCGGGACATAAAAACACATAAGGGAGGACCCTTATATCCGGGACATAAAAACACATAAGGGGGGACCCTTATATTCGGGACATAAAAACACGTAAGGGGGGACCCTTATATCCGGGACATAAAAACACATAAGGGGGGACCCTTATATCCGGGACATAAAAACACATAAGGGAGGACCCTTATATCCGGGACATAAAAACACATAAGGGGGGACCCTTATATTCGGGACATAAAAACACGTAAGGGGGGACCCTTATATCCGGGACATAAAAACACATAAGGGGGGACCCTTATATCCGGGACATAAAAACACATAAGGGGGGACCCTTATATCCGGGACATAAAAACACGTTAGGGGGGACCCTTATATCTGGGACATAAAAACACATAAGGGGGACCCTTATATCCGGGACATAACACATAAGGGGGGACCCTTATATCCGGGACATAAAAACACATAAGGGGGGACCCATATATTCATGACATAAAACACATAAGGGGGCCCTTATATCCAGGACATAAAAACACATAAGGGAGGACCCTTATATCCGGGATATAAAAACACATAAGGGGGATCCTTATATTCGGGACATAAAAACACATAAGGGGGGACCCTTATATCCGGGACATAAAAATACGTAAGGGGGGACCCTTATATCCGGGACATAAAAACACATAAGGGGGGACACTTATATCAGGGACATAAAAACACATAAGGGAGGACCCTTATATCCGGGACATAAAAACACGTAAGGCGGGACCCTTATATCCGGGACATAAAAACACATAAGGGGGGACC
Source organism: Hyperolius riggenbachi (assembly GCF_040937935.1). Classification (NCBI taxonomy): domain Eukaryota; kingdom Metazoa; phylum Chordata; class Amphibia; order Anura; family Hyperoliidae; genus Hyperolius; species Hyperolius riggenbachi. The sequence continues at coordinate 185,395,696 of NC_090656.1, forward strand.
CTTATATCCGGGACATAAAAATACATAAGGGGGGACCCTTATATCCGGGACATAAAAACAAATAAGGGGGGACCCTTATATCCAGGACATAAAAACACATAAGGGGGGACCCTTATATCCGGGACATAAAAACACATAAGGGGGGACCCTTATATCCGGGACATAAAAACACATAAGGGGGGACCCTTATATCAGGGACATAAAAACACATAAGGGAGGACCCTTATATCCGGGACATAAAAACACATAAGGGGGGACCCTTATATTTGGGACATAAAAACACGTAAGGGGGGACCCTTATATCCGGGACATAAAAACACATAGGGGGGGACCCTTATATCCGGGACATAAAAACACATAAGGGGAACCCTTATATCCGGGACATAACACATAAGGGGGGACCCTTATATCCGGGACATAAAAACACATAAGGGGGGACCCTTATATCCGGGACATAAAAACACATAAGGGGGGACCCTTATAACCGGGACATAAAAATACGTAAGGGGGAACCCTTATATCCGGGACATAAAAACACATAAGGGGGGACCCTTATATCCGGGACATAAAAACACATAAGGGGGGACCCTTATATTTGGGACATAAAAACACGTAAGGGGGGACCCTTATATCAGGGACATAAAAACACAAAAGGGAGGACCCTTATATCCGGGACATAAAAACTCGTAAGGCGGGACCCTTATATCCGGGACATAAAAACACATAAGGGGGGACCCTTATATCCGGGACATAAAAATACATAAGGGGGGACCCTTATATCCGGGACATAAAAACACGTAAGGGGGGACCCTTATATCCGGGACATAAAAACACATAAGGGGGGACCCTTATATCCGGGACATAAAAACACATAAGGGGGGACCCTTATATCCGGGACATAAAAACACATAAGGGGGGACCCTTATATCAGGGACATAAAAACACATAAGGGAGGACCCTTATATCCGGGACATAAAAACACATAAGGGGGGACCCTTATATTCGGGACATAAAAACACGTAAGGGGGGACCCTTATATCCGGGACATAAAAACACATAAGGGGGGACCCTTATATCCGGGACATAAAAACACATAAGGGGGGACCCTTATATCCGGGACATAAAAACACGTTAGGGGGGACCCTTATATCTGGGACATAAAAACACATAAGGGGGACCTTTATATCCGGGACATAACACATAAGGGGGGACCCTTATATCCGGGAAATAAAAACACATAAGGGGGGACCCTTATATCCGGGACATAAAAACACATAAGGGGGGGCCCTTATATCCGGGACATAAAAATACGTAAGGGGGGACCCTTATATCCGGGACATAAAAACACATAAGGGGGGACCCTTATATCCAGGACATAAAAACACATAAGGGGGGACCCTTATATCAGGGACATAAAAACACATAAGGGAGGACCCTTATATCCGGGACATAAAAACACGTAAGGGGGGACCCTTATATCCGAGACATAAAAACACGTAAGGGGGGACCCTTATATCCTGGACATAAAAACACGTAAGGGGGGACCCTTATATCCAGGACATAAAAACACATAAGGGGGGATCCTTATATCCGGGACATAAAAACACATAAGGGGGGACCCTTATATCCGGGACATAAAAACACATAAGGGGGGACCCTTATATCCGGGACATAAAAACCCATAAGGGGGGACCCTTATATCCGGGACATAAAAACACATAAGGGGGGACCCTTATAGCCGGGACATAAAAACACATAAGGGGGGACCCTTATATCCGGGACATAAAAACACGTAAGGGGGGACCCTTATATCCGGGACATAAAAACACATAAGGGGGGACCCTTATAGCCGGGACATAAAAACACATAAGGGGGGACCCTTATATCCGGGACATAAAAACACGTAAGGGGGGACCCTTATATCCGGGACATAAAAACACGTAAGGGGGACCCTTATATCCGGGACATAAAAACACATAAGGTGGGACCCTTATATCCGGGACATAAAAATACATAAGGGGGGACCCTTATATCCGGGACATAAAAACACATAAGGGGGGACCCTTGTATCCGGGACATAAAAACACATAAGGGGGGAAACTTATATCCGGGACATAAAAACACATAAGGGGGGACCCTTATATCCTGGACATAAAAACACATAAGGGGGGACCCTTATATCCGGGACATAAAAACACATAAGGTGGGACCCATATATTCATGACATAAAACACATAAGGGGGCCCTTATATCCAGGACATAAAAACACATAAGGGGGGACCCTTATATCCGGGATATAAAAACACATAAGGGGGATCCTTATATTCGGGACATAAAAACACATAAGGGGGGACCCTTATATCCGGGACATAAAAACACATAAGGGGGGACCCTTATATCCGGGACATGAAAACACGTTAGGGGGGACCCTTATATCTGGGACATAAAAACACATAAGGGGGACCCTTATATCCGGGACATAACACATAAGGGGGGACCCTTATATCCGGGACATAAAAACACATAAGGGGGGACCCTTATATCCGGGACATAAAAACACATAAGGGGGGACCCTTATATCCGGGACATAAAAACACATAAGGGGGGACCCTTATATCCGGGACATAAAAACACATAAGGGGGGACCCTTATATCAGGGACATAAAAACACATAAGGGAGGACCCTTATATCCGGGACATAAAAACACGTAAGGCGGGACCCTTATATCTGGGACATAAAAACACATAAGGGGGGACCCTTATATCCGGGACATAAAAATACATAAGGGGGGACCCTTATATCCGGGACATAAAAACACATAAGGGGGGACCCTTATATCCGGGACATAAAAACACATAAGGGGGGACCCTTATATCCGGGACATAAAAATACATAAGGGGGGACCCTTATATCCGGGACATAAAATCACATAAGGGGGGACCCTTATATCCGGGACATAAAAACACATAAGGGGGGACCCTTATATTCGGGATATAAAAACACGTAAGGGGGGACCCTTATATCCGGGACATAAAAACACATAAGGGGGGACCCTTATATCCGGGACATAAAAACACATAAGGGGGGACCCTTATATCCGAGACATAAAAACACGTAAGGGGGGACCCTTATATCCTGGACATAAAAACACGTAAGGGGGGACCCTTATATCCAGGACATAAAAACACATAAGGGGGGACCCTGATATCCGGGACATAAAAATACATAAGGGGGGACCCTTATATCCGGGACATAAAAACACATAAGGGAGGACCCTTATATCCGGGACATAAAAACACATAAGGGGGGACCCTTATATTCGGGACATAAAAACACGTAAGGGGGGACCCTTATATCCGGGACATAAAAACACATAAGGGAGGACCCTTATATCCGGGACATAAAAACACATAAGGGGGGACCCTTATATTCGGGACATAAAAACACGTAAGGGGGGACCCTTATATCCGGGACATAAAAACACATAAGGGGGGACCCTTATATCCGGGACATAAAAACACATAAGGGGGGACCCTTATATCCGGGACATAAAAACACGTTAGGGGGGACCCTTATATCTGGGACATAAAAACACATAAGGGGGACCCTTATATCCGGGACATAACACATAAGGGGGGACCCTTATATCCGGGACATAAAAACACATAAGGGGGGACCCATATATTCATGACATAAAACACATAAGGGGGCCCTTATATCCAGGACATAAAAACACATAAGGGGGGACCCTTATATCCGGGATATAAAAACACATAAGGGGGATCCTTATATTCGGGACATAAAAACACATAAGGGGGGACCCTTATATCCGGGACATAAAAATACGTAAGGGGGGACCCTTATATCCGGGACATAAAAACACATAAGGGGGGACACTTATATCAGGGACATAAAAACACATAAGGGAGGACCCTTATATCCGGGACATAAAAACACGTAAGGCGGGACCCTTATATCCGGGACATAAAAACACATAAGGGGGGACCCTTATATCCGGGACATAAAAATACATAAGGGGGGACCCTTATATCCGGGACATAAAAACAAATAAGGGGGGACCCTTATATCCAGGACATAAAAACACATAAGGGGGGACCCTTATATCCGGGACATAAAAACACATAAGGGGGGACCCTTATATCCGGGACATAAAAACACATAAGGGGGGACCCTTATATCAGGGACATAAAAACACATAAGGGAGGACCCTTATATCCGGGACATAAAAACACATAAGGGGGGACCCTTATATTTGGGACATAAAAACACGTAAGGGGGGACCCTTATATCCGGGACATAAAAACACATAGGGGGGGACCCTTATATCCGGGACATAAAAACACATAAGGGGAACCCTTATATCCGGGACATAACACATAAGGGGGGACCCTTATATCCGGGACATAAAAACACATAAGGGGGGACCCTTATATCCGGGACATAAAAACACATAAGGGGGGACCCTTATAACCGGGACATAAAAATACGTAAGGGGGAACCCTTATATCCGGGACATAAAAACACATAAGGGGGGACCCTTATATCCGGGACATAAAAACACATAAGGGGGGACCCTTATATCAGGGACATAAAAACACATAAGGGAGGACCCTTATATCCGGGACATAAAAACACGTAAGGGGGGACCCTTATATCCAGGACATAAAAACACATAAGGGGGGACCCTTATATCCGGGACATAAAAACACATAAGGGGGGACCCTTATATCCGGGACATAAAAACACATAAGGGGGGACCCTTATATTTGGGACATAAAAACACGTAAGGGGGGACCCTTATATCAGGGACATAAAAACACAAAAGGGAGGACCCTTATATCCGGGACATAAAAACTCGTAAGGCGGGACCCTTATATCCGGGACATAAAAACACATAAGGGGGGACCCTTATATCCGGGACATAAAAATACATAAGGGGGGACCCTTATATCCGGGACATAAAAACACGTAAGGGGGGACCCTTATATCCGGGACATAAAAACACATAAGGGGGGACCCTTATATCCGGGACATAAAAACACATAAGGGGGGACCCTTATATCCGGGACATAAAAACACATAAGGGGGGACCCTTATATCAGGGACATAAAAACACATAAGGGAGGACCCTTATATCCGGGACATAAAAACACGTAAGGGGGGACCCTTATATTCGGGACATAAAAACACGTAAGGGGGGACCCTTATATCCGGGACATAAAAACACATAAGGGGGGACCCTTATATCCGGGACATAAAAACACATAAGGGGGGACCCTTATATCCGGGACATAAAAACACGTTAGGGGGGACCCTTATATCTGGGACATAAAAACACATAAGGGGGACCCTTATATCCGGGACATAACACATAAGGGGGGACCCTTATATCCGGGACATAAAAACACATAAGGGGGGACCCTTATATCCGGGACATAAAAACACATAAGGGGGGGCCCTTATATCCGGGACATAAAAATACGTAAGGGGGGACCCTTATATCCGGGACATAAAAACACATAAGGGGGGACCCTTATATCCAGGACATAAAAACACATAAGGGGGGACCCTTATATCAGGGACATAAAAACACATAAGGGAGGACCCTTATATCCGGGACATAAAAACACGTAAGGGGGGACCCTTATATCCGAGACATAAAAACACGTAAGGGGGGACCCTTATATCCTGGACATAAAAACACGTAAGGGGGGACCCTTATATCCAGGACATAAAAACACATAAGGGGGGATCCTTATATCCGGGACATAAAAATACATAAGGGGGGACCCTTATATCCGGGACATAAAAACACATAAGGGGGGACCCTTATATCCGGGACATAAAAACACATAAGGGGGGACCCTTATATTCGGGACATAAAAACACGTAAGGGGGGACCCTTATATCCGGGACATAAAAACACATAAGGGGGGACCCTTATATCCGGGACATAAAAACACATAAGGGGGGACCCTTATATCCGGGACATAAAAACACGTTAGGGGGGACCCTTATATCTGGGACATAAAAACACATAAGGGGGACCCTTATATCCGGGACATAACACATAAGGGGGGACCCTTATATCCGGGACAAAAAAACACATAAGGGGGGACCCTTATATCCGGGACATAAAAACACATAAGGGGGGACCCTTATATCCGGGACATAAAAATACGTAAGGGGGGACCCTTATATCCGGGACATAAAAACACATAAGGGGGGACCCTTATATCCGAGACATAAAAAAACGTAAGGGGGGACCCTTATATCCTGGACATAAAAACACGTAAGGGGGGACCCTTATATCCAGGACATAAAAACACATAAGGGGGGACCCTTATATCCGGGACATAAAAATACATAAGGGGGGACCCTTATATCCGGGACATAAAAACACATAAGGGGGGACCCTTATATCCGGGACATAAAAACACATAAGGGGGGACCCTTATATTCGGGACATAAAAACACGTAAGGGGGGACCCTTATATCCGGGACATAAAAACACATAAGGGGGGACCCTTATATCCGGGACATAAAAACACATAAGGGGGGACCCTTATATCCGGGACATAAAAACACGTTAGGGGGGACCCTTATATCTGGGACATAAAAACACATAAGGGGGACCCTTATATCCGGGACATAACACATAAGGGGGGACCCTTACATCCGGGACATAAAAACACATAAGGGGGGACCCTTATATCCGGGACATAAAAACACATAAGGGGGGACCCTTATATCCGGGACATAAAAACACATAAGGGGGGACCCTTATATCCGGGACATAAAAATACGTAAGGGGGGACCCTTATATCCGGGACATAAAAACACATAAGGGGGGACCCTTATATCCGGGACATAAAAACACATAAGGGGGGACCCTTATATCAGGGACATAAAAACACATAAGGGAGGACCCTTATATCCGGGACATAAAAACACGTAAGGCGGGACCCTTATATCCGGGACATAAAAACACATTAGGGGGGACCCTTATATCTGGGACATAAAAATAAATAAGGGGGGACCCTTATATCCGGGACATAAAAACACATAAGGGGGGACCCTTATATCCGGGACATAAAAACACATAAGGGGGGACCCTTATATCCGGGACATAAAAACACATAAGGGGGGACCCTTATATCCGGGACATAAAAATACGTAAGGGGGGACCCTTACATCCGGGACATAAAAACACATAAGGGGGGACCCTTATATCCGGGACATAAAAACACATAAGGGGGGACCCTTATATCCGGGACATAAAAACACATAAGGGGGGACCCTTATATCCGGGACATAAAAATACGTAAGGGGGGACCCTTATATCCGGGACATAAAAACACATAAGGGGGGACCCTTATATCCGGGACATAAAAACACATAAGGGGGGACCCTTATATCAGGGACATAAAAACACATAAGGGGGGACCCTTATAACCGGGACATAAAAATACGTAAGGGGGAACCCTTATATCCGGGACATAAAAACACATAAGGGGGGACCCTTATATCCGGGACATAAAAACACATAAGGGGGGACCCTTATATCAGGGACATAAAAACACATAAGGGAGGACCCTTATATCCGGGACATAAAAACACGTAAGGGGGGACCCTTATATCCAGGACATAAAAACACATAAGGGGGGACCCTTATATCCGGGACATAAAAACACATAAGGGGGGACCCTTATATCCGGGACATAAAAACACATAAGGGGGGACCCTTATATTTGGGACATAAAAACACGTAAGGGGGGACCCTTATATCAGGGACATAAAAACACAAAAGGGAGGACCCTTATATCCGGGACATAAAAACTCGTAAGGCGGGACCCTTATATCCGGGACATAAAAACACATAAGGGGGGACCCTTATATCCGGGACATAAAAATACATAAGGGGGGACCCTTATATCCGGGACATAAAAACACGTAAGGGGGGACCCTTATATCCGGGACATAAAAACACATAAGGGGGGACCCTTATATCCGGGACATAAAAACACATAAGGGGGGACCCTTATATCCGGGACATAAAAACACATAAGGGGGGACCCTTATATCAGGGACATAAAAACACATAAGGGAGGACCCTTATATCCGGGACATAAAAACACATAAGGGGGGACCCTTATATTCGGGACATAAAAACACGTAAGGGGGGACCCTTATATCCGGGACATAAAAACACATAAGGGGGGACCCTTATATCCGGGACATAAAAACACATAAGGGGGGACCCTTATATCCGGGACATAAAAACACGTTAGGGGGGACCCTTATATCTGGGACATAAAAACACATAAGGGGGACCCTTATATCCGGGACATAACACATAAGGGGGGACCCTTATATCCGGGACATAAAAACACATAAGGGGGGACCCTTATATCCGGGACATAAAAACACATAAGGGGGGGCCCTTATATCCGGGACATAAAAATACGTAAGGGGGGACCCTTATATCCGGGACATAAAAACACATAAGGGGGGACCCTTATATCCGGGACATAAAAACACATAAGGGGGGACCCTTATATCCGGGACATAAAAATACATAAGGGGGGACCCTTATATCCGGGACATAAAAACAAATAAGGGGGGACCCTTATATCCAGGACATAAAAACACATAAGGGGGGACCCTTATATCCGGGACATAAAAACACATAAGGGGGGACCCTTATATCCGGGACATAAAAACACATAAGGGGGGACCCTTATATCAGGGACATAAAAACACATAAGGGAGGACCCTTATATCCGGGACATAAAAACACATAAGGGGGGACCCTTATATTTGGGACATAAAAACACGTAAGGGGGGACCCTTATATCCGGGACATAAAAACACATAGGGGGGGACCCTTATATCCGGGACATAAAAACACATAAGGGGAACCCTTATATCCGGGACATAACACATAAGGGGGGACCCTTATATCCGGGACATAAAAACACATAAGGGGGGACCCTTATATCCGGGACATAAAAACACATAAGGGGGGACCCTTATAACCGGGACATAAAAATACGTAAGGGGGAACCCTTATATCCGGGACATAAAAACACATAAGGGGGGACCCTTATATCCGGGACATAAAAACACATAAGGGGGGACCCTTATATCAGGGACATAAAAACACATAAGGGAGGACCCTTATATCCGGGACATAAAAACACGTAAGGGGGGACCCTTATATCCAGGACATAAAAACACATAAGGGGGGACCCTTATATCCGGGACATAAAAACACATAAGGGGGGACCCTTATATCCGGGACATAAAAACACATAAGGGGGGACCCTTATATTTGGGACATAAAAACACGTAAGGGGGGACCCTTATATCAGGGACATAAAAACACAAAAGGGAGGACCCTTATATCCGGGACATAAAAACTCGTAAGGCGGGACCCTTATATCCGGGACATAAAAACACATAAGGGGGGACCCTTATATCCGGGACATAAAAATACATAAGGGGGGACCCTTATATCCGGGACATAAAAACACGTAAGGGGGGACCCTTATATCCGGGACATAAAAACACATAAGGGGGGACCCTTATATCCGGGACATAAAAACACATAAGGGGGGACCCTTATATCCGGGACATAAAAACACATAAGGGGGGACCCTTATATCAGGGACATAAAAACACATAAGGGAGGACCCTTATATCCGGGACATAAAAACACATAAGGGGGGACCCTTATATTCGGGACATAAAAACACGTAAGGGGGGACCCTTATATCCGGGACATAAAAACACATAAGGGGGGACCCTTATATCCGGGACATAAAAACACATAAGGGGGGACCCTTATATCCGGGACATAAAAACACGTTAGGGGGGACCCTTATATCTGGGACATAAAAACACATAAGGGGGACCCTTATATCCGGGACATAACACATAAGGGGGGACCCTTATATCCGGGACATAAAAACACATAAGGGGGGACCCTTATATCCGGGACATAAAAACACATAAGGGGGGGCCCTTATATCCGGGACATAAAAATACGTAAGGGGGGACCCTTATATCCGGGACATAAAAACACATAAGGGGGGACCCTTATATCCAGGACATAAAAACACATAAGGGGGGACCCTTATATCAGGGACATAAAAACACATAAGGGAGGACCCTTATATCCGGGACATAAAAACACGTAAGGGGGGACCCTTATATCCGAGACATAAAAACACGTAAGGGGGGACCCTTATATCCTGGACATAAAAACACGTAAGGGGGGACCCTTATATCCAGGACATAAAAACACATAAGGGGGGATCCTTATATCCGGGACATAAAAATACATAAGGGGGGACCCTTATATCCGGGACATAAAAACACATAAGGGGGGACCCTTATATCCGGGACATAAAAACACATAAGGGGGGACCCTTATATTCGGGACATAAAAACACGTAAGGGGGGACCCTTATATCCGGGACATAAAAACACATAAGGGGGGACCCTTATATCCGGGACATAAAAACACATAAGGGGGGACCCTTATATCCGGGACATAAAAACACGTTAGGGGGGACCCTTATATCTGGGACATAAAAACACATAAGGGGGACCCTTATATCCGGGACATAACACATAAGGGGGGACCCTTATATCCGGGACAAAAAAACACATAAGGGGGGACCCTTATATCCGGGACATAAAAACACATAAGGGGGGACCCTTATATCCGGGACATAAAAATACGTAAGGGGGGACCCTTATATCCGGGACATAAAAACACATAAGGGGGGACCCTTATATCCGAGACATAAAAAAACGTAAGGGGGGACCCTTATATCCTGGACATAAAAACACGTAAGGGGGGACCCTTATATCCAGGACATAAAAACACATAAGGGGGGACCCTTATATCCGGGACATAAAAATACATAAGGGGGGACCCTTATATCCGGGACATAAAAACACATAAGGGGGGACCCTTATATCCGGGACATAAAAACACATAAGGGGGGACCCTTATATTCGGGACATAAAAACACGTAAGGGGGGACCCTTATATCCGGGACATAAAAACACATAAGGGGGGACCCTTATATCCGGGACATAAAAACACATAAGGGGGGACCCTTATATCCGGGACATAAAAACACGTTAGGGGGGACCCTTATATCTGGGACATAAAAACACATAAGGGGGACCCTTATATCCGGGACATAACACATAAGGGGGGACCCTTACATCCGGGACATAAAAACACATAAGGGGGGACCCTTATATCCGGGACATAAAAACACATAAGGGGGGACCCTTATATCCGGGACATAAAAACACATAAGGGGGGACCCTTATATCCGGGACATAAAAATACGTAAGGGGGGACCCTTATATCCGGGACATAAAAACACATAAGGGGGGACCCTTATATCCGGGACATAAAAACACATAAGGGGGGACCCTTATATCAGGGACATAAAAACACATAAGGGAGGACCCTTATATCCGGGACATAAAAACACGTAAGGCGGGACCCTTATATCCGGGACATAAAAACACATTAGGGGGGACCCTTATATCTGGGACATAAAAATAAATAAGGGGGGACCCTTATATCCGGGACATAAAAACACATAAGGGGGGACCCTTATATCCGGGACATAAAAACACATAAGGGGGGACCCTTATATCCGGGACATAAAAACACATAAGGGGGGACCCTTATATCCGGGACATAAAAATACGTAAGGGGGGACCCTTACATCCGGGACATAAAAACACATAAGGGGGGACCCTTATATCCGGGACATAAAAACACATAAGGGGGGACCCTTATATCCGGGACATAAAAACACATAAGGGGGGACCCTTATATCCGGGACATAAAAATACGTAAGGGGGGACCCTTATATCCGGGACATAAAAACACATAAGGGGGGACCCTTATATCCGGGACATAAAAACACATAAGGGGGGACCCTTATATCAGGGACATAAAAACACATAAGGGAGGACCCTTATATCCGGGACATAAAAACACGTAAGGCGGGACCCTTATATCCGGGACATAAAAACACATTAGGGGGGACCCTGATATCCGGGACATAAAAATACATAAGGGGGGACCCTTATATCCGGGACATAAAAACACATAAGGGAGGACCCTTATATCCGGGACATAAAAACACATAAGGGGGGACCCTTATATTCGGGACATAAAAACACGTAAGGGGGGACCCTTATATCCGGGACATAAAAACACATAAGGGGGGACCCTTATATCCGGGACATAAAAACACATAAGGGGGGACCCTTATATCCGGGACATAAAAACACGTTAGGGGGGACCCTTATATCTGGGACATAAAAACACATAAGGGGGACCCTTATATCCGGGACATAACACATAAGGCGGGACCCTTATATCCGGGACATAAAAACACATAAGGGGGGACCCATATATTCATGACATAAAACACATAAGGGGGCCCTTATATCCAGGACATAAAAACACATAAGGGGGGACCCTTATATCCGGGATATAAAAACACATAAGGGGGATCCTTATGTTCGGGACATAAAAACACATAAGGGGGGACCCTTATATCCGGGACATAAAAATACGTAAGGGGGGACCCTTATATCCGGGACATAAAAACACATAAGGGGGGACCCTTATATCCGGGACATAAAAACACATAAGGGGGGACACTTATATCAGGGACATAAAAACACATAAGGGAGGACCCTTATATCCGGGACATAAAAACACGTAAGGCGGGACCCTTATATCCGGGACATAAAAACACATAAGGGGGGACCCTTATATCCGGGACATAAAAATACATAAGGGGGGACCCTTATATCCGGGACATAAAAACAAATAAGGGGGGACCCTTATATCCAGGACATAAAAACACATAAGGGGGGACCCTTATATCCGGGACATAAAAACACATAAGGGGGGACCCTTATATCCGGGACATAAAAACACATAAGGGGGGACCCTTATATCAGGGACATAAAAACACATAAGGGAGGACCCTTATATCCGGGACATAAAAACACATAAGGGGGGACCCTTATATTTGGGACATAAAAACACGTAAGGGGGGACCCTTATATCCGGGACATAAAAACACATAGGGGGGGACCCTTATATCCGGGACATAAAAACACATAAGGGGAACCCTTATATCCGGGACATAACACATAAGGGGGGACCCTTATATCCGGGACATAAAAACACATAAGGGGGGACCCTTATATCCGGGACATAAAAACACATAAGGGGGGACCCTTATAACCGGGACATAAAAATACGTAAGGGGGAACCCTTATATCCGGGACATAAAAACACATAAGGGGGGACCCTTATATCCGGGACATAAAAACACATAAGGGGGGACCCTTATATCAGGGACATAAAAACACATAAGGGAGGACCCTTATATCCGGGACATAAAAACACGTAAGGGGGGACCCTTATATCCAGGACATAAAAACACATAAGGGGGGACCCTTATATCCGGGACATAAAAACACATAAGGGGGGACCCTTATATCCGGGACATAAAAACACATAAGGGGGGACCCTTTTATCAGGGACATAAAAACACATAAGGGAGGACCCTTATATCCGGGACATAAAAACACATAAGGGGGGACCCTTATATTTGGGACATAAAAACACGTAAGGGGGGACCCTTATATCAGGGACATAAAAACACAAAAGGGAGGACCCTTATATCCGGGACATAAAAACTCGTAAGGCGGGACCCTTATATCCGGGACATAAAAACACATAAGGGGGGACCCTTATATCCGGGACATAAAAATACATAAGGGGGGACCCTTATATCCGGGACATAAAAACACATAAGGGGGGACCCTTATATCCGGGACATAAAAACACATAAGGGGGGACCCTTATATCCGGGACATAAAAACACATAAGGGGGGACCCTTATATCAGGGACATAAAAACACATAAGGGAGGACCCTTATATCCGGGACATAAAAACACATAAGGGGGGACCCTTATATTTGGGACATAAAAACACGTAAGGGGGGACCCTTATATCCGGGACATAAAAACACATAGGGGGGGACCCTTATATCCGGGACATAAAAACACATAAGGGGAACCCTTATATCCGGGACATAACACATAAGGGGGGACCCTTATATCCGGGACATAAAAACACATAAGGGGGGACCCTTATATCCGGGACATAAAAACACATAAGGGGCGACCCTTATAACCGGGACATAAAAATACGTAAGGGGGAACCCTTATATCCGGGACATAAAAACACATAAGGGGGGACCCTTATATCCGGGACATAAAAACACATAAGGGGGGACCCTTATATCAGGGACATAAAAACACATAAGGGAGGACCCTTATATCCGGGACATAAAAACACGTAAGGGGGGACCCTTATATCCAGGACATAAAAACACATAAGGGGGGACCCTTATATCCGGGACATAAAAACACATAAGGGGGGACCCTTATATCCGGGACATAAAAACACATAAGGGGGGACCCTTATATTTGGGACATAAAAACACGTAAGGGGGGACCCTTATATCAGGGACATAAAAACACAAAAGGGAGGACCCTTATATCCGGGACATAAAAACTCGTAAGGCGGGACCCTTATATCCGGGACATAAAAACACATAAGGGGGGACCCTTATATCCGGGACATAAAAATACATAAGGGGGGACCCTTATATCCGGGACATAAAAACACGTAAGGGGGGACCCTTATATCCGGGACATAAAAACACATAAGGGGGGACCCTTATATCCGGGACATAAAAACACATAAGGGGGGACCCTTATATCCGGGACATAAAAACACATAAGGGGGGACCCTTATATCAGGGACATAAAAACACATAAGGGAGGACCCTTATATCCGGGACATAAAAACACATAAGGGGGGACCCTTATATTCGGGACATAAAAACACGTAAGGGGGGACCCTTATATCCGGGACATAAAAACACATAAGGGGGGACCCTTATATCCGGGACATAAAAACACATAAGGGGGGACCCTTATATCCGGGACATAAAAACACGTTAGGGGGGACCCTTATATCTGGGACATAAAAACACATAAGGGGGACCCTTATATCCGGGACATAACACATAAGGGGGGACCCTTATATCCGGGACATAAAAACACATAAGGGGGGACCCTTATATCCGGGACATAAAAACACATAAGGGGGGGCCCTTATATCCGGGACATAAAAATACGTAAGGGGGGACCCTTATATCCGGGACATAAAAACACATAAGGGGGGACCCTTATATCCAGGACATAAAAACACATAAGGGGGGACCCTTATATCAGGGACATAAAAACACATAAGGGAGGACCCTTATATCCGGGACATAAAAACACGTAAGGGGGGACCCTTATATCCGAGACATAAAAACACGTAAGGGGGGACCCTTATATCCTGGACATAAAAACACGTAAGGGGGGACCCTTATATCCAGGACATAAAAACACATAAGGGGGGATCCTTATATCCGGGACATAAAAATACATAAGGGGGGACCCTTATATCCGGGACATAAAAACACATAAGGGGGGACCCTTATATCCGGGACATAAAAACACATAAGGGGGGACCCTTATATTCGGGACATAAAAACACGTAAGGGGGGACCCTTATATCCGGGACATAAAAACACATAAGGGGGGACCCTTATATCCGGGACATAAAAACACATAAGGGGGGACCCTTATATCCGGGACATAAAAACACGTTAGGGGGGACCCTTATATCTGGGACATAAAAACACATAAGGGGGACCCTTATATCCGGGACATAACACATAAGGGGGGACCCTTATATCCGGGACAAAAAAACACATAAGGGGGGACCCTTATATCCGGGACATAAAAACACATAAGGGGGGACCCTTATATCCGGGACATAAAAATACGTAAGGGGGGACCCTTATATCCGGGACATAAAAACACATAAGGGGGGACCCTTATATCCGAGACATAAAAACACGTAAGGGGGGACCCTTATATCCTGGACATAAAAACACGTAAGGGGGGACCCTTATATCCAGGACATAAAAACACATAAGGGGGGACCCTTATATCCGGGACATAAAAATACATAAGGGGGGACCCTTATATCCGGGACATAAAAACACATAAGGGGGGACCCTTATATCCGGGACATAAAAACACATAAGGGGGGACCCTTATATTCGGGACATAAAAACACGTAAGGGGGGACCCTTATATCCGGGACATAAAAACACATAAGGGGGGACCCTTATATCCGGGACATAAAAACACATAAGGGGGGACCCTTATATCCGGGACATAAAAACATGTTAGGGGGGACCCTTATATCTGGGACATAAAAACACATAAGGGGGACCCTTATATCCGGGACATAACACATAAGGGGGGACCCTTACATCCGGGACATAAAAACACATAAGGGGGGACCCTTATATCCGGGACATAAAAACACATAAGGGGGGACCCTTATATCCGGGACATAAAAACACATAAGGGGGGACCCTTATATCCGGGACATAAAAATACGTAAGGGGGGACCCTTATATCCGGGACATAAAAACACATAAGGGGGGACCCTTATATCCGGGACATAAAAACACATAAGGGGGGACCCTTATATCAGGGACATAAAAACACATAAGGGAGGACCCTTATATCCGGGACATAAAAACACGTAAGGCGGGACCCTTATATCCGGGACATAAAAACACATTAGGGGGGACCCTTATATCTGGGACATAAAAATAAATAAGGGGGGACCCTTATATCCGGGACATAAAAACACATAAGGGGGGACCCTTATATCCGGGACATAAAAACACATAAGGGGGGACCCTTATATCCGGGACATAAAAACACATAAGGGGGGACCCTTATATCCGGGACATAAAAATACGTAAGGGGGGACCCTTACATCCGGGACATAAAAACACATAAGGGGGGACCCTTATATCCGGGACATAAAAACACATAAGGGGGGACCCTTATATCCGGGACATAAAAACACATAAGGGGGGACCCTTATATCCGGGACATAAAAATACGTAAGGGGGGACCCTTATATCCGGGACATAAAAACACATAAGGGGGGACCCTTATATCCGGGACATAAAAACACATAAGGGGGGACCCTTATATCAGGGACATAAAAACACATAAGGGAGGACCCTTATATCCGGGACATAAAAACACGTAAGGCGGGACCCTTATATCCGGGACATAAAAACACATTAGGGGGGACCCTGATATCCGGGACATAAAAATACATAAGGGGGGACCCTTATATCCGGGACATAAAAACACATAAGGGAGGACCCTTATATCCGGGACATAAAAACACATAAGGGGGGACCCTTATATTCGGGACATAAAAACACGTAAGGGGGGACCCTTATATCCGGGACATAAAAACACATAAGGGGGGACCCTTATATCCGGGACATAAAAACACATAAGGGGGGACCCTTATATCCGGGACATAAAAACACGTTAGGGGGGACCCTTATATCTGGGACATAAAAACACATAAGGGGGACCCTTATATCCGGGACATAACACATAAGGGGGGACCCTTATATCCGGGACATAAAAACACATAAGGGGGGACCCATATATTCATGACATAAAACACATAAGGGGGCCCTTATATCCAGGACATAAAAACACATAAGGGGGGACCCTTATATCCGGGATATAAAAACACATAAGGGGGATCCTTATGTTCGGGACATAAAAACACATAAGGGGGGACCCTTATATCCGGGACATAAAAATACGTAAGGGGGGACCCTTATATCCGGGACATAAAAACACATAAGGGGGGACCCTTATATCCGGGACATAAAAACACATAAGGGGGGACACTTATATCAGGGACATAAAAACACATAAGGGAGGACCCTTATATCCGGGACATAAAAACACGTAAGGCGGGACCCTTATATCCGGGACATAAAAACACATAAGGGGGGACCCTTATATCCGGGACATAAAAATACATAAGGGGGGACCCTTATATCCGGGACATAAAAACAAATAAGGGGGGACCCTTATATCCAGGACATAAAAACACATAAGGGGGGACCCTTATATCCGGGACATAAAAACACATAAGGGGGGACCCTTATATCCGGGACATAAAAACACATAAGGGGGGACCCTTATATCAGGGACATAAAAACACATAAGGGAGGACCCTTATATCCGGGACATAAAAACACATAAGGGGGGACCCTTATATTTGGGACATAAAAACACGTAAGGGGGGACCCTTATATCCGGGACATAAAAACACATAGGGGGGGACCCTTATATCCGGGACATAAAAACACATAAGGGGAACCCTTATATCCGGGACATAACACATAAGGGGGGACCCTTATATCCGGGACATAAAAACACATAAGGGGGGACCCTTATATCCGGGACATAAAAACACATAAGGGGGGACCCTTATAACCGGGACATAAAAATACGTAAGGGGGAACCCTTATATCCGGGACATAAAAACACATAAGGGGGGACCCTTATATCCGGGACATAAAAACACATAAGGGGGGACCCTTATATCAGGGACATAAAAACACATAAGGGAGGACCCTTATATCCGGGACATAAAAACACGTAAGGGGGGACCCTTATATCCAGGACATAAAAACACATAAGGGGGGACCCTTATATCCGGGACATAAAAACACATAAGGGGGGACCCTTATATCCGGGACATAAAAACACATAAGGGGGGACCCTTTTATCAGGGACATAAAAACACATAAGGGAGGACCCTTATATCCGGGACATAAAAACACATAAGGGGGGACCCTTATATTTGGGACATAAAAACACGTAAGGGGGGACCCTTATATCAGGGACATAAAAACACAAAAGGGAGGACCCTTATATCCGGGACATAAAAACTCGTAAGGCGGGACCCTTATATCCGGGACATAAAAACACATAAGGGGGGACCCTTATATCCGGGACATAAAAATACATAAGGGGGGACCCTTATATCCGGGACATAAAAACACGTAAGGGGGGACCCTTATATCCGGGACATAAAAACACATAAGGGGGGACCCTTATATCCGGGACATAAAAACACATAAGGGGGGACCCTTATATCCGGGACATAAAAACACATAAGGGAGGACCCTTATATCCGGGACATACAAACACATAAGGGGGGACCCTTATATTCGGGACATAAAAACACGTAAGGGGGGACCCTTATATCCGGGACATAAAAACACATAAGGGGGGACCCTTATATCCGGGACATAAAAACACATAAGGGGGGACCCTTATATCCGGGACATAAAAACACGTTAGGGGGGACCCTTATATCTGGGACATAAAAACACATAAGGGGGACCCTTATATCCGGGACATAACACATAAGGGGGGACCCTTATATCCGGGACATAAAAACACATAAGGGGGGACCCTTATATCCGGGACATAAAAACACATAAGGGGGGGCCCTTATATCCGGGACATAAAATACGTAAGGGGGGACCCTTATATCCGGGACATAAAAACACATAAGGGGGGACCCTTATATCCAGGACATAAAAACACATAAGGGGGGACCCTTATATCAGGGACATAAAAACACATAAGGGAGGACCCTTATATCCGGGACATAAAAACACGTAAGGGGGGACCCTTATATCCGAGACATAAAAACACGTAAGGGGGGACCCTTATATCCTGGACATAAAAACACGTAAGGGGGGACCCTTATATCCAGGACATAAAAACACATAAGGGGGGATCCTTATATCCGGGACATAAAAATACATAAGGGGGGACCCTTATATCCGGGACATAAAAACACATAAGGGGGGACCCTTATATCCGGGACATAAAAACACATAAGGGGGGACCCTTATATTCGGGACATAAAAACACGTAAGGGGGGACCCTTATATCCGGGACATAAAAACACATAAGGGGGGACCCTTATATCCGGGACATAAAAACACATAAGGGGGGACCCTTATATCCGGGACATAAAAACACGTTAGGGGGGACCCTTATATCCGAGACATAAAAACACGTAAGGGGGGACCCTTATATCCTGGACATAAAAACACGTAAGGGGGGACCCTTATATCCAGGACATAAAAACACATAAGGGGGGACCCTTA
Organism: Hyperolius riggenbachi; assembly: GCF_040937935.1. Classification (NCBI taxonomy): domain Eukaryota; kingdom Metazoa; phylum Chordata; class Amphibia; order Anura; family Hyperoliidae; genus Hyperolius; species Hyperolius riggenbachi. The sequence goes on from NC_090656.1 coordinate 185,415,944, forward strand.
TATCCGGGACATAAAAATACATAAGGGGGGACCCTTATATCCGGGACATAAAAACACATAAGGGGGGACCCTTATATCCGGGACATAAAAACACATAAGGGGGGACCCTTATATTCGGGACATAAAAACACGTAAGGGGGGACCCTTATATCCGGGACATAAAAACACATAAGGGGGGACCCTTATATCCGGGACATAAAAACACATAAGGGGGGACCCTTATATCCGGGACATAAAAACACGTTAGGGGGGACCCTTATATCTGGGACATAAAAACACATAAGGGGGACCCTTATATCCGGGACATAACACATAAGGGGGGACCCTTACATCCGGGACATAAAAACACATAAGGGGGGACCCTTATATCCGGGACATAAAAACACATAAGGGGGGACCCTTATATCCGGGACATAAAAACACATAAGGGGGGACCCTTATATCCGGGACATAAAAATACGTAAGGGGGGACCCTTATATCCGGGACATAAAAACACATAAGGGGGGACCCTTATATCCGGGACATAAAAACACATAAGGGGGGACCCTTATATCAAGGACATAAAAACACATAAGGGAGGACCCTTATATCCGGGACATAAAAACACGTAAGGCGGGACCCTTATATCCGGGACATAAAAACACATTAGGGGGGACCCTTATATCTGGGACATAAAAACACATAAGGGGGACCCTTATATCAGGGACATAAAAACACATAAGGGAGGACCCTTATATCCGGGACATAAAAACACATAAGGGGGGACCCTTATATTTGGGACATAAAAACACGTAAGGGGGGACCCTTATATCCGGAACATAAAAACACGTAAGGGGGGACCCTTATATCCGGGACATAAAAACACATAAGGGGGGACCCTTATATCCGGGACATAAAAACACGTTAGGGGGGACCCTTATATCTGGGACATAAAAACACATAAGGGGAACCCTTATATCCGGGACATAACACATAAGGGGGGACCCTTATATCCGGGACATAAAAACACATAAGGGGGGACCCTTATATCCGGGACATAAAAACACATAAGGGGGGACTTTTATAACCGGGACATAAAAATACGTAAGGGGGGACCCTTATATCCGGGACATAAAAACACATAAGGGGGGACCCTTATATCCGGGACATAAAAACACATAAGGGGGGACCCTTATATTCGGGACATAAAAACACGTAAGGGGGGACCCTTATATCCGGGACATAAAAACACATAAGGGGGGACCCTTATATCCGGGACATAAAAACACATAAGGGGGGACCCTTATATCCGGGACATAAAAACACGTTAGGGGGGACCCTTATATCTGGGACATAAAAACACATAAGGGGGACCCTTATATCCGGGACATAACACATAAGGGGGGACCCTTACATCCGGGACATAAAAACACATAAGGGGGGACCCTTATATCCGGGACATAAAAACACATAAGGGGGGACCCTTATATCCGGGACATAAAAACACATAAGGGGGGACCCTTATATCCGGGACATAAAAATACGTAAGGGGGGACCCTTATATCCGGGACATAAAAACACATAAGGGGGGACCCTTATATCCGGGACATAAAAACACATAAGGGGGGACCCTTATATCAAGGACATAAAAACACATAAGGGAGGACCCTTATATCCGGGACATAAAAACACGTAAGGCGGGACCCTTATATCCGGGACATAAAAACACATTAGGGGGGACCCTTATATCTGGGACATAAAAACACATAAGGGGGACCCTTATATCAGGGACATAAAAACACATAAGGGAGGACCCTTATATCCGGGACATAAAAACACATAAGGGGGGACCCTTATATTTGGGACATAAAAACACGTAAGATGGGACCCTTATATCCGGAACATAAAAACACGTAAGGGGGGACCCTTATATCCGGGACATAAAAACACATAAGGGGGGACCCTTATATCCGGGACATAAAAACACGTTAGGGGGGACCCTTATATCTGGGACATAAAAACACATAAGGGGAACCCTTATATCCGGGACATAACACATAAGGGGGGACCCTTATATCCGGGACATAAAAACACATAAGGGGGGACCCTTATATCCGGGACATAAAAACACATAAGGGGGGACTTTTATAACCGGGACATAAAAATACGTAAGGGGGGACCCTTATATCCGGGACATAAAAACACATAAGGGGGGACCCTTATATCCGGGACATAAAAACACATTAGGGGGGACCCTTATATCTGGGACATAAAAACACATAAGGGGGACCCTTATATCCGGGACATAACACATAAGGGGGACCCTTATATCCGGGACATAAAAACACATAAGGGGGGACCCTTATATCCGGGACATAAAAACACATAAGGGGGGACCCTTATATCTGGGACATAAAAATACGTAAGGGGGGACCCTTATATCCGGGACATAAAAACACATAAGGGGGGACCCTTATATCCGGGACATAAAAACACATAAGGGGGGACCCTTATATCAGGGACATAAAAACACATAAGGGAGGACCCTTATATCCGGGACATAAAAACACATAAGGGGGGACCATTATATTCGGGACATAAAAACACGTAAGGGGGGACCCTTATATCCAAGACATAAAAACACATAAGGGGGGACCCTTATATCCGGGACATAAAAACACATAAGGGGGGACCCTTATATCCGGGACATAAAAACACGTTAGGGGGGACCCTTATATCTGGGACATAAAAACACATAAGGGGGACCCTTATATCCGGGACATAACACATAAGGGGGGACCCTTATATCCGGGACATAAAAACACATAAGGGGGGACCCTTATATCCGGGACATAAAAACACATAAGGGGGGGCCCTTATATCCGGGACATAAAAATACGTAAGGGGGGACCCTTATATCCGGAACATAAAAACACATAAGGGGGGACCCTTATATCCAGGACATAAAAACACATAAGGGGGGACCCTTATATCAGGGACATAAAAACACATAAGGGAGGACCCTTATATCCGGGACATAAAAACACGTAAGGGGGGACCCTTATATCCGAGACATAAAAACACGTAAGGGGGGACCCTTATATCCTGGACATAAAAACACGTAAGGGGGGACCCTTATATCCAGGACATAAAAACACATAAGGGGGGATCCTTATATCCGGGACATAAAAACACATAAGGGGGGACCCTTATATCCGGGACATAAAAACACATAAGGGGGGACCCTTATATTCGGGACATAAAAACACGTAAGGGGGGACCCTTATATCCGGGACATAAAAACACATAGGGGGGACCCTTATATCCGGGACATAAAAACACATAAGGGGAGACCCTTATATCCGGGACATAAAAATACGTAAGGGGGGACCCTTATATCCGGGACATAAAAACACATAAGGGGGGACCCTTATATCCGAGACATAAAAACACGTAAGGGGGGACCCTTATATCCTGGACATAAAAACACGTAAGGGGGGACCCTTATATCCAGGACATAAAAACACATAAGGGGGGACCCTTATATCCGGGACATAAAAATACATAAGGGGGGACCCTTATATCCGGGACATAAAAACACATAAGGGGGGACCCTTATATCCGGGACATAAAAACACATAAGGGGGGACCCTTATATTCGGGACATAAAAACACGTAAGGGGGGACCCTTATATCCGGGACATAAAAACACATAAGGGGGGACCCTTATATCCGGGACATAAAAACACATAAGGGGGGACCCTTATATCCGGGACATAAAAACACGTTAGGGGGGACCCTTATATCTGGGACATAAAAACACATAAGGGGGACCCTTATATCCGGGACATAACACATAAGGGGGGACCCTTACATCCGGGACATAAAAACACATAAGGGGGGACCCTTATATCCGGGACATAAAAACACATAAGGGGGGACCCTTATATCCGGGACATAAAAACACATAAGGGGGGACCCTTATATCCGGGACATAAAAATACGTAAGGGGGGACCCTTATATCCGGGACATAAAAACACATAAGGGGGGACCCTTATATCCGGGACATAAAAACACATAAGGGGGGACCCATATATCAGGGACATAAAAACACATAAGGGAGGACCCTTATATCCGGGACATAAAAACACGTAAGGCGGGACCCTTATATCCGGGACATAAAAACACATAAGGGGGGACCCTTATATCCGGGACATAAAAATACATAAGGGGGGACCCTTATATCCGGGACATAAAAACACGTAAGGGGGGACCCTTATATCCGGGACATAAAAACACATAAGGGGGGACCCTTATATCCGGGACATAAAAACACATAAGGGGGGACCCTTATATCCGGGACATAAAAACACATAAGGGGGGACCCTTATATCAGGGACATAATAACACATATTGGAGGACCCTTATATCTGGGACATAAAAACACATAAGGGGGGACCCTTATATTTGGGACATAAAAACACGTAAGGGGGGACCCTTATATCCGGGACATAAAAACACATAAGGGGGGACCCTTATATCCGGGACATAAAAACACATAAGGGGGGACCCTTATATCCGGGACATAAAAACACGTTAGGGGGGACCCTTATATCTGGGACATAAAACCACATAAGGGGAACCCTTATATCCGGGACATAACACATAAGGGGGGACCCTTATATCCGGGACATAAAAACACATAAGGGGGGACCCTTATATCCGGGACATAAAAACACATAAGGGGGGACCCTTATATCCGGGACATAAAAACACATAAGGGGGGACCCTTATATCAGGGACATAAAAACACATAAGGGAGGACCCTTATATCCGGGACATAAAAACACGTAAGGCGGGACCCTTATATCCGGGACATAAAAACACATAAGGGGGGACCCTTATATCCGGGACATAAAAATACATAAGGGGGGACCCTTATATCCGGGACATAAAAACACGTAAGGGGGACCCTTATATCCGGGACATAAAAACACATAAGGGGGGACCCTTATATCCGGGACATAAAAACACATAAGGGGGGACCCTTATATCCGGGACATAAAAACACGTAACGGGGGACCCTTATATCCGGGACATAAAAACACAAAAGGGGGGACCCTTATATCCGGGACATAAAAATACATAAGGGGGGACCCTTATATCCGGGACATAAAAACACATAAGGAGGACCCTTATGTCTGGGACATAAAAACACATAAGGGGGGACCCTTATATCCGGGACATAAAAACACATAAGGAGGGACTCTTATATCCGGGACATAAAAACACATAAGGGGGACCCTTATATCCGGGACATAAAAACACATAAGGGGGGACCCTTATATCCGGGACATAAAAACACATAAGGGGGGACCCTTATATCCGGGACATAAAAACACATAAGGGGGACCCTTATATCCGGGACATAAAAATACGTAAGGGGGGACCCTTATATCCGGGACATAAAAACACATAAGGGGGGACCCTTATATCCGAGACATAAAAACACGTAAGGGGGGACCCTTATATCCTGGACATAAAAACACGTAAGGGGGGACCCTTATATCCAGGACATAAAAACACATAAGGGGGACCCTTATATCCGGGACATAAAAATACATAAGGGGGGACCCTTATATCCGGGACATAAAAACACATAAGGGGGGACCCTTATATCCGGGACATAAAAACACATAAGGGGGGACCCTTATATTCGGGACATAAAAACACGTAAGGGGGGACCCTTATATCCGGGACATAAAAACACATAAGGGGGGACCCTTATATCCGGGACATAAAAACACATAAGGGGGGACCCTTATATCCGGGACATAAAAACACGTTAGGGGGGACCCTTATATCTGGGACATAAAAACACATAAGGGGGACCCTTATATCCGGGACATAACACATAAGGGGGGACCCTTACATCCGGGACATAAAAAAACATAAGGGGGGACCCTTATATCCGGGACATAAAAACACATAAGGGGGGACCCTTATATCCGGGACATAAAAACACATAAGGGGGGACCCTTATATCCGGGACATAAAAATACGTAAGGGGGGACCCTTATATCCGGGACATAAAAACACATAAGGGGGGACCCTTATATCCGGGACATAAAAACACATAAGGGGGGACCCATATATCAAGGACATAAAAACACATAAGGGAGGACCCTTATATCCGGGACATAAAAACACGTAAGGCGGGACCCTTATATCCGGGACATAAAAACACATAAGGGGGGACCCTTATATCCGGGACATAAAAATACATGAGGGGGGACCCTTATATCCGGGACATAAAAACACGTAAGGGGGGACCCTTATATCCGGGACATAAAAACACATAAGGGGGGACCCTTATATCCGGGACATAAAAACACATAAGGGGGGACCCTTATATCCGGGACATAAAAACACATAAGGGGGGACCCTTATATCAGGGACATAAAAACACATAAGGGAGGACCCTTATATCTGGGACATAAAAACACATAAGGGGGGACCCTTATATTTGGGACATAAAAACACGTAAGGGGGGACCCTTATATCCGGGACATAAAAACACATAAGGGGGGACCCTTATATCCGGGACATAAAAACACATAAGGGGGGACCCTTATATCCGGGACATAAAAACACGTTAGGGGGGACCCTTATATCTGGGACATAAAACCACATAAGGGGAACCCTTATATCCGGGACATAACACATAAGGGGGGACCCTTATATCCGGGACATAAAAACACATAAGGGGGGACCCTTATATCCGGGACATAAAAACACATAAGGGGGGACCCTTATAACCGGGACATAAAAATACGTAAGGGGGGACCCTTATATCCGGGACATAAAAACACATAAGGGGGGACCCTTATATCCGGGACATAAAAACACATAAGGGGGGACCCTTATATCAGGGACATAAAAACACATAAGGGAGGACCCTTATATCCGGGACATAAAAACACGTAAGGCGGGACCCTTATATCCGGGACATAAAAACACATAAGGGGGGACCCTTATATCCGGGACATAAAAATACATAAGGGGGGACCCTTATATCCGGGACATAAAAACACGTAAGGGGGACCCTTATATCCGGGACATAAAAACACATAAGGGGGGACCCTTATATCCGGGACATAAAAACACATAAGGGGGGACCCTTATATCCGGGACATAAAAACACGTAACGGGGGACCCTTATATCCGGGACATAAAAACACAAAAGGGGGGACCCTTATATCCGGGACATAAAAATACATAAGGGGGGACCCTTATATCCGGGACATAAAAACACATAAGGAGGACCCTTATGTCTGGGACATAAAAACACATAAGGGGGGACCCTTATATCCGGGACATAAAAACACATAAGGAGGGACTCTTATATCCGGGACATAAAAACACATAAGGGGGGACCCTTATATCCGGGACACAAAAATACATAAGGGGGGACCCTTATATCCGGGACATAAAAACACATAAGGGGGGACCCTTGTATCCGGGACATAAAAACACATAAGGGGGGACCCTTGTATCCGGGACATAAAAACATATAAGGGGGGGCACTTATATCCGGGACATAAAAACACATAAGGGGGGACTCTTATATCCGGGACATAAAAACACATAAGGGGGACCCTTATATCCGGGCCTTAAAAACACGTAAGGGGGTATCCTTATATACGGGACATAAAAACACATAAGGGGGGACCCTTATATCCGGGACATAAAAACACATAAGGGGGGACCCTTATATCCGGGCCTTAAAAACACGTAAGGGGGTATCCTTATATCCGGGACATAAAAACACGTAAGGGGGGACCCTTATATCCGGGACATAAAAACACATAAGGGGGGACCCTTATATCCGGGACATAAAAACACGTAAGAGGGGACCCTTATATCCAGGACATAAAAACACATAAGGGGGGACCCTTATATCCAGGACATAAAAACACATAAGGGGGGACCCTTATATCCGGGACATAAAAACACATAACTGGGGACCCTTATATCCGGGACATAAAAACACATAAGGGGGACCCTTATATCCGGGCCTTAAAACCACGTAAGGGGGTATCCTTATATCCGGGACATAAAAACACGTAAGGGGGGACCCTTATATCCGGGACATAAAAACACATAAGGGGGGACCCTTATATCCGGGACATAAAAACACGTAAGGGGGGACCCTTATATCCAGGACATAAAAACACATAAGGGGGGACCCTTATATCCAGGACATAAAAACACATAAGGGGGGACCCTTATATCCGGGACATAAAAACACATAAGGGGGGACCCTTATATCCGGGACATAAAAACACATAAGGGGGTCCCTTATATCCGGGACATAAAAACACGTAACGGGGGACCCTTATATCCGGGACATAAAAACACGTAAGGGGGGACCCTTATATCCGGGACATAAAAACACATAAGGGGGGACCCTTATATCCGGGACATAAAAACACATAAGGGGGGACCCTTATATCCGGGACATAAAAACACATAAGGGGGGACCCTTATATCCGGGACATAAAAACACATAAGGGGGGACCCTTATATCCGGGACATAAAAACACATAAGGGGGGACCCTTATATCCGGGACATAAAAATACATAAGGGGGGACCCTTATATCCGGGACATAAAAACACGTAAGGGGGGACCCTTGTATCCGGGACATAAAAACACATAAGGGGGGACCCTTATATCCGGGACATAAAAGCACGTAAGGGGGGACCCTTTATCCTGGACATAAAAACACATAAGGGGGGACCCTTATATCCGGGACATAAAAACACATAAGGTGGGACCCATATATTCATGACATAAAACACATAAGGGGGCCCTTATATCCGGGACATAAAAACACATAAGGGGGGACCCTTATATCCGGGATATAAAAACACATAAGGGGGATCCTTATATTCGGGATATAAAAACACATGAGGGGGGACCCTTATATCCGGGACATAAAAACACGTAAGGGGGGACCCTTATATCCGGGACATAAAAACACGTAAGGGGGGACACTTATTTCCGGGACATAAAAACACATAAGGGGGGACACTTATTTCCGGGACATAAAAACACATAAGGGGGACCCTTATATCCAGGACATAAAAACACATAAGGGGGGACCCTTATATCCGGGACATAAAAACACATAAGGGGGGACCCTTATATCCGGGACTTAAAAACACATAAGGGGGGACCCTTATATCCGGGACATAAAAACACATAAGGGGGGACCCTTATATCCAGAACTTAAAAACACATAAGGGGGGACCCTTATATCCAGGACATAAAAACACATAAGGGGGGACCCTTATATCCGGGATATAAAAACACGTAAGGGGGGACCCTGATATCCGGGACATAAAAACACATAAGGGGGGACCCTTATATCCTGGACATAAAAACACATAAGGGGGGACCCTTATATCCGGGACATAAAAACACATAAGGGGGACCCTTATATCCGGGACATAAAAACACATAAGGGGGGACACTTATTTTCGGGACATAAAAACACATAAGGGGGGACCCTTATATCCGGGACATAAAAACACGTAAGGGGGGACCCTTATATCCGGGACATAAAAACACATAAGGGGGGACCCTTATATCCGGGACATAAAAACACATAAGGGGGGACCCTTATATCCGGGACATAAAAACACATAAGGGGGGACCCTTATATCAGGGACATAAAAACACATAAGGGAGGACCCTTATATCCGGGACATAAAAACACGTAAGGGGGGACCCTTATATCCGGGACATAAAAACACGTAAGGGGGGACCCTTATATCCAGGACATAAAAACACATAAGGGAGGACCCTTATATCCGGGACATAAAAACACATAAGGGGGGACCCTTATATCCGGGACATAAAAACACATAAGGGGGGACCCTTATATTCGGGACATAAAAACACGTAAGGGGGGACCCTTATATCCGGGACATAAAAACACATAAGGGGGGACCCTTATATCCGGGACATAAAAACACGTTAGGGGGGACCCTTATATCTGGGACATAAAAACACATAAGGGGGACCCTTATATCCGGGACATAACACATAAGGGGGGACCCTTATATCCGGGACATAAAAACTCATAAGGGGGGACCCTTATATCCGGGACATAAAAACACATAAGGGGGGACCCTTATATCCGGGACATAAAAATACGTAAGGGGGGACCCTTATATCCGGGACATAAAAACACATAAGGGGGGACCCTTATATCCGGGACATAAAAACACATAAGGGGGGACCCTTATATCAGGGACATAAAAACACATAAGGGAGGACCCTTATATCCGGGACATAAAAACACGTAAGGCGGGACCCTTATATCCGGGACATAAAAACACATAAGGGGGGACCCTTATATCCGGGACATAAAAATACATAAGGGGGACCCTTATATCCGGGACATAAAAACACGTAAGGGGGGACCCTTATATCCGGGACATAAAAACACATAAGGGGGGACCCTTATATCTGGGACATAAAAACACATAAGGGGGGACCCTTATATCCGGGACATAAAAACACATAAGGGGGGACCCTTATATCAGGGACATAAAAACACATAAGGGAGGACCCTTATATCCGGGACATAAAAACACATAAGGGGGGACCCTTATATTCGGGACATAAAAACACGTAAGGGGGGACCCTTATATCCGGGACATAAAAACACATAAGGGGGGACCCTTATATCCGGGACATAAAAACACATAAGGGGGGACCCTTATATCCGGGACATAAAAACACGTTAGGGGGGACCCTTATATCTGGGACATAAAAACGCATAAGGGGGACCCTTATATCCGGGACATAACACATAAGGGGGGACCCTTATATCCGGGACATAAAAACACATAAGGGGGGACCCTTATATCCGGGACATAAAAACACATAAGGGGGGGCCCTTATATCCGGGACATAAAAATACGTAAGGGGGGACCCTTATATCCGGGACATAAAAACACATAAGGGGGGACCCTTATATCCGGGACATAAAAACACATAAGGGGGGACCCTTATATCAGGGACATAAAAACACATAAGGGAGGACCCTTATATCCGGGACATAAAAACACGTAAGGGGGGACCCTTATATCCGAGACATAAAAACACGTAAGGGGGGACCCTTATATCCTGGACATAAAAACACGTAAGGGGGGACCCTTATATCCAGGACATAAAAACACATAAGGGGGGATCCTTATATCCGGGACATAAAAACACATAAGGGGGGACCCTTATATCCGGGACATAAAAACACATAAGGGGGGACCCTTATATCCGGGACATAAAAACACGTTAGGGGGGACCCTTATATCTGGGACATAAAAACACATAAGGGGGACCCTTATATCCGGGACATAACACATAAGGGGGGACCCTTATATCCAGGACATAAAAACACATAAGGGGGGACCCTTATATCCGGGACATAAAAACACATAAGGGGGGACCCTTATATCCGGGACATAAAAATACGTAAGGGGGGACCCTTATATCCGGGACATAAAAACACATAAGGGGGGACCCTTATATCCGAGACATAAAAACACGTAAGGGGGGACCCTTATATCCTGGACATAAAAACACGTAAGGGGGGACCCTTATATCCAGGACATAAAAACACATAAGGGGGGACCCTTATATCCGGGACATAAAAATACATAAGGGGGGACCCTTATATCCGGGACATAAAAACACATAAGGGGGGACCCTTATATCCGGGACATAAAAACACATAAGGGGGGACCCTTATATTCGGGACATAAAAACACGTAAGGGGGGACCCTTATATCCGGGACATAAAAACACATAAGGGGGGACCCTTATATCCGGGACATAAAAACACATAAGGGGGGACCCTTATATCCGGGACATAAAAACACGTTAGGGGGGACCCTTATATCTGGGACATAAAAACACATAAGGGGGGACCCTTATATCCGGGACATAAAAACACATAAGGGGGGACCCTTATATCCGGGACATAAAAACACGTTAGGGGGGACCCTTATATCTGGGACATAAAAACACATAAGGGGGACCCTTATATCCGGGACATAACACATAAGGGGGGACCCTTACATCCGGGACATAAAAACACATAAGGGGGGACCCTTATATCCGGGACATAAAAACACATAAGGGGGGACCCTTATATCCGGGACATAAAAACACATAAGGGGGGACCCTTATATCCGGGACATAAAAACACATAAGCGGGGACCCTTATATCCGGGACATAAAAATACGTAAGGGGGGACCCTTATATCCGGGACATAAAAACACATAAGGGGGGACCCTTATATCCGGGACATAAAAACACATAAGGGGGGACCCATATATCAGGGACATAAAAACACATAAGGGAGGACCCTTATATCCGGGACATAAAAACACGTAAGGCGGGACCCTTATATCCGGGACATAAAAACACATAAGGGGGGACCCTTATATCCGGGACATAAAAATACATAAGGGGGGACCCTTATATCCGGGACATAAAAACACGTAAGGGGGGACCCTTATATCCGGGACATAAAAACACATAAGGGGGGACCCTTATATCCGGGACATAAAAACACATAAGGGGGGACCCTTATATCCGGGACATAAAAACACATAAGGGGGGACCCTTATATCAGGGACATAAAAACACATAAGGGAGGACCCTTATATCTGGGACATAAAAACACATAAGGGGGGACCCTTATATTTGGGACATAAAAACACGTAAGGGGGGACCCTTATTTCCGGGACATAAAAACACATAAGGGGGGACCCTTATATCCGGGACATAAAAACACATAAGGGGGGACCCTTATTTCCGGGACATAAAAACACGTTAGGGGGGACCCTTATATCTGGGACATAAAACCACATAAGGGGAACCCTTATATCCGGGACATAACACATAAGGGGGGACCCTTATATCCGGGACATAAAAACACATAAGGGGGGACCCTTATATCCGGGACATAAAAACACATAAGGGGGGACCCTTATAACCGGGACATAAAAATACGTAAGGGGGGACCCTTATATCCGGGACATAAAAACACATAAGGGGGGACCCTTATATCCGGGACATAAAAACACATAAGGGGGGACCCTTATATCAGGGACATAAAAACACATAAGGGAGGACCCTTATATCCGGGACATAAAAACACGTAAGGCGGGACCCTTATATCCGGGACATAAAAACACATAAGGGGGGACCCTTATATCCGGGACATAAAAATACATAAGGGGGGACCCTTATATCCGGGACATAAAAACACGTAAGGGGGACCCTTATATCCGGGACATAAAAACACATAAGGGGGGACCCTTATATCCGGGACATAAAAACACATAAGGGGGGACCCTTATATCCGGGACATAAAAACACGTAACGGGGGACCCTTATATCCGGGACATAAAAACACAAAAGGGGGGACCCTTATATCCGGGACATAAAAATACATAAGGGGGGACCCTTATATCCGGGACATAAAAACACATAAGGAGGACCCTTATGTCTGGGACATAAAAACACATAAGGGGGGACCCTTATATCCGGGACATAAAAACACATAAGGAGGGACTCTTATATCCGGGACATAAAAACACATAAGGGGGACCCTTATATCCGGGACATAAAAACACATAAGGAGGGACCCTTATATCCGGGACATAAAAACACATAAGGGGGGACCCTTATATCCGGGACATAAAAACACATAAGGGGGGACCCTTATATCCGGGACATAAAAATACGTAAGGGGGGACCCTTATATCCGGGACATAAAAACACATAAGGGGGGACCCTTATATCCGAGACATAAAAACACGTAAGGGGGGACCCTTATATCCTGGACATAAAAACACGTAAGGGGGGACCCTTATATCCAGGACATAAAAACACATAAGGGGGGACCCTTATATCCGGGACATAAAAATACATAAGGGGGGACCCTTATATCCGGGACATAAAAACACATAAGGGGGGACCCTTATATCCGGGACATAAAAACACATAAGGGGGGACCCTTATATTCGGGACATAAAAACACGTAAGGGGGGACCCTTATATTCGGGACATAAAAACACATAAGGGGGGACCCTTATATCCGGGACATAAAAACACATAAGGGGGGACCCTTATATCCGGGACATAAAAACACGTTAGGGGGGACCCTTATATCTGGGACATAAAAACACATAAGGGGGACCCTTATATCCGGGACATAACACATAAGGGGGGACCCTTACATCCGGGACATAAAAAAACATAAGGGGGGACCCTTATATCCGGGACATAAAAACACATAAGGGGGGACCCTTATATCCGGGACATAAAAACACATAATGGGGGACCCTTATATCCGGGACATAAAAATACGTAAGGGGGGACCCTTATATCCGGGACATAAAAACACATAAGGGGGGACCCTTATATCCGGGACATAAAAACACATAAGGGGGGACCCATATATCAGGGACATAAAAACACATAAGGGAGGACCCTTATATCCGGGACATAAAAACACGTAAGGCGGGACCCTTATATCCGGGACATAAAAACACATAAGGGGGGACCCTTATATCCGGGACATAAAAATACATAAGGGGGGACCCTTATATCCGGGACATAAAAACACGTAAGGGGGGACCCTTATATCCGGGACATAAAAACACATAAGGGGGGACCCTTATATCCGGGACATAAAAACACATAAGGGGGGACCCTTATATCCGGGACATAAAAACACATAAGGGGGGACCCTTATATCAGGGACATAAAAACACATAAGGGAGGACCCTTATATCTGGGACATAAAAACACATAAGGGGGGACCCTTATATTTGGGACATAAAAACACGTAAGGGGGGACCCTTATATCCAGGACATAAAAACACATAAGGGGGGACCCTTATATCCGGGACATAAAAACACATAAGGGGGGACCCTTATATCCGGGACATAAAAACACGTTAGGGGGGACCCTTATATCTGGGACATAAAACCACATAAGGGGAACCCTTATATCCGGGACATAACACATAAGGGGGGACCCTTATATCCGGGACATAAAAACACATAAGGGGGGACCCTTATATCCGGGACATAAAAACACATAAGGGGGGACCCTTATAACCGGGACATAAAAATACGTAAGGGGGGACCCTTATATCCGGGACATAAAAACACATAAGGGGGGACCCTTATATCCGGGACATAAAAACACATAAGGGGGGACCCTTATATCAGGGACATAAAAACACATAAGGGAGGACCCTTATATCCGGGACATAAAAACACGTAAGGCGGGACCCTTATATCCGGGACATAAAAACACATAAGGGGGGACCCTTATATCCGGGACATAAAAATACATAAGGGGGGACCCTTATATCCGGGACATAAAAACACGTAAGGGGGACCCTTATATCCGGGACATAAAAACACATAAGGGGGGACCCTTATATCCGGGACATAAAAACACATAAGGGGGGACCCTTATATCCGGGACATAAAAACACGTAACGGGGGACCCTTATATCCGGGACATAAAAACACAAAAGGGGGGACCCTTATATCCGGGACATAAAAATACATAAGGGGGGACCCTTATATCCGGGACATAAAAACACATAAGGAGGACCCTTATGTCTGGGACATAAAAACACATAAGGGGGGACCCTTATATCCGGGACATAAAAACACATAAGGAGGGACTCTTATATCCGGGACATAAAAACACATAAGGGGGGACCCTTATATCCGGGACACAAAAATACATAAGGGGGGACCCTTATATCCGGGACATAAAAACACATAAGGGGGGACTCTTGTATCCGGGACATAAAAACACATAAGGGGGGACCCTTATATCCGGGACATAAAAACATATAAGGGGGGGCACTTATATCCGGGACATAAAAACACATAAGGGGGGACCCTTATATCCGGGACATAAAAACACATAAGGGGGACCCTTATATCCGGGCCTTAAAAACACGTAAGGGGGTATCCTTATATACGGGACATAAAAACACATAAGGGGGGACCCTTATATCCGGGACATAAAAACACATAAGGGGGGACCCTTATATCCGGGCCTTAAAAACACGTAAGGGGGTATCCTTATATCCGGGACATAAAAACACGTAAGGGGGGACCCTTATATCCGGGACATAAAAACACATAAGGGGGGACCCTTATATCCGGGACATAAAAACACGTAAGAGGGGACCCTTATATCCAGGACATAAAAACACATAAGGGGGGACCCTTATATCCAGGACATAAAAACACATAAGGGGGGACCCTTATATCCGGGACATAAAAACACATAACTGGGGACCCTTATATCCGGGACATAAAAACACATAAGGGGGACCCTTATATCCGGGCCTTAAAACCACGTAAGGGGGTATCCTTATATCCGGGACATAAAAACACGTAAAGGGGGACCCTTATATCCGGGACATAAAAACACATAAGGGGGGACCCTTATATCCGGGACATAAAAACACGTAAGGGGGGACCCTTATATCCAGGACATAAAAACACATAAGGGGGGACCCTTATATCCAGGACATAAAAACACATAGGGGGGGACCCTTATATCCGGGACATAAAAACACATAAGGGGGCACCCTTATATCCGGGACATAAAAACACATAAGGGGGTCCCTTATATCCAGGACATAAAAACACGTAACGGGGGACCCTTATATCCGGGACATAAAAACACGTAAGGGGGGACCCTTATATCCGGGACATAAAAACACATAAGGGGGGACCCTTATATCCGGGACATAAAAACACATAAGGGGGGACCCTTATATCCGGGACATAAAAACACATAAGGGGGGACCCTTATATCCGGGACATAAAAACACATAAGGGGGGACCCTTATATCCGGGACATAAAAACACATAAGGGGGGACCCTTATATCCGGGACATAAAAACACGTTAGGGGGGACCCTTATATCTGGGACATAAAAACACATAAGGGGGACCCTTATATCCGGGACATAACACATAAGGGGGGACCCTTACATCCGGGACATAAAAAAACATAAGGGGGGACCCTTATATCCGGGACATAAAAACACATAAGGGGGGACCCTTATATCCGGGACATAAAAACACATAAGGGGGGACCCTTATATCCGGGACATAAAAATACGTAAGGGGGGACCCTTATATCCGGGACATAAAAACACATAAGGGGGGACCCTTATATCCGGGACATAAAAACACATAAGGGGGGACCCATATATCAGGGACATAAAAACACATAAGGGAGGACCCTTATATCCGGGACATAAAAACACGTAAGGCGGGACCCTTATATCCGGGACATAAAAACACATAAGGGGGGACCCTTATATCCGGGACATAAAAATACATAAGGGGGGACCCTTATATCCGGGACATAAAAACACGTAAGGGGGGACCCTTATATCCGGGACATAAAAACACATAAGGGGGGACCCTTATATCCGGGACATAAAAACACATAAGGGGGGACCCTTATATCCGGGACATAAAAACACATAAGGGGGGACCCTTATATCAGGGACATAAAAACACATAAGGGAGGACCCTTATATCTGGGACATAAAAACACATAAGGGGGGACCCTTATATTTGGGACATAAAAACACGTAAGGGGGGACCCTTATATCCGGGACATAAAAACACATAAGGGGGGACCCTTATATCCGGGACATAAAAACACATAAGGGGGGACCCTTATATCCGGGACATAAAAACACGTTAGGGGGGACCCTTATATCTGGGACATAAAACCACATAAGGGGAACCCTTATATCCGGGACATAACACATAAGGGGGGACCCTTATATCCGGGACATAAAAACACATAAGGGGGGACCCTTATATCCGGGACATAAAAACACATAAGGGGGGACCCTTATAACCGGGACATAAAAATACGTAAGGGGGGACCCTTATATCCGGGACATAAAAACACATAAGGGGGGACCCTTATATCCGGGACATAAAAACACATAAGGGGGGACCCTTATATCAGGGACATAAAAACACATAAGGGAGGACCCTTATATCCGGGACATAAAAACACGTAAGGCGGGACCCTTATATCCGGGACATAAAAACACATAATTAGGGACCCTTATATCCGGGACATAAAAATACATAAGGGGGGACCCTTATATCCGGGACATAAAAACACGTAAGGGGGACCCTTATATCCGGGACATAAAAACACATAAGGGGGGACCCTTATATCCGGGACATAAAAACACATAAGGGGGGACCCTTATATCCGGGACATAAAAACACGTAACGGGGGACCCTTATATCCGGGACATAAAAACACAAAAGGGGGGACCCTTATATCCGGGACATAAAAATACATAAGGGGGGACCCTTATATCCGGGACATAAAAACACATAAGGAGGACCCTTATGTCTGGGACATAAAAACACATAAGGGGGGACCCTTATATCCGGGACATAAAAACACATAAGGAGGGACTCTTATATCCGGGACATAAAAACACATAAGGGGGGACCCTTATATCCGGGACACAAAAATACATAAGGGGGGACCCTTATATCCGGGACATAAAAACACATAAGGGGGGACCCTTGTATCCGGGACATAAAAACACATAAGGGGGGACCCTTATATCCGGGACATAAAAACATATAAGGGGGGGCACTTATATCCGGGACATAAAAACACATAAGGGGGGACCCTTATATCCGGGACATAAAAACACATAAGGGGGACCCTTATATCCGGGCCTTAAAAACACGTAAGGGGGTATCCTTATATACGGGACATAAAAACACATAAGGGGGGACCCTTATATCCGGGACATAAAAACACATAAGGGGGGACCCTTATATCCGGGCCTTAAAAACACGTAAGGGGGTATCCTTATATCCGGGACATAAAAACACGTAAGGGGGGACCCTTATATCCGGGACATAAAAACACATAAGGGGGGACCCTTATATCCGGGACATAAAAACACGTAAGAGGGGACCCTTATATCCAGGACATAAAAACACATAAGGGGGGACCCTTATATCCAGGACATAAAAACACATAAGGGGGGACCCTTATATCCGGGACATAAAAACACATAACTGGGGACCCTTATATCCGGGACATAAAAACACATAAGGGGGACCCTTATATCCGGGCCTTAAAACCACGTAAGGGGGTATCCTTATATCCGGGACATAAAAACACGTAAAGGGGGACCCTTATATCCGGGACATAAAAACACATAAGGGGGGACCCTTATATCCGGGACATAAAAACACGTAAGGGGGGACCCTTATATCCAGGACATAAAAACACATAAGGGGGGACCCTTATATCCAGGACATAAAAACACATAGGGGGGGACCCTTATATCCGGGACATAAAAACACATAAGGGGGGACCCTTATATCCGGGACATAAAAACACATAAGGGGGTCCCTTATATCCAGGACATAAAAACACGTAACGGGGGACCCTTATATCCGGGACATAAAAACACGTAAGGGGGGACCCTTATATCCGGGACATAAAAACACATAAGGGGGGACCCTTATATCCGGGACATAAAAACACATAAGGGGGGACCCTTATATCCGGGACATAAAAACACATAAGGGGGGACCCTTATATCCGGGACATAAAAACACATAAGGGGGGACCCTTATATCCGGGACATAAAAACACATAAGGGGGGACCCTTATATCC
Organism: Hyperolius riggenbachi; assembly: GCF_040937935.1. NCBI lineage: Eukaryota > Metazoa > Chordata > Amphibia > Anura > Hyperoliidae > Hyperolius > Hyperolius riggenbachi. The sequence continues at coordinate 185,435,744 of NC_090656.1, forward strand.
GGGACATAAAAATACATAAGGGGGGACCCTTATATCCGGGACATAAAAACACGTAAGGGGGGACCCTTGTATCCGGGACATAAAAACACATAAGGGGGGACCCTTATATCCGGGACATAAAAGCACGTAAGGGGGGACCCTTTATCCTGGACATAAAAACACATAAGGGGGGACCCTTATATCCGGGACATAAAAACACATAAGGTGGGACCCATATATTCATGACATAAAACACATAAGGGGGCCCTTATATCCGGGACATAAAAACACATAAGGGGGGACCCTTATATCCGGGATATAAAAACACATAAGGGGGATCCTTATATTCGGGATATAAAAACACATGAGGGGGGACCCTTATATCCGGGACATAAAAACACGTAAAGGGGGACCCTTATATCCGGGACATAAAAACACGTAAGGGGGGACACATATTTCCGGGACATAAAAACACATAAGGGGGGACACTTATTTCCGGGACATAAAAACACATAAGGGGGACCCTTATATCCAGGACATAAAAACACATAAGGGGGGACCCTTATATCCGGGACATAAAAACACATAAGGGGGGACCCTTATATCCGGGACTTAAAAACACATAAGGGGGGACCCTTATATCCGGGACATAAAAACACATAAGGGGGGACCCTTATATCCAGAACTTAAAAACACATAAGGGGGGACCCTTATATCCAGGACATAAAAACACATAAGGGGGGACCCTTATATCCGGGATATAAAAACACGTAAGGGGGGACCCTGATATCCGGGACATAAAAACACATAAGGGGGGACCCTTATATCCTGGACATAAAAACACATAAGGGGGGACCCTTATATATTCGGGACATAAAAACACATAAGGGGGACCCTTATATCCGGGACATAAAAACACATAAGGGGGGACACTTATTTTCGGGACATAAAAACACATAAGGGGGGACCCTTATATCCGGGACATAAAAACACGTAAGGGGGGACCCTTATATCCGGGACATAAAAACACATAAGGGGGGACCCTTATATCCGGGACATAAAAACACATAAGGGGGGACCCTTATATCCGGGACATAAAAACACATAAGGGAGGACCCTTATATCCGGGACATAAAAACACGTAAGGGGGGACCCTTATATCCGGGACATAAAAACACGTAAGGGGGGACCCTTATATCCAGGACATAAAAACACATAAGGGGGGACCCTTATATCCGGGACATAAAAACACATAAGGGGGGACCCTTATATCCGGGACATAAAAACACATAAGGGGGGACCCTTATATCCGGGACATAAAAACACATAAGGGGGGACCCTTATATCCGGGACATAAAAACACATAAGGGGGGACCCTTATATCCGGGACATAAAAACACGTTAGGGGGGACCCTTATATCTGGGACATAAAAACACATAAGGGGGACCCTTATATCCGGGACATAACACATAAGGGGGGACCCTTATATCCGGGACATAAAAACACATAAGGGGGGACCCTTATATCCGGGACATAAAAACACATAAGGGGGGACCCTTATATCCGGGACATAAAAATACGTAAGGGGGACCCTTATATCCGGGACATAAAAACACATAAGGGGGGACCCTTATATCCGGGACATAAAAACACATAAGGGGGGACCCTTATATCAGGGACATAAAAACACATAAGGGAGGACCCTTATATCCGGGACATAAAAACACGTAAGGCGGGACCCTTATATCCGGGACATAAAAACACATAAGGGGGGACCCTTATATCCGGGACATAAAAATACATAAGGGGGACCCTTATATCCGGGACATAAAAACACGTAAGGGGGGACCCTTATATCCGGGACATAAAAACACATAAGGGGGGACCCTTATATCTGGGACATAAAAACACATAAGGGGGGACCCTTATATCCGGGACATAAAAACACATAAGGGGGGACCCTTATATCAGGGACATAAAAACACATAAGGGAGGACCCTTATATCCGGGACATAAAAACACATAAGGGGGGACCCTTATATTCGGGACATAAAAACACGTAAGGGGGGACCCTTATATCCGGGACATAAAAACACATAAGGGGGGACCCTTATATCCGGGGCATAAAAACACATAAGGGGGGACCCTTATATCCGGGACATAAAAACACGTTAGGGGGGACCCTTATATCTGGGACATAAAAACGCATAAGGGGGACCCTTATATCCGGGACATAACACATAAGGGGGGACCCTTATATCCGGGACATAAAAACACATAAGGGGGGACCCTTATATCCGGGACATAAAAACACATAAGGGGGGCCCTTATATCCGGGACATAAAAATACGTAAGGGCGGACCCTTATATCCGGGACATAAAAACACATAAGGGGGGACCCTTTTATCCGGGACATAAAAACACATAAGGGGGGACCCTTATATCAGGGACATAAAAACACATAAGGGAGGACCCTTATATCCGGGACATAAAAACACGTAAGGGGGGACCCTTATATCCGAGACATAAAAACACGTAAGGGGGGACCGTTATATCCTGGACATAAAAACACGTAAGGGGGGACCCTTATATCCAGGACATAAAAACACATAAGGGGGGATCCTTATATCCGGGACATAAAAACACATAAGGGGGGACCCTTATATCCGGGACATAAAAACACATAAGGGGGGACCCTTATATCCGGGACATAAAAACACATAAGGGGGGACCCTTATATCCGGGACATAAAAACACGTTAGGGGGGACCCTTATATCTAGGACATAAAAACACATAAGGGGGACCCTTATATCCGGGACATAACACATAAGGGGGGACCCTTATATCCAGTACATAAAAACACATAAGGGGGGACCCTTATATCCGGGACATAAAAACACATAAGGGGGGACCCTTATATCCGGGACATAAAAATACGTAAGGGGGGACCCTTATATCCGGGACATAAAAACACATAAGGGGGGACCCTTATATCCGAGACATAAAAACACGTAAGGGGGGACCCTTATATCCTGGACATAAAAACACGTAAGGGGGGACCCTTATATCCAGGACATAAAAACACATAAGGGGGGACCCTTATATCCGAGACATAAAAACACGTAAGGGGGGACCCTTATATCCTGGACATAAAAACACGTAAGGGGGGACCCTTATATCCAGGACATAAAAACACATAAGGGGGGACCCTTATATCCGGGACATAAAAATACATAAGGGGGGACCCTTATATCCGGGACATAAAAACACATAAGGGGGGACCCTTATATCCGGGACATAAAAACACGTAAGGGGGGACCCTTATATCCAGGACATAAAAACACATAAGGGGGGACCCTTATATCCAGGACATAAAAACACATAAGGGGGGACCCTTATATCCGGGACATAAAAACACATAAGGGGGGACCCTTATATCCGGGACATAAAAACACAAAAGGGGGTCCCTTATATCCAGGACATAAAAACACGTAACGGGGGACCCTTATATCCGGGACATAAAAACACGTAAGGGGGGACCCTTATATCCGGGACATAAAAACACATAAGGGTGGACCCTTATATCCGGGACATAAAAACACATAAGGGGGGACCCTTATATCCGGGACATAAAAACACATAAGGGGGGACCCTTATATCCGGGACATAAAAACACATAAGGGGGGACCCTTATATCCGGGACATAAAAACACATAAGGGGGGACCCTTATATCCGGGACATAAAAACACATAAGGGGGGACCCTTATATCCGGGACATAAAAATACATAAGGGGGGACCCTTATATCCGGGACATAAAAACACGTAAGGGGGGACCCTTGTATCCGGGACATAAAAACACATAAGGGGGGACCCTTATATCCGGGACATAAAAACACGTAAGGGTGGACCCTTTATCCTGGACATAAAAACACATAAGGGGGGACCCTTATATCCGGGACATAAAAACACATAAGGTGGGACCCATATATTCATGACATAAAACACATAAGGGGGCCCTTATATCCGGGACATAAAAACACATAAGGGGGGACCCTTATATCCGGGATATAAAAACACATAAGGGGGATCCTTATATTCGGGATATAAAAACACGTAAGGGGGGACCCTTATATCCGGGACAAAAAAACACATAAGGGGGGACCCTTATATCCGGGACATAAAAACACATAAGGGGGGACCCTTATATCCGGGACATAAAAATACATAAGGGGGGACCCTTATATCCGGGACATAAAAACACATAAGGGGGGACCCTTATATCCGGGACATAAAAACACATAAGGGGGGACCCTTATATCCGGGCCTTAAAAACACGTAAGGGGGTATCCTTATATCCGGGACATAAAAACACATAAGGGGGGACCCTTATATCCGGGACATAAAAACACGTTAGGGGGGACCCTTATATCTAGGACATAAAAACACATAAGGGGGACCCTTATATCCGGGACATAACACATAAGGGGGGACCCTTATATCCGGGACATAAAAACACATAAGGGGGGACCCTTATATCCGGGACATAAAAACACATAAGTGGGGACCCTTATATCCGGGACATAAAAATACGTAAGGGGGGACCCTTATATCCGGGACATAAAAACACATAAGGGGGGACCCTTATATCCGGGACATAAAAACACGTAAGGCGGGACCCTTATATCCGGGACATAAAAACACATAAGGGGGGACCCTTATATCCAGGACATAAAAATACATAAGGGGGGACCCTTATATCCGGGACATAAAAACACATAAGGGGGGACCCTTATATCCGGGACATAAAACACATAAAGGGGGACCCTTATATTCGGGATATAAAAACACGTAAGGGGGGACCCTTATATCCGGGACATAAAAACACATAAGGGGGGACCCTTATATCCGGGACATAAAAACACATAAGGGGGGACCCTTATATCCGAGACATAAAAACACGTAAGGGGGGACCCTTATATCCTGGACATAAAAACACGTAAGGGGGGACCCTTATATCCAGGACATAAAAACACATAAGGGGGGACCCTTATATCCGGGACATAAAAATACATAAGGGGGGACCCTTATATCCGGGACATAAAAACACATAAGGGGGGACCCTTATATCCGGGACATAAAAACACATAAGGGGGGACCCTTATATTCGGGACATAAAAACACGTAAGGGGGGACCCTTATATCCGGGACATAAAAACACATAAGGGGGGACCCTTATATCCGGGACATAAAAACACATAAGGGGGGACCCTTATATCAGGGACATAAAAACACGTTAGGGGGGACCCTTATATCTGGGACATAAAAACACATAAGGGGGACCCTTATATCCGGGACATAACACATAAGGGGGGACCCTTATATCCGGGACATAAAAACACATAAGTCGGGACCCTTATATCCGGGACATAAAAACACTTAAGGGGGACCCTTATATCCGGGAAATAAAAATACGTAAGGGGGGACCCTTATATCCGGGACATAAAAACACATAAGGGGGGACCCTTATATCCGGGACATAAAAACACATAAAGGGGGACCCTTATATCCGGGACATAAAAACACATAAGGGGGGACCCTTATATTCGGGATATAAAAACACGTAAGGGGGGACCCTTATATCCGGGACATAAAAACACATAAGGGGGGACCCTTATATCCGGGACATAAAAACACATAAGGGGGGACCCTTATATCCGGGACATAAAAACACATAAGGGGGGACCCTTATATCCGAGACATAAAAACACGTAAGGGGGGACCCTTATATCCTGGACATAAAAACACGTAAGGGGGGACCCTTATATCCAGGACATAAAAACACATAAGGGGGGACCCTTATATCCGGGACATAAAAACACATAAGGGGGGACCCTTATATCCGGGACATAAAAACACATAAGGGGGGACCCTTATATCCGGGACATAAAAACACGTTAGGGGGGACCCTTATATCTAGGACATAAAAACACATAAGGGGGACCCTTATATCCGGGACATAACACATAAGGGGGGACCCTTATATCCGGGACATAAAAACACATAAGGGGGGACCCTTATATCCGGGACATAAAAACACATAAGTGGGGACCCTTATATCCGGGACATAAAAATACGTAAGGGGGGACCCTTATATCCGGGACATAAAAACACATAAGGGGGGACCCTTATATCCGGGACATAAAAACACGTAAGGCGGGACCCTTATATCCGGGACATAAAAACACAAAAGGGGGGACCCTTATATCCGGGACATAAAAACACATAAGGGGGGACCCTTATATCCAGGACATAAAAATACATAAGGGGGGACCCTTATATCCGGGACATAAAAACACATAAGGGGGGACCCTTATATCCGGGACATAAAACACATAAGGGGGGACCCTTATATTCGGGATATAAAAACACGTAAGGGGGGACCCTTATATCCGGGACATAAAAACACATAAGGGGGGACCCTTATATCCGGGACATAAAAACACATAAGGGGGGACCCTTATATCCGAGACATAAAAACACGTAAGGGGGGACCCTTATATCCTGGACATAAAAACACGTAAGGGGGGACCCTTATATCCAGGACATAAAAACACATAAGGGGGGACCCTTATATCCGGGACATAAAAATACATAAGGGGGGACCCTTATATCCGGGACATAAAAACACATAAGGGGGGACCCTTATATCCGGGACATAAAAACACATAAGGGGGGACCCTTATATTCGGGACATAAAAACACGTAAGGGGGGACCCTTATATCCGGGACATAAAAACACATAAGGGGGGACCCTTATATCCGGGACATAAAAACACATAAGGGGGGACCCTTATATCCGGGACATAAAAACACGTTAGGGGGGACCCTTATATCTGGGACATAAAAACACATAAGGGGGACCCTTATATCCGGGACATAACACATAAGGGGGGACCCTTATATCCGGGACATAAAAACACATAAGTCGGGACCCTTATATCCGGGACATAAAAACACTTAAGGGGGACCCTTATATCCGGGAAATAAAAATACGTAAGGGGGGACCCTTATATCCGGGACATAAAAACACATAAGGGGGGACCCTTATATCCGGGACATAAAAACACATAAGGGGGGACCCTTATATCAGGGACATAAAAACACATAAGGGAGGACCCTTATATCTGGGACATAAAAACATGTAAGGCGGGACCTTTATATCCGGGACATAAAAACACATAAGGGGGGACCCTTATATCCGGGACATAAAAACACATAAGGGGGGACCCTTATATCCGGGACATAAAAATACATAAGGGGGGACCCTTATACTTGGGACATAAAAACACATAAGGGGGGACCCTTATATCCGGGACATAAAAATACATAAGGGGGGACCCTTATATCCGGGACATAAAAACACGTAAGGTTGGACCCTTATATCCGGGACATAAAAACACATAAGGGGGGACCCTTATATCCGGGACATAAAAACACATAAGGGGGGACCCTTATATCCGGGACATAAAAACACATAAGGGGGGACCCTTATATCAGGGACATAAAAACACATAAGGGAGGACCCTTTTATCCGGGACATAAAAACACATAAGGGGGGACCCTTATATTTGGGACATAAAAACACGTAAGGGGGGACCCTTATATCCGGGACATAAAAACACATAAGGGGGGACCCTTATATCCGGGACATAAAAACACATAAGGGGGGACCCTTATATCCGGGACATAAAAACACGTTAGGGAGGACCCGTATATCTGGGACATAAAAACACATAAGGGGAACCCTTATATCCGGGACATAACACATAAGGGGGGACCCTTATATCCGGGACATAAAAACACATAAGGGGGGACCCTTATATCCGGGACATAAAAACACATAAGGGGGGACCCTTATAACCGGGACATAAAAATACGTAAGGGGGGACCCTTATATCCGGGACATAAAAACACATAAGGGGGGACCCTTATATCCGGGACATAAAAACACATAAGGGGGGACCCTTATATCAGGGACATAAAAACACATAAGGGAGGACCCTTATATCCGGGACATAAAAACACGTAAGGCGGGACCCTTATATCCAGGACATAAAAACACATAAAGGGGGACCCTTATATCCGGGACATAAAAATACATAAGGGGGGACCCTTATATCCGGGACATAAAAACACGTAAGGGGGGACCCTTATATCCGGGACAAAAAAACACATAAGGGGGGACCCTTATATCCGGGACATAAAAACACATAAGGGGGGACCCTTATATCCGGGACATAAAAATACATAAGGGGGGACCCTTATATCCGGGACATAAAAACACATAAGGGGGGACCCTTATATCCGGGACATAAAAACACATAAGGGGGGACCCTTATATCCGGGCCTTAAAAACACGTAAGGGGGTATCCTTATATCCGGGACATAAAAACACATAAGGGGGGACCCTTATATCCGGGACATAAAAACACATAAGGGGGGACCCTTATATCCTGGACATAAAAACACGTAAGGGCGACCCTTATATCCGGGACATAAAAACACATAAGGGGGGACCCTTATATCCTGGACATAAAAACACATAAGGGGGGACCCTTATATCCGGGACATAAAAACACATAAGGGGGGACCCTTATATCCGGGACATAAAAACACATAAGGGGGGACCCTTATATCCTGGACATAAAAACACGTAAGGGCGACCCTTATATCCGGGACATAAAAACACATAAGGGGGGACCCTTATATCCTGGACATAAAAACACATAAGGGGGGACCCTTATATCCGGGACATAAAAACACAAGGGGGACCCTTATATCCGGGACATAAAAACACGTAAGGGGGGACCCTTATATCCGGGACATAAAAACACATAAGGGGGGACTCTTATATCCGGGACATAAAAACACATAAGGGGGGACCCTTATATCCGGGACATAAAAACACGTAAGGGGGGACCCTTATATCCGGGACATAAAAACACATAAGGGGGGACCCTTATATCCGGGACATAAAAACCCATAAGGGGGGACCCTTATATCCGGGACATAAAAACACATAAGGGGGGACCCTTATATCCGGGACATAAAAACCCATAAGGGGGGACCCTTATATCCGGGACATAAAAACACATAAGGGGGGACCCTTATAGCTGGGACATAAAAACACATAAGGGGGGACCCTTATATCCAGGACATAAAAACACGTAAGGGGGGACCCTTATATCCGGGACATAAAAACACGTAAGGGGGACCCTTATATCCGGGACATAAAAACACATAAGGTGGGACCCTTATATCCGGGACATAAAAATACATAAGGGGGGACCCTTATATCCGGGACATAAAAACACATAGGGGGGACCCTTGTATCCGGGACATAAAAACACATAAGGGGGGAAACTTATATCCGGGGCATAAAAACACATAAGGGGGGACCCTTATATCCTGGACATAAAAACACATAAGGGGGGGACCCTTATATCCGGGACATAAAAACACATAAGGTGGGACCCATATATTCATGACATAAAACACATAAGGGGGCCCTTATATCCAGGACATAAAGACACATAAGGGGGGACCCTTATATCCGGGATATAAAAACACATAAGGGGGATCCTTATATTTGGGACATAAAAACACATAAGGGGGGACCCTTATATCCGGGACATAAAAACACATAAGGGGGGACCCTTATATCCGGGACATAAAAACCCATAAGGGGGGACCCTTATATCCGGGACATAAAAACACATAAGGGGGGACCCTTATAGCCGGGACATAAAAACACATAAGGGGGGACCCTTATATCCGGGACATAAAAACACATAAGGGGGGACCCTTATATCCGGGACATAAAAACACGTAAGTGGGGACCCTTATATCCGGGACATAAAAACACATAAGGGGGGACCCTTATATCCGGGACATAAAAACACGTAAGGGGGGACCCTTATATCCGGGACATAAAAACACGTAAGGGGAGACCCTTATATCCGGGACATAAAAACACATAAGGGGGGACCCTTATATCCGGGACATAAAAATACATAAGGGGGGACCCTTATATCCGGGACATAAAACACATAAGGGGGCCCTTATATCCGGGACATAAAAACACATAAGGGGGGACCCTTATATCCGGGACATAAAAATACATAAGGGGGGACCCTTATATCCGGGACATAAAAACACATAGGGGGGACCCTTGTATCCGGGACATAAAAACACATAAGGGGGGAAACTTATATCCGGGACATAAAAACACATAAGGGGGGACCCTTATATCCTGGACATAAAAACACATAAGGGGGGACCCTTATATCCGGGACATAAAAACACATAAGGTGGGACCCATATATTCATGACATAAAACACATAAGGGGGCCCTTATATCCAGGACATAAAGACACATAAGGGGGGACCCTTATATCCGGGATATAAAAACACATAAGGGGGATCCTTATATTTGGGACATAAAAACACATAAGGGGGGACCCTTATATCCGGGACATAAAAACACATAAGGGGGGACCCTTATATCCGGGACATAAAAACACATAAGGGGGGACCCTTATATCCGGGACATAAAAACCCATAAGGGGGGACCCTTATATCCGGGACATAAAAACACATAAGGGGGGACCCTTATAGCCGGGACATAAAAACACATAAGGGGGGACCCTTATATCCGGGACATAAAAACACATAAGGGGGGACCCTTATATCCGGGACATAAAAACACGTAAGTGGGGACCCTTATATCCGGGACATAAAAACACATAAGGGGGGACCCTTATATCCGGGACATAAAAACACGTAAGGGGGGACCCTTATATCCGGGACATAAAAACACGTAAGGGGAGACCCTTATATCCGGGACATAAAAACACATAAGGGGGGGACCCTTATATCCGGGACATAAAAATACATAAGGGGGGACCCTTATATCCGGGACATAAAACACATAAGGGGGCCCTTATATCCGGGACATAAAAACACATAAGGGGGGACCCTTATATCCGGGATAAAAAAACACATAAGGGGGATCCTTATATTCGGGACATAAAAACACATAAAGGGGGACCCTTATAGCCGGGACATAAAAACACATAAGGGGGGACCCTTATATCCGGGACATAAAAACACATAAGGGGGGACCCTTATATCCGGGACAAAAAACACATAAGGGGGGACCCTTATATCCTGGACATAAAAACACATAAGGGGGGACCCTTATATCCGGGACATAAAAACACATAAGGTGGGACCCATATATTCATGACATAAAACACATAAGGGGGCCCTTATATCCGGGACATAAAAACACATAAGGGGGGACCCTTATATCCGGGATATAAAAACACATAAGGGGGATCCTTATATTCGGGACATAAAAACACATAAGTAGGGACCCTTATATCCAGGACATAAAAACACATAAGGGGGGACCCTTATATCCGGGACATAAAAACACATAAGGGGGGACCCTTATAGCCGGGACATAAAAACACATAAGGGGGGACCCTTATATCCGGGACATAAAAACACGTAAGGGGGGACCCTTATATCCGGGACATAAAAGCACGTAAGGGGGGACCCTTATATCCGGGACATGAAAACACATAAGGGGGGACCCTTATATCCGGGACATAAAAATACATAAGGGGGGACCCTTATATCCGGGACATAAAAACACATAAGGGGGGACCCTTGTATCCGGGACATAAAAACACATAAGGGGGGACCCTTATATCCGGGACAAAAAAACACATAAGGGGGGACCCTTATATCCTGGACATAAAAACACATAAGGGGGGACCCTTATATCCGGGACATAAAAACACATAAGGTGGGACCCATATATTCATGACATAAAACACATAAGAGGGCCCTTATACCCGGGACATAAAAACACATAAGGGGGGACCCTTATATCCGGGATATAAAAACACATAAGGGGGATCCTTATATTCGGGACATAAAAACACATAAGGGGGGACCCTTATATCCGGGACATAAAAACACATAAGGGGGGACCCTTATTTCCGGGACATAAAAACACATAAGGGGGGACCCTTATATCCGGGCCTTAAAAACACGTAAGGGGGTATCCTTATATCCGGGACATAAAAACACATAAGGGGGGACCCTTATATCCAGGACATAAAAACACATAAGGGGGGACCCTTATATCCGGGACATAAAAACACGTAAGGGGGGACCCTTATATCCGGGACATAAAAACACATAAGGGGGGACCCTTATATCCTGGACATAAAAACACATAAGGGGGGACCCTTATATCCGGGACATAAAAACACATAAGGGGGACCCTTATATCCGGGATATAAAAACACATAAGGGGGGACACTGATTTTCGGGACATAAAAACACATAAGGGGGGACCCTTATATCCGGGACATAAAAACACATAAGGGGGGACCCTTTTATCCGGGACATAAAAACACGTAAGGGGGCACACTTATTTCTGGGACATAAAAACACATAAGGGGGGACCCTTATATCCGGGACATAAAAACACATAAGGGGGGACCCTTATATCCGAGACATAAAAACACGTAAGGGGGGACCCTTATTTCTGGGACATAAAAACACATAAGGGGGGACCCTTGTATCCGGGACATAAAAACACGTAAGGGGGGACCCTTATATCCTGGACATAAAAACACATTAGGGGGGACCCTTATATCCGGGACATAAAAACACATAAGGTGGGACCCATATATTCATGACATAAAACACATAAGGGGGCCCTTATATCCGGGACATAAAAACATATAAGGGGGGACCCTTATATCCGGGATATAAAAACACATAAGGGGTGACCCTTATATTCGGGACATAAAAACACATAAGGGGGGACCCTTATATCCTGGACATAAAAACACATAAGGGGGGACCTTTATATCCGGGACATAAAAACACATAAGGTGGGACCCATATATTCATGACATAAAACACATAAGGGGGCCCTTATATCCGGGACATAAAAACACATAAGGGGGGACCCTTATATCCGGGATATAAAAACACATAAGGGGGGATCCTTATATTCGGGACATAAAAACACATAAGGGGGGACCCTTATATCCGGGACATAAAAACACATAAGGGGGGACCCTTATATCCGGGACATAAAAACACATAAGGGGGGACCCTTATATCCGGGACATAAAAACACATAAGGGGGGACCCTTATATCCGGGCCTTAAAAACACATAAGGGGGTATCCTTATATCCGGGACATAAAAACACATAAGGGGGGACCCTTATATCCGGGACATAAAAACACATAAGGGGGGACCCTTATATCCGGGACATAAAAACACGTAAGGGGGGACCCTTATATCCGGGACATAAAAACACATAACGGGGGACCCTTATATCCGGGACATAAAAACACATAAGGGGGACTCTTATATCCGGGACATAAAAACACATAAGGGGGGACCCTTATATCCGGGACATAAAAACACGTAAGGGGGGACCCTTATATCCGGGACATAAAAACACATAAGGGGGGACCCTTATATCCAGGACATAAAAACACATAAGGGGGGACCCTTATATCCGGGACAGAAAAACACATAAGGGGGACTCTTATATCCGGGACATAAAAACACATAAGGGGGGACCCTTATATCCGGGACATAAAAACTCGTAAGGGGGGACCCTTATATCCGGGACATAAAAACACATACGGGGGGACCCTTATATCCAGGACATAAAAACACATAAGGGGGGACCCTTATATTCGGGACATAAAAACACATAAGGGGGGACCCTTATATCCGGGACATAAAAACACATAAGGGGGGACCCTTATATTCGGGACATAAAAACACATAAGGGGGGACCCTTATATCCGGGACATAAAAACACATAAGGGGGGACCCTTATATCTCCGGGACATAAAAACACATAAGGGGGGACCCTTATATCCGGGACATAAAAACACATAAGGGGGGACCCTTATATCCGGGACATAAAAACACGTAAGGGGGGACCCTTATATCCGGGACATAAAAACACATAAGGGGGGGCCCTTATATCAGGGACATAAAAACATATAAGGGAGGACCCTTATATCCGGGACATAAAAACACGTAAGGGGGGACCCTTATATCCGGGACATAAAAACACGTAAGGGGGGACCCTTATATCCAGGACATAAAAACACATAAGGGGGGACCCTTATATCCGGGACATAAAAACACATAAGGGGGGACCCTTATATCCGGGACATAAAAACACATAAGGGGGCACCCTTATATCCGGGACATAAAAACACATAAGGGGGACCCTTATATCCGGGACATAAAAACACATAAGGGGGGACCCTTATATCCGGGACATAAAAACACATAAGGGGGGACCCTTATATCCGGGACATAAAAACACATAAGGGAGGACCCTTATATCCGGGACATAAAAACACGTAAGGCGGGACCCTTAAATCCGGAACATAAAAACACATAAGGGGGGACCCTTATATCCGGGACATAAAAATACATAAGGGGGGACCCTTATATCCGGGACATAAAAACACATAAGGGGGACCCTTATGTCTGGGACATAAAAACACATAGGGGGGACCCTTATATCCGGGACATAAAAACACATAAGGAGGGACTCTTATATCCGGGACATAAAAACACATAAGGGGGACCCTTATATCCGGGACATAAAAACACCTAAGGGGGGACCCTTATATCCAGGACATAAAAACACATAAGGGGGGACCCTTATATCCGGGACATAAAAACACATAAGGGGGGACCCTTATATCCGGGACATAAAAACACATAAGGGTGGACCCTTATTTCCGGGACATAAAAACACATAAGGGGGGACCCTTATATCCGGGACATAAAAAGACGTAACGGGGGACCCTTTTATCCGGGACATAAAAACAAATAAGGGGGGACCCTTATATCCGGGACATAAAAACACATAAGGGGGGACCCTTATATCCGGGACATAAAAATACATAAGGGGGGACCTTTATATCCGGGACATAAAAACACATAAGGGGGGACCCTTGTATCCGGGACATAAAAACACATAAGGGGGGACCCTTATATCCGGGACATAAAAACATATAAGGGGGGGCACTTATATCCGGGACATAAAAACACATAAGGGGGGACCCTTATATCCGGGACATAAAAACACATGAGGGGGACCCTTATATCCGGGCCTTAAAAACACGTAAGGGGGTATCCTTATATCCGGGACATAAAAACACATAAGGGGGGACCCTTATATCCGGGCCTTAAAAACACGTAAGGGGGTATCCTTATATCCGGGACATAAAAACACGTAAGGGGGGACCCTTATATCCGGGACATAAAAACACATAAGGGGGGACCCTTATATCCGGGACATAAAAACACGTAAGGGGGGACCCTTATATCCAGGACATAAAAACACATAAGGGGGGACCCTTATATCCAGGACATAAAAACACATAAGGGGGGACCCTTATATCCGGGACATAAAAACACATAAGGGGGGACCCTTATATCCGGGACATAAAAACACATAAGGGTGACCCTTATATCCGGGCCTTAAAACCACGTAAGGGGGTATCCTTATATCCGGGACATAAAAACACGTAAGGGGGGACCCTTATATCCGGGACATAAAAACACGTAACGGGGGACCCTTATATCCGGGACATAAAAACACGTAGGGGGGGACCCTTATATCCGGGACATAAAAACACATAAGGGTGGACCCTTATATCCGGGACATAAAAATACATAAGGGGGGACCCTTATATCCGGGACATAAAAACACATAAGGGGGGACCCTTATATCCGGGACATAAAAACACATAAGGGGGGACCCTTATATCCGGGACATAAAAACACATAAGGGGGGACCCTTATATCCGGGACATAAAAACACATAAGGGGGGACCCTTATATCCGGGACATAAAAATACATAAGGGGGGACCCTTATATCCGGGACATAAAAACACATAAAGGGGGACCCTTATATCCGGGACATAAAAACACATAAGGGGGGACCCTTATATCCGGGACATAAAAACATATAAGGGGGGGCACTTATATCCGGGACATAAAAACACATAAGGGGGGACCCTTATATCCGGGACATAAAAACACATGAGGGGGACCCTTATATCCGGGCCTTAAAAACACGTAAGGGGGTATCCTTATATCCGGGACATAAAAACACATAAGGGGGGACCCTTATATCCGGGCCTTAAAAACACGTAAGGGGGTATCCTTATATCCGGGACATAAAAACACGTAAGGGGGGACCCTTATATCCGGGACATAAAAACACATAAGGGGGGACCCTTATATCCGGGACATAAAAACACGTAAGGGGGGACCCTTATATCCAGGACATAAAAACACATAAGGGGGGACCCTTATATCCAGGACATAAAAACACATAAGGGGGGACCCTTATATCCGGGACATAAAAACACATAAGGGGGGACCCTTATATCCGGGACATAAAAACACATAAGGGTGACCCTTATATCCGGGCCTTAAAACCACGTAAGGGGGTATCCTTATATCCGGGACATAAAAACACGTAAGGGGGGACCCTTATATCCGGGACATAAAAACACGTAACGGGGGACCCTTATATCCGGGACATAAAAACACGTAGGGGGGGACCCTTATATCCGGGACATAAAAACACATAAGGGTGGACCCTTATATCCGGGACATAAAAATACATAAGGGGGGACCCTTATATCCGGGACATAAAAACACATAAGGGGGGACCCTTATATCCGGGACATAAAAACACATAAGGGGGGACCCTTATATCCGGGACATAAAAACACATAAGGGGGGACCCTTATATCCGGGACATAAAAACACATAAGGGGGGACCCTTATATCCGGGACATAAAAATACATAAGGGGGGACCCTTATATCCGGGACATAAAAACACATAAAGGGGGACCCTTATATCCGGGACATAAAAACACATAAGGGGGGACCCTTATATTCGGGATATAAAAACACGTAAGGGGGGACCCTTATATCCGGGACATAAAAACACATAAGGGGGGACCCTTATATCCGGGACATAAAAACACATAAGGGGGGACCCTTATATCCGAGACATAAAAACACGTAAGGGGGGACCCTTATATCCTGGACATAAAAACACGTAAGGGGGGACCCTTATATCCAGGACATAAAAACACATAAGGGGGGACCCTTATATCCGGGACATAAAAACACATAAGGGGGGACCCTTATATCCGGGACATAAAAACACATAAGGGGGGACCCTTATATCCGGGACATAAAAACACATAAGGGGGGACCCTTATATCCGGGACATAAAACACGTTAGGGGGGACCCTTATATCTAGGACATAAAAACACATAAGGGGGACCCTTATATCCGGGACATAACACATAAGGGGGGACACTTATATCCGGGACATAAAAACACATAAGGGGGGACCCTTATATCCGGGACATAAAAACACATAAGTGGGGACCCTTATATCCGGGACATAAAAATACGTAAGGGGGGACCCTTATATCCGGGACATAAAAACACATAAGGGGGGACCCTTATATCCGGGACATAAAAACACGTAAGGCGGGACCCTTATATCCGGGACATAAAAACACATAAGGGGGGACCCTTATATCCGGGACATAAAAACACATAAGGGGGGACCCTTATATCCAGGACATAAAAATACATAAGGGGGGACCCTTATATCCGGGACATAAAAACACATAAGGGGGGACCCTTATATCCGGGACATAAAACACATAAGGGGGGACCCTTATATTCGGGATATAAAAACACGTAAGGGGGGACCCTTATATCCGGGACATAAAAACACATAAGGGGGGACCCTTATATCCGGGACATAAAAACACATAAGGGGGGACCCTTATATCCGAGAAATAAAAACACGTAAGGGGGGACCCTTATATCCTGGACATAAAAACACGTAAGGGGGGACCCTTATATCCAGGACATAAAAACACATAAGGGGGGACCCTTATATCCGGGACATAAAAATACATAAGGGGGGACCCTTATATCCGGGACATAAAAACACATAAGGGGGGACCCTTATATCCGGGACATAAAAACACATAAGGGGGGACCCTTATATTCGGGACATAAAAACACGTAAGGGGGGACCCTTATATCCGGGACATAAAAACACATAAGGGGGGACCCTTATATCCGGGACATAAAAACACGTTAGGGGGGACCCTTATATCTGGGACATAAAAACACATAAGGGGGACCCTTATATCCGGGACATAACACATAAGGGGGGACCCTTATATCCGGGACATAAAAACACATAAGGGGGGACCCTTATATCCGGGACATAAAAAAACGTAAGGGGGCACACTTATTTCTGGGACATAAAAACGCATAAGGGGGGACCCTTATATCCGGGAAATAAAAATACGTAAGGGGGGACCCTTATATCCGGGACATAAAAACACGTAAGGGGGGACCCTTATATCCGGGACATAAAAACACATAAGGGGGGACCCTTATATCCGGGACATAAAAACACATAAGGGGGGACCCTTATATCAGGGACATAAAAACACATAAGGGAGGACCCTTATATCTGGGACATAAAAACATGTAAGGCGGGACCCTTATATCCGGGACATAAAAACACATAAGGGGGGACCCTTATATCCGGGACATAAAAACACATAAGGGGGGACCCTTATATCCGGGACATAAAAATACATAAGGGGGGACCCTTATATCCGGGACATAAAAACACGTAAGGGGGGACCCTTATATCCGGGACATAAAAACACACAAGGGGGGACCCTTATATCCGGGACATAAAAACACATAAGGGGGGACCGTTATATCCGGGACATAAAAACACATAAGGGGGGACCCTTATATCAGGGACATAAAAACACATAAGGGAGGACCCTTATATCCGGGACATAAAAACACATAAGGGGGGACCCTTATATTTGGGACATAAAAACACGTAAGTGGGGACCCTTATATCCGGGACATAAAAACACATAAGGGGGGACCCTTATATCCGGGACATAAAAACACATAAGGGGGGACCCTTATATCCGGGACATAAAAACACGTTAGGGGGGACCCTTATATCTGGGACATAAAAACACATAAGGGGAACCCTTATATCCGGGACATAACACATAAGGGGGGACCCTTATATCCGGGACATAAAAACACATAAGGGGGGACCCTTATATCCGGGACATAAAAACACATAAGGGGGGACCCTTATATCCGGGACATAAAAATACGTAAGGGGGGACCCTTATATCCGGGACATAAAAACACATAAGGGGGGACCCTTATATCCGGGACATAAAAACACATAAGGGGGGACCCTTATATCAGGGACATAAAAACACATAAGGGAGGACCCTTATATCCGGGACATAAAAACACGTAAGGGGGGACCCTTATATCCGGGACATAAAAACACGTAAGGGGGGACCCTTATATCCAGGACATAAAAACACATAAGGGGGGACCCTTATATCCGGGACAAAAAAACACATAAGGGGGGACCCTTATATCCGGGACATAAAAACACATAAGGGGGGACCCTTATATCAGGGACATAAAAACACATAAGGGAGGACCCTTATATCCGGGACATAAAAACACGTAAGGGGGGACCCTTATATCCGGGACATAAAAACACATAAGGGTGGACCCTTATATCCGGGACATAAAAACACATAAGGGGGGACCCTTATATCCGGGACATAAAAACACGTTAGGGGGGACCCTTATATCTGGGACATAAAAACACATAAGGGGGACCCTTAAATCCGGGACATAACACATAAGGGGGGACCCTTATATCCGGGACATAAAAACACATAAGGGGGGACCCTTATATCCGGGACATAAAAACACATAAGGGGGGACCCTTATATCCGGGACATAAAAACACATAAGGGGGGACCCTTATATCCAGGACATAAAAATACATAAGGGGGGACCCTTATATCCGGGACATAAAAACACATAAGGGGGGACCCTTATATCCGGGACATAAAACACATAAGGGGGGACCCTTATATTCGGGATATAAAAACACGTAAGGGGGGACCCTTATATCCGGGACATAAAAACACATAAGGGGGGACCCTTATATCCGGGACATAAAAACACATAAGGGGGGACCCTTATATCCGAGACATAAAAACACGTAAGGGGGGACCCTTATATCCTGGACATAAAAACACGTAAGGGGGGACCCTTATATCCAGGACATAAAAACACATAAGGGGGGACCCTTATATCCGGGACATAAAAATACATAAGGGGTGACCCTTATATCCGGGACATAAAAACACATAAGGGGGGACCCTTATATCCGGGACATAAAAACACATAAGGGGGGACCCTTATATTCGGGACATAAAAACACGTAAGGGGGGACCCTTATATCCGGGACATAAAAACACATAAGGGGGGACCCTTATATCCGGGACATAAAAACACGTTAGGGGGGACCCTTATATCTGGGACATAAAAACACATAAGGGGGACCCTTATATCCGGGACATAACACATAAGGGGGGACCCTTATATCCGGGACATAAAAACACATAAGGGGGGACCCTTATATCCGGGACATAAAAACACTTAAGGGGGGACCCTTATATCCGGGAAATAAAAATACGTAAGGGGGGACCCTTATATCCGGGACATAAAAACACGTAAGGGGGGACCCTTATATCCGGGACATAAAAACACATAAGGGGGGTCCCTTATATCCGGGACATAAAAACACATAAGGGGGGACCCTTATATCAGGGACATAAAAACACATAAGGGAGGACCCTTATATCTGGGACATAAAAACATGTAAGGCGGGACCCTTATATCCGGGACATAAAAACACATAAGGGGGGACCCTTATATCCGGGACATAAAAACACATAAGGGGGGACCCTTATATCCGGGACATAAAAATACATAAGGGGGGACCCTTATATCCAGGACATAAAAACACGTAAGGGGGGACCCTTATATCCGGGACATAAAAACACACAAGGGGGGACCCTTATATCCGGGACATAAAAACACATAAGGGGGGACCGTTATATCCGGGACATAAAAACACATAAGGGGGGACCCTTATATCAGGGACATAAAAACACATAAGGGAGGACCCTTATATCCGGGACATAAAAACACATAAGGGGGGACCCTTATATTTGGGACATAAAAACACGTAAGTGGGGACCCTTATATCCGGGACATAAAAACACATAAGGGGGGACCCTTATATCCGGGACATAAAAACACATAAGGGGGGACCCTTATATCCGGGACATAAAAACACGTTAGGGGGGACCCTTATATCTGGGACATAAAAACACATAAGGGGAACCCTTATATCCGGGACATAACACATAAGGGGGGACCCTTATATCCGGGACATAAAAACACATAAGGGGGGACCCTTATATCCGGGACATAAAAACACATAAGGGGGGACCCTTATATCCGGGACATAAAAATACGTAAGGGGGGACCCTTATATCCGGGACATAAAAACACATAAGGGGGGACCCTTATATCCGGGACATAAAAACACATAAGGGGGGACCCTTATATCAGGGACATAAAAACACATAAGGGAGGACCCTTATATCCGGGACATAAAAACACGTAAGGGGGGACCCTTATATCCGGGACATAAAAACACGTAAGGGGGGACCCTTATATCCAGGACATAAAAACACATAAGGGGGGACCCTTATATCCGGGACAAAAAAACACATAAGGGGGGACCCTTATATCCGGGACATAAAAACACATAAGGGGGGACCCTTATATCAGGGACATAAAAACACATAAGGGAGGACCCTTATATCCGGGACATAAAAGTACGTAAGGGGGGACCCTTATATCCGGGACATAAAAACACGTAAGGGGGGACCCTTATATCCAGGACATAAAAACACATAAGGGGGGACCCTTATATCCGGGACATAAAAACACATAAGGGGGGACCCTTATATCCGGGACATAAAAACACATAAGGGGGGACCCTTATATTCGGGACATAAAAACACGTAAGGGGGGACCCTTATATCCGGGACATAAAAACACATAAGGGGGGACCCTTATATCCGGGACATAAAAACACATAAGGGGGGACCCTTATATCCGGGACATAAAAACACGTTAGGGGGGACCCTTATATCTGGGACATAAAAACACATAAGGGGGACCCTTATATCCGGGACATAACACATAAGGGGGGACCCTTATATCCGGGACATAAAAACACATAAGGGGGGACCCTTATATCCGGGACATAAAAACACATAAGGGGGGACCCTTATATCCGGGACATAAAAATACGTAAGGGGGGACCCTTATATCTGGGACATAAAAACACATAAGGGGGGACCCTTATATCCGGGACATAAAAACACATAAGGGGGGACCCTTATATCAGGGACATAAAAACACATAAGGGAGGACCCTTATATCCGGGACATAAAAACACGTAAGGCGGGACCCTTATATCCGGGACATAAAAACACATAAGGGGGGACCCTTATAATCCGGGACATAAAAATACATAAGGGGGGACCCTTATATCCGGGACATAAAAACACGTAAGGGGGGACCCTTATATCCGGGACATAAAAACACATAAGGGGGGACCCTTATATCCGGGACATAAAAACACATAAGGGGGGACCCTTATATCCGGGACATAAAAACACATAAGGGGGGACCCTTATATCAGGGACATAAAAACACATAAGGGAGGACCCTTATATCCGGGACATAAAAACACATAAGGGGGGACCCTTATATTCGGGACATAAAAACACGTAAGGGGGGACCCTTATATCCGGGACATAAAAACACATAAGGGGGGACCCTTATATCCGGGACATAAAAACACATAAGGGGGGACCCTTATATCCGGGACATAAAAACACGTTAGGGGGGACCCTTATATCTGGGACATAAAAACACATAAGGGGGACCCTTAAATCCGGGACATAACACATAAGGGGGGACCCTTATATCCGGGACATAAAAACACATAAGGGGGGACCCTTATATCCGGGACATAAAAACACATAAGGGGGGACCCTTATATCCGGGACATAAAAACACATAAGGGGGGACCCTTATATCCAGGACATAAAAATACATAAGGGGGGACCCTTATATCCGGGACATAAAAACACATAAGGGGGGACCCTTATATCCGGGACATAAAACACATAAGGGGGGACCCTTATATTCGGGATATAAAAACACGTAAGGGGGGACCCTTATATCCGGGACATAAAAACACATAAGGGGGGACCCTTATATCCGGGACATAAAAACACATAAGGGGGGACCCTTACATCCGAGACATAAAAACACGTAAGGGGGGACCCTTATATCCTGGACATAAAAACACGTAAGGGGGGACCCTTATATCCAGGACATAAAAACACATAAGGGGGGACCCTTATATCCGGGACATAAAAATACATAAGGGGGGACCCTTATATCCGGGACATAAAAACACATAAGGGGGGACCCTTATATCCGGGACATAAAAACACATAAGGGGGGACCCTTATATTCGGGACATAAAAACACGTAAGGGGGGACCCTTATATCCGGGACATAAAAACACATAAGGGGGGACCCTTATATCCGGGACATAAAAACACGTTAGGGGGAACCCTTATATCTGGGACATAAAAACACATAAGGGGGACCCTTATATCCGGGACATAACACATAAGGGGGGACCCTTATATCCGGGACATAAAAACACATAAGGGGGGACCCTTATATCCGGGACATAAAAACACTTAAGGGGGGACCCTTATATCCGGGAAATAAAAATACGTAAGGGGGGACCCTTATATCCGGGACATAAAAACACGTAAGGGGGGACCCTTATATCCGGGACATAAAAACACATAAGGGGGGACCCTTATATCCGGGACATAAAAACACATAAGGGGGGACCCTTATATCAGGGACATAAAAACACATAAGGGAGGACCCTTATATCTGGGACATAAAAACATGTAAGGCGGGACCCTTATATCTGGGACATAAAAACACATAAGGGGGGACCCTTATATCCGGGACATAAAAACACATAAGGGGGGACCCTTATATCCGGGACATAAAAATACATAAGGGGGGACCCTTATATCCGGGACATAAAAACACGTAAGGGGGGACCCTTATATCCGGGACATAAAAACACACAAGGGGGGACCCTTATATCCGGGACATAAAAACACATAAGGGGGGACCGTTATATCCGGGACATAAAAACACATAAGGGGGGACCCTTATATCAGGGACATAAAAACACATAAGGGAGGACCCTTATATCCGGGACATAAAAACACATAAGGGGGGACCCTTATATTTGGGACATAAAAACACGTAAGTGGGGACCCTTATATCCGGGACATAAAAACACATAAGGGGGGACCCTTATATCCGGGACATAAAAACACATAAGGGGGGACCCTTATATCCGGGACATAAAAACACGTTAGGGGGGACCCTTATATCTGGGACATAAAAACACATAAGGGGAACCCTTATATCCGGGACATAACACATAAGGGGGGACCCTTATATCCGGGACATAAAAACACATAAGGGGGGACCCTTATATCCGGGACATAAAAACACATAAGGGGGGACCCTTATATCCGGGACATAAAAATACGTAAGGGGGGACCCTTATATCCGGGACATAAAAACACATAAGGGGGGACCCTTATATCCGGGACATAAAAACACATAAGGGAGGACCCTTATATCCGGGACATAAAAACACGTAAGGGGGGAACCTTATATCCGGGACATAAAAACACGTAAGGGGGGACCCTTATATCCAGGACATAAAAACACATAAGGGGGGACCCTTATATCCGGGACATAAAAACACATAAGGGGGGACCCTTATATCCGGGACATAAAAACACATAAGGGGGGACCCTTATATTCGGGACATAAAAACACGTAAGGGGGGACCCTTATATCCGGGACATAAAAACACATAAGGGGGGACCCTTATATCCGGGACATAAAAACACATAAGGGGGGACCCTTATATCCGGGACATAAAAACACGTTAGGGGGGACCCTTATATCTGGGACATAAAAACACATAAGAGGGACCCTTATATCCGGGACATAACACATAAGGGGGGACCCCTATATCCGGGACATAAAAACACATAAGGGGGGACCCTTATATCCGGGACATAAAAACACATAAGGGGGGACCCTTATATCCGGGACATAAAAATACGTAAGGGGGGACCCTTATATCTGGGACATAAAAACACATAAGGGGGGACCCTTATATCCGGGACATAAAAACACATAAGGGGGGACCCTTATATCAGGGACATAAAAACACATAAGGGGGGACCCTTATATCCAGGACATAAAAACACATAAGGGGGGACCCTTATATCCGGGACATAAAAACACATAAGGGGGGACCCTTATATCCGGGACATAAAAATACATAAGGGGGGACCCTTATATCCGGGACAAAAAAACACATAAGGGGGGACCCTTATATCCGGGACATAAAAACACATAAGGGGGGACCCTTATATCAGGGACATAAAAACACATAAGGGAGGACCCTTATATCCGGGACATAAAAACACGTAAGGGGGGACCCTTATATCCGGGACATAAAAACACGTAAGGTAGGACCCTTATATCCAGGACATAAAAACACATAAGGGGGGACCCTTATATCCGGGACATAAAAACACATAAGGGGGGACCCTTATATCCGGGACATAAAAACACATAAGGGGGGACCCTTATATTCGGGACATAAAAACACGTAAGGGGGGACCCTTATATCCGGGACATAAAAACACATAAGGGGGGACCCTTATATCCGGGACATAAAAACACATAAGGGGGGACCCTTATATCCGGGACATAAAAACACGTTAGGGAGGACCCTTATATCTGGGACATAAAAACACATAAGGGGGACCCTTATATCCGGGACATAACACATAAGGGGGGACCCTTATATTCGGGACATAAAAACACATAAGGGGGGACCCTTATATCCGGGACATAAAAACACATAAGGGGGGACCCTTATATCCGGGACATAAAAATACGTAAGGGGGGACCCTTATATCTGGGACATAAAAACACATAAGGGGGGACCCTTATATCCGGGACATAAAAACACATAAGGGGGGACCCTTATATCAGGGACATAAAAACACATAAGGGAGGACCCTTATATCCGGGACATAAAAACACGTAAGGCGGGACCCTTATATCCGGGACATAAAAACACATAAGGGGGGACCCTTATAATCCGGGACATAAAAATACATAAGGGGGGACCCTTATATCCGGGACATAAAAACACGTAAGGGGGGACCCTTATATCCGGGACATAAAAACACATAAGGGGGGACCCTTATATCCGGGACATAAAAACACATAAGGGGGGACCCTTATATCCGGGACATAAAAACACATAAGGGGGGACCCTTATATCAGGGACATAAAAACACATAAGGGAGGACCCTTATATCCGGGACATAAAAACACATAAGGGGGGACCCTTATATTCGGGACACAAAAACACGTAAGGGGGGACCCTTATATCCGGGACATAAAAACACATAAGGGGGGACCCTTATATCCGGGACATAAAAACACATAAGGGGGGACCCTTATATCCGGGACATAAAAACACGTTAGGGGGGACCCTTATATCTGGGACATAAAAACACATAAGGGGGACCCTTAAATCCGGGACAAAACACATAAGGGGGGACCCTTATATCCGGGACATAAAAACACATAAGGGGGGACCCTTATATCCGGGACATAAAAACACATAAGGGGGGACCCTTATATCCGGGACATAAAAATACGTAACGGGGGACCCTTATATCCGGGACATAAAAACACATAAGGGGGGACCCTTATATCCGGGACATAAAAACACATAAGGGGGGACCCTTTTATCAGGGACATAAAAACACATAAGGGAGGACCCTTATATCCGGGACATAAAAACACGTAAGGCGGGACCCTTATATCCGGGACATAAAAACACATAAGGGGGGACCCTTATATCCGGGACATAAAAATACATAAGGGGGGACCCTTATATCCGGGACATAAAAACACATAAGGGGGGACCCTTATATCCGGGACATAAAAACACATAAGTGGGGACCCTTATATCCGGGACATAAAAATACATAAGGGGGGACCCTTATATCCGGGACATAAAAACACATAAGGGGGGACCCTTATATCCGGGACATAAAAACACATAAGGGGGGACCCTTATATTCGGGATATAAAAACACGTAAGGGGGGACCCTTATATCCGGGACATAAAAACACATAAGGGGGGACCCTTATATCCGGGACATAAAAACACATAAGGGGGGACCCTTATATCCGGGACATAAAAACACATAAGGGGGGACCCTTATATCCGGGACATAAAAACACGTTAGGGGGGACCCTTATATCTGGGACATAAAAACACATAAGGGGGACCCTTATATCCGGGACATAACACATAAGGGGGGACCCTTATATCCGGGACATAAAAACACATAAGGGGGGACCCTTATATCCGGGACATAAAAACACATAAGGGGGGACCCTTATATCCGGGACATAAAAATACGTAAGGGGGGACCCTTATATCCGGGACATAAAAACACATAAGGGGGGACCCTTATATCCGGGACATAAAAATACATAAGGGGGGACCCTTATATCCGGGACATAAAAACACGTAAGGGGGGACCCTTATATCCGGGACATAAAAACACATAAGGGGGGACCCTTATATCCGGGACATAAAAACACATAAGGGGGGACCCTTATATCCGGGACATAAAAACACATAAGGGGGGACCCTTATATCAGGGACATAAAAACACATAAGGGAGGACCCTTATATCCGGGACATAAAAACACATAACCGGGGACCCTTATATTTGGGACATAAAAACACGTAAGGGGGGACCCTTATATCCGGGACATAAAAACACATAAGGGGGGACCCTTATAACCGGGACATAAAAATACGTAAGGGGGGACCCTTATATCCGGGACATAAAAACACATAAGGGGGGACCCTTATATCCGGGACATAAAAACACGTAAGGCGGGACCCTTATATCCGGGACATAAAAACACATAAGGGGGGACCCTTATATCCGGGACATAAAAACACATAAGGGGGGACCCTTATATCCAGGACATAAAAATACATAAGGGGGGACCCTTATATCCGGGACATAAAAACACATAAGGGGGGACCCTTATATCCGGGACATAAAACACATAAGGGGGGACCCTTATATTCGGGATATAAAAACACGTAAGGGGGGACCCTTATATCCGGGACATAAAAACACATAAGGGGGGACCCTTATATTCGGGACATAAAAACACGTAAGGGGGGACCCTTATATCCGGGACATAAAAACACATAAGGGGGGACCCTTATATCCGGGACATAAAAACACGTTAGGGGGGACCCTTATATCTGGGACATAAAAACACATAAGGGGGACCCTTATATCCGGGACATAACACATAAGGGGGGACCCTTATATCCGGGACATAAAAACACATAAGGGGGGACCCTTATATCCGGGACATAAAAACACTTAAGGGGGGACCCTTATATCCGGGAAATAAAAATACGTAAGGGGGGACCCTTATATCCGGGACATAAAAACACGTAAGGGGGGACCCTTATATCCGGGACATAAAAACACATAAGGGGGGACCCTTATATCCGGGACATAAAAACACATAAGGGGGGACCCTTATATCAGGGACATAAAAACACATAAGGGAGGACCCTTATATCTGGGACATAAAAACATGTAAGGCGGGACCCTTATATCCGGGACATAAAAACACATAAGGGGGGACCCTTATATCCGGGACATAAAAACACATAAGGGGGGACCCTTATATCCGGGACATAAAAATACATAAGGGGGGACCCTTATATCCGGGACATAAAAACACGTAAGGGGGGACCCTTATATCCGGGACATAAAAACACACAAGGGGGGACCCTTATATCCGGGACATAAAAACACATAAGGGGGGACCGTTATATCCGGGACATAAAAACACATAAGGGGGGACCCTTATATCAGGGACATAAAAACACATAAGGGAGGACCCTTATATCCAGGACATAAAAACACATAAGGGGGGACCCTTATATTTGGGACATAAAAACACGTAAGTGGGGACCCTTATATCCGGGACATAAAAACACATAAGGGGGGACCCTTATATCCGGGACATAAAAACACATAAGGGGGGACCCTTATATCCGGGACATAAAAACACGTTAGGGGGGACCCTTATATCTGGGACATAAAAACACATAAGGGGAACCCTTATATCCGGGACATAACACATAAGGGGGGACCCTTATATCCGGGACATAAAAACACATAAGGGGGGACCCTGATATCCGGGACATAAAAACACATAAGGGGGGACCCTTATATCCGGGACATAAAAACACATAAGGGGGGACCCTTATATCCGGGACATAAAAACACATAAGGGGGGACCCTTATATCAGGGACATAAAAACACATAAGGGAGGACCCTTATATCCGGGACATAAAAACACGTAAGGGGGGACCCTTATATCCGGGACATAAAAACACGTAAGGGGGGACCCTTATATCCAGGACATAAAAACACATAAGGGGGGACCCTTATATCCGGGACAAAAAAACACATAAGGGGGGACCCTTATATCCGGGACATAAAAACACATAAGGGGGGACCCTTATATCAGGGACATAAAAACACATAAGGGAGGACCCTTATATCCGGGACATAAAAACACGTAAGGGGGGACCCTTATATCCGGGACATAAAAACACGTAAGGGGGGACCCTTATATCCAGGACATAAAAACACATAAGGGTGGACCCTTATATCCGGGACATAAAAACACATAAGGGGGGACCCTTATATCCGGGACATAAAAACACATAAGGGGGGACCCTTATATTCGGGACATAAAAACACGTAAGGGGGGACCCTTATATCCGGGACATAAAAACACATAAGGGGGGACCCTTATATCCGGGACATAAAAACACATAAGGGGGGACCCTTATATCCGGGACATAAAAACACGTTAGGGGGGACCCTTATATCTGGGACATAAAAACACATAAGGGGGACCCTTATATCCGGGACATAACACATAAGGGGGGACCCTTATATCCGGGACATAAAAACACATAAGGGGGGACCCTTATATCCGGGACATAAAAACACATAAGGGGGGACCCTTATATCCGGGACATAAAAATACGTAAGGGGGGACCCTTATATCTGGGACATAAAAACACATAAGGGGGGACCCTTATATCCGGGACATAAAAACACATAAGGGGGGACCCTTATATCAGGGACATAAAAACACATAAGGGAGGACCCTTATATCCGGGACATAAAAACACGTAAGGCGGGACCCTTATATCCGGGACATAAAAACACATAAGGGGGGACCCTTATAATCCGGGACATAAAAATACATAAGGGGGGACCCTTATATCCGGGACATAAAAACACGTAAGGGGGGACCCTTATATCCGGGACATAAAAACACATAAGGGGGGACCGTTATATCCGGGACATAAAAACACATAAGGGGGGACCCTTATATCCGGGACATAAAAACACATAAGGGGGGACCCTTATATCAGGGACATAAAAACACATAAGGGAGGACCCTTATATCCGGGACATAAAAACACATAAGGGGGGACCCTTATATTCGGGACATAAAAACACGTAAGGGGGGACCCTTATATCCGGGACATAAAAACACATAAGGGGGGACCCTTATATCCGGGACATAAAAACACATAAGGGGGGACCCTTATATCCGGGACATAAAAACACGTTAGGGGGGACCCTTATATCTGGGACATAAAAACACATAAGGGGGACCCTTAAATCCGGGACATAACACATAAGGGGGGACCCTTATATCCGGGACATAAAAACACATAAGGGGGGACCCTTATATCCGGGACATAAAAACACATAAGGGGGGACCCTTATATCCGGGACATAAAAACACATAAGGGGGGACCCTTATATCCAGGACATAAAAATACATAAGGGGGGACCCTTATATCCGGGACATAAAAACACATAAGGGGGGACCCTTATATCCGGGACATAAAACACATAAGGGGGGACCCTTATATTCGGGATATAAAAACACGTAAGGGGGGACCCTTATATCCGGGACATAAAAACACATAAGGAGGGACCCTTATATCCGGGACATAAAAACACATAAGGGGGGACCCTTATATCCGAGACATAAAAACACGTAAGGGGGGACCCTTATATCCTGGACATAAAAACACGTAAGGGGGGACCCTTATATCCAGGACATAAAAACACATAAGGGGGGACCCTTATATCCGGGACATAAAAATACATAAGGGGGGACCCTTATATCCGGGACATAAAAACACATAAGGGGGGACCCTTATATCCGGGACATAAAAACACATAAGGGGGGACCCTTATATTCGGGACATAAAAACACGTAAGGGGGGACCCTTATATCCGGGACATAAAAACACATAAGGGGGGACCCTTATATCCGGGACATAAAAACACGTTAGGGGGGACCCTTATATCTGGGACATAAAAACACATAAGGGGGACCCTTATATCCGGGACATAACACATAAGGGGGGACCCTTATATCCGGGACATAAAAACACATAAGGGGGGACCCTTATATCCGGGACATAAAAACACTTAAGGGGGGACCCTTATATCCGGGAAATAAAAATACGTAAGGGGGGACCCTTATATCCGGGACATAAAAACACGTAAGGGGGGACCCTTATATCCGGGACATAAAAACACATAAGGGGGGACCCTTATATCCGGGACATAAAAACACATAAGGGGGGACCCTTATATCAGGGACATAAAAACACATAAGGGAGAACCCTTATATCTGGGACATAAAAACATGTAAGGCGGGACCCTTATATCCGGGACATAAAAACACGTAAGGGGGGACCCTTATATCCGGGACATAAAAACACACAAGGGGGGACCCTTATATCCGGGACATAAAAACACATAAGGGGGGACCGTTATATCCGGGACATAAAAACACATAAGGGGGGACCCTTATATCAGGGACATAAAAACACATAAGGGAGGACCCTTATATCCGGGACATAAAAACACATAAGGGGGGACCCTTATATTTGGGACATAAAAACACGTAAGTGGGGACCCTTATATCCGGGACATAAAAACACATAAGGGGGGACCCTTATATCCGGGACATAAAAACACATAAGGGGGGACCCTTATATCCGGGACATAAAAACACGTTAGGGGGGACCCTTATATCTGGGACATAAAAACACATAAGGGGAACCCTTATATCCGGGACATAACACATAAGGGGGGACCCTTATATCCGGGACATAAAAACACATAAGGGGGGACCCTTATATCCGGGACATAAAAACACATAAGGGGGGACCCTTATATCCGGGACATAAAAATACGTAAGGGGGGACCCTTATATCCGGGACATAAAAACACATAAGGGGGGACCCTTATATCCGGGACATAAAAACACATAAGGGGGGACCCTTATATCAGGGACATAAAAACACATAAGGGAGGACCCTTATATCCGGGACATAAAAACACGTAAGGGGGGAACCTTATATCCAGGACATAAAAACACGTAAGGAGGGACCCTTATATCCAGGACATAAAAACACATAAGGGGGGACCCTTATATCCGGGACATAAAAACACATAAGGGGGGACCCTTATATCCGGGACATAAAAACACATAAGGGGGGACCCTTATATTCGGGACATAAAAACACGTAAGGGGGGACCCTTATATCCGGGACATAAAAACACATAAGGGGGGACCCTTATATCCGGGACATAAAAACACATAAGGGGGGACCCTTATATCCGGGACATAAAAACACGTTAGGGGGGACCCTTATATCTGGGACATAAAAACACATAAGGGGGACCCTTATATCCGGGACATAACACATAAGGGGGGACCCCTATATCCGGGACATAAAAACACATAAGGGGGGACCCTTATATCCGGGATATAAAAACACATAAGGGGGGACCCTTATATCCGGGACATAAAAATACGTAAGGGGGGACCCTTATATCTGGGACATAAAAACACATAAGGGGGGACCCTTATATCCGGGACATAAAAACACATAAGGGGGGACCCTTATATCAGGGACATAAAAACACATAAGGGGGGACCCTTATATCCAGGACATAAAAACACATAAGGGGGGACCCTTATATCCGGGACATAAAAACACATAAGGGGGGACCCTTATATCCGGGACATAAAAATACATAAGGGGGGACCCTTATATCCGGGGCAAAAAAACACATAAGGGGGGACCCTTATATCCGGGACATAAAAACACATAAGGGGGGACCCTTATATCAGGGACATAAAAACACATAAGGGAGGACCCTTATATCCGGGACATAAAAACACGTAAGGGGGGACCCTTATATCCGGGACATAAAAACACGTAAGGTAGGACCCTTATATCCAGGACATAAAAACACATAAGGGGGGACCCTTATATCCGGGACATAAAAACACATAAGGGGGGACCCTTATATCCGGGACATAAAAACACATAAGGGGGGACCCTTATATTCGGGACATAAAAACACGTAAGGGGGGACCCTTATATCCGGGACATAAAAACACATAAGGGGGGACCCTTATATCCGGGACATAAAAACACATAAGGGGGGACCCTTATATCCGGGACATAAAAACACGTTAGGGGGGACCCTTATATCTGGGACATAAAAACACATAAGGGGGACCCTTATATCCGGGACATAACACATAAGGGGGGACCCTTATATCCGGGACATAAAAACACATAAGGGGGGACCCTTATATCCGGGACATAAAAACACATAAGAAGGGAGCCTTATATCCGGGACATAAAAATACGTAAGGGGGGACCCTTATATCTGGGACATAAAAACACATAAGGGGGGACCCTTATATCCGGGACATAAAAACACATAAGGGGGGACCCTTATATCAGGGACATAAAAACACATAAGGGAGGACCCTTATATCCGGGACATAAAAACACGTAAGGCGGGACCCTTATATCCGGGACATAAAAACACATAAGGGGGGACCCTTATAATCCGGGACATAAAAATACATAAGGGGGGACCCTTATATCCGGGACATAAAAACACGTAAGGGGGGACCCTTATATCCGGGACATAAAAACACATAAGGGGGGACCCTTATATCCGGGACATAAAAACACAAAAGGGGGGACCCTTATATCCGGGACATAAAAACACATAAGGGGGGACCCTTATATCAGGGACATAAAAACACATAAGGGAGGACCCTTATATCCGGGACATAAAAACACATAAGGGGGGACCCTTATATTCGGGACACAAAAACACGTAAGGGGGGACCCTTATATCCGGGACATAAAAACACATAAGGGGGGACCCTTATATCCGGGACATAAAAACACATAAGGGGGGACCCTTATATCCGGGACATAAAAACACGTTAGGGGGGACCCTTATATCTGGGACATAAAAACACATAAGGGGGACCCTTAAATCCGGGACAAAACACATAAGGGGGGACCCTTATATCCGGGACATAAAAACACATAAGGGGGGACCCTTATATCCGGGACATAAAAACACATAAGGGGGGACCCTTATATCCGGGACATAAAAATACGTAACGGGGGACCCTTATATCCGGGACATAAAAACACATAAGGGGGGACCCTTATATCCGGGACATAAAAACACATAAGGGGGGACCCTTATATCAGGGACATAAAAACACATAAGGGAGGACCCTTATATCCGGGACATAAAAACACGTAAGGCGGGACCCTTATATCCGGGACATAAAAACACATAAGGGGGGACCCTTATATCCGGGACATAAAAATACATAAGGGGGGACCCTTATATCCGGGACATAAAAACACATAAGGGGGGACCCTTATATCCGGGACATAAAAACACATAAGTGGGGACCCTTATATCCGGGACATAAAAATACATAAGGGGGGACCCTTATATCCGGGACATAAAAACACATAAGGGGGGACCCTTATATCCGGGACATAAAAACACATAAGGGGGGACCCTTATATTCGGGATATAAAAACACGTAAGGGGGGACCCTTATATCCGGGACATAAAAACACATAAGGGGGGACCCTTATATCCGGGACATAAAAACACATAAGGGGGGACCCTTATATCCGAGACATAAAAACACGTAAGGGGGGACCCTTATATCCTGGACATAAAAACACGTAAGGGGGGACCCTTATATCCAGGACATAAAAACACATAAGGGGGGACCCTTATATCCGGGTCATAAAATACATAAGGGGGGACCCTTATATCCGGGACATAAAAACACATAAGGGGGGACCCTTATATTCGGGACATAAAAACACGTAAGGGAGGACCCTTATATCCGGGACATAAAAACACATAAGGGGGGACCCTTATATCCGGGACATAAAAACACATAAGGGGGGACCCTTATATCCGGGACATAAAAACACGTTAGGGGGGACCCTTATATCTGGGACATAAAAACACATAAGGGGGACCCTTATATCCGGGACATAACACATAAGGGGGGACCCTTATATCCGGGACATAAAAACACATAAGGGGGGACCCTTATATCCGGGAATTTAAAAACACATAAGGGGGGACCCTTATATCCGGGACATAAAAATACGTAAGGGGGGACCCTTATATCCGGGACATAAAAACACATAAGGGGGGACCCTTATATCCGGGACATAAAAATACATAAGGGGGGACCCTTATATCCGGGACATAAAAACACGTAAGGGGGGACCCTTATATCCGGGACATAAAAACACATAAGGGGGGACCCTTATATCCGGGACATAAAAACACATAAGGGGGGACCCTTATATCCGGGACATAAAAACACATAAGGGGGGACCCTTATATCAGGGACATAAAAACACATAAGGGAGGACCCTTATATCCGGGACATAAAAACACATAACCGGGGACCCTTATATTTGGGACATAAAAACACGTAAGGGGGGACCCTTATATCCGGGACATAAAAACACATAAGGGGGGACCCTTATATCCGGGACATAAAAACACATAAGGGGGGACCCTTATATCCGGGACATAAAAACACGTTAGGGAGGACCCTTATATCTGGGACATAAAAACACATAAGGGGAACCCTTATATCCGGGACATAACACATAAGGGGGGACCCTTATATCCGGGACATAAAAACACATAAGGGGGGACCCTTATATCCGGGACATAAAAACACATAAGGGGGGACCCTTATAACCGGGACATAAAAATACGTAAGGGGGGACCCTTATATCCGGGACATAAAAACACATAAGGGGGGACCCTTATATCCGTGACATAAAAACACATAAGGGTGGACCCTTATATCAGGGACATAAAAACACATAAGGGAGGACCCTTATATCCGGGACATAAAAACACGTAAGGCGGGACCCTTATATCCAGGACATAAAAACACATAAAGGGGGACCCTTATATCCGGGATATAAAAATACATAAGGGGGGACCCTTATATCCGGGACATAAAAACACGTAAGGGGGGACCCTTATATCCGGGACATAAAAACACATAAGGGGGGACCCTTATATCCGGGACATAAAAACACATAAGGGGGGACCCTTATATCCGGGACATAAAAATACATAAGGGGGGACCCTTATATCCGGGACATAAAAACACATAAGGGAGGACCCTTATATCTGGGACATAAAAACATGTAAGGCGGGACCCTTATATCCGGGACATAAAAACACATAAGGGGGGACCCTTATATCCGGGACATAAAAACACATAAGGGGGGACCCTTATATCCGGGACATAAAAATACATAAGGGGGGACCCTTATATCCGGGACATAAAAACACGTAAGGGGGGACCCTTATATCCGGGACATAAAAACACACAAGGGGGGACCCTTATATCCGGGACATAAAAACACATAAGGGGGGACCGTTATATCCGGGACATAAAAACACATAAGGGGGGACCCTTATATCAGGGACATAAAAACACATAAGGGAGGACCCTTATATCCAGGACATAAAAACACATAAGGGGGGACCCTTATATTTGGGACATAAAAACACGTAAGTGGGGACCCTTATATCCGGGACATAAAAACACATAAGGGGGGACCCTTATATCCGGGACATAAAAACACATAAGGGGGGACCCTTATATCCGGGACATAAAAACACGTTAGGGGGGACCCTTATATCTGGGACATAAAAACACATAAGGGGAACCCTTATATCCGGGACATAACACATAAGGGGGGACCCTTATATCCGGGACATAAAAACACATAAGGGGGGACCCTGATATCCGGGACATAAAAACACATAAGGGGGGACCCTTATATCCGGGACATAAAAATACGTAAGGGGGGACCCTTATATCCGGGACATAAAAACACATAAGGGGGGACCCTTATATCCGGGACATAAAAACACATAAGGGGGGACCCTTATATCAGGGACATAAAAACACATAAGGGAGGACCCTTATATCCGGGACATAAAAACACGTAAGGGGGGACCCTTATATCCGGGACATAAAAACACGTAAGGGGGGACCCTTATATCCAGGACATAAAAACACATAAGGGGGGACCCTTATATCCGGGACAAAAAAACACATAAGGGGGGACCCTTATATCCGGGACATAAAAACACATAAGGGGGGACCCTTATATCAGGGACATAAAAACACATAAGGGAGGACCCTTATATCCGGGACATAAAAACACGTAAGGGGGGACCCTTATATCCGGGACATAAAAACACGTAAGGGGGGACCCTTATATCCAGGACATAAAAACACATAAGGGGGGACCCTTATATCCGGGACATAAAAACACATAAGGGGGGACCCTTATATCCGGGACATAAAAACACATAAGGGGGGACCCTTATATTCGGGACATAAAAACACGTAAGGGGGGACCCTTATATCCGGGACATAAAAACACATAAGGGGGGACCCTTATATCCGGGACATAAAAACACATAAGGGGGGACCCTTATATCCGGGACATAAAAACACGTTAGGGGGGACCCTTATATCTGGGACATAAAAACACATAAGGGGGACCCTTATATCCGGGACATAACACATAAGGGGGGACCCTTATATCCGGGACATAAAAACACATAAGGGGGGACCCTTATATCCGGGACATAAAAACACATAAGGGGGGACCCTTATATCCGGGACATAAAAATACGTAAGGGGGGACCCTTATATCTGGGACATAAAAACACATAAGGGGGGACCCTTATATCCGGGACATAAAAACACATAAGGGGGGACCCTTATATCAGGGACATAAAAACACATAAGGGAGGACCCTTATATCCGGGACATAAAAACACGTAAGGCGGGACCCTTATATCCGGGACATAAAAACACATAAGGGGGGACCCTTATAATCCGGGACATAAAAATACATAAGGGGGGACCCTTATATCCGGGACATAAAAACACGTAAGGGGGGACCCTTATATCCGGGACATAAAAACACATAAGGGGGGACCCTTATATCCGGGACATAAAAACACATAAGGGGGGACCCTTATATCCGGGACATAAAAACACATAAGGGGGGACCCTTATATCAGGGACATAAAAACACATAAGGGAGGACCCTTATATCCGGGACATAAAAACACATAAGGGGGGACCCTTATATTCGGGACATAAAAACACGTAAGGGGGGACCCTTATATCCGGGACATAAAAACACATAAGGGGGGACCCTTATATCCGGGACATAAAAACACATAAGGGGGGACCCTTATATCCGGGACATAAAAACACGTTAGGGGGGACCCTTATATCTGGGACATAAAAACACATAAGGGGGACCCTTAAATCCGGGACATAACACATAAGGGGGGACCCTTATATCCGGGACATAAAAACACATAAGGGGGGACCCTTATATCCGGGACATAAAAACACATAAGGGGGGACCCTTATATCCGGGACATAAAAACACATAAGGGGGGACCCTTATATCCAGGACATAAAAATACATAAGGGGGGACCCTTATATCCGGGACATAAAAACACATAAGGGGGGACCCTTATATCCGGGACATAAAACACATAAGGGGGGACCCTTATATTCGGGATATAAAAACACGTAAGGGGGGACCCTTATATCCGGGACATAAAAACACATAAGGGGGGACCCTTATATCCGGGACATAAAAACACATAAGGGGGGACCCTTATATCCGAGACATAAAAACACGTAAGGGGGGACCCTTATATCCTGGACATAAAAACACGTAAGGGGGGACCCTTATATCCAGGACATAAAAACACATAAGGGGGGACCCTTATATCCGGGACATAAAAATACATAAGGGGGGACCCTTATATCCGGGACATAAAAACACATAAGGGGGGACCCTTATATCCGGGACATAAAAACACATAAGGGGGGACCCTTATATTCGGGACATAAAAACACGTAAGGGGGGACCCTTATATCCGGGACATAAAAACACATAAGGGGGGACCCTTATATCCGGGACATAAAAACACGTTAGGGGGGACCCTTATATCTGGGACATAAAAACACATAAGGGGGACCCTTATATCCGGGACATAACACATAAGGGGGGACCCTTATATCCGGGACATAAAAACACATAAGGGGGGACCCTTATATCCGGGACATAAAAACACTTAAGGGGGGACCCTTATATCCGGGAAATAAAAATACGTAAGGGGGGACCCTTATATCCGGGACATAAAAACACGTAAGGGGGGACCCTTATATCCGGGACATAAAAACACATAAGGGGGGACCCTTATATCCGGGACATAAAAACACATAAGGGGGGACCCTTATATCAGGGACATAAAAACACATAAGGGAGAACCCTTATATCTGGGACATAAAAACATGTAAGGCGGGACCCTTATATCCGGGACATAAAAACACGTAAGGGGGGACCCTTATATCCGGGACATAAAAACACACAAGGGGGGACCCTTATATCCGGGACATAAAAACACATAAGGGGGGACCCTTATATCCGGGACATAAAAACACATAAGGGGGGACCCTTATATCAGGGACATAAAAACACATAAGGGAGAACCCTTATATCTGGGACATAAAAACATGTAAGGCGGGACCCTTATATCCGGGACATAAAAACACGTAAGGGGGGACCCTTATATCCGGGACATAAAAACACACAAGGGGGGACCCTTATATCCGGGACATAAAAACACATAAGGGGGGACCGTTATATCCGGGACATAAAAACACATAAGGGGGGACCCTTATATCAGGGACATAAAAACACATAAGGGAGGACCCTTATATCCGGGACATAAAAACACATAAGGGGGGACCCTTATATTTGGGACATAAAAACACGTAAGTGGGGACCCTTATATCCGGGACATAAAAACACATAAGGGGGGACCCTTATATCCGGGACATAAAAACACATAAGGGGGGACCCTTATATCCGGGACATAAAAACACGTTAGGGGGGACCCTTATATCTGGGACATAAAAACACATAAGGGGAACCCTTATATCCGGGACATAACACATAAGGGGGGACCCTTATATCCGGGACATAAAAACACATAAGGGGGGACCCTTATATCCGGGACATAAAAACACATAAGGGGGGACCCTTATATCCGGGACATAAAAATACGTAAGGGGGGACCCTTATATCCGGGACATAAAAACACATAAGGGGGGACCCTTATATCCGGGACATAAAAACACATAAGGGGGGACCCTTATATCAGGGACATAAAAACACATAAGGGAGGACCCTTATATCCGGGACATAAAAACACGTAAGGGGGGAACCTTATATCCAGGACATAAAAACACGTAAGGAGGGACCCTTATATCCAGGACATAAAAACACATAAGGGGGGACGCTTATATCCGGGACATAAAAACACATAAGGGGGGACCCTTATATCCGGGACATAAAAACACATAAGGGGGGACCCTTATATTCGGGACATAAAAACACGTAAGGGGGGACCCTTATATCCGGGACATAAAAACACATAAGGGGGGACCCTTATATCCGGGACATAAAAACACATAAGGGGGGACCCTTATATCCGGGACATAAAAACACGTTAGGGGGGACCCTTATATCTGGGACATAAAAACACATAAGGGGGACCCTTATATCCGGGACATAACACATAAGGGGGGACCCCTATATCCGGGACATAAAAACACATAAGGGGGGACCCTTATATCCGGGA
The DNA here is from genome assembly GCF_040937935.1 of Hyperolius riggenbachi. NCBI lineage: Eukaryota > Metazoa > Chordata > Amphibia > Anura > Hyperoliidae > Hyperolius > Hyperolius riggenbachi. The sequence continues at coordinate 185,477,337 of NC_090656.1, forward strand.
CATAAAAACACATAAGGGGGGACCCTTATATCCGGGACATAAAAATACGTAAGGGGGGACCCTTATATCTGGGACATAAAAACACATAAGGGGGGACCCTTATATCCGGGACATAAAAACACATAAGGGGGGACCCTTATATCAGGGACATAAAAACACATAAGGGGGGACCCTTATATCCAGGACATAAAAACACATAAGGGGGGACCCTTATATCCGGGACATAAAAACACATAAGGGGGGACCCTTATATCCGGGACATAAAAATACATAAGGGGGGACCCTTATATCCGGGGCAAAAAAACACATAAGGGGGGACCCTTATATCCGGGACATAAAAACACATAAGGGGGGACCCTTATATCAGGGACATAAAAACACATAAGGGAGGACCCTTATATCCGGGACATAAAAACACGTAAGGGGGGACCCTTATATCCGGGACATAAAAACACGTAAGGTAGGACCCTTATATCCAGGACATAAAAACACATAAGGGGGGACCCTTATATCCGGGACATAAAAACACATAAGGGGGGACCCTTATATCCGGGACATAAAAACACATAAGGGGGGACCCTTATATTCGGGACATAAAAACACGTAAGGGGGGACCCTTATATCCGGGACATAAAAACACATAAGGGGGGACCCTTATATCCGGGACATAAAAACACATAAGGGGGGACCCTTATATCCGGGACATAAAAACACGTTAGGGGGGACCCTTATATCTGGGACATAAAAACACATAAGGGGGACCCTTATATCCGGGACATAACACATAAGGGGGGACCCTTATATCCGGGACATAAAAACACATAAGGGGGGACCCTTATATCCGGGACATAAAAACACATAAGAAGGGAGCCTTATATCCGGGACATAAAAATACGTAAGGGGGGACCCTTATATCTGGGACATAAAAACACATAAGGGGGGACCCTTATATCCGGGACATAAAAACACATAAGGGGGGACCCTTATATCAGGGACATAAAAACACATAAGGGAGGACCCTTATATCCGGGACATAAAAACACGTAAGGCGGGACCCTTATATCCGGGACATAAAAACACATAAGGGGGGACCCTTATAATCCGGGACATAAAAATACATAAGGGGGGACCCTTATATCCGGGACATAAAAACACGTAAGGGGGGACCCTTATATCCGGGACATAAAAACACATAAGGGGGGACCCTTATATCCGGGACATAAAAACACAAAAGGGGGGACCCTTATATCCGGGACATAAAAACACATAAGGGGGGACCCTTATATCAGGGACATAAAAACACATAAGGGAGGACCCTTATATCCGGGACATAAAAACACATAAGGGGGGACCCTTATATTCGGGACACAAAAACACGTAAGGGGGGACCCTTATATCCGGGACATAAAAACACATAAGGGGGGACCCTTATATCCGGGACATAAAAACACATAAGGGGGGACCCTTATATCCGGGACATAAAAACACGTTAGGGGGGACCCTTATATCTGGGACATAAAAACACATAAGGGGGACCCTTAAATCCGGGACAAAACACATAAGGGGGGACCCTTATATCCGGGACATAAAAACACATAAGGGGGGACCCTTATATCCGGGACATAAAAACACATAAGGGGGGACCCTTATATCCGGGACATAAAAATACGTAACGGGGGACCCTTATATCCGGGACATAAAAACACATAAGGGGGGACCCTTATATCCGGGACATAAAAACACATAAGGGGGGACCCTTATATCAGGGACATAAAAACACATAAGGGAGGACCCTTATATCCGGGACATAAAAACACGTAAGGCGGGACCCTTATATCCGGGACATAAAAACACATAAGGGGGGACCCTTATATCCGGGACATAAAAATACATAAGGGGGGACCCTTATATCCGGGACATAAAAACACATAAGGGGGGACCCTTATATCCGGGACATAAAAACACATAAGTGGGGACCCTTATATCCGGGACATAAAAATACATAAGGGGGGACCCTTATATCCGGGACATAAAAACACATAAGGGGGGACCCTTATATCCGGGACATAAAAACACATAAGGGGGGACCCTTATATTCGGGATATAAAAACACGTAAGGGGGGACCCTTATATCCGGGACATAAAAACACATAAGGGGGGACCCTTATATCCGGGACATAAAAACACATAAGGGGGGACCCTTATATCCGAGACATAAAAACACGTAAGGGGGGACCCTTATATCCTGGACATAAAAACACGTAAGGGGGGACCCTTATATCCAGGACATAAAAACACATAAGGGGGGACCCTTATATCCGGGTCATAAAATACATAAGGGGGGACCCTTATATCCGGGACATAAAAACACATAAGGGGGGACCCTTATATTCGGGACATAAAAACACGTAAGGGAGGACCCTTATATCCGGGACATAAAAACACATAAGGGGGGACCCTTATATCCGGGACATAAAAACACATAAGGGGGGACCCTTATATCCGGGACATAAAAACACGTTAGGGGGGACCCTTATATCTGGGACATAAAAACACATAAGGGGGACCCTTATATCCGGGACATAACACATAAGGGGGGACCCTTATATCCGGGACATAAAAACACATAAGGGGGGACCCTTATATCCGGGAATTTAAAAACACATAAGGGGGGACCCTTATATCCGGGACATAAAAATACGTAAGGGGGGACCCTTATATCCGGGACATAAAAACACATAAGGGGGGACCCTTATATCCGGGACATAAAAATACATAAGGGGGGACCCTTATATCCGGGACATAAAAACACGTAAGGGGGGACCCTTATATCCGGGACATAAAAACACATAAGGGGGGACCCTTATATCCGGGACATAAAAACACATAAGGGGGGACCCTTATATCCGGGACATAAAAACACATAAGGGGGGACCCTTATATCAGGGACATAAAAACACATAAGGGAGGACCCTTATATCCGGGACATAAAAACACATAACCGGGGACCCTTATATTTGGGACATAAAAACACGTAAGGGGGGACCCTTATATCCGGGACATAAAAACACATAAGGGGGGACCCTTATATCCGGGACATAAAAACACATAAGGGGGGACCCTTATATCCGGGACATAAAAACACGTTAGGGAGGACCCTTATATCTGGGACATAAAAACACATAAGGGGAACCCTTATATCCGGGACATAACACATAAGGGGGGACCCTTATATCCGGGACATAAAAACACATAAGGGGAACCCTTATATCCGGGACATAAAAACACATAAGGGGGGACCCTTATAACCGGGACATAAAAATACGTAAGGGGGGACCCTTATATCCGGGACATAAAAACACATAAGGGGGGACCCTTATATCCGTGACATAAAAACACATAAGGGTGGACCCTTATATCAGGGACATAAAAACACATAAGGGAGGACCCTTATATCCGGGACATAAAAACACGTAAGGCGGGACCCTTATATCCAGGACATAAAAACACATAAAGGGGGACCCTTATATCCGGGATATAAAAATACATAAGGGGGGACCCTTATATCCGGGACATAAAAACACGTAAGGGGGGACCCTTATATCCGGGACATAAAAACACATAAGGGGGGACCCTTATATCCGGGACATAAAAACACATAAGGGGGGACCCTTATATCCGGGACATAAAAATACATAAGGGGGGACCCTTATATCCGGGACATAAAAACACATAAGGGAGGACCCTTATATCCGGGACATAAAAACACATAAGGCGGGACCCTTATATCCGGGACATAAAAACACATAAGGGGGGACCCTTATATCCGGGACATAAAAATACATAAGGGGGGACCCTTATATCCGGGACATAAAAACACATAAGGGGGGACCCTTATATCCGGGACATAAAAACACATAAGTGGGGACCCTTATATCCGGGACATAAAAATACATAAGGGGGGACCCTTATATCCGGGACATAAAAACACATAAGGGGGGACCCTTATATCCGGGACATAAAAACACATAAGGGGGGACCCTTATATTCGGGATATAAAAACACGTAAGGGGGGACCCTTATATCCGGGACATAAAAACACATAAGGGGGGACCCTTATATCCAGGACATAAAAACACATAAGGGGGGACCCTTATATCCGAGACATAAAAACACGTAAGGGGGGACCCTTATATCCTGGACATAAAAACACGTAAGGGGGGACCCTTATATCCAGGACATAAAAACACATAAGGGGGGACCCTTATATCCGGGACATAAAATACATAAGGGGGGACCCTTATATCCGGGACATAAAAACACATAAGGGGGGACCCTTATATCCGGGACATAAAAACACATAAGGGGGGACCCTTATATTCGGGACATAAAAACACGTAAGGGGGGACCCTTATATCCGGGACATAAAAACACATAAGGGGGGACCCTTATATCCGGGACATAAAAACACATAAGGGGGGACCCTTATATCCGGGACATAAAAACACGTTAGGGGGGACCCTTATATCTGGGACATAAAAACACATAAGGGGGACCCTTATATCCGGGACATAACACATAAGGGGGGACCCTTATATCCGGGACATAAAAACACATAAGGGGGGACCCTTATATCCGGGACATAAAAACACATAAGGGGGGACCCTTATATCCGGGACATAAAAATACGTAAGGGGGGACCCTTATATCCGGGACATAAAAACACATAAGGGGGGACCCTTATATCCGGGACATAAAAATACATAAGGGGGGACCCTTATATCCGGGACATAAAAACACGTAAGGGGGGACCCTTATATCCGGGACATAAAAACACATAAGGGGGGACCCTTATATCCGGGACATAAAAACACATAAGGGGGGACCCTTATATCCGGGACATAAAAACACATAAGGGGGGACCCTTATATCAGGGACATAAAAACACATAAGGGAGGACCCTTATATCCGGGACATAAAAACACATAACCGGGGACCCTTATATTTGGGACATAAAAACACGTAAGGGGGGACCCTTATATCCGGGACATAAAAACACATAAGGGGGGACCCTTATATCCGGGACATAAAAACACATAAGGGGGGACCCTTATATCCGGGACATAAAAACACGTTAGGGAGGACCCTTATATCTGGGACATAAAAACACATAAGGGGAACCCTTATATCCGGGACATAACACATAAGGGGGGACCCTTATATCCGGGACATAAAAACACATAAGGGGGGACCCTTATATCCGGGACATAAAAACACATAAGGGGGGACCCTTATAACCGGGACATAAAAATACGTAAGGGGGGACCCTTATATCCGGGACATAAAAACACATAAGGGGGGACCCTTATATCCGGGACATAAAAACACATAAGGGTGGACCCTTATATCAGGGACATAAAAACACGTAAGGGGGGACCCTTATATCCTGGACATAAAAACACGTAAGGGGGGACCCTTATATCCAGGACATAAAAACACATAAGGGGGGACCCTTATATCCGGGACATAAAATACATAAGGGGGGACCCTTATATCCGGGACATAAAAACACATAAGGGGGGACCCTTATATCCGGGACATAAAAACACATAAGGGGGGACCCTTATATTCGGGACATAAAAACACGTAAGGGGGGACCCTTATATCCGGGACATAAAAACACATAAGGGGGGACCCTTATATCCGGGACATAAAAACACATAAGGGGGGACCCTTATATCCGGGACATAAAAACACGTTAGGGGGGACCCTTATATCTGGGACATAAAAACACATAAGGGGGACCCTTATATCCGGGACATAACACATAAGGGGGGACCCTTATATCCGGGACATAAAAACACATAAGGGGGGACCCTTATATCCGGGACATAAAAACACATAAGGGGGGACCCTTATATCCGGGACATAAAAATACGTAAGGGGGGACCCTTATATCCGGGACATAAAAACACATAAGGGGGGACCCTTATATCCGGGACATAAAAATACATAAGGGGGGACCCTTATATCCGGGACATAAAAACACGTAAGGGGGGACCCTTATATCCGGGACATAAAAACACATAAGGGGGGACCCTTATATCCGGGACATAAAAACACATAAGGGGGGACCCTTATATCCGGGACATAAAAACACATAAGGGGGGACCCTTATATCAGGGACATAAAAACACATAAGGGAGGACCCTTATATCCGGGACATAAAAACACATAACCGGGGACCCTTATATTTGGGACATAAAAACACGTAAGGGGGGACCCTTATATCCGGGACATAAAAACACATAAGGGGGGACCCTTATATCCGGGACATAAAAACACATAAGGGGGGACCCTTATATCCGGGACATAAAAACACGTTAGGGAGGACCCTTATATCTGGGACATAAAAACACATAAGGGGAACCCTTATATCCGGGACATAACACATAAGGGGGGACCCTTATATCCGGGACATAAAAACACATAAGGGGGGACCCTTATATCCGGGACATAAAAACACATAAGGGGGGACCCTTATAACCGGGACATAAAAATACGTAAGGGGGGACCCTTATATCCGGGACATAAAAACACATAAGGGGGGACCCTTATATCCGGGACATAAAAACACATAAGGGTGGACCCTTATATCAGGGACATAAAAACACATAAGGGAGGACCCTTATATCCGGGACATAAAAACACGTAAGGCGGGACCCTTATATCCAGGACATAAAAACACATAAAGGGGGACCCTTATATCCGGGATATAAAAATACATAAGGGGGGACCCTTATATCCGGGACATAAAAACACGTAAGGGGGGACCCTTATATCCGGGACATAAAAACACATAAGGGGGGACCCTTATATCCGGGACATAAAAACACATAAGGGGGGACCCTTATATCCGGGACATAAAAATACATAAGGGGGGACCCTTATATCCGGGACATAAAAACACATAAGGGGGGACCCTTATATCCGGGACATAAAAACACATAAGGGGGGACCCTTATATCCGGGCCTTAAAAACACGTAAGGGGGTATCCTTATATCCGGGACATAAAAACACATAAGGGGGGACCCTTATATCCGGGACATAAAAACACATAAGGGGGGACCCTTATATCCTGGACATAAAAACACGTAAGGGCGACCCTTATATCCAGGACATAAAAACACATAAGGGGGGACCCTTATATCCTGGACATAAAAACACATAAAGGGGGACCCTTATATCCGGGACATAAAAACACAAGGGGGACCCTTATATCCGGGACATAAAAACACGTAAGGGGGGACCCTTATATCCGGGACATAAAAACACATAAGGGGGGACTCTTATATCCGGGACATAAAAACACATAAGGGGGGGTCCTTATATCCGGGACATAAAAACACGTAAGGGGGGACCCTTATATCCGGGACATAAAAACACAAGGGGGACCCTTATATCCGGGACATAAAAACACGTAAGGGGGGACCCTTATATCCGGGACATAAAAACACATAAGGGGGGACTCTTATATCCGGGACATAAAAACACGTAAGGGGGGACCCTTATATCCGGGACATAAAAACACATAAGGGTGACCCTTATATCCGGGCCTTAAAACCACGTAAGGGGGTATCCTTATATCCGGGACATAAAAACACGTAAGGGGGGACCCTTATATCCGGGACATAAAAACACGTAACGGGGGACCCTTATATCCGGGACATAAAAACACGTAGGGGGGGACCCTTATATCCGGGACATAAAAACACATAAGGGTGGACCCTTATATCCGGGACATAAAAATACATAAGGGGGGACCCTTATATCCGGGACATAAAAACACATAAGGGGGGACCCTTATATCCGGGACATAAAAACACATAAGGGGGGACCCTTATATCCGGGACATAAAAACACATAAGGGGGGACCCTTATATCCGGGACATAAAAACACATAAGGGGGGACCCTTATATCCGGGACATAAAAATACATAAGGGGGGACCCTTATATCCGGGACATAAAAACACATAAAGGGGGACCCTTATATCCGGGACATAAAAACACATAAGGGGGGACCCTTATATTCGGGATATAAAAACACGTAAGGGGGGACCCTTATATCCGGGACATAAAAACACATAAGGGGGGACCCTTATATCCGGGACATAAAAACACATAAGGGGGGACCCTTATATCCGAGACATAAAAACACGTAAGGGGGGACCCTTATATCCTGGACATAAAAACACGTAAGGGGGGACCCTTATATCCAGGACATAAAAACACATAAGGGGGGACCCTTATATCCGGGACATAAAATACATAAGGGGGGACCCTTATATCCGGGACATAAAAACACATAAGGGGGGACCCTTATATCCGGGACATAAAAACACATAAGGGGGGACCCTTATATTCGGGACATAAAAACACGTAAGGGGGGACCCTTATATCCGGGACATAAAAACACATAAGGGGGGACCCTTATATCCGGGACATAAAAACACATAAGGGGGGACCCTTATATCCGGGACATAAAAACACGTTAGGGGGGACCCTTATATCTGGGACATAAAAACACATAAGGGGGACCCTTATATCCGGGACATAACACATAAGGGGGGACCCTTATATCCGGGACATAAAAACACATAAGGGGGGACCCTTATATCCGGGACATAAAAACACATAAGGGGGGACCCTTATATCCGGGACATAAAAATACGTAAGGGGGGACCCTTATATCCGGGACATAAAAACACATAAGGGGGGACCCTTATATCCGGGACATAAAAATACATAAGGGGGGACCCTTATATCCGGGACATAAAAACACGTAAATGGGGACCCTTATATCCGGGACATAAAAACACATAAGGGGGGACCCTTATATCCGGGACATAAAAACACATAAGGGGGGACCCTTATATCCGGGACATAAAAACACATAAGGGGGGACCCTTATATCAGGGACATAAAAACACATAAGGGAGGACCCTTATATCCGGGACATAAAAACACATAACCGGGGACCCTTATATTTGGGACATAAAAACACGTAAGGGGGGACCCTTATATCCGGGACATAAAAACACATAAGGGGGGACCCTTATATCCGGGACATAAAAACACATAAGGGGGGACCCTTATATCCGGGACATAAAAACACGTTAGGGAGGACCCTTATATCTGGGACATAAAAACACATAAGGGGAACCCTTATATCCGGGACATAACACATAAGGGGGGACCCTTATATCCGGGACATAAAAACACATAAGGGGGGACCCTTATATCCGGGACATAAAAACACATAAGGGGGGACCCTTATAACCGGGACATAAAAATACGTAAGGGGGGACCCTTATATCCGGGACATAAAAACACATAAGGGGGGACCCTTATATCCGGGACATAAAAACACATAAGGGGGGACCCTTATATCCGGGACATAAAAACACGTTAGGGGGGACCCTTATATCTGGGACATAAAAACACATAAGGGGGACCCTTAAATCCTGGACAAAACACATAAGGGGGGACCCTTATATCCGGGACATAAAAACACATAAGGGGGGACCCTTATATCCGGGACATAAAAACACATAAGGGGGGACCCTTATATCCGGGACATAAAAATACGTAACGGGGGACCCTTATATCCGGGACATAAAAACACATAAGGGGGGACCCTTATATCCGGGACATAAAAACACATAAGGGGGGACCCTTATATCAGGGACATAAAAACACATAAGGGAGGACCCTTATATCCGGGACATAAAAACACGTAAGGCGGGACCCTTATATCCGGGACATAAAAACACATAAGGGGGGACCCTTATATCCGGGACATAAAAATACATAAGGGGGGACCCTTATATCCGGGACATAAAAACACATAAGGGGGGACCCTTATATCCGGGACATAAAAACACATAAGTGGGGACCCTTATATCCGGGACATAAAAATACATAAGGGGGGACCCTTATATCCGGGACATAAAAACACATAAGGGGGGACCCTTATATCCGGGACATAAAAACACATAAGGGGGGACCCTTATATTCGGGATATAAAAACACGTAAGGGGGGACCCTTATATCCGGGACATAAAAACACATAAGGGGGGACCCTTATATCCGGGACATAAAAACACATAAGGGGGGACCCTTATATCCGAGACATAAAAACACGTAAGGGGGGACCCTTATATCCTGGACATAAAAACACGTAAGGGGGGACCCTTATATCCAGGACATAAAAACACATAAGGGGGGACCCTTATATCCGGGTCATAAAATACATAAGGGGGGACCCTTATATCCGGGACATAAAAACACATAAGGGGGGACCCTTATATCCGGGACATAAAAACACATAAGGGGGGACCCTTATATTCGGGACATAAAAACACGTAAGGGGGGACCCTTATATCCGGGACATAAAAACACATAAGGGGGGACCCTTATATCCGGGACATAAAAACACATAAGGGGGGACCCTTATATCCGGGACATAAAAACACGTTAGGGGGGACCCTTATATCTGGGACATAAAAACACATAAGGGGGACCCTTATATCCGGGACATAACACATAAGGGGGGACCCTTATATCCGGGACATAAAAACACATAAGGGGGGACCCTTATATCCGGGAATTTAAAAACACATAAGGGGGGACCCTTATATCAGGGACATAAAAATACGTAAGGGGGGACCCTTATATCCGGGACATAAAAACACATAAGGGGGGACCCTTATATCCGGGACATAAAAATACATAAGGGGGGACCCTTATATCCGGGACATAAAAACACGTAAGGGGGGACCCTTATATCCGGGACATAAAAACACATAAGGGGGGACCCTTATATCCGGGACATAAAAACACATAAGGGGGGACCCTTATATCCGGGACATAAAAACACATAACCGGGGACCCTTATATTTGGGACATAAAAACACGTAAGGGGGACCCTTATATCCGGGACATAAAAACACATAAGGGGGGACCCTTATATCCGGGACATAAAAACACATAAGGGGGGACCCTTATATCCGGGCCTTAAAAACACGTAAGGGGGTATCCTTATATCCGGGACATAAAAACACATAAGGGGGGACCCTTATATCCGGGACATAAAAACACATAAGGGGGGACCCTTATATCCTGGACATAAAAACACGTAAGGGCGACCCTTATATCCGGGACATAAAAACACATAAGGGGGGACCCTTATATCCTGGACATAAAAACACATAAAGGGGGACCCTTATATCCGGGACATAAAAACACAAGGGGGACCCTTATATCCGGGACATAAAAACACGTAAGGGGGGACCCTTATATCCGGGACATAAAAACACATAAGGGGGGACTCTTATATCCGGGACATAAAAACACATAAGGGGGGGTCCTTATATCCGGGACATAAAAACACGTAAGGGGGGACCCTTATATCCGGGACATAAAAACACAAGGGGGACCCTTATATCCGGGACATAAAAACACGTAAGGGTGACCCTTATATCCGGGCCTTAAAACCACGTAAGGGGGTATCCTTATATCCGGGACATAAAAACACGTAAGGGGGGACCCTTATATCCGGGACATAAAAACACGTAACGGGGGACCCTTATATCCGGGACATAAAAACACGTAGGGGGGGACCCTTATATCCGGGACATAAAAACACATAAGGGTGGACCCTTATATCCGGGACATAAAAATACATAAGGGGGGACCCTTATATCCGGGACATAAAAACACATAAGGGGGGACCCTTATATCCGGGACATAAAAACACATAAGGGGGGACCCTTATATCCGGGACATAAAAACACATAAGGGGGGACCCTTATATCCGGGACATAAAAACACATAAGGGGGGACCCTTATATCCGGGACATAAAAATACATAAGGGGGGACCCTTATATCCGGGACATAAAAACACATAAAGGGGGACCCTTATATCCGGGACATAAAAACACATAAGGGGGGACCCTTATATTCGGGATATAAAAACACGTAAGGGGGGACCCTTATATCCGGGACATAAAAACACATAAGGGGGGACCCTTATATCCGGGACATAAAAACACATAAGGGGGGACCCTTATATCCGAGACATAAAAACACGTAAGGGGGGACCCTTATATCCTGGACATAAAAACACGTAAGGGGGGACCCTTATATCCAGGACATAAAAACACATAAGGGGGGACCCTTATATCCGGGACATAAAATACATAAGGGGGGACCCTTATATCCGGGACATAAAAACACATAAGGGGGGACCCTTATATCCGGGACATAAAAACACATAAGGGGGGACCCTTATATTCGGGACATAAAAACACGTAAGGGGGGACCCTTATATCCGGGACATAAAAACACATAAGGGGGGACCCTTATATCCGGGACATAAAAACACATAAGGGGGGACCCTTATATCCGGGACATAAAAACACGTTAGGGGGGACCCTTATATCTGGGACATAAAAACACATAAGGGGGACCCTTATATCCGGGACATAACACATAAGGGGGGACCCTTATATCCGGGACATAAAAACACATAAGGGGGGACCCTTATATCCGGGACATAAAAACACATAAGGGGGGACCCTTATATCCGGGACATAAAAATACGTAAGGGGGGACCCTTATATCCGGGACATAAAAACACATAAGGGGGGACCCTTATATCCGGGACATAAAAATACATAAGGGGGGACCCTTATATCCGGGACATAAAAACACGTAAATGGGGACCCTTATATCCGAGACATAAAAACACATAAGGGGGGACCCTTATATCCGGGACATAAAAACACATAAGGGGGGACCCTTATATCCGGGACATAAAAACACATAAGGGGGGACCCTTATATCAGGGACATAAAAACACATAAGGGAGGACCCTTATATCCGGGACATAAAAACACATAACCGGGGACCCTTATATTTGGGACATAAAAACACGTAAGGGGGGACCCTTATATCCGGGACATAAAAACACATAAGGGGGGACCCTTATATCCGGGACATAAAAACACATAAGGGGGGACCCTTATATCCGGGACATAAAAACACGTTAGGGAGGACCCTTATATCTGGGACATAAAAACACATAAGGGGAACCCTTATATCCGGGACATAACACATAAGGGGGGACCCTTATATCCGGGACATAAAAACACATAAGGGGGGACCCTTATATCCGGGACATAAAAACACATAAGGGGGGACCCTTATAACCGGGACATAAAAATACGTAAGGGGGGACCCTTATATCCGGGACATAAAAACACATAAGGGGGGACCCTTATATCCGGGACATAAAAACACATAAGGGTGGACCCTTATATCAGGGACATAAAAACACATAAGGGAGGACCCTTATATCCGGGACATAAAAACACGTAAGGCGGGACCCTTATATCCAGGACATAAAAACACATAAAGGGGGACCCTTATATCCGGGATATAAAAATACATAAGGGGGGACCCTTATATCCGGGACATAAAAACACGTAAGGGGGGACCCTTATATCCGGGACATAAAAACACATAAGGGGGGACCCTTATATCCGGGACATAAAAACACATAAGGGGGGACCCTTATATCCGGGACATAAAAATACATAAGGGGGGACCCTTATATCCGGGACATAAAAACACATAAGGGGGGACCCTTATATCCGGGACATAAAAACACATAAGGGGGGACCCTTATATCCGGGCCTTAAAAACACGTAAGGGGGTATCCTTATATCCGGGACATAAAAACACATAAGGGGGGACCCTTATATCCGGGACATAAAAACACATAAGGGGGGACCCTTATATCCTGGACATAAAAACACGTAAGGGCGACCCTTATATCCGGGACATAAAAACACATAAGGGGGGACCCTTATATCCTGGACATAAAAACACATAAGGGGGGACCCTTATATCCGGGACATAAAAACACAAGGGGGACCCTTATATCCGGGACATAAAAACACGTAAGGGGGGACCCTTATATCCGGGACATAAAAACACATAAGGGGGGACTCTTATATCCGGGACATAAAAACACATAAGGGGGGGTCCTTATATCCGGGACATAAAAACACGTAAGGGGGGACCCTTATATCCGGGACATAAAAACACAAGGGGGACTCTTATATCCGGGACATAAAAACACGTAAGGGGGGACCCTTATATCCGGGACATAAAAACACATAAGGGGGGACTCTTATATCCGGGACATAAAAACACATAAGGGGGGACCCTTATATCCGGGACATAAAAACACATAAGGGTGACCCTTATATCCGGGCCTTAAAACCACGTAAGGGGGTATCCTTATATCCGGGACATAAAAACACGTAAGGGGGGACCCTTATATCCGGGACATAAAAACACGTAACGGGGGACCCTTATATCCGGGACATAAAAACACGTAGGGGGGGACCCTTATATCCGGGACATAAAAACACATAAGGGTGGACCCTTATATCCGGGACATAAAAATACATAAGGGGGGACCCTTATATCCGGGACATAAAAACACATAAGGGGGGACCCTTATATCCGGGACATAAAAACACATAAGGGGGGACCCTTATATCCGGGACATAAAAACACATAAGGGGGGACCCTTATATCCGGGACATAAAAACACATAAGGGGGGACCCTTATATCCGGGACATAAAAATACATAAGGGGGGACCCTTATATCCGGGACATAAAAACACATAAAGGGGGACCCTTATATCCGGGACATAAAAACACATAAGGGGGGACCCTTATATTCGGGATATAAAAACACGTAAGGGGGGACCCTTATATCCGGGACATAAAAACACATAAGGGGGGACCCTTATATCCGGGACATAAAAACACATAAGGGGGGACCCTTATATCCGAGACATAAAAACACGTAAGGGGGGACCCTTATATCCTGGACATAAAAACACGTAAGGGGGGACCCTTATATCCAGGACATAAAAACACATAAGGGGGGACCCTTATATCCGGGACATAAAAACACATAAGGGGGGACCCTTATATCCGGGACATAAAAACACATAAGGGGGGACCCTTATATCCGGGACATAAAAACACATAAGGGGGGACCCTTATATCCGGGACATAAAAACACGTTAGGGGGGACCCTTATATCTAGGACATAAAAACACATAAGGGGGACCCTTATATCCGGGACATAACACATAAGGGGGGACACTTATATCCGGGACATAAAAACACATAAGGGGGGACACTTATATCCGGGACATAAAAACACATAAGTGGGGACCCTTATATCCGGGACATAAAAATACGTAAGGGGGGACCCTTATATCCGGGACATAAAAACACATAAGGGGGGTCCCTTATATCCGGGACATAAAAACACGTAAGGCGGGACCCTTATATCCGGGACATAAAAACACATAAGGGGGGACCCTTATATCCGGGACATAAAAACACATAAGGGGGGACCCTTATATCCAGGACATAAAAATACATAAGGGGGGACCCTTATATCCGGGACATAAAAACACATAAGGGGGGACCCTTATATCCGGGACATAAAACACATAAGGGGGGACCCTTATATTCGGGATATAAAAACACGTAAGGGGGGACCCTTATATCCGGGACATAAAAACACATAAGGGGGGACCCTTATATCCGGGACATAAAAACACATAAGGGGGGACCCTTATATCCGAGACATAAAAACACGTAAGGGGGGACCCTTATATCCTGGACATAAAAACACGTAAGGGGGGACCCTTATATCCAGGACATAAAAACACATAAGGGGGGACCCTTATATCCGGGACATAAAAATACATAAGGGGGGACCCTTATATCCGGGACATAAAAACACATAAGGGGGGACCCTTATATCCGGGACATAAAAACACATAAGGGGGGACCCTTATATTCGGGACATAAAAACACGTAAGAGGGGACCCTTATATCCGGGACATAAAAACACATAAGGGGGGACCCTTATATCCGGGACATAAAAACACATAAGGGGGGACCCTTATATCCGGGACATAACACATAAGGGGGGACCCTTATATCCGGGACATAACACATAAGGGGGGACCCTTATATCCGGGACATAAAAACACATAAGGGGGGACCCTTATATCCGGGACATAAAAACACTTAAGGGGGGACCCTTATATCCGGGAAATAAAAATACGTAAGGGGGGACCCTTATATCCGGGACATAAAAACACGTAAGGGGGGACCCTTATATCCGGGACATAAAAACACATAAGGGGGGACCCTTATATCCGGGACATAAAAACACATAAGGGGGGACCCTTATATCAGGGACATAAAAACACATAAGGGAGGACCCTTATATCTGGGACATAAAAACATGTAAGGCGGGACCCTTATATCCGGGACATAAAAACACATAAGGGGGGACCCTTATATCCGGGACATAAAAACACATAAGGGGGGACCCTTATATCCGGGACATAAAAATACATAAGGGGGGACCCTTATATCCGGGACATAAAAACACGTAAGGGGGGACCCTTATATCCGGGACATAAAAACACACAAGGGGGGACCCTTATATCCGGGACATAAAAACACATAAGGGGGGACCGTTATATCCGGGACATAAAAACACATAAGGGGGGACCCTTATATCAGGGACATAAAAACACATAAGGGAGGACCCTTATATCCGGGACATAAAAACACATAAGGGGGGA
Organism: Hyperolius riggenbachi; assembly: GCF_040937935.1. Classification (NCBI taxonomy): domain Eukaryota; kingdom Metazoa; phylum Chordata; class Amphibia; order Anura; family Hyperoliidae; genus Hyperolius; species Hyperolius riggenbachi. Next base: position 185,494,098 of record NC_090656.1, read on the forward strand.
CCCTTATATTTGGGACATAAAAACACGTAAGTGGGGACCCTTATATCCGGGACATAAAAACACATAACAGGGACCCTTATATCCGGGACATAAAAACACATAAGGGGGGACCCTTATATCCGGGACATAAAAACATGTTAGGGGGGACCCTTATATCTGGGACATAAAAACACATAAGGGGAACCCTTATATCCGGGACATAACACATAAGGGGGGACCCTTATATCCGGGACATAAAAACACATAAGGGGGGACCCTTATATCCGGGACATAAAAACACATAAGGGGGGACCCTTATATCCGGGACATAAAAATACGTAAGGGGGGACCCTTATATCCGGGACATAAAAACACATAAGGGGGGACCCTTATATCCGGGACATAAAAACACATAAGGGGGGACCCTTATATCAGGGACATAAAAACACATAAGGGAGGACCCTTATATCCGGGACATAAAAACACGTAAGGCGGGACCCTTATATCCGGGACATAAAAACACATAAGGGGGGACCCTTATATCCGGGACAAAAAAATACATAAGGGGGGACCCTTATATCCGGGACAAAAAAACACATAAGGGGGGACCCTTATATCCGGGACATAAAAACACATAAGGGGGGACCCTTATATCAGGGACATAAAAACACATAAGGGAGGACCCTTATATCCGGGACATAAAAACACGTAAGGGGGGACCCTTATATCCGGGACATAAAAACACGTAAGGGGGGACCCTTATATCCAGGACATAAAAACACATAAGGGGGGACCCTTATATCCGGGACATAAAAACACATAAGGGGGGACCCTTATATCCGGGACATAAAAACACATAAGGGGGGACCCTTATATTCGGGACATAAAAACACGTAAGGGGGGACCCTTATATCCGGGACATAAAAACACGTAAGGGGGGACCCTTATATCCAGGACATAAAAACACATAAGGGGGGACCCTTATATCTGGGACATAAAAACACATAAGGGGGGACCCTTATATCCGGGACATAAAAACACATAAGGGGGGACCCTTATATCAGGGACATAAAAACACATAAGGGGGGACCCTTATATCCAGGACATAAAAACACATAAGGGGGGACCCTTATATCCGGGACATAAAAACACATAAGGGGGGACCCTTATATCCGGGACATAAAAATACATAAGGGGGGACCCTTATATCCGGGACAAAAAAACACATAAGGGGGGACCCTTATATCCGGGACATAAAAACACATAAGGGGGGACCCTTATATCAGGGACATAAAAACACATAAGGGAGGACCCTTATATCCGGGACATAAAAACACGTAAGGGGGGACCCTTATATCCGGGACATAAAAACACGTAAGGGGGGACCCTTATATCCAGGACATAAAAACACATAAGGGGGGACCCTTATATCCGGGACATAAAAACACATAAGGGGGGACCCTTATATCCGGGACATAAAAACACATAAGGGGGGACCCTTATATTTGGGACATAAAAACACGTAAGGGGGGACCCTTATATCCGGGACATAAAAACACATAAGGGGGGACCCTTATATCCGGGACATAAAAACACATAAGGGGGGACCCTTATATCCGGGACATAAAAACACGTTAGGGGGGACCCTTATATCTGGGACATAAAAACACATAAGGGGGACCCTTATATCCGGGACATAACACATAAGGGGGGACCCTTATATCCGGGACATAAAAACACATAAGGGGGGACCCTTATATCCGGGACATAAAAACACATAAGGGGGGACCCTTATATCCGGGACATAAAAATACGTAAGGGGGGACCCTTATATCTGGGACATAAAAACACATAAGGGGGGACCCTTATATCCGGGACATAAAAACACATAAGGGGGGACCCTTATTTCAGGGACATAAAAACACATAAGGGAGGACCCTTATATCCGGGACATAAAAACACGTAAGGCGGGACCCTTATATCCGGGACATAAAAACACATAAGGGGGGACCCTTATAATCCGGGACATAAAAATACATAAGGGGGACCCTTATATCCGGGACATAAAAACACGTAAGGGGGGACCCTTATATCCGGGACATAAAAACACATAAGGGGGGACCCTTATATCCGGGACATAAAAACACATAAGGGGGGACCCTTATATCCGGGACATAAAAACACATAAGGGGGGACCCTTATATCAGGGACATAAAAACACATAAGGGAGGACCCTTATATCCGGGACATAAAAACACATAAGGGGGGACCCTTATATTCGGGACATAAAAACACGTAAGGGGGGACCCTTATATCCGGGACATAAAAACACATAAGGGGGGACCCTTATATCCGGGACATAAAAACACATAAGGGGGGACCCTTATATCCGGGACATAAAAACACGTTAGGGGGGACCCTTATATCTGGGACATAAAAACACATAAGGGGGACCCTTAAATCCGGGACATAACACATAAGGGGGGACCCTTATATCCGGGACATAAAAACACATAAGGGGGGACCCTTATATCCGGGACATAAAAACACATAAGGGGGGACCCTTATATCCGGGACATAAAAATACGTAAGGGGGGACCCTTATATCCGGGACATAAAAACACATAAGGGGGGACCCTTATATCCGGGACATAAAAACACATAAGGGGGGACCCTTATATCAGGGACATAAAAACACATAAGGGAGGACCCTTATATCCGGGACATAAAAACACGTAAGGCGGGACCCTTATATCCGGGACATAAAAACACATAAGGGGGGACCCTTATATCCGGGACATAAAAATACATAAGGGGGGACCCTTATATCCGGGACATAAAAACACATAAGGGGGGACCCTTATATCCGGGACATAAAAACACATAAGTGGGGACCCTTATATCCGGGACATAAAAACACATAAGGGGGGACCCTTATATTCGGGATATAAAAACACGTAAGGGGGGACCCTTATATCCGGGACATAAAAACACATAAGGGGGGACCCTTATATCCGGGACATAAAAACACATAAGGGGGGACCCTTATATCCGAGACATAAAAACACGTAAGGGGGGACCCTTATATCCTGGACATAAAAACACGTAAGGGGGGACCCTTATATCCAGGACATAAAAACACATAAGGGGGGACCCTTATATCCGGGACATTAAATACATAAGGGGGGACCCTTATATCCGGGACATAAAAACACATAAGGGGGGACCCTTATATCCGGGACATAAAAACACATAAGGGGGGACCCTTATATTCGGGACATAAAAACACGTAAGGGGGGACCCTTATATCCGGGACATAAAAACACATAAGGGGGGACCCTTATATCCGGGACATAAAAACACATAAGGGGGGACCCTTATATCCGGGACATAAAAACACGTTAGGGGGGACCCTTATATCTGGGACATAAAAACACATAAGGGGGACCCTTATATCCGGGACATAACACATAAGGGGGGACCCTTATATCCGGGACATAAAAACACATAAGGGGGGACCCTTATATCCGGGACATAAAAACACATAAGGGGGGACCCTTATATCTGGGACATAAAAATACGTAAGGGGGGACCCTTATATCCGGGACATAAAAACACATAAGGGGGGACCCTTATATCCGGGACATAAAAATACATAAGGGGGGACCCTTATATCCGGGACATAAAAACACGTAAGGGGGGACCCTTATATCCGGGACATAAAAACACATAAGGGGGACCCTTATATCCGGGACATAAAAACACATAAGGGGGGACCCTTATATCCGGGACATAAAAACACATAAGGGGGGACCCTTATATCAGGGACATAAAAACACATAAGGGAGGACCCTTATATCCGGGACATAAAAACACATAACCGGGGACCCTTATATTTGGGACATAAAAACACGTAAGGGGGGACCCTTATATCCGGGACATAAAAACACATAAGGGGGGACCCTTATATCCGGGACATAAAAACACATAAGGGGGGACCCTTATATCCGGGACATAAAAACACGTTAGGGAGGACCCTTATATCTGGGACATAAAAACACATAAGGGGAACCCTTATATCCGGGACATAACACATAAGGGGGGACCCTTATATCCGGGACATAAAAACACATAAGGGGGGACCCTTATATCCGGGACATAAAAACACATAAGGGGGGACCCTTATAACCGGGACATAAAAATACGTAAGGGGGGACCCTTATATCCGGGACATAAAAACACATAAGGGGGGACCCTTATATCCGGGACATAAAAACACATAAGGGTGGACCCTTATATCAGGGACATAAAAACACATAAGTGAGGACCCTTATATCCGGGACATAAAAACACGTAAGGCGGGACCCTTATATCCAGGACATAAAAACACATAAAGGGGGACCCTTATATCCGGGACATAAAAATACATAAGGGGGGACCCTTATATCCGGGACATAAAAACACGTAAGGGGGGACCCTTATATCCGGGACATAAAAACACATAAGGGGGGACCCTTATATCCGGGACATAAAAACACATAAGGGGGGACCCTTATATCCGGGACATAAAAATACATAAGGGGGGACCCTTATATCCGGGACATAAAAACACATAAGGGGGGACCCTTATATCCGGGACATAAAAACACATAAGGGGGGACCCTTATATCCGGGCCTTAAAAACACGTAAGGGGGTATCCTTATATCCGGGACATAAAAACACATAAGGGGGGACCCTTATATCCGGGACATAAAAACACATAAGGGGGGACCCTTATATCCTGGACATAAAAACACGTAAGGGCGACCCTTATATCCGGGACATAAAAACACATAAGGGGGGACCCTTATATCCGGGACATAAAAACACATAAGGGGGGACCCTTATATTCGGGACATAAAAACACGTAAGGGGGGACCCTTATATCCGGGACATAAAAACACATAAGGGGGGACCCTTATATCCGGGACATAAAAACACATAAGGGGGGACCCTTATATCCGGGACATAAAAACACGTTAGGGGGGACCCTTATATCTGGGACATAAAAACACATAAGGGGGACCCTTATATCCGGGACATAACACATAAGGGGGGACCCTTATATCCGGGACATAAAAACACATAAGGGGGGACCCTTATATCCGGGACATAAAAACACATAAGGGGGGACCCTTATATCTGGGACATAAAAATACGTAAGGGGGGACCCTTATATCCGGGACATAAAAACACATAAGGGGGGACCCTTATATCCGGGACATAAAAATACATAAGGGGGGACCCTTATATCCGGGACATAAAAACACGTAAGGGGGGACCCTTATATCCGGGACATAAAAACACATAAGGGGGACCCTTATATCCGGGACATAAAAACACATAAGGGGGGACCCTTATATCCGGGACATAAAAACACATAAGGGGGGACCCTTATATCAGGGACATAAAAACACATAAGGGAGGACCCTTATATCCGGGACATAAAAACACATAACCGGGGACCCTTATATTTGGGACATAAAAACACGTAAGGGGGGACCCTTATATCCGGGACATAAAAACACATAAGGGGGGACCCTTATATCCGTGACATAAAAACACATAAGGGGGGACCCTTATATCCGGGACATAAAAACACGTTAGGGAGGACCCTTATATCTGGGACATAAAAACACATAAGGGGAACCCTTATATCCGGGACATAACACATAAGGGGGGACCCTTATATCCGGGACATAAAAACACATAAGGGGGGACCCTTATATCCGGGACATAAAAACACATAAGGGGGGACCCTTATAACCGGGACATAAAAATACGTAAGGGGGGACCCTTATATCCGGGACATAAAAACACATAAGGGGGGACCCTTATATCCGGGACATAAAAACACATAAGGGTGGAACCTTATATCAGGGACATAAAAACACATAAGGGAGGACCCTTATATCCGGGACATAAAAACACGTAAGGCGGGACCCTTATATCCAGGACATAAAAACACATAAAGGGGGACCCTTATATCCGGGACATAAAAATACATAAGGGGGGACCCTTATATCCGGGACATAAAAACACGTAAGGGGGGACCCTTATATCCGGGACATAAAAACACATAAGGGGGGACCCTTATATCCGGGACATAAAAACACATAAGGGGGGACCCTTATATCCGGGACATAAAAATACATAAGGGGGGACCCTTATATCCGGGACATAAAAACACATAAGGGGGGACCCTTATATCCGGGACATAAAAACACATAAGGGGGGACCCTTATATCCGGGCCTTAAAAACACGTAAGGGGGTATCCTTATATCCGGGACATAAAAACACATAAGGGGGGACCCTTATATCCGGGACATAAAAACACATAAGGGGGGACCCTTATATCCTGGACATAAAAACACGTAAGGGCGACCCTTATATCCGGGACATAAAAACACATAAGGGGGGACCCTTATATCCTGGACATAAAAACACATAAGGGGGGACCCTTATATCCGGGACATAAAAACACAAGGGGGACCCTTATATCCGGGACATAAAAACACGTAAGGGGGGACCCTTATATCCGGGACATAAAAACACATAAGGGGGGACTCTTATATCCGGGACATAAAAACACATAAGGGGGGGCCCTTATATCTGGGACATAAAAACACGTAAGGGGGGACCCTTATATCCGGGACATAAAAACACATAAGGGGGGACCCTTATATCCGGGACATAAAAACCCATAAGGGGGGACCCTTATATCCGAGACATAAAAACACATAAGGGGGGACCCTTATATCCGGGACATAAAAACCCATAAGGGAGGACCCTTATATCCGGGACATAAAAACACATAAGGGGGGACCCTTATAGCCGGGACATAAAAACACATAAGGGGGGACCCTTATATCCGGGACATAAAAACACGTAAGGGGGGACCCTTATATCCGGGACATAAAAACACGTAAGGGGGACCCTTATATCCGGGACATAAAAACACATAAGGTGGGACCCTTATATCCGGGACATAAAAATACATAAGGGGGGACCCTTATATCCGGGACATAAAAACACATAGGGGGGACCCTTGTATCCGGGACATAAAAACACATAAGGGGGGAAACTTATATCCGGGACATAAAAACACATAAGGGGGGACCCTTATATCCTGGACATAAAAACACATAAGGGGGGACCCTTATATCCGGGACATAAAAACACATAAGGTGGGACCCATATATTCATGACATAAAACACATAAGGGGGCCCTTATATCCAGGACATAAAAACACATAAGGGGGGACCCTTATATCCGGGATATAAAAACACATAAGGGGGATCCTTATATTTGGGACATAAAAACACATAAGGGGGGACCCTTATATCCGGGACATAAAAACACATAAGGGGGGACCCTTATATCCGGGACATAAAAACACATAAGGGGGGACCCTTATATCCGGGACATAAAAACCCATAAGGGGGGACCCTTATATCCGGGACATAAAAACACATAAGGGGGGACCCTTATAGCCGGGACATAAAAACACATAAGGGGGGACCCTTATATCCGGGACATAAAAACACATAAGGGGGACCCTTATATCCGGGACATAAAAACACGTAAGTGGGGACCCTTATATCCGGGACATAAAAACACATAAGGGGGGACCCTTATATCCGGGACATAAAAACACGTAAGGGGAGACCCTTATATCCGGGACATAAAAACACATAAGGGGGGACCCTTATATCCGGGACATAAAAATACATAAGGGGGGACCCTTATATCCGGGACATAAAACACATAAGGGGGCCCTTATATCCGGGACATAAAAACACATAAGGGGGGACCCTTATATCCGGGATAAAAAAAACACATAAGTAGGATCCTCATATTCGGGACATAAAAACACATAAAGGGGGACCCTTATAGCCGGGACATAAAAACACATAAGGGGGGACCCTTATATCCGGGACATAAAAACACATAAGGGGGGACCCTTATATCCGGGACAAAAAACACATAAGGGGGGACCCTTATATCCTGGACATAAAAACACATAAGGGGGGACCCTTATATCCGGGACATAAAAACACATAAGGTGGGACCCATATATTCATGACATAAAACACATAAGGGGGCCCTTATATCCGGGACATAAAAACACATAAGGGGGGACCCTTATATCCGGGATATAAAAACACATAAGGGGGATCCTTATATTCGGGACATAAAAACACATAAGGGGGGACCCTTATATCCAGGACATAAAAACACATAAGGGGGGACCCTTATATCCGGGACATAAAAACACATAAGGGGGGACCCTTATAGCCGGGACATAAAAACACATAAGGGGGGACCCTTATATCCGGGACATAAAAACACGTAAGGGGGGACCCTTATATCCGGGACATAAAAACACGTAAGGGGGGACCCTTATATCCGGGACATAAAAACACATAAGGGGGGACCCTTATATCCGGGACATAAAAATACATAAGGGGGGACCCTTATATCCGGGACATAAAAACACATAAGGCGGGACCCTTGTATCCGGGACATAAAAACACATAAGGGGGGACCCTTATATCCGGGACATAAAAACACATAAGGGGGGACCCTTATATCCTGGACATAAAAACACATAAGGGGGGACCCTTATATCCGGGACATAAAAACACATAAGGTGGGACCCATATATTCATGACATAAAACACATAAGGGGGCCCTTATATCCGGGACATAAAAACACATAAGGGGGGACCCTTATATCCGGGATATAAAAACACATAAGGGGGATCCTTATATTCGGGACATAAAAACACATAAGGGGGGACCCTTATATCCGGGACATAAAAACACATAAGGGGGGACCCTTATTTCCGGGACATAAAAACACATAAGGGGGGACCCTTATATCCGGGCCTTAAAAACACGTAAGGGGGTATCCTTATATCTGGGACATAAAAACACATAAGGGGGGACCCTTATATCCAGGACATAAAAACACATAAGGGGGGACCCTTATATCCGGGACATAAAAACACGTAAGGGGGGACCCTTATATTCGGGACATAAAAACACATAAGGGGGGACCCTTATATCCTGGACATAAAAACACATAAGGGGGGACCCTTATATCCGGGACATAAAAACACATAAGGGGGACCCTTATATCCGGGACATAAAAACACATAAGGGGGGACACTGATTTTCGGGACATAAAAACACATAAGGGGGGACCCTTATATCCGGGACATAAAAACACATAAGGGGGGACCCTTATATCCGGGACATAAAAACACGTAAGGGGGCACACTTATTTCTGGGACATAAAAACACATAAGGGAGGACCCTTATATCCGGGACATAAAAACACATAAGGGGGGACCCTTATATCCGGGACATAAAAACACGTAAGGGGGGGACCCTTATTTCTGGGACATAAAAACACATAAGGGGGGACCCTTGTATCCGGGACATAAAAACACGTAAGGGGGGACCCTTATATCCTGGACATAAAAACACATTAGGGGGGACCCTTATATCCGGGACATAAAAACACATAAGGTGGGACCCATATATTCATGACATAAAACACATAAGGGGGCCCTTATATCCGGGACATAAAAACATATAAGGGGGGACCCTTATATCCGGGATATAAAAACACATAAGGGGTGACCCTTATATTCGGGACATAAAAACACATAAGGGGGGACCCTTATATCCTGGACATAAAAACACATAAGGGGGGACCTTTATATCCGGGACATAAAAACACATAAGGTGGGACCCATATATTCATGACATAAAACACATAAGGGGGCCCTTATATCCGGGACATAAAAACACGTAAGGGGGGACCCTTATATCCGGGATATAAAAACACATAAGGGGGGATCCTTATATTCGGGACATAAAAACACATAAGGGGGGACCCTTATATCCGGGACATAAAAACACATAAGGGGGGACCCTTATATCCGGGACATAAAAACACATAAGGGGGGACCCTTATATCCGGGACATAAAAACACATAAGGGGGGACCCTTATATCCGGGCCTTAAAAACACATAAGGGGGTATCCTTATATCCGGGACATAAAAACACATAAGGGGGGACCCTTATATCCGGGACATAAAAACACATAAGGGGGGACCCTTATATCCGGGACATAAAAACACGTAAGGGGGGACCCTTATATCCGGGACATAAAAACACATAAGGGGGGACCCTTATATCCGGGACATAAAAACACATAAGGGGGACTCTTATATCCGGGACATAAAAACACATAAGGGGGGACCCTTATATCCGGGACATAAAAACACGTAAGGGGGGACCCTTATATCCGGGACATAAAAACACATAAGGGGGGACCCTTATATCCAGGACATAAAAACACATAAGGGGGGACCCTTATATCCGGGACAGAAAAACACATAAGGGGGGACCCTTATATCCGGGACATAAAAACACATAAGGGGGACTCTTATATCCGGGACATAAAAACACATAAGGGGGGACCCTTATATCCGGGACATAAAAACTCGTAAGGGGGGACCCTTATATCCGGGACATAAAAACACATAAGGGGGGACCCTTATATCCAGGACATAAAAACACATAAGGGGGGACCCTTATATTCGGGACATAAAAACACATAAGGGGGGACCCTTATATCAGGGACATAAAAACACATAAGGGGGGACCCTTATATCCGGGACATAAAAACACATAAGGGGGGACCCTTATATCCAGGACATAAAAACACATAAGGGGGGACCCTTATATTCGGGACATAAAATCACATAAGGGGGGACCCTTATATCCGGGACATAAAAACACATAAGGGGGGACCCTTATATCTCCGGGACATAAAAACACATAAGGGGGGACCCTTATATCCGGGACATAAAAACACATAAGGGGGGACTATTATCTCCGGGACATAAAAACACGTAAGGGGGGACCCTTATATCCGGGACATAAAAACACATAAGGGGGGGCCCTTATATCAGGGACATAAAAACACATAAGGGAGGACCCTTATATCCGAGACATAAAAACACGTAAGGGGGGACCCTTATATCCGGGACATAAAAACACGTAAGGGGGGACCCTTATATCCAGGACATAAATACACATAAGGGGGGACCCTTATATCCGGGACATAAAAACACATAAGGGGGGACCCTTATATCCGGGACATAAAAACACATAAGGGGGCACCCTTATATTCGGGACATAAAAACACGTAAGGGGGGACCCTTATATCCGGGACATAAAAACACATAAGGGGGGACCCTTATATCCGGGACATAAAAACACATAAGGTAGGACCCTTATATCCGGGACATAAAAACACGTTAGGGGGGACCCTTATATCTGGGACATAAAAACACATAAGGGGGACCCTTATATCCGGGACATAACACATAAGGGGGGACCCTTATATCCGGGACATAAAAACACATAAGGGGGGACCCTTATATCCGGGACATAAAAACACATAAGGGGGGACCCTTATATCCGGGACATAAAAATACGTAAGGGGGGACCCTTATATCCGGGACATAAAAAAACATAAGGGGGGACCCTTATATCCGGGACATAAAAACACATAAGGGGGGACCCTTATATCAGGGACATAAAAACACATAAGGGAGGACCCTTATATCCGGGACATAAAAACACGTAGGGCGGGACCCTTAAATCCGGGACATAAAAACACATAAGGGGGGACCCTTATATCCGGGACATAAAAATACATAAGGGGGGACCCTTATATCCGGGACATAAAAACACATAAGGGGGACCCTTATGTCTGGGACATAAAAACACATAGGGGGGACCCTTATATCCGGGACATAAAAACACATAAGGAGGGACCCTTATATCCGGGACATAAAAACATATAAGGGGGGACCCTTATATTCGGGACATAAAAACACGTAAGGGGGGACCCTTATATCCGGGACATAAAAACACATAAGGGGGGACCCTTATATCTGGGACATAAAAATACATAAGGGGGGACCCTTATATCCGGGACATAAAAACACATAAGGGGAACCCTTATATCCGGGACATAACACATAAGGGGGGACCCTTATATCCGGGACATAAAAACACATAAGGGGGGACCCTTATATCCGGGACATAAAAACACATAAGGGGGGACCCTTATATCCGGGACATAAAAACACGTAAGGGGGGACCCTTATATCCGGGACATAAAAACACATAAGGGGGGACCCTTATATCCGGGACATAAAAACACATAAGGGGGACTCTTATATCCGGGACATAAAAACACATAAGGGGGGACCCTTATATCCGGGACATAAAAACACGTAAGGGGGGACCCTTATATCCGGGACATAAAAACACATAAGGGGGGACCCTTATATCCAGGACATAAAAACACATAAGGGGGGACCCTTATATCCGGGACAGAAAAACACATAAGGGGGGACCCTTATATCCGGGACATAAAAACACATAAGGGGGACTCTTATATCCGGGACATAAAAACACATAAGGGGGGACCCTTATATCCGGGACATAAAAACTCGTAAGGGGGGACCCTTATATCCGGGACATAAAAACACATAAGGGGGGACCCTTATATCCAGGACATAAAAACACATAAGGGGGGACCCTTATATTCGGGACATAAAAACACATAAGGGGGGACCCTTATATCAGGGACATAAAAACACATAAGGGGGGACCCTTATATCCGGGACATAAAAACACATAAGGGGGGACCCTTATATCCAGGACATAAAAACACATAAGGGGGGACCCTTATATTCGGGACATAAAATCACATAAGGGGGGACCCTTATATCCGGGACATAAAAACACATAAGGGGGGACCCTTATATCTCCGGGACATAAAAACACATAAGGGGGGACCCTTATATCCGGGACATAAAAACACATAAGGGGGGACCCTTATATCCGGGACATAAAAACACGTAAGGGGGGACCCTTATATCCGGGACATAAAAACACATAAGGGGGGGCCCTTATATCAGGGACATAAAAACACATAAGGGAGGACCCTTATATCCGAGACATAAAAACACGTAAGGGGGGACCCTTATATCCGGGACATAAAAACACGTAAGGGGGGACCCTTATATCCAGGACATAAATACACATAAGGGGGGACCCTTATATCCGGGACATAAAAACACATAAGGGGGGACCCTTATATCCGGGACATAAAAACACATAAGGGGGCACCCTTATATTCGGGACATAAAAACACGTAAGGGGGGACCCTTATATCCGGGACATAAAAACACATAAGGGGGGACCCTTATATCCGGGACATAAAAACACATAAGGTAGGACCCTTATATCCGGGACATAAAAACACGTTAGGGGGGACCCTTATATCTGGGACATAAAAACACATAAGGGGGACCCTTATATCCGGGACATAACACATAAGGGGGGACCCTTATATCCGGGACATAAAAACACATAAGGGGGGACCCTTATATCCGGGACATAAAAACACATAAGGGGGGACCCTTATATCCGGGACATAAAAATACGTAAGGGGGGACCCTTATATCCGGGACATAAAAAAACATAAGGGGGGACCCTTATATCCGGGACATAAAAACACATAAGGGGGGACCCTTATATCAGGGACATAAAAACACATAAGGGAGGACCCTTATATCCGGGACATAAAAACACGTAGGGCGGGACCCTTAAATCCGGGACATAAAAACACATAAGGGGGGACCCTTATATCCGGGACATAAAAATACATAAGGGGGGACCCTTATATCCGGGACATAAAAACACATAAGGGGGACCCTTATGTCTGGGACATAAAAACACATAGGGGGGACCCTTATATCCGGGACATAAAAACACATAAGGAGGGACCCTTATATCCGGGACATAAAAACATATAAGGGGGGACCCTTATATTCGGGACATAAAAACACGTAAGGGGGGACCCTTATATCCGGGACATAAAAACACATAAGGGGGGACCCTTATATCTGGGACATAAAAATACATAAGGGGGGACCCTTATATCCGGGACATAAAAACACATAAGGGGAACCCTTATATCCGGGACATAACACATAAGGGGGGACCCTTATATCCGGGACATAAAAACACATAAGGGGGGACCCTTATATCCGGGACATAAAAACACATAAGGGGGGACCCTTATAACCGGGACATAAAAATACGTAAGGGGGGACCCTTATATCCGGGACATAAAAACACATAAGGGGGGACCCTTATATCCGGGACATAAAAACACATAAGGGGGGACCCTTATATCAGGGACATAAAAACACATAAGGGAGGACCCTTATATCCGGGACATAAAAACACGTAAGGCGGGACCCTTATATCCGGGACATAAAAACACATAAGGGGGGACCCTTATATCCGGGACATAAAAATACATAAGGGGGGACCCTTATATCCGGGACATAAAAACACGTAAGGGGGGACCCTTATATCCGGGACATAAAAACACATAAGGGGGGACCCTTATATCCGGGACATAAAAACACATAAGGGGGGACCCTTATATCCGGGACATAAAAATACATAAGGGGGGACCCTTATATCCGGGACATAAAAACACATAAGGGGGGACCCTTATATCCGGGACATAAAAACACATAAGGTGGGACCCTTATATCCGAGACATAAAAACACGTAAGGGGGGACCCTTATATCCTGGACATAAAAACACGTAAGGGGGGACCCTTATATCCAGGACATAAAAACACATAAAGGGGGACCCTTATATCCGGGACATAAAAACACAAAAGGGGGGACCCTTATATCCGGGACATAAAAACACATAAGGGGGGACCCTTATATCCGGGACATAAAAACACATAAGGGGGGACCCTTATATCCGGGACATAAAAACACGTTAGGGGGGACCCTTATATCTAGGACATAAAAACACATAAGGGGGACCCTTATATCCGGGACATAACACATAAGGGGGGACCCTTATATCCGGGACATAAAAACACATAAGGGGGGACCCTTATATCCGGGACATAAAAACACATAAGTGGGGACCCTTATATCCGGGACATAAAAATACGTAAGGGGGGACCCTTATATCCGGGACATAAAAACACAGAAGGGGGGACCCTTATATCCGGGACATAAAAACACGTAAGGCGGGACCCTTATATCCGGGACATAAAAACACATAAGGGGGGACCCTTATATCCGGGACATAAAAACACATAAGGGGGGACCCTTATATCCGGGACATAAAAATACATAAGGGGGGACCCTTATATCCGGGACATAAAAACACATAAGGGGGGACCCTTATATCCGGGACATAAAAACACATAAGGGGGGACCCTTATATTCGGGATATAAAAACACGAAAGGGGGGACCCTTATATCCGGGACATAAAAACACATAAGGGGGGACCCTTATATCCGGGACATAAAAACACATAAGGGGGGACCCTTATATCCGAGACATAAAAACACGTAAGGGGGGACCCTTATATCCTGGACATAAAAACACGTAAGGGGGGACCCTTATATCCAGGACATAAAAACACATAAGGGGGGACCCTTATATCCGGGACATAAAAATACATAAGGGGAGACCCTTATATCAGGGACATAAAAACACATAAGGGGGGACCCTTATATCCGGGACATAAAAACACATAAGGGGGGACCCTTATATTCGGGACATAAAAACACGTAAGGGGGGACCCTTATATCCGGGACATAAAAACACATAAGGGGGGACCCTTATATCCGGGACATAAAAACACATAAGGGGGGACCCTTATATCCGGGACATAAAAACACGTTAGGGGGGACCCTTATATCTGGGACATAAAAACACATAAGGGGGACCCTTATATCCGGGACATAACACATAAGGGGGGACCCTTATATCCGGGACATAAAAACACATAAGGGGGGACCCTTATATCCGGGACATAAAAACACATAAGGGGGGACCCTTATATCCGGGACATAAAAATACGTAAGGGGGGACCCTTATATCCGGGACATAAAAACACATAAGGGGGGACCCTTATATCCGGGACATAAAAACACATAAGGGGGGACCCTTATATCAGGGACATAAAAACACATAAGGGAGGACCCTTATATCTGGGACATAAAAACATGTAAGGCAGGACCCTTATATCCGGGACATAAAAACACGTAAGGGGGGACCCTTATATCCGGGACATAAAAATACATAAGGGGGGACCCTTATATCCGGGACATAAAAACACGTAAGGGGGGACCCTTATATCCGGGACATAAAAACACACAAGGGGGGACCCTTATATCCGGGACATAAAAACACATAAGGGGGGACCCTTATATACGGGACATAAAAACACATAAGGGGGGACCCTTATATCAGGGACATAAAAACACATAAGGGAGGACCCTTATATCCGGGACATAAAAACACATAAGGGGGGACCCTTATATTTGGGACATAAAAACACGTAAGGGGGGACCCTTATATCCGGGACATAAAAACACATAAGGGGGGACCCTTATATCCGGGACATAAAAACACATAAGGGGGGACCCTTATCTCCGGGACATAAAAACACGTTAGGGGGGACCCTTATATCTGGGACATAAAAACACATAAGGGGAACCCTTATATCCGGGACATAACACATAAGGGGGGACCCTTATATCCGGGACATAAAAACACATAAGGGGGGACCCTTATATCCGGGACATAAAAACACATAAGGGGGGACCCTTATATCCGGGACATAAAAATACGTAAGGGGGGACCCTTATATCCGGGACATAAAAACACATAAGGGGGGACCCTTATATCCGGGACATAAAAACACATAAGGGGGGACCCTTATATCAGGGACATAAAAACACATAAGGGAGGACCCTTATATCCGGGACATAAAAACACGTAAGGCGGGACCCTTATATCCGGGACATAAAAACACATAAGGGGGGACCCTTATATCCGGGACTTAAAAATACATAAGGGGGGACCCTTATATCCGGGACAAAAAAACACATAAGGGGGGACCCTTATATCCGGGACATAAAAACACATAAGGGGGGACCCTTATATCAGGGACATAAAAACACATAAGGGAGGACCCTTATATCCGGGACATAAAAACACGTGAGGGGGACCCTTATATCCGGGACATAAAAACACGTAAGGGGGGACCCTTATATCCAGGACATAAAAACACATAAGAGGGGACCCTTATATCCGGGACATAAAAACACATAAGGGGGGACCCTTATATCCGGGACATAAAAACACGTAAGGCGGGACCCTTATATCCGGGACATAAAAACACATAAGGGGGGACCCTTATATCCGGGACATAAAAACACATAAGGGGGGACCCTTATATCCGGGACATAAAAATACATAAGGGGGGACCCTTATATCCGGGACATAAAAACACATAAGGGGGGACCCTTATATCCGGGACATAAAAACACATAAGGGGGGACCCTTATATTCGGGATATAAAAACACGAAAGGGGGGACCCTTATATCCGGGACATAAAAACACATAAGGGGGGACCCTTATATCCGGGACATAAAAACACATAAGGGGGGACCCTTATATCCGAGACATAAAAACACGTAAGGGGGGACCCTTATATCCTGGACATAAAAACACGTAAGGGGGGACCCTTATATCCAGGACATAAAAACACATAAGGGGGGACCCTTATATCCGGGACATAAAAATACATAAGGGGAGACCCTTATATCAGGGACATAAAAACACATAAGGGGGGACCCTTATATCCGGGACATAAAAACACATAAGGGGGGACCCTTATATTCGGGACATAAAAACACGTAAGGGGGGACCCTTATATCCGGGACATAAAAACACATAAGGGGGGACCCTTATATCCGGGACATAAAAACACATAAGGGGGGACCCTTATATCCGGGACATAAAAACACGTTAGGGGGGACCCTTATATCTGGGACATAAAAACACATAAGGGGGACCCTTATATCCGGGACATAACACATAAGGGGGGACCCTTATATCCGGGACATAAAAACACATAAGGGGGGACCCTTATATCCGGGACATAAAAACACATAAGGGGGGACCCTTATATCCGGGACATAAAAATACGTAAGGGGGGACCCTTATATCCGGGACATAAAAACACATAAGGGGGGACCCTTATATCCGGGACATAAAAACACATAAGGGGGGACCCTTATATCAGGGACATAAAAACACATAAGGGAGGACCCTTATATCTGGGACATAAAAACATGTAAGGCGGGACCCTTATATCCGGGACATAAAAACACGTAAGGGGGGACCCTTATATCCGGGACATAAAAATACATAAGGGGGGACCCTTATATCCGGGACATAAAAACACGTAAGGGGGGACCCTTATATCCGGGACATAAAAACACATAAGGGGGGACCCTTATATCCGGGACATAAAAACACATAAGGGGGGACCCTTATATACGGGACATAAAAACACATAAGGGGGGACCCTTATATCAGGGACATAAAAACACACAAGGGGGGACCCTTATATCCGGGACATAAAAACACATAAGGGGGGACCCTTATATCCGGGACATAAAAACACATAAGGGGGGACCCTTATATACGGGACATAAAAACACGTAAGGGGGGACCCTTATATCCGGGACATAAAAACACACAAGGGGGGACCCTTATATCCGGGACATAAAAACACATAAGGGGGGACCCTTATATACGGGACATAAAAACACATAAGGGGGGACCCTTATATCAGGGACATAAAAACACATAAGGGAGGACCCTTATATCCGGGACATAAAAACACATAAGGGGGGACCCTTATATTTGGGACATAAAAACACGTAAGGGGGGACCCTTATATCCGGGACATAAAAACACATAAGGGGGGACCCTTATATCCGGGACATAAAAACACATAAGGGGGGACCCTTATCTCCGGGACATAAAAACACGTTAGGGGGGACCCTTATATCTGGGACATAAAAACACATAAGGGGAACCCTTATATCCGGGACATAACACATAAGGGGGGACCCTTATATCCGGGACATAAAAACACATAAGGGGGGACCCTTATATCCGGGACATAAAAACACATAAGGGGGGACCCTTATATCCGGGACATAAAAATACGTAAGGGGGGACCCTTATATCCGGGACATAAAAACACATAAGGGGGGACCCTTATATCCGGGACATAAAAACACATAAGGGGGGACCCTTATATCAGGGACATAAAAACACATAAGGGAGGACCCTTATATCCGGGACATAAAAACACGTAAGGCGGGACCCTTATATCCGGGACATAAAAACACATAAGGGGGGACCCTTATATCCGGGACTTAAAAATACATAAGGGGGGACCCTTATATCCGGGACAAAAAAACACATAAGGGGGGACCCTTATATCCGGGACATAAAAACACATAAGGGGGGACCCTTATATCAGGGACATAAAAACACATAAGGGAGGACCCTTATATCCGGGACATAAAAACACGTGAGGGGGGACCCTTATATCCGGGACATAAAAACACGTAAGGGGGGACCCTTATATCCAGGACATAAAAACACATAAGAGGGGACCCTTATATCCGGGACATAAAAACACATAAGGGGGGACCCTTATATCCGGGACATAAAAACACATAAGGGGGGACCCTTATATTCGGGACATAAAAACACGTAAGGGGGGACCCTTATATCCGGGACATAAAAACACATAAGGGGGGACCCTTATATCCGGGACATAAAAACACATAAGGGGGGACCCTTATATCCGGGACATAAAAACACGTTAGGGGGGACCATTATATCTGGGACATAAAAACACATAAGGGGGACCCTTATATCCGGGACATAACACATAAGGGGGGACCCTTATATCCGGGACATAAAAACACATAAGGGGGGACCCTTATATCCGGGACATAAAAACACATAAGGGGGGACCCTTATATCCGGGACATAAAAATACGTAAGGGGGAACCCTTATATCCGGGACATAAAAACACATAAGGGGGGACCCTTATATCCGGGTTATAAAAGCACATAAGGGGGGACCCTTATATCAGGGACATAAAAACACATAAGGGGGGACCCTTATATCCGGGACATAAAAATACGTAAGGGGGGACCCTTATATCCGGGACATAAAAACACATAAGGGGGGACCCTTATATCCGGGACATAAAAACACATAAGGGGGGACCCTTATATCAGGGACATAAAAACACATAAGGGAGGACCCTTATATCCGGGACATAAAAACACGTAAGGCGGGACCCTTATATCCGGGACATAAAAACACATAAGGGGGGACCCTTATATCCGGGACATAAAAATACATAAGGGGGGACCCTTATATCCGGGACATAAAAACACATAAGGGGGGACCCTTATATCCGGGACATAAAAACATATAAGTGGGGACCCTTATATCCGGGACATAAAAATACATAAGGGGGGACCCTTATATCCGGGACATAAAAACACATAAGGGGGGACCCTTATATCCGGGACATAAAAACACATAAGGGGGGACCCTTATATTCGGGATATAAAAACACGTAAGGGGGGACCCTTATATCCGGGACATAAAAACACATAAGGGGGGACCCTTATATCCGGGACATAAAAACACATAAGGGGGGACCCTTATATCCGAGACATAAAAACACGTAAGGGGGGACCCTTATATCCTGGACATAAAAACACGTAAGGGGGGACCCTTATATCCAGGACATAAAAACACATAAGGCGGGAACCTTATCTCCGGGACATAAAATACATAAGGGGGGACCCTTATATCCGGGACATAAAAACACATAAGGGGGGACCCTTATATCCGGGACATAACACATAAGGGGGGACCCTTATATCCGGGACATAAAAACACATAAGGGGGGACCCTTATATCCGGGACATAAAAACACGTAAGGGGGGACCCTTATATACGGGACATAAAAATACGTAAGGGGGGACCCTTATATCCGGGACATAAAAACACATAAGGGGGGACCCTTATATCCGGGAGTCCGGGACATAAAAACACATAAGGGGGGACCCTTATATCAGGGACATAAAAACACATAAGGGAGGACCCTTATATCCGGGACATAAAAACACGTAAGGCGGGACCCTTATATCCGGGACATAAAAACACATAAGGGGGGACCCTTATATCCGGGACATAAAAATACATAAGGGGGGACCCTTATATCCGGGACATAAAAACACATAAGGGGGGACCCTTATATCCGGGACATAAAAACACATAAGTGGGGACCCTTATATCCGGGACATAAAAATACATAAGGGGGGACCCTTATATCCGGGACATAAAAACACATAAGGGGGGACCCTTATATCCGGGACATAAAAACACATAAGGGGGGACCCTTATATTCGGGATATAAAAACACGTAAGGGGGGACCCTTATATCCGGGACATAAAAACACATAAGGGGGGACCCTTATATCCGGGACATAAAAACACATAAGGGGGGACCCTTATATCCGAGACATAAAAACACGTAAGGGGGGACCCTTATATCCTGGACATAAAAACACGTAAGGGGGGACCCTTATATCCAGGACATAAAAACACATAAGGCGGGAACCTTATATCCGGGACATAAAATACATAAGGGGGGACCCTTATATCCGGGACATAAAAACACATAAGGGGGGACCCTTATATTCGGGACATAAAAACACGTAAGGGGGGACCCTTATATCCGGGACATAAAAACACATAAGGGGGGACCCTTATATCCGGGACATAAAAATACGTTAGGGGGGACCCTTATATCTGGGACATAAAAACACATAAGGGGGACCCTTATATCCGGGACATAACACATAAGGGGGGACCCTTATATCCGGGACATAAAAACACATAAGGGGGGACCCTTATATCCGGGACATAAAAACACATAAGGGGGGACCCTTATATCCGGGACATAAAAATACGTAAGGGGGGACCCTTATATCCGGGACATAAAAACACATAAGGGGGGACCCTTATATCCGGGACATAAAAACACATAAGGGGGGACCCTTATATCAGGGACATAAAAACACATAAGGGAGGACCCTTATATCCGGGACATAAAAACACGTAAGGCGGGACCCTTATATCCGGGACATAAAAACACATAAGGGGGGACCCTTATATCCGGGACATAAAAATACATAAGGGGGGACCCTTATATCCGGGACATAAAAACACGTAAGGGGGGACCCATATATCCGGGGCATAAAAACACATAAGGGGGGACCCTTATATCCGGGACATAAAAACACATAAGGGGGGACCCTTATATCCGGGACATAAAAACACATAAGGGGGGACCCTTATATCAGGGACATAAAAACACATAAGGGAGGACCCTTATATCCGGGACATAAAAACACATAAGGGGGGACCCTTATATTTGGGACATAAAACACGTAAGGGGGGACCCTTATATCCGGGACATAAAAACACATAAGGGGGGACCCTTATATCCGGGACATAAAAACACATAAGGGGGGACCCTTATATCCGAGACATAAAAACACGTAAGGGGGGACCCTTATATCCTGGACATAAAAACACGTAAGGGGGGACCCTTATATCCAGGACATAAAAACACATAAGGCGGGAACCTTATATCCGGGACATAAAATACATAAGGGGGGACCCTTATATCCGGGACATAAAAACACATAAGGGGGGACCCTTATATCCGGGACATAACACATAAGGGGGGACCCTTATATCCGGGACATAAAAACACATAAGGGGGGACCCTTATATCCGGGACATAAAAACACATAAGGGGGGACCCTTATATCCGGGACATAAAAATACGTAAGGGGGGACCCTTATATCCGGGACATAAAAACACATAAGGGGGGACCCTTATATCCGGGACATAAAAACACATAAGGGGGGACCCTTATATCCGGGACATAAAAACACATAAGGGGGGACCCTTATATCAGGGACATAAAAACACATAAGGGAGGACCCTTATATCCGGGACATAAAAACACGTAAGGCGGGACCCTTATATCCGGGACATAAAAACACATAAGGGGGGACCCTTATATCCGGGACATAAAAATACATAAGGGGGGACCCTTATATCCGGGACATAAAAACACATAAGGGGGGACCCTTATATCCGGGACATAAAAACACATAAGGGGGGACCCTTATATCTGGGCCTTAAAAACACGTAAGGGGGTATCCTTATATCCGGGACATAAAAACACATAAGGGGGGACCCTTATATCCGGGACATAAAAACACATAAGGGGGGACCCTTATATCCTGGACATAAAAACACGTAAGGGCGACCCTTATATCCGGGACATAAAAACACATAAGGGGGGACCCTTATATCCTGGACATAAAAACACATAAGGGGGGACCCTTATATCCGGGACATAAAAACACAAGGGGGACCCTTATATCCGGGACATAAAAACACGTAAGGGGGGACCCTTATATCCGGGACATAAAAACACATAAGGGGGGACTCTTATATCCGGGACATAAAAACACATAAGGGGGGACCCTTATATCCGGGACATAAAAACACATAAGGGGGGACCCTTATATCCGAGACATAAAAACACGTAAGGGGGGACCCTTATATCCTGGACATAAAAACACGTAAGGGGGGACCCTTATATCCAGGACATAAAAACACATAAGGCGGGAACCTTATATCCGGGACATAAAATACATAAGGGGGGACCCTTATATCCGGGACATAAAAACACATAAGGGGGGACCCTTATATCCGGGACATAACACATAAGGGGGGACCCTTATATCCGGGACATAAAAACACATAAGGGGGGACCCTTATATCCGGGACATAAAAACACATAAGGGGGGACCCTTATATCCGGGACATAAAAATACGTAAGGGGGGACCCTTATATCCGGGACATAAAAACACATAAGGGGGGACCCTTATATCCGGGACATAAAAACACATAAGGGGGGACCCTTATATCCGGGACATAAAAACACATAAGGGGGGACCCTTATATCAGGGACATAAAAACACATAAGGGAGGACCCTTATATCCGGGACATAAAAACACGTAAGGCGGGACCCTTATATCCGGGACATAAAAACACATAAGGGGGGACCCTTATATCCGGGACATAAAAATACATAAGGGGGGACCCTTATATCCGGGACATAAAAACACATAAGGGGGGACCCTTATATCCGGGACATAAAAACACATAAGTGGGGACCCTTATATCCGGGACATAAAAATACATAAGGGGGGACCCTTATATCCGGGACATAAAAACACATAAGGGGGGACCCTTATATCCGGGACATAAAAACACATAAGGGGGGACCCTTATATTCGGGATATAAAAACACGTAAGGGGGGACCCTTATATCCGGGACATAAAAACACATAAGGGGGGACCCTTATATCCGGGACATAAAAACACATAAGGGGGGACCCTTATATCCGAGACATAAAAACACGTAAGGGGGGACCCTTATATCCTGGACATAAAAACACGTAAGGGGGGACCCTTATATCCAGGACATAAAAACACATAAGGCGGGAACCTTATATCCGGGACATAAAATACATAAGGGGGGACTCTTATATCCGGGACATAAAAACACATAAGGGGGGACCCTTATATCCGGGACATAAAAACACATAAGGGGGGACCCTTATATTCGGGACATAAAAACACGTAAGGGGGGACCCTTATATCCGGGACATAAAAACACATAAGGGGGGACCCTTATATCCGGGACATAAAAACACATAAGGGGGGACCCTTATATCCGGGACATAAAAACACGTTAGGGGGGACCCTTATATCTGGGACATAAAAACACATAAGGGGGACCCTTATATCCGGGACATAACACATAAGGGGGGACCCTTATATCCGGGACATAAAAACACATAAGGGGGGACCCTTATATCCGGGACATAAAAACACATAAGGGGGGACCCTTATATCCGGGACATAAAAATACGTAAGGGGGGACCCTTATATCCGGGACATAAAAACACATAAGGGGGGACCCTTATATCCGGGACATAAAAACACATAAGGGGGGACCCTTATATCAGGGACATAAAAACACATAAGGGAGGACCCTTATATCCGGGACATAAAAACACGTAAGGCGGGACCCTTATATCCGGGACATAAAAACACATAAGGGGGGACCCTTATATCCGGGACATAAAAATACATAAGGGGGGACCCTTATATCCGGGACATAAAAACACGTAAGGGGGGACCCATATATCCGGGACATAAAAACACATAAGGGGAGACCCTTATATCCGGGACATAAAAACACATAAGGGGGGACCCTTATATCCGGGACATAAAAACACATAAGGGGGGACCCTTATATCAGGGACATAAAAACACATAAGGGAGGACCCTTATATCCGGGACATAAAAACACATAAGGGGGGACCCTTATATTTGGGACATAAAACACGTAAGGGGGGACCCTTATATCCGGGACATAAAAACACATAAGGGGGGACCCTTATATCCGGGACATAAAAACACATAAGGGGGGACCCTTATATCCGGGACATAAAAACACGTTAGGGGGGACCCTTATATCTGGGACATAAAAACACATAAGGGGAACCCTTATATCCGGGACATAACACATAAGGGGGGACCCTTATATCCGGGACATAAAAACACATAAGGGGGGACCCTTATATCCGGGACATAAAAACACATAAGGGGGGACCCTTATAACCGGGACATAAAAATACGTAAGGGGGGACCCTTATATCCGGGACATAAAAACACATAAGGGGGGACCCTTATATCCGGGACATAAAAACACATAAGGGGGGACCCTTATATCAGGGACATAAAAACACATAAGGGAGGACCCTTATATCCGGGACATAAAAACACGTAAGGCGGGACCCTTATATCCAGGACATAAAAACACATAAGGGGGGACCCTTATATCCGGGACATAAAAATACATAAGGGGGGACCCTTATATCCGGGACATAAAAACACGTAAGGGGGGACCCTTATATCCGGGACATTAAAACACATAAGGGGGACCCTTATATCCGGGACATAAAAACACATAAGGGGGGACCCTTATATCCGGGACATAAAAATACATAAGGGGGGACCCTTATATCCGGGACATAAAAACACATAAGGGGGGACCCTTATATCCGGGACATAAAAACACATAAGGGGGGACCCTTATATCAGGGACATAAAAACACATAAGGGAGGACCCTTATATCCGGGACATAAAAACACGTAAGGCGGGACCCTTATATCCGGGACATAAAAACACATAAGGGGGGACCCTTATATCCGGGACATAAAAACACGTAAGGGCGACCCTTATATCCGGGACATAAAAACACATAAGGGGGGACCCTTATATCCTGGACATAAAAACACATAAGGGGGGACCCTTATATCCGGGACATAAAAACACAAGGGGGACCCTTATATCCGGGACATAAAAACACATAAGGGGGACCCTTATATCCGGGACATAACACATAAGGGGGGACCCTTATATCCGGGACATAAAAACACATAAGGGGGGACCCTTATATCCGGGACATAAAAACACATAAGGGGGGACCCTTATATCCGGGACATAAAAACACATAAGGGGGGACCCTTATATCCGGGACATAAAAACACATAAGGGGGGACCCTTATATCAGGGACATAAAAACACATAAGGGAGGACCCTTATATCCGGGACATAAAAACACGTAAGGCGGGACCCTTATATCCGGGACATAAAAACACATAAGGGGGGACCCTTATATCCGGGACATAAAAACACGTAAGGGCGACCCTTATATCCGGGACATAAAAACACATAAGGGGGGACCCTTATATCCTGGACATAAAAACACATAAGGGGGGACCCTTATATCCGGGACATAAAAACACAAGGGGGACCCTTATATCCGGGACATAAAAACACGTAAGGGGGGACCCTTATATCCGGGACATAAAAACACATAAGGGGGGACTCTTATATCCGGGACATAAAAACACATAAGGGGGGACCCTTATATCCGGGACATAAAAACACGTAAGGGGGGACCCTTATATCCGGGACATAAAAACACATAAGGGGGGACCCTTATATCCGGGACATAAAAACCCATAAGGGGGGACCCTTATATCCGGGACATAAAAACACATAAGGGGGGACCCTTATAGCCGGGACATAAAAACACATAAGGGGGGACCCTTATATCCGGGACATAAAAACACGTAAGGGGGACCCTTATATCCGGGACATAAAAACACATAAGGTGGGACCCTTATATCCGGGACATAAAAATACATAAGGGGGGACCCTTATATCCGGGACATAAAAACACATAAGGGGGGACCCTTGTATCCGGGACATAAAAACACATAAGGGGGGAAACTTATATCCGGGACATAAAAACACATAAGGGGGGACCCTTATATCCTGGACATAAAAACACATAAGGGGGGACCCTTATATCCGGGACATAAAAACACATAAGGTGGGACCCATATATTCATGACATAAAACACATAAGGGGGCCCTTATATCCAGGACATAAAAACACATAAGGGGGGACCCTTATATCCGGGATATAAAAACACATAAGGGGGATCCTTATATTCGGGACATAAAAACACATAAGGGGGGACCCTTATATCCGGGACATAAAAACACATAAGGGGGGACCCTTATATCCGGGACATAAAAACACGTTAGGGGGGACCCTTATATCTGGGACATAAAAACACATAAGGGGGACCCTTATATCCGGGACATAACACATAAGGGGGGACCCTTATATCCGGGACATAAAAACACATAAGGGGGGACCCTTATATCCGGGACATAAAAACACATAAGGGGGGACCCTTATATCCGGGACATAAAAACACATAAGGGGGGACCCTTATATCCGGGACATAAAAACACATAAGGGGGGACCCTTATATCAGGGACATAAAAACACATAAGGGAGGACCCTTATATCCGGGACATAAAAACACGTAAGGCGGGACCCTTATATCCGGGACATAAAAACACATAAGGGGGGACCCTTATATCCGGGACATAAAAATACATAAGGGGGGACCCTTATATCCGGGACATAAAAACACATAAGGGGGGACCCTTATATCCGGGAGATAAAAACACATAAGGGGGGACCCTTATATCCGGGACATAAAAATACATAAGGGGGGACCCTTATATCCGGGACATAAAATCACATAAGGGGGGACCCTTATATCCGGGACATAAAAACACATAAGGGGGGACCCTTATATTCGGGATATAAAAACACGTAAGGGGGGACCCTTATATCCGGGACATAAAAACACATAAGGAGGGACCCTTATATCCGGGACATAAAAACACATAAGGGGGGACCCTTATATCCGAGACATAAAAACACGTAAGGGGGGACCCTTATATCCTGGACATAAAAACACGTAAGGGGGGACCCTTATATCCAGGACATAAAAACACATAAGGGGGGACCCTGATATCCGGGACATAAAAATACATAAGGGGGGACCCTTATATCCGGGACATAAAAACACATAAGGGGGGACCCTTATATCCGGGACATAAAAACACATAAGGGGGGACCCTTATATTCGGGACATAAAAACACGTAAGGGGGGACCCTTATATCCGGGACATAAAAACACATAAGGGGGGACCCTTATATCGGGGACATAAAAACACATAAGGGGGGACCCTTATATCCGGGACATAAAAACACGTTAGGGGGGACCCTTATATCTGGGACATAAAAACACATAAGGGGGACCCTTATATCCGGGACATAACACATAAGGGGGGACCCTTATATCCGGGACATAAAAACACATAAGGGGGGACCCATACTTTCATGACATAAAACACATAAGGGGGCCCTTATATCCAGGACATAAAAACACATAAGGGGGATCCTTATATTCGGGACATAAAAACACATAAGGGGGGACCCTTATATCCGGGACATAAAAATACGTAAGGGGGGACCCTTATATCCGGGACATAAAAACACATAAGGGGGGACCCTTATATCCGGGACATAAAAATCCGTAAGGGGGGACCCTTATATCCGGGACATAAAAACACATAAGGGGGGACCCTTATATCCGGGACATAAAAACACATAAGGGGGGACCCTTATATCAGGGACATAAAAACACATAAGGGAGGACCCTTATATCCGGGACATAAAAACACGTAAGGCGGGACCCTTATATCCGGGACATAAAAACACATAAGGGGGGACCCTTATATCCGGGACATAAAAATACATAAGGGGGGACCCTTATATCCGGGACATAAAAACACGTAAGGGGGGACCCATATATCCGGGACATAAAAACACATAAGGGGGGACCCTTATATCCGGGACATAAAAACACATAAGGGGGGACCCTTATATCCGGGACATAAAAACACATAAGGGGGGACCCTTATATCAGGGACATAAAAACACATAAGGGAGGACCCTTATATCCGGGACATAAAAACACATAAGGGGGGACCCTTATATTTGGGACATAAAACACGTAAGGGGGGACCCTTATATCCGGGACATAAAAACACATAAGGGGGGACCCTTATATCCGGGACATAAAAACACATAAGGGGGGACCCTTATATCCGGGACATAAAAACACGTTAGGGGGGACCCTTATATCTGGGACATAAAAACACATAAGGGGAACCCTTATATCCGGGACATAACACATAAGGGGGGACCCTTATATCCGGGACATAAAAACACATAAGGGGGGACCCTTATATCCGGGACATAAAAACACATAAGGGGGGACCCTTATAACCGGGACATAAAAATACGTAAGGGGGGACCCTTATATCCGGGACATAAAAACACATAAGGGGGGACCCTTATATCCGGGACATAAAAACACATAAGGGGGGACCCTTATATCAGGGACATAAAAACACATAAGGGAGGACCCTTATATCCGGGACATAAAAACACGTAAGGCGGGACCCTTATATCCAGGACATAAAAACACATAAGGGGGGACCCTTATATCCGGGACATAAAAATACATAAGGGGGGACCCTTATATCCGGGACATAAAAACACGTAAGGGGGGACCCTTATATCCGGGACATAAAAACACATAAGGGGGGACCCTTATATCCGGGACATAAAAACACATAAGAGGGGACCCTTATATCCGGGACATAAAAATACATAAGGGGGGACCCTTATATCCGGGACATAAAAACACATAAGGGGGGACCCTTATATCCGGGACATAAAAACACATAAGGGGGGACCCTTATATCCGGGCCTTAAAAACACGTAAGGGGGTATCCTTATATCCGGGACATAAAAACACATAAGGGGGGACCCTTATATCCGGGACATAAAAACACATAAGGGGGGACCCTTATATCCTGTACATAAAAACACGTAAGGGCGACCCTTATATCCGGGACATAAAAACACATAAGGGGGGACCCTTATATCCTGGACATAAAAACACATAAGGGGGGACCCTTATATCCGGGACATAAAAACACAAGGGGGACCCTTATATCCGGGACATAAAAACACGTAAGGGGGGACACTTATATCCGGGACATAAAAATACATAAGGGGGGACTCTTATATCCGGGACATAAAAACACATAAGGGGGGACCCTTATATCCGGGACATAAAAACACGTAAGGGGGGACCCTTATATCCGGGACATAAAAACACATAAGGGGGGACCCTTATATCCGGGACATAAAAACCCATAAGGGGGGACCCTTATATCCGGGACATAAAAACACATAAGGGGGGACCCTTATAGCCGGGACATAAAAACACATAAGGGGGGACCCTTATATCCGGGACATAAAAACACGTAAGGGGGGACCCTTATATCCGGGACATAAAAACACGTAAGGGGGACCCTTATATCCGGGACATAAAAACACATAAGGTGGGACCCTTATATCCGGGACATAAAAATACATAAGGGGGGACCCTTATATCCGGGACATAAAAACACATAAGGGGGGACCCTTGTATCCGGGACATAAAAACACATAAGGGGGGAAACTTATATCCGGGACATAAAAACACATAAGGGGGGACCCTTATATCCTGGACATAAAAACACATAAGGGGGGACCCTTATATCCGGGACATAAAAACACATAAGGTGGGACCCATATATTCATGACATAAAACACATAAGGGGGCCCTTATATCCAGGACATAAAAACACATAAGGGGGGACCCTTATATCCGGGATATAAAAACACATAAGGGGGATCCTTATATTCGGGACATAAAAACACATAAGGGGGGACCCTTATATCCGGGACATAAAAACACATAAGGGGGGACCCTTATATCCGGGACATAAAAACACATAAGGGGGGACCCTTATATCCGGGACATAAAAACCCATAAGGGGGGACCCTTATATCCGGGACATAAAAACACATAAGGGGGGACCCTTATAGCCGGGACATAAAAACACATAAGGGGGGACCCTTATATCCGGGACATAAAAACACGTAAGGGGGGACCCTTATATCCGGGACATAAAAACACGTAAGGGGGACCCTTATATCCGGGGCATAAAAACACATAAGGTGGGACCCTTATATCCGGGACATAAAAATACATAAGGGGGGACCCTTATATCCGGGACATAAAAACACATAAGGGGGGACCCTTGTATCCGGGACATAAAAACACATAAGGGGGGAAACTTATATCCGGGACATAAAAACACATAAGGGGGGACCCTTATATCCTGGACATAAAAACACATAAGGGGGGACCCTTATATCCGGGACATAAAAACACATAAGGTGGGACCCATATATTCATGACATAAAACACATAAGGGGGCCCTTATATCCAGGACATAAAAACACATAAGGGGGGACCCTTATATCCGGGATATAAAAACACATAAGGGGGATCCTTATATTCGGGACATAAAAACACATAAGGGGGGACCCTTATATCCGGGACATAAAAACACATAAGGGGGGACCCTTATATCCGGGACATAAAAACACGTTAGGGGGGACCCTTATATCTGGGACATAAAAACACATAAGGGGGACCCTTATTTCCGGGACATAACACATAAGGGGGGACCCTTATATCCGGGACATAAAAACACATAAGGGGGGACCCTTATATCCGGGACATAAAAACACATAAGGGGGGACCCTTATATCCGGGACATAAAAACACATAAGGGGGGACCCTTATATCAGGGACATAAAAACACATAAGGGAGGACCCTTATATCCGGGACATAAAAACACGTAAGGCGGGACCCTTATATCCGGGACATAAAAACACATAAGGGGGGACCCTTATATCCGGGACATAAAAATACATAAGGGGGGACCCTTATATCCGGGACATAAAAACACATAAGGGGGGACCCTTATATCCGGGAGATAAAAACACATAAGGGGGGACCCTTATATCCGGGACATAAAAATACATAAGGGGGGACCCTTATATCCGGGACATAAAATCACATAAGGGGGGACCCTTATATCCGGGACATAAAAACACATAAGGGGGGACCCTTATATTCGGGATATAAAAACACGTAAGGGGGGACCCTTATATCCGGGACATAAAAACACATAAGGGGGGACCCTTATATCCGGGACATAAAAACACATAAGGGGGGACCCTTATATCCGAGACATAAAAACACGTAAGGGGGGACCCTTATATCCGGGACATAAAAACACATAAGGGGGGACCCTTATATCAGGGACATAAAAACACATAAGGGAGGACCCTTATATCCGGGACATAAAAACACGTAAGGCGGGACCCTTATATCCGGGACATAAAAACACATAAGGGGGGACCCTTATATCCGGGACATAAAAATACATAAGGGGGGACCCTTATATCCGGGACATAAAAACACGTAAGGGGGGACCCATATATCCGGGACATAAAAACACATAAGGGGAGACCCTTATATCCGGGACATAAAAACACATAAGGGGGGACCCTTATATCCGGGACATAAAAACACATAAGGGGGGACCCTTATATCAGGGACATAAAAACACATAAGGGAGGACCCTTATATCCGGGACATAAAAACACATAAGGGGGGACCCTTATATCCGGGACATAAAAACACATAAGGGGGGACCCTTATATCAGGGACATAAAAACACATAAGGGAGGACCCTTATATCCGGGACATAAAAACACATAAGGGGGGACCCTTATATTTGGGACATAAAACACGTAAGGGGGGACCCTTATATCCGGGACATAAAAACACATAAGGGGGGACCCTTATATCCGGGACATAAAAACACATAAGGGGGGACCCTTATATCCGGGACATAAAAACACGTTAGGGGGGACCCTTATATCTGGGACATAAAAACACATAAGGGGAACCCTTATATCCGGGACATAACACATAAGGGGGGACCCTTATATCCGGGACATAAAAACACATAAGGGGGGACCCTTATATCCGGGACATAAAAACACATAAGGGGGGACCCTTATAACCGGGACATAAAAATACGTAAGGGGGGACCCTTATATCCGGGACATAAAAACACATAAGGGGGGACCCTTATATCCGGGACATAAAAACACATAAGGGGGGACCCTTATATCAGGGACATAAAAACACATAAGGGAGGACCCTTATATCCGGGACATAAAAACACGTAAGGCGGGACCCTTATATCCAGGACATAAAAACACATAAGGGGGGACCCTTATATCCGGGACATAAAAATACATAAGGGGGGACCCTTATATCCGGGACATAAAAACACGTAAGGGGGGACCCTTATATCCGGGACATTAAAACACATAAGGGGGACCCTTATATCCGGGACATAAAAACACATAAGGGGGGACCCTTATATCCGGGACATAAAAATACATAAGGGGGGACCCTTATATCCGGGACATAAAAACACATAAGGGGGGACCCTTATATCCGGGACATAAAAACACATAAGGGGGGACCCTTATATCAGGGACATAAAAACACATAAGGGAGGACCCTTATATCCGGGACATAAAAACACGTAAGGCGGGACCCTTATATCCGGGACATAAAAACACATAAGGGGGGACCCTTATATCCGGGACATAAAAACACGTAAGGGCGACCCTTATATCCGGGACATAAAAACACATAAGGGGGGACCCTTATATCCTGGACATAAAAACACATAAGGGGGGACCCTTATATCCGGGACATAAAAACACAAGGGGGACCCTTATATCCGGGACATAAAAACACATAAGGGGGACCCTTATATCCGGGACATAACACATAAGGGGGGACCCTTATATCCGGGACATAAAAACACATAAGGGGGGACCCTTATATCCGGGACATAAAAACACATAAGGGGGGACCCTTATATCCGGGACATAAAAACACATAAGGGGGGACCCTTATATCCGGGACATAAAAACACATAAGGGGGGACCCTTATATCAGGGACATAAAAACACATAAGGGAGGACCCTTATATCCGGGACATAAAAACACGTAAGGCGGGACCCTTATATCCGGGACATAAAAACACATAAGGGGGGACCCTTATATCCGGGACATAAAAACACGTAAGGGCGACCCTTATATCCGGGACATAAAAACACATAAGGGGGGACCCTTATATCCTGGACATAAAAACACATAAGGGGGGACCCTTATATCCGGGACATAAAAACACAAGGGGGACCCTTATATCCGGGACATAAAAACACGTAAGGGGGGACCCTTATATCCGGGACATAAAAACACATAAGGGGGGACTCTTATATCCGGGACATAAAAACACATAAGGGGGGACCCTTATATCCGGGACATAAAAACACGTAAGGGGGGACCCTTATATCCGGGACATAAAAACACATAAGGGGGGACCCTTATATCCGGGACATAAAAACCCATAAGGGGGGACCCTTATATCCGGGACATAAAAACACATAAGGGGGGACCCTTATAGCCGGGACATAAAAACACATAAGGGGGGACCCTTATATCCGGGACATAAAAACACGTAAGGGGGACCCTTATATCCGGGACATAAAAACACATAAGGTGGGACCCTTATATCCGGGACATAAAAATACATAAGGGGGGACCCTTATATCCGGGACATAAAAACACATAAGGGGGGACCCTTGTATCCGGGACATAAAAACACATAAGGGGGGAAACTTATATCCGGGACATAAAAACACATAAGGGGGGACCCTTATATCCTGGACATAAAAACACATAAGGGGGGACCCTTATATCCGGGACATAAAAACACATAAGGTGGGACCCATATATTCATGACATAAAACACATAAGGGGGCCCTTATATCCAGGACATAAAAACACATAAGGGGGGACCCTTATATCCGGGATATAAAAACACATAAGGGGGATCCTTATATTCGGGACATAAAAACACATAAGGGGGGACCCTTATATCCGGGACATAAAAACACATAAGGGGGGACCCTTATATCCGGGACATAAAAACACGTTAGGGGGGACCCTTATATCTGGGACATAAAAACACATAAGGGGGACCCTTATATCCGGGACATAACACATAAGGGGGGACCCTTATATCCGGGACATAAAAACACATAAGGGGGGACCCTTATATCCGGGACATAAAAACACATAAGGGGGGACCCTTATATCCGGGACATAAAAACACATAAGGGGGGACCCTTATATCCGGGACATAAAAACACATAAGGGGGGACCCTTATATCAGGGACATAAAAACACATAAGGGAGGACCCTTATATCCGGGACATAAAAACACGTAAGGCGGGACCCTTATATCCGGGACATAAAAACACATAAGGGGGGACCCTTATATCCGGGACATAAAAATACATAAGGGGGGACCCTTATATCCGGGACATAAAAACACATAAGGGGGGACCCTTATATCCGGGAGATAAAAACACATAAGGGGGGACCCTTATATCCGGGACATAAAAATACATAAGGGGGGACCCTTATATCCGGGACATAAAATCACATAAGGGGGGACCCTTATATCCGGGACATAAAAACACATAAGGGGGGACCCTTATATTCGGGATATAAAAACACGTAAGGGGGGACCCTTATATCCGGGACATAAAAACACATAAGGAGGGACCCTTATATCCGGGACATAAAAACACATAAGGGGGGACCCTTATATCCGAGACATAAAAACACGTAAGGGGGGACCCTTATATCCTGGACATAAAAACACGTAAGGGGGGACCCTTATATCCAGGACATAAAAACACATAAGGGGGGACCCTGATATCCGGGACATAAAAATACATAAGGGGGGACCCTTATATCCGGGACATAAAAACACATAAGGGGGGACCCTTATATCCGGGACATAAAAACACATAAGGGGGGACCCTTATATTCGGGACATAAAAACACGTAAGGGGGGACCCTTATATCCGGGACATAAAAACACATAAGGGGGGACCCTTATATCGGGGACATAAAAACACATAAGGGGGGACCCTTATATCCGGGACATAAAAACACGTTAGGGGGGACCCTTATATCTGGGACATAAAAACACATAAGGGGGACCCTTATATCCGGGACATAACACATAAGGGGGGACCCTTATATCCGGGACATAAAAACACATAAGGGGGGACCCATACTTTCATGACATAAAACACATAAGGGGGCCCTTATATCCAGGACATAAAAACACATAAGGGGGATCCTTATATTCGGGACATAAAAACACATAAGGGGGGACCCTTATATCCGGGACATAAAAATACGTAAGGGGGGACCCTTATATCCGGGACATAAAAACACATAAGGGGGGACCCTTATATCCGGGACATAAAAATCCGTAAGGGGGGACCCTTATATCCGGGACATAAAAACACATAAGGGGGGACCCTTATATCCGGGACATAAAAACACATAAGGGGGGACCCTTATATCAGGGACATAAAAACACATAAGGGAGGACCCTTATATCCGGGACATAAAAACACGTAAGGCGGGACCCTTATATCCGGGACATAAAAACACATAAGGGGGGACCCTTATATCCGGGACATAAAAATACATAAGGGGGGACCCTTATATCCGGGACATAAAAACACGTAAGGGGGGACCCATATATCCGGGACATAAAAACACATAAGGGGGGACCCTTATATCCGGGACATAAAAACACATAAGGGGGGACCCTTATATCCGGGACATAAAAACACATAAGGGGGGACCCTTATATCAGGGACATAAAAACACATAAGGGAGGACCCTTATATCCGGGACATAAAAACACATAAGGGGGGACCCTTATATTTGGGACATAAAACACGTAAGGGGGGACCCTTATATCCGGGACATAAAAACACATAAGGGGGGACCCTTATATCCGGGACATAAAAACACATAAGGGGGGACCCTTATATCCGGGACATAAAAACACGTTAGGGGGGACCCTTATATCTGGGACATAAAAACACATAAGGGGAACCCTTATATCCGGGACATAACACATAAGGGGGGACCCTTATATCCGGGACATAAAAACACATAAGGGGGGACCCTTATATCCGGGACATAAAAACACATAAGGGGGGACCCTTATAACCGGGACATAAAAATACGTAAGGGGGGACCCTTATATCCGGGACATAAAAACACATAAGGGGGGACCCTTATATCCGGGACATAAAAACACATAAGGGGGGACCCTTATATCAGGGACATAAAAACACATAAGGGAGGACCCTTATATCCGGGACATAAAAACACGTAAGGCGGGACCCTTATATCCAGGACATAAAAACACATAAGGGGGGACCCTTATATCCGGGACATAAAAATACATAAGGGGGGACCCTTATATCCGGGACATAAAAACACGTAAGGGGGGACCCTTATATCCGGGACATAAAAACACATAAGGGGGGACCCTTATATCCGGGACATAAAAACACATAAGAGGGGACCCTTATATCCGGGACATAAAAATACATAAGGGGGGACCCTTATATCCGGGACATAAAAACACATAAGGGGGGACCCTTATATCCGGGACATAAAAACACATAAGGGGGGACCCTTATATCCGGGCCTTAAAAACACGTAAGGGGGTATCCTTATATCCGGGACATAAAAACACATAAGGGGGGACCCTTATATCCGGGACATAAAAACACATAAGGGGGGACCCTTATATCCTGGACATAAAAACACGTAAGGGCGACCCTTATATCCGGGACAT
The DNA here is from genome assembly GCF_040937935.1 of Hyperolius riggenbachi. Lineage (NCBI taxonomy): Eukaryota > Metazoa > Chordata > Amphibia > Anura > Hyperoliidae > Hyperolius > Hyperolius riggenbachi. Next base: position 185,532,519 of record NC_090656.1, read on the forward strand.
AAAAACACATAAGGGGGGACCCTTATATCCTGGACATAAAAACACATAAGGGGGGACCCTTATATCCGGGACATAAAAACACAAGGGGGACCCTTATATCCGGGACATAAAAACACGTAAGGGGGGACACTTATATCCGGGACATAAAAATACATAAGGGGGGACTCTTATATCCGGGACATAAAAACACATAAGGGGGGACCCTTATATCCGGGACATAAAAACACGTAAGGGGGGACCCTTATATCCGGGACATAAAAACACATAAGGGGGGACCCTTATATCCGGGACATAAAAACCCATAAGGGGGGACCCTTATATCCGGGACATAAAAACACATAAGGGGGGACCCTTATAGCCGGGACATAAAAACACATAAGGGGGGACCCTTATATCCGGGACATAAAAACACGTAAGGGGGGACCCTTATATCCGGGACATAAAAACACGTAAGGGGGACCCTTATATCCGGGACATAAAAACACATAAGGTGGGACCCTTATATCCGGGACATAAAAATACATAAGGGGGGACCCTTATATCCGGGACATAAAAACACATAAGGGGGGACCCTTGTATCCGGGACATAAAAACACATAAGGGGGGAAACTTATATCCGGGACATAAAAACACATAAGGGGGGACCCTTATATCCTGGACATAAAAACACATAAGGGGGGACCCTTATATCCGGGACATAAAAACACATAAGGTGGGACCCATATATTCATGACATAAAACACATAAGGGGGCCCTTATATCCAGGACATAAAAACACATAAGGGGGGACCCTTATATCCGGGATATAAAAACACATAAGGGGGATCCTTATATTCGGGACATAAAAACACATAAGGGGGGACCCTTATATCCGGGACATAAAAACACATAAGGGGGGACCCTTATATCCGGGACATAAAAACACATAAGGGGGGACCCTTATATCCGGGACATAAAAACCCATAAGGGGGGACCCTTATATCCGGGACATAAAAACACATAAGGGGGGACCCTTATAGCCGGGACATAAAAACACATAAGGGGGGACCCTTATATCCGGGACATAAAAACACGTAAGGGGGGACCCTTATATCCGGGACATAAAAACACGTAAGGGGGACCCTTATATCCGGGGCATAAAAACACATAAGGTGGGACCCTTATATCCGGGACATAAAAATACATAAGGGGGGACCCTTATATCCGGGACATAAAAACACATAAGGGGGGACCCTTGTATCCGGGACATAAAAACACATAAGGGGGGAAACTTATATCCGGGACATAAAAACACATAAGGGGGGACCCTTATATCCTGGACATAAAAACACATAAGGGGGGACCCTTATATCCGGGACATAAAAACACATAAGGTGGGACCCATATATTCATGACATAAAACACATAAGGGGGCCCTTATATCCAGGACATAAAAACACATAAGGGGGGACCCTTATATCCGGGATATAAAAACACATAAGGGGGATCCTTATATTCGGGACATAAAAACACATAAGGGGGGACCCTTATATCCGGGACATAAAAACACATAAGGGGGGACCCTTATATCCGGGACATAAAAACACGTTAGGGGGGACCCTTATATCTGGGACATAAAAACACATAAGGGGGACCCTTATATCCGGGACATAACACATAAGGGGGGACCCTTATATCCGGGACATAAAAACACATAAGGGGGGACCCTTATATCCGGGACATAAAAACACATAAGGGGGGACCCTTATATCCGGGACATAAAAACACATAAGGGGGGACCCTTATATCAGGGACATAAAAACACATAAGGGAGGACCCTTATATCCGGGACATAAAAACACGTAAGGCGGGACCCTTATATCCGGGACATAAAAACACATAAGGGGGGACCCTTATATCCGGGACATAAAAATACATAAGGGGAGACCCTTATATCCGGGACATAAAAACACATAAGGGGGGACCCTTATATCCGGGAGATAAAAACACATAAGGGGGGACCCTTATATCCGGGACATAAAAATACATAAGGGGGGACCCTTATATCCGGGACATAAAATCACATAAGGGGGGACCCTTATATCCGGGACATAAAAACACATAAGGGGGGACCCTTATATTCGGGATATAAAAACACGTAAGGGGGGACCCTTATATCCGGGACATAAAAACACATAAGGGGGGACCCTTATATCCGGGACATAAAAACACATAAGGGGGGACCCTTATATCCGAGACATAAAAACACGTAAGGGGGGACATTTATATCCTGGACATAAAAACACGTAAGGGGGGACCCTTATATCCAGGACATAAAAACACATAAGGGGGGACCCTGATATCCGGGACATAAAAATACATAAGGGGGGACCCTTATATCCGGGACATAAAAACACATAAGGGGGGACCCTTATATCCGGGACATAAAAACACATAAGGGGGGACCCTTATATTCGGGACATAAAAACACGTAAGGGGGGACCCTTATATCCGGGACATAAAAACACATAAGGGGGGACCCTTATATCCGGGACATAAAAACACATAAGGGGGGACCCTTATATCCGGGACATAAAAACACGTTAGGGGGGACCCTTATATCTGGGACATAAAAACACATAAGGGGGACCCTTATATCCGGGACATAACACATAAGGGGGGACCCTTATATCCGGGACATAAAAACACATAAGGGGGGACCCATACTTTCATGACATAAAACACATAAGGGGGCCCTTATATCCAGGACATAAAAACACATAAGGGGGGACCCTTATATCCGGGATATAAAAACACATAAGGGGGATCCTTATATTCGGGACATAAAAACACATAAGGGGGGACCCTTATATCCGGGACATAAAAATACGTAAGGGGGGACCCTTATATCCGGGACATAAAAACACATAAGGGGGGACCCTTATATCCGGGACATAAAAACACATAAGGGGGGACACTTATATCAGGGACATAAAAACACATAAGGGAGGACCCTTATATCCGGGACATAAAAACACGAAAGGCGGGACCCTTATATCCGGGACATAAAAACACATAAGGGGGGACCCTTATATCCGGGACATAAAAATACATAAGGGGGGACCCTTATATCCGGGACATAAAAACAAATAAGGGGGGACCCTTATATCCAGGACATAAAAACACATAAGGGGGGACCCTTATATCCGGGACATAAAAACACATAAGGGGGGACCCTTATATCCGGGACATAAAAACACATAAGGGGGGACCCTTATATCAGGGACATAAAAACACATAAGGGAGGACCCTTATATCCGGGACATAAAAACACATAAGGGGGGACCCTTATATTTGGGACATAAAAACACGTAAGGGGGGACCCTTATATCCGGGACATAAAAACACATAAGGGGGGACCCTTATATTCGGGATATAAAAACACGTAAGGGGGGACCCTTATATCAGGGACATAAAAACACATAAGGGAGGACCCTTATATCCGGGACATAAAAACACGTAAGGCGGGACCCTTATATCCGGGACATAAAAACACATAAGGGGGGACCCTTATATCCGGGACATAAAAATACATAAGGGGGGACCCTTATATCCGGGACATAAAAACACATAAGGGGGGACCCTTATATCCGGGAGATAAAAACACATAAGGGGGGACCCTTATATCCGGGACATAAAAATACATAAGGGGGGACCCTTATATCCGGGACATAAAATCACATAAGGGGGGACCCTTATATCCGGGACATAAAAACACATAAGGGGGGACCCTTATATTCGGGATATAAAAACACGTAAGGGGGGACCCTTATATCCGGGACATAAAAACACATAAGGGGGGACCCTTATATCCGGGACATAAAAACACATAAGGGGGGACCCTTATATCCGAGACATAAAAACACGTAAGGGGGGACATTTATATCCTGGACATAAAAACACGTAAGGGGGGACCCTTATATCCAGGACATAAAAACACATAAGGGGGGACCCTGATATCCGGGACATAAAAATACATAAGGGGGGACCCTTATATCCGGGACATAAAAACACATAAGGGGGGACCCTTATATCCGGGACATAAAAACACATAAGGGGGGACCCTTATATTCGGGACATAAAAACACGTAAGGGGGGACCCTTATATCCGGGACATAAAAACACATAAGGGGGGACCCTTATATCCGGGACATAAAAACACATAAGGGGGGACCCTTATATCCGGGACATAAAAACACGTTAGGGGGGACCCTTATATCTGGGACATAAAAACACATAAGGGGGACCCTTATATCCGGGACATAACACATAAGGGGGGACCCTTATATCCGGGACATAAAAACACATAAGGGGGGACCCATACTTTCATGACATAAAACACATAAGGGGGCCCTTATATCCAGGACATAAAAACACATAAGGGGGGACCCTTATATCCGGGATATAAAAACACATAAGGGGGATCCTTATATTCGGGACATAAAAACACATAAGGGGGGACCCTTATATCCGGGACATAAAAATACGTAAGGGGGGACCCTTATATCCGGGACATAAAAACACATAAGGGGGGACCCTTATATCCGGGACATAAAAACACATAAGGGGGGACACTTATATCAGGGACATAAAAACACATAAGGGAGGACCCTTATATCCGGGACATAAAAACACGAAAGGCGGGACCCTTATATCCGGGACATAAAAACACATAAGGGGGGACCCTTATATCCGGGACATAAAAATACATAAGGGGGGACCCTTATATCCGGGACATAAAAACAAATAAGGGGGGACCCTTATATCCAGGACATAAAAACACATAAGGGGAACCCTTATATCCGGGACATAACACATAAGGGGGGACCCTTATATCCGGGACATAAAAACACATAAGGGGGGACCCTTATATCCGGGACATAAAAACACATAAGGGGAACCCTTATATCCGGGACATAACACATAAGGGGGGACCCTTATATCCGGGACATAAAAACACATAAGGGGGGACCCTTATATCCGGGACATAAAAACACATAAGGGGGGACCCTTATAACCGGGACATAAAAATACGTAAGGGGGGACCCTTATATCCGGGACATAAAAACACATAAGGGGGGACCCTTATATCCGGGACATAAAAACACATAAGGGGGGACCCTTATATCAGGGACATAAAAACACATAAGGGAGGACCCTTATATCCGGGACATAAAAACACGTAAGGCGGGACCCTTATATCCGGGACATAAAAACACATAAGGGGGGACCCTTATATTCGGGACATAAAAATACATAAGGGGGGACCCTTATATCCGGGACATAAAAACACATAAGGGGGGACCCTTATATCCGGGACATAAAAACACATAAGGGGGGACCCTTATATTCGGGATATAAAAACACGTAAGGGGGGACCCTTATATCCGGGACATAAAAACACATAAGGGGGGACCCTTATATCCGGGACATAAAAACACATAAGGGGGGACCCTTATATCCGAGACATAAAAACACGTAAGGGGGGACCCTTATATCCTGGACATAAAAACACGTAAGGGGGGACCCTTATATCCAGGACATAAAAACACATAAGGGGGGACCCTTATATCCGGGACATAAAAACACATAAGGGGGGACCCTTATATCCGGGACATAAAAACACATAAGGGGGGACCCTTATATCCGGGACATAAAAACACATAAGGGGGGACCCTTATATCCGGGACATAAAAACACGTTAGGGGGGACCCTTATATCCGGGACATAAAAACACATAAGGGGGGACACTTATATCAGGGACATAAAAACACATAAGGGAGGACCCTTATATCCGGGACATAAAAACACGTAAGGCGGGACCCTTATATCCGGGACATAAAAACACATAAGGGGGGACCCTTATATCCGGGACATAAAAACACATAAGGGGGGACCCTTATATCCGGGACATAAAAATACATAAGGGGGGACCCTTATATCCGGGACATAAAAACACATAAGGGGAACCCTTATATCCGGGACATAACACATAAGGGGGGACCCTTATATCCGGGACATAAAAACACATAAGGGGGGACCCTTATATCCGGGACATAAAAACACATAAGGGGGGACCCTTATAACCGGGACATAAAAATACGTAAGGGGGGACCCTTAGATCCGGGACATAAAAACACATAAGGGGGGACCCTTATATCCGGGACATAAAAACACATAAGGGGGGACCCTTATATCAGGGACATAAAAACACATAAGGGAGGACCCTTATATCCGGGACATAAAAACACGTAAGGCGGGACCCTTATATCCGGGACATAAAAACACATAAGGGGGGACCCTTATATCCGGGACATAAAAATACATAAGGGGGGACCCTTATATCCGGGACATAAAAACACGTAAGGGGGGTCCCTTATACCCGGGACATAAAAACACATAAGGGGGGACCCTTATATCCGGGACATAAAAACACATAAGGGGGGACCCTTATATCCGGGACATAAAAATACATAAGGGGGGACCCTTATATTCGGGATATAAAAACACGTAAGGGGGGACCCTTATATCCGGGACATAAAAACACATAAGGGGGACCCTTATATCCGGGACATAAAAACACATAAGGGGGGACCCTTATATCCGAGACATAAAAACACGTAAGGGGGGACCCTTATATCCTGGACATAAAAACACGTAAGGGGGGACCCTTATATCCAGGACATAAAAACACATAAGGGGGGACCCTTATATCCGGGACATAAAAACACATAAGGGGGGACCCGTATATCCGGGACATAAAAACACATAAGGGGGGACACTTATATCCGGGACATAAAAACACATAAGGGGGGACCCTTATATCCGGGACATAAAAACACGTTAGGGGGGACCCTTATATCTGGGACATAAAAACACATAAGGGGGACCCTTATATCCGGGACATAACACATAAGGGGGGACCCTTATATCCGGGACATAAAAACACATAAGGGGGGACCCTTATATCCGGGACATAAAAACACATAAGTGGGGACCCTTATATCCGGGACATAAAAATACGTAAGGGGGGACCCTTATATCCGGGACATAAAAACACATAAGGGGGGACCCTTATATCCGGGACATAAAAACACGTAAGGCGGGACCCTTATATCCGGGACATAAAAACACATAAGGGGGGACCCTTATATCCGGGACATAAAAATACATAAGGGGGGACCCTTATATCCGGGACATAAAAACACATAAGGGGAACCCTTATATCCGGGACATAACACATAAGGGGGGACCCTTATATCCGGGACATAAAAACACATAAGGGGGGACCCTTATATCCGGGACATAAAAACACATAAGGGGGGACCCTTATAACCGGGACATAAAAATACGTAAGGGGGGACCCTTATATCCGGGACATAAAAACACATAAGGGGGGACCCTTATATCCGGGACATAAAAACACATAAGGGGGGACCCTTATATCAGGGACATAAAAACACATAAGGGAGGACCCTTATATCCGGGACATAAAAACACGTAAGGCGGGACCCTTATATCCGGGACATAAAAACACATAAGGGGGGACCCTTATATCCGGGACATAAAAATACATAAGGGGGGACCCTTATATCCGGGACATAAAAACACGTAAGGGGGGACCCTTATATCCGGGACATAAAAACACATAAGGGGGGACCCTTATATCCGGGACATAAAAACACATAAGGGGGGACCCTTATATCCGGGACATAAAAATACATAAGGGGGGACCCTTATATCCGGGACATAAAAACACATAAGGGGGGACCCTTATATCCGGGACATAAAAACACATAAGGGGGGACCCTTATATTCGGGATATAAAAACACGTAAGGGGGGACCCTTATATCCGGGACATAAAAACACATAAGGGGGGACCCTTATATCCGGGACATAAAAACACATAAGGGGGGACCCTTATATCCGAGACATAAAAACACGTAAGGGGGACCCTTATATCCTGGACATAAAAACACATAAGGGGGGACCCTTATATCCGGGACATAAAAACACATAAGGGGGGACCCTTATATCCGGGACATAAAAACACATAAGGGGGGACCCTTATATTCGGGATATAAAAACACGTAAGGGGGGACCCTTATATCCGGGACATAAAAAACACATAAGGGGGGACCCTTATATCCGGGACATAAAAACACATAAGGGGGGACCCTTATATCCGGGACATAAAAACACATAAGGGGGGACCCTTATATTCGGGATATAAAAACACGAAAGGGGGGACCCTTATATCCGGGACATAAAAACACATAAGGGGGGACCCTTATATCCGGGACATAAAAACACATAAGGGGGGACCCTTATATCCGAGACATAAAAACACGTAAGGGGGGACCCTTATATCCTGGACATAAAAACACGTAAGGGGGGACCCTTATATCCAGGACATAAAAACACATAAGGGGGGACCCTTATATCCGGGACATAAAAATACATAAGGGGAGACCCTTATATCAGGGACATAAAAACACATAAGGGGGGACCCTTATATCCGGGACATAAAAACACATAAGGGGGGACCCTTATATTCGGGATATAAAAACACGTAAGGGGGGACCCTTATATCCGGGACATAAAAACACATAAGGGGGGACCCTTATATCCGGGACATAAAAACACATAAGGGGGGACCCTTATATCCGAGACATAAAAACACATAAGGGGGGACACTTATATCAGGGACATAAAAACACATAAGGGAGGACCCTTATATCCGGGACATAAAAACACGAAAGGCGGGACCCTTATATCCGGGACATAAAAACACATAAGGGGGGACCCTTATATCCGGGACATAAAAATACATAAGGGGGGACCCTTATATCCGGGACATAAAAACAAATAAGGGGGGACCCTTATATCCAGGACATAAAAACACATAAGGGGGGACCCTTATATCCGGGACATAAAAACACATAAGGGGGGACCCTTATATCCGGGACATAAAAACACATAAGGGGGGACCCTTATATCAGGGACATAAAAACACATAAGGGAGGACCCTTATATCCGGGACATAAAAACACATAAGGGGGGACCCTTATATTTGGGACATAAAAACACGTAAGGGGGGACCCTTATATCCGGGACATAAAAACACATAGGGGGGGACCCTTATATCCGGGACATAAAAACACATAAGGGGAACCCTTATATCCGGGACATAACACATAAGGGGGGACCCTTATATCCGGGACATAAAAACACATAAGGGGGGACCCTTATATCCGGGACATAAAAACACATAAGGGGGGACCCTTATAACCGGGACATAAAAATACGTAAGGGGGGACCCTTATATCCGGGACATAAAAACACATAAGGGGGGACCCTTATATCCGGGACATAAAAACACATAAGGGGGGACCCTTATATCAGGGACATAAAAACACATAAGGGAGGACCCTTATATCCGGGACATAAAAACACGTAAGGCGGGACCCTTATATCCGGGACATAAAAACACATAAGGGGGGACCCTTATATTCGGGACATAAAAATACATAAGGGGGGACCCTTATATCCGGGACATAAAAACACATAAGGGGGGACCCTTATATCCGGGACATAAAAACACATAAGGGGGGACCCTTATATTCGGGATATAAAAACACGTAAGGGGGGACCCTTATATCCGGGACATAAAAACACATAAGGGGGGACCCTTATATCCGGGACATAAAAACACATAAGGGGGGACCCTTATATCCGAGACATAAAAACACGTAAGGGGGGACCCTTATATCCTGGACATAAAAACACGTAAGGGGGGACCCTTATATCCAGGACATAAAAACACATAAGGGGGGACCCTTATATCCGGGACATAAAAACACATAAGGGGGGACCCTTATATCCGGGACATAAAAACACATAAGGGGGGACCCTTATATCCGGGACATAAAAACACATAAGGGGGGACCCTTATATCCGGGACATAAAAATACGTAAGGGGGGACCCTTATATCCGGGACATAAAAACACATAAGGGGGGACCCTTATATCCGGGACATAAAAACACATAAGGGGGGACCCTTATATCAGGGACATAAAAACACATAAGGGAGGACCCTTATATCCGGGACATAAAAACACGTAAGGCGGGACCCTTATATCCGGGACATAAAAACACATAAGGGGGGACCCTTATATCCGGGACATAAAAATACATAAGGGGGGACCCTTATATCCGGGACATAAAAACACGTAAGGGGGGACCCTTATATCCGGGACATAAAAACACATAAGGGGGGACCCTTATATCCGGGACATAAAAACACATAAGGGGGGACCCTTATATCCGGGACATAAAAATACATAAGGGGGGACCCTTATATCCGGGACATAAAAACACATAAGGGGGGACCCTTATATCCGGGACATAAAAACACATAAGGGGGGACCCTTATATTCGGGATATAAAAACACGTAAGGGGGGACCCTTATATCCGGGACATAAAAACACATAAGGGGGGACCCTTATATCCGGGACATAAAAACACATAAGGGGGGACCCTTATATCCGAGACATAAAAACACGTAAGGGGGACCCTTATATCCTGGACATAAAAACACATAAGGGGGGACCCTTATATCCGGGACATAAAAACACATAAGGGGGGACCCTTATATCCGGGACATAAAAACACATAAGGGGGGACCCTTATATTCGGGATATAAAAACACGTAAGGGGGGACCCTTATATCCGGGACATAAAAAACACATAAGGGGGGACCCTTATATCCGGGACATAAAAACACATAAGGGGGGACCCTTATATCCGGGACATAAAAACACATAAGGGGGGACCCTTATATTCGGGATATAAAAACACGAAAGGGGGGACCCTTATATCCGGGACATAAAAACACATAAGGGGGGACCCTTATATCCGGGACATAAAAACACATAAGGGGGGACCCTTATATCCGAGACATAAAAACACGTAAGGGGGGACCCTTATATCCTGGACATAAAAACACGTAAGGGGGGACCCTTATATCCAGGACATAAAAACACATAAGGGGGGACCCTTATATCCGGGACATAAAAATACATAAGGGGAGACCCTTATATCAGGGACATAAAAACACATAAGGGGGGACCCTTATATCCGGGACATAAAAACACATAAGGGGGGACCCTTATATTCGGGATATAAAAACACGTAAGGGGGGACCCTTATATCCGGGACATAAAAACACATAAGGGGGGACCCTTATATCCGGGACATAAAAACACATAAGGGGGGACCCTTATATCCGAGACATAAAAACACATAAGGGGGGACACTTATATCAGGGACATAAAAACACATAAGGGAGGACCCTTATATCCGGGACATAAAAACACGAAAGGCGGGACCCTTATATCCGGGACATAAAAACACATAAGGGGGGACCCTTATATCCGGGACATAAAAATACATAAGGGGGGACCCTTATATCCGGGACATAAAAACAAATAAGGGGGGACCCTTATATCCAGGACATAAAAACACATAAGGGGGGACCCTTATATCCGGGACATAAAAACACATAAGGGGGGACCCTTATATCCGGGACATAAAAACACATAAGGGGGGACCCTTATATCAGGGACATAAAAACACATAAGGGAGGACCCTTATATCCGGGACATAAAAACACATAAGGGGGGACCCTTATATTTGGGACATAAAAACACGTAAGGGGGGACCCTTATATCCGGGACATAAAAACACATAGGGGGGGACCCTTATATCCGGGACATAAAAACACATAAGGGGAACCCTTATATCCGGGACATAACACATAAGGGGGGACCCTTATATCCGGGACATAAAAACACATAAGGGGGGACCCTTATATCCGGGACATAAAAACACATAAGGGGGGACCCTTATAACCGGGACATAAAAATACGTAAGGGGGGACCCTTATATCCGGGACATAAAAACACATAAGGGGGGACCCTTATATCCGGGACATAAAAACACATAAGGGGGGACCCTTATATCAGGGACATAAAAACACATAAGGGAGGACCCTTATATCCGGGACATAAAAACACGTAAGGCGGGACCCTTATATCCGGGACATAAAAACACATAAGGGGGGACCCTTATATTCGGGACATAAAAATACATAAGGGGGGACCCTTATATCCGGGACATAAAAACACATAAGGGGGGACCCTTATATCCGGGACATAAAAACACATAAGGGGGGACCCTTATATTCGGGATATAAAAACACGTAAGGGGGGACCCTTATATCCGGGACATAAAAACACATAAGGGGGGACCCTTATATCCGGGACATAAAAACACATAAGGGGGGACCCTTATATCCGAGACATAAAAACACGTAAGGGGGGACCCTTATATCCTGGACATAAAAACACGTAAGGGGGGACCCTTATATCCAGGACATAAAAACACATAAGGGGGGACCCTTATATCCGGGACATAAAAACACATAAGGGGGGACCCTTATATCCGGGACATAAAAACACATAAGGGGGGACCCTTATATCCGGGACATAAAAACACATAAGGGGGGACCCTTATATCCGGGACATAAAAACACGTTAGGGGGGACCCTTATATCCGGGACATAAAAACACATAAGGGGGGACACTTATATCAGGGACATAAAAACACATAAGGGAGGACCCTTATATCCGGGACATAAAAACACGTAAGGCGGGACCCTTATATCCGGGACATAAAAACACATAAGGGGGGACCCTTATATCCGGGACATAAAAACACATAAGGGGGGACCCTTATATCCGGGACATAAAAATACATAAGGGGGGACCCTTATATCCGGGACATAAAAACACATAAGGGGAACCCTTATATCCGGGACATAACACATAAGGGGGGACCCTTATATCCGGGACATAAAAACACATAAGGGGGGACCCTTATATCCGGGACATAAAAACACATAAGGGGGGACCCTTATAACCGGGACATAAAAATACGTAAGGGGGGACCCTTAGATCCGGGACATAAAAACACATAAGGGGGGACCCTTATATCCGGGACATAAAAACACATAAGGGGGGACCCTTATATCAGGGACATAAAAACACATAAGGGAGGACCCTTATATCCGGGACATAAAAACACGTAAGGCGGGACCCTTATATCCGGGACATAAAAACACATAAGGGGGGACCCTTATATCCGGGACATAAAAATACATAAGGGGGGACCCTTATATCCGGGACATAAAAACACGTAAGGGGGGACCCTTATACCCGGGACATAAAAACACATAAGGGGGGACCCTTATATCCGGGACATAAAAACACATAAGGGGGGACCCTTATATCCGGGACATAAAAATACATAAGGGGGGACCCTTATATTCGGGATATAAAAACACGTAAGGGGGGACCCTTATATCCGGGACATAAAAACACATAAGGGGGACCCTTATATCCGGGACATAAAAACACATAAGGGGGGACCCTTATATCCGAGACATAAAAACACGTAAGGGGGGACCCTTATATCCTGGACATAAAAACACGTAAGGGGGGACCCTTATATCCAGGACATAAAAACACATAAGGGGGGACCCTTATATCCGGGACATAAAAACACATAAGGGGGGACCCGTATATCCGGGACATAAAAACACATAAGGGGGGACACTTATATCCGGGACATAAAAACACATAAGGGGGGACCCTTATATCCGGGACATAAAAACACGTTAGGGGGGACCCTTATATCTGGGACATAAAAACACATAAGGGGGACCCTTATATCCGGGACATAACACATAAGGGGGGACCCTTATATCCGGGACATAAAAACACATAAGGGGGGACCCTTATATCCGGGACATAAAAACACATAAGTGGGGACCCTTATATCCGGGACATAAAAATACGTAAGGGGGGACCCTTATATCCGGGACATAAAAACACATAAGGGGGGACCCTTATATCCGGGACATAAAAACACGTAAGGCGGGACCCTTATATCCGGGACATAAAAACACATAAGGGGGGACCCTTATATCCGGGACATAAAAATACATAAGGGGGGACCCTTATATCCGGGACATAAAAACACATAAGGGGAACCCTTATATCCGGGACATAACACATAAGGGGGGACCCTTATATCCGGGACATAAAAACACATAAGGGGGGACCCTTATATCCGGGACATAAAAACACATAAGGGGGGACCCTTATAACCGGGACATAAAAATACGTAAGGGGGGACCCTTATATCCGGGACATAAAAACACATAAGGGGGGACCCTTATATCCGGGACATAAAAACACATAAGGGGGGACCCTTATATCAGGGACATAAAAACACATAAGGGAGGACCCTTATATCCGGGACATAAAAACACGTAAGGCGGGACCCTTATATCCGGGACATAAAAACACATAAGGGGGGACCCTTATATCCGGGACATAAAAATACATAAGGGGGGACCCTTATATCCGGGACATAAAAACACGTAAGGGGGGACCCTTATATCCGGGACATAAAAACACATAAGGGGGGACCCTTATATCCGGGACATAAAAACACATAAGGGGGGACCCTTATATCCGGGACATAAAAATACATAAGGGGGGACCCTTATATCCGGGACATAAAAACACATAAGGGGGGACCCTTATATCCGGGACATAAAAACACATAAGGGGGGACCCTTATATTCGGGATATAAAAACACGTAAGGGGGGACCCTTATATCCGGGACATAAAAACACATAAGGGGGGACCCTTATATCCGGGACATAAAAACACATAAGGGGGGACCCTTATATCCGAGACATAAAAACACGTAAGGGGGACCCTTATATCCTGGACATAAAAACACATAAGGGGGGACCCTTATATCCGGGACATAAAAACACATAAGGGGGGACCCTTATATCCGGGACATAAAAACACATAAGGGGGGACCCTTATATTCGGGATATAAAAACACGTAAGGGGGGACCCTTATATCCGGGACATAAAAACACATAAGGGGGGACCCTTATATCCGGGACATAAAAACACATAAGGGGGGACCCTTATATCCGGGACATAAAAACACATAAGGGGGGACCCTTATATTCGGGATATAAAAACACGAAAGGGGGGACCCTTATATCCGGGACATAAAAACACATAAGGGGGGACCCTTATATCCGGGACATAAAAACACATAAGGGGGGACCCTTATATCCGAGACATAAAAACACGTAAGGGGGGACCCTTATATCCTGGACATAAAAACACGTAAGGGGGGACCCTTATATCCAGGACATAAAAACACATAAGGGGGGACCCTTATATCCGGGACATAAAAATACATAAGGGGAGACCCTTATATCAGGGACATAAAAACACATAAGGGGGGACCCTTATATCCGGGACATAAAAACACATAAGGGGGGACCCTTATATTCGGGATATAAAAACACGTAAGGGGGGACCCTTATATCCGGGACATAAAAACACATAAGGGGGGACCCTTATATCCGGGACATAAAAACACATAAGGGGGGACCCTTATATCCGAGACATAAAAACACGTAAGGGGGGACCCTTATATCCTGGACATAAAAACACGTAAGGGGGGACCCTTATATCCAGGACATAAAAACACATAAGGGGGGACCCTTATATCCGGGACATAAAAACACAAAAGGGGGGACCCTTATATCCGGGACATAAAAACACATAAGGGGGGACCCTTATATCCGGGACATAAAAACACATAAGGGGGGACCCTTATATCCGGGACATAAAAACACGTTAGGGGGGACCCTTATATCTAGGACATAAAAACACATAAGGGGGACCCTTATATCCGGGACATAACACATAAGGGGGGACCCTTATATCCGGGACATAAAAACACATAAGGGGGGACCCTTATATCCGGGACATAAAAACACATAAGTGGGGACCCTTATATCCGGGACATAAAAATACATAAGGGGGGACCCTTATATCCGGGACATAAAAACACATAAGGGGGGACCCTTATATCCGGGACATAAAAACACATAAGGGGGGACCCTTATATCAGGGACATAAAAACACATAAGGGAGGACCCTTATATCCGGGACATAAAAACACGTAAGGCGGGACCCTTATATCCGGGACATAAAAACACATAAGGGGGGACCCTTATATCCGGGACATAAAAATACATAAGGGGGGACCCTTATATCCGGGACATAAAAACACGTAAGGGGGGACCCTTATATCCGGGACATAAAAACACATAAGGGGGGACCCTTATATCCGGGACATAAAAACACATAAGGGGGGACCCTTATATCCGGGACATAAAAATACATAAGGGGGGACCCTTATATCCGGGACATAAAAACACATAAGGGGGGACCCTTATATCCGGGACATAAAAACACATAAGGGGGGACCCTTATATTCGGGATATAAAAACACGTAAGGGGGGACCCTTATATCCGGGACATAAAAACACATAAGGGGGGACCCTTATATCCGGGACATAAAAACACATAAGGGGGGACCCTTATATCCGAGACATAAAAACACGTAAGGGGGACCCTTATATCCTGGACATAAAAACACATAAGGGGGGACCCTTATATCCGGGACATAAAAACACATAAGGGGGGACCCTTATATCCGGGACATAAAAACACATAAGGGGGGACCCTTATATTCGGGATATAAAAACACGTAAGGGGGGACCCTTATATCCGGGACATAAAAACACATAAGGGGGGACCCTTATATCCGGGACATAAAAACACATAAGGGGGGACCCTTATATCCGGGACATAAAAACACATAAGGGGGGACCCTTATATTCGGGATATAAAAACACGAAAGGGGGGACCCTTATATCCGGGACATAAAAACACATAAGGGGGGACCCTTATATCCGGGACATAAAAACACATAAGGGGGGACCCTTATATCCGAGACATAAAAACACGTAAGGGGGGACCCTTATATCCTGGACATAAAAACACGTAAGGGGGGACCCTTATATCCAGGACATAAAAACACATAAGGGGGGACCCTTATATCCGGGACATAAAAATACATAAGGGGAGACCCTTATATCAGGGACATAAAAACACATAAGGGGGGACCCTTATATCCGGGACATAAAAACACATAAGGGGGGACCCTTATATTCGGGATATAAAAACACGTAAGGGGGGACCCTTATATCCGGGACATAAAAACACATAAGGGGGGACCCTTATATCCGGGACATAAAAACACATAAGGGGGGACCCTTATATCCGAGACATAAAAACACGTAAGGGGGGACCCTTATATCCTGGACATAAAAACACGTAAGGGGGGACCCTTATATCCAGGACATAAAAACACATAAGGGGGGACCCTTATATCCGGGACATAAAAACACAAAAGGGGGGACCCTTATATCCGGGACATAAAAACACATAAGGGGGGACCCTTATATCCGGGACATAAAAACACATAAGGGGGGACCCTTATATCCGGGACATAAAAACACGTTAGGGGGGACCCTTATATCTAGGACATAAAAACACATAAGGGGGACCCTTATATCCGGGACATAACACATAAGGGGGGACCCTTATATCCGGGACATAAAAACACATAAGGGGGGACCCTTATATCCGGGACATAAAAACACATAAGTGGGGACCCTTATATCCGGGACATAAAAATACGTAAGGGGGGACCCTTATATCCGGGACATAAAAACACATAAGGGGGGACCCTTATATCCGGGACATAAAAACACGTAAGGCGGGACCCTTATATCCGGGACATAAAAACACATAAGGGGGGACCCTTATATCCGGGACATAAAAACACATAAGGGGGGACCCTTATATCCGGGACATAAAAACACATAAGGGGGGACCCTTATATTCGGGATATAAAAACACGAAAGGGGGGACCCTTATATCCGGGACATAAAAACACATAAGGGGGGACCCTTATATCCGGGACATAAAAACACATAAGGGGGGACCCTTATATCCGAGACATAAAAACACGTAAGGGGGGACCCTTATATCCTGGACATAAAAACACGTAAGGGGGGACCCTTATATCCAGGACATAAAAACACGTTAGGGGGGACCCTTATATCTGGGACATAAAAACACATAAGGGGGACCCTTATATCCGGGACATAACACATAAGGGGGGACCCTTATATCCGGGACATAAAAACACATAAGGGGGGACCCTTATATCCGGGACATAAAAACACATAAGGGGGGACCCTTATATCCGGGACATAAAAATACGTAAGGGGGGACCCTTATATCCGGGACATAAAAACACATAAGGGGGGACCCTTATATCCGGGACATAAAAACACATAAGGGGGGACCCTTATATCAGGGACATAAAAACACATAAGGGAGGACCCTTATATCCGGGACATAAAAACACATAAGGGGGGACCCTTATATTCGGGACATAAAAACACGTAACTTATATCCGGGACATAAAAACACATAAGGGGGGACCCTTATATCCGGGACATAAAAACACATAAGGGGGGACCCTTATATCCGGGACATAAAAAAACGTTAGGGGGGACCCTTATATCTGGGACATAAAAACACATAAGGGGGACCCTTATATCCGGGACATAAAAACACATAAGGGGGGACCCTTATATCCGGGACATAAAAACACATAAGGGGGGACCCTTATATCCGGGACATAAAAATACGTAAGGGGGGACCCTTATATCCGGGACATAAAAACACATAAGGGGGGACCCTTATATCCGGGACATAAAAACACATAAGGGGGGACCCTTATATCAGGGACATAAAAACACATAAGGGAGGACCCTTATATCCGGGACATAAAAACACGTAAGGCGGGACCCTTATATCCGGGACATAAAAACACATAAGGGGGGACCCTTATATCCGGGACATAAAAATACATAAGGGGGGACCCTTATATCCGGGACATAAAAACACATAAGGGGGGACCCTTATATCCGGGACATAAAAACACATAAGTGGGGACCCTTATATCCGGGACATAAAAATACATAAGGGGGGACCCTTATATCCGGGACATAAAAACACATAAGGGGGGACCCTTATATCCGGGACATAAAAACACATAAGGGGGGACCCTTATATTCGGGATATAAAAACACGTAAGGGGGGACCCTTATATCCGGGACATAAAAACACATAAGGAGGGACCCTTATATCCGGGACATAAAAACACATAAGGGGGGACCCTTATATCCGGGACATAAAAAAACGTTAGGGGGGACCCTTATATCTGGGACATAAAAACACATAAGGGGGACCCTTATATCCGGGACATAACACATAAGGGGGGACCCTTATATCCGGGACATAAAAACACATAAGGGGGGACCCTTATATCCGGGACATAAAAACACATAAGGGGGGACCCTTATATCCGGGACATAAAAATACGTAAGGGGGGACCCTTATATCCGGGACATAAAAACACATAAGGGGGGACCCTTATATCCGGGACATAAAAACACATAAGGGGGGACCCTTATATCAGGGACATAAAAACACATAAGGGAGGACCCTTATATCCAAGACATAAAAACACGTAAGGCGGGACCCTTATATCCGGGACATAAAAACACATAAGGGGGGACCCTTATATCCGGGACATAAAAATACATAAGGGGGGACCCTTATATCCGGGACATAAAAACACGTAAGGGGGGACCCATATATCCGGGACATAAAAACACATAAGGGGGGACCCTTATATCCGGGACATAAAAACACATAAGGGGGGACCCTTATATCCGGGACATAAAAACACATAAGGGGGGACCCTTATATCAGGGACATAAAAACACATAAGGGAGGACCCTTATATCCGGGACATAAAAACACATAAGGGGGGACCCTTATATTTGGGACATAAAAACACGTAAGGGGGGACCCTTATATCCGGGACATAAAAACACATAAGGGGGGACCCTTATATCCGGGACATAAAAACACATAAGGGGGGACCCTTATATCCGGGACATAAAAACACGTTAGGGGGGACCCTTATATCTGGGACATAAAAACACATAAGGGGAACCCTTATATCCGGGACATAACACATAAGGGGGGACCCTTATATCCGGGACATAAAAACACATAAGGGGGGACCCTTATATCCGGGACATAAAAACACATAAGGGGGGACCCTTATAACCGGGACATAAAAATACGTAAGGGGGGACCCTTATATCCGGGACATAAAAACACATAAGGGGGGACCCTTATATCCGGGACATAAAAACACATAAGGGGGGACCCTTATATCAGGGACATAAAAACACATAAGGGAGGACCCTTATATCCGGGACATAAAAACACGTAAGGCGGGACCCTTATATCCAGGACATAAAAACACATAAGGGGGGACCCTTATATCCGGGACATAAAAATACATAAGGGGGGACCCTTATATCCGGGACATAAAAACACGTAAGGGGGGACCCTTATATCCGGGACATAAAAACACATAAGGGGGGACCCTTATATCCGGGACATAAAAACACATAAGGGGGGACCCTTATATCCGGGACATAAAAATACATAAGGGGGGACCCTTATATCCGGGACATAAAAACACATAAGGGGGGACCCTTATATCCGGGACATAAAAACACATAAGGGGGGACCCTTATATCCGGGCCTTAAAAACACGTAAGGGGGTATCCTTATATCCGGGACATAAAAACACATAAGGGGGGACCCTTATATCCGGGACATAAAAACACATAAGGGGGGACCCTTATATCCTGGACATAAAAACACGTAAGGGCGACCCTTATATCCGGGACATAAAAACACATAAGGGGGGACCCTTATATCCTGGACATAAAAACACATAAGGGGGGACCCTTATATCCGGGACATAAAAACACAAGGGGGACCCTTATATCCGGGACATAAAAACACGTAAGGGGGGACCCTTATATCCGGGACATAAAAACACATAAGGGGGGACTCTTATATCCGGGACATAAAAACACATAAGGGGGGACCCTTATATCCGGGACATAAAAACACGTAAGGGGGGACCCTTATATCCGGGACATAAAAACACATAAGGGGGGACCCTTATATCCGGGACATAAAAACCCATAAGGGGGGACCCTTATATCCGGGACATAAAAACACATAAGGGGGGACCCTTATAGCCGGGACATAAAAACACATAAGGGGGGACCCTTATATCCGGGACATAAAAACACGTAAGGGGGGACCCTTATATCCGGGACATAAAAACACGTAAGGGGGACCCTTATATCCGGGACATAAAAACACATAAGGTGGGACCCTTATATCCGGGACATAAAAATACATAAGGGGGGAAACTTATATCCGGGACATAAAAACACATAAGGGGGGACCCTTATATCCTGGACATAAAAACACATAAGGGGGGACCCTTATATCCGGGACATAAAAACACATAAGGTGGGACCCATATATTCATGACATAAAACACATAAGGGGGCCCTTATATCCAGGACATAAAAACACATAAGGGGGGACCCTTATATCCGGGATATAAAAACACATAAGGGGGATCCTTATATTCGGGACATAAAAACACATAAGGGGGGACCCTTATATCCGGGACATAAAAACACATAAGGGGGGACCCTTATATCCGGGACATAAAAACACATAAGGGGGGACCCTTATATCCGGGACATAAAAACCCATAAGGGGGGACCCTTATATCCGGGACATAAAAACACATAAGGGGGGACCCTTATAGCCGGGACATAAAAACACATAAGGGGGGACCCTTATATCCGGGACATAAAAATACATAAGGGGGGACCCTTATATCCGGGACATAAAAACACATAAGGGGGGACCCTTATATCCGGGACATAAAATACATAAGGGGGGACCCTTATATCCGGGACATAAAAACACATAAGGGGGAACCCTTATATCCGGGACATAAAAACACATAAGGGGGGACCCTTATATTCGGGACATAAAAACACGTAAGGGGGGACCCTTATATCCGGGACATAAAAACACATAAGGGGGGACCCTTATATCCGGGACATAAAAACACATAAGGGGGGACCCTTATATCCGGGACATAAAAACACGTTAGGGGGGACCCTTATATCTGGGACATAAAAACACATAAGGGGGACCCTTATATCCGGGACATAACACATAAGGGGGGACCCTTATATCCGGGACATAAAAACACATAAGGGGGGACCCTTATATCCGGGACATAAAAACACATAAGGGGGGACCCTTATATCCGGGACATAAAAATACGTAAGGGGGGACCCTTATATCCGGGACATAAAAACACATAAGGGGGGACCCTTATATCCGGGACATAAAAACACATAAGGGGGGACCCTTATATCAGGGACATAAAAACACATAAGGGAGGACCCTTATATCCGGGACATAAAAACACGTAAGGCGGGACCCTTATATCCGGGACATAAAAACACATAAGGGGGGACCCTTATATCCGGGACATAAAAATACATAAGGGGGGACCCTTATATCCGGGACATAAAAACACGTAAGGGGGGACCCTTATATCCGGGACATAAAAACACATAAGGGGGGACCCTTATATCCGGGACATAAAAACACATAAGGGGGGACCCTTATATCCGGGACATAAAAACACATAAGGGGGGACCCTTATATCAGGGACATAAAAACACATAAGGGAGGACCCTTATATCCGGGACATAAAAACACATAAGGGGGGACCCTTATATTTGGGACATAAAAACACGTAAGGGGGGACCCTTATATCCGGGACATAAAAACACATAAGGGGGGACCCTTATATCCGGGACATAAAAACACATAAGGGGGGACCCTTATATCCGGGACATAAAAACACATAAGGGGGGACCCTTATATCCGGGACATAAAAACACGTTAGGGGGGACCCTTATATCTGGGACATAAAAACACATAAGGGGAACCCTTATATCCGGGACATAACACATAAGGGGGGACCCTTATATCCGGGACATAAAAACACATAAGGGGGGACCCTTATATCCGGGACATAAAAACACATAAGGGGGGACCCTTATAACCGGGACATAAAAATACGTAAGGGGGGACCCTTATATCCGGGACATAAAAACACATAAGGGGGGACCCTTATATCCGGGACATAAAAACACATAAGGGGGGACCCTTATATCAGGGACATAAAAACACATAAGGGGGGACCCTTATATCCGGGACATAAAAATACATAAGGGGGGACCCTTATATCCGGGACATAAAAACACGTAAGGGGGGACCCTTATATCCGGGACATAAAAACACATAAGGGGGGACCCTTATATCCGGGACATAAAAACACATAAGGGGGGACCCTTATATCCGGGACATAAAAATACATAAGGGGGGACCCTTATATCCGGGACATAAAAACACATTAGGGGGGACCCTGATATCCGGGACATTAAAACACATAAGGGGGGACCCTTATATCCGGGACATAAAAACACGTAAGGGGGGACCCTTATATCCGGGACATTAAAACACATAAGGGGGGACCCTTATGTCCGGGACATAAAAACACGTAAGGGGGGACCCTTATATCCGGGATATAAAAACACATAAGGGGGGATCCTTATATTCGGGACATAAAAACACATAAGGGGGGACCCTTATATCCGGGACATAAAAACACATAAGGGGGGACCCTTATATCCGGGACATAAAAACACATAAGGGGGGACCCTTATATCCGGGCCTTAAAAACACGTAAGGGGGTATCCTTATATCCGGGACATAAAAACACATAAGGGGGGACCCTTATATCTGGGACATAAAAACACATAAGGGGGGACCCTTATATCAGGGACATAAAAACACGTAAGGGGGGACCCTTATATCCGGGACATAAAAACACATAAGGGGGGACCCTTATATCCTGGACATAAAAACAAATAAGGGGGGACTCTTATATCCGGGACATAAAAACACAAGGGGGACCCTTATATCCGGGACATAAAAACACATAAGGGGGGACCCTTATAGCCGGGACATAAAAACACATAAGGGGGGACCCTTATATCCGGGACATAAAAACACGTAAGTGGGGACCCTTATATCCGGGACATAAAAACACGTAAGGGGGGACCCTTATATCCGGGACATAAAAACACATAAGGGGGGACCCTTATATCCGGGACATAAAAATACATAAGGGGGGACCCTTATATCCGGGACATAAAAACACATAGGGGGGGACCCTTGTATCCGGGACATAAAAACACATAAGGGGGGAACCTTATATCCGGGACATAAAAACACATAAGAGGGGACCCTTATATCCTGGACATAAAAACACATAAGGGGGGACCCTTATATCCGGGACATAAAAACACATAAGGTGGGACCCATATATTCATGACATAAAACTCATAAGGGGGCCCTTATATCCGGGACATAAAAACACATAAGGGGGGACCCTTATATCCGGGATATAAAAACACATAAGGGGGATCGTTATATTCGGGACATAAAAACCAGTGGTGCTCAGCAGAGCTCGAATATTCGAGTAGCTCGAATATTCGAGCTCTTTTTCAGCTATTCGAGCTCGGTATTCGAGCTCCGAATAGCTGGAGCTATTCGAATGGGCTATCCGAGTACACTCGAATAGCCCATTCACTATTCGAGCTATTCGAGCAACCCGGCGCTATTCGAGCTCGGTACCGAGCTCGAATAGCGTCATAGCCCAGATTGATGTCCTTAGAGCCAATCAGAGGGCTCCCAGGCCCTCTGACGGCAGCCAATCACAGAGGGGGACCCTGGCCAGCCCCTACCCTATAAATAGCGGCCGCCATGTTCCGTTTCTCCGTGCTTGCCTGAGACTTGTACAGAGAGAGAGTTGCTCCTTTGTGCTTTGGCTTAGCAAGAGCTCTATTGTGGTCATTTACCTAGCGTTTTTGCTCACATACACCTCCTATACACACCTATATTGTTGTTAGTTATTTAGACATTGTATTTTAGTTAGTAGCTTGTGTGTTACATTAGAGACAGGCAGCTGCTGCAAGCTTACAGGTTTAGGCCTCAGGGGGGCCTTGCCTCTGTGGGCAGCTGTCCTCTGTTTATTTCTCTCATCTATACCAGTATTTCTGCTGTCCTTTACTAATAGTATTGTAGTTATACTGTACTAGGAGTAGGACACTCACTGACTGTCACTGTTTATAGGCTACTAGCTAGCTCCTGCGTGTGTGCACTCACTCACTGTCTGTGTGTACACACACTCTATTTCCTTCTGATTACTGATAGATTATTGTTAGTTAGTTGTACTTACTTACTACTTACTCTTACTGTACCCGTAGGGACACTCACTGTCACTGTTCATATAGGCTACTAGCTCCTGCGTGTGCGCACTGCACTCACTGTCTGAGTGTACACACACAACACACACTCTATTTCCTTCTGATCGCTGATTGATTATCGTAATTAGTTAGTTGTACTTACTGTTACTACTTACTCTTACTGTACTAGGAGTCTAGGACACTCAGTCACTGTCCATAGGCTACTAGCTCCTGCGTGCGTGCACTCACTGTCTGAGTGTACACACACCCACACTCCATTTCCTTCTGATCGCTGATTGATTATCGTAATTAGTTAGTTGTACTTACTGTTACTACTTACTCTTACTGTACTAGGAGTCTAGGACACTCAGTCACTGTCCATAGGCTACTAGCTCCTGCGTGCGTGCACTCACTGTCTGAGTGTACACACACCACCCACACTCCATTTCCTTCTGATCGCTGATTGATTATTGTAATTAGTTAGTTCTACTTACTGTTACTACTTACTCTTACTGTACTAGGAGTCTAGGACACTCAGTCACTGTGTTCATAGGCTACTAGCTCCTGCGTGCGTGCACTCACTGTCTGAGTGTACACACACCACCCACACTCCATTTCCTTCTGATCGCTGATTGATTATTGTAATTAGTTAGTTCTACTTACTGTTACTACTTACTCTTACTGTACTAGGAGTCTAGGACACTCAGTCACTGTGTTCATAGGCTACTAGCTCCTGCGTGCGTGCACTCACTGTCTGAGTGTACACACACCCACACTCCATTTCCTTCTGATCGCTGATTGATTATTGTAATTAGTTAGTTCTACTTACTGTTACTACATACTCTTACTGTACTAGGAGTCTAGGACACTCAGTCACTGTGTTCATAGGCTACTAGCTCCTGCGTGCGTGCACTCACTGTCTGAGTGTACACACACCCACACTCCATTTCCTTCTGATCGCTGATTGATTATTGTAATTAGTTAGTTCTACTTACTGTTACTACTTACTCTTACTGTACTAGGAGTCTAGGACACTCAGTCACTGTGTTCATAGGCTACTAGCTCCTGCGTGCGTGCACTCACTGTCTGAGTGTACACACACCCACACTCCATTTCCTTCTGATCGCTGATTGATTATTGTAATTAGTTAGTTCTACTTACTGTTACTACTTACTCTTACTGTACTAGGAGTCTAGGACACTCAGTCACTGTGTTCATAGGCTACTAGCTCCTGCGTGCGTGCACTCACTGTCTGAGTGTACACACACCCACACTCCATTTCCTTCTGATCGCTGATTGATTATTGTAATTAGTTAGTTCTACTTACTGTTACTACTTACTCTTACTGTACTAGGAGTCTAGGACACTCAGTCACTGTGTTCATAGGCTACTAGCTCCTGCGTGCGTGCACTCACTGTCTGAGTGTACACACACCCACACTCCATTTCCTTCTGATCGCTGATTGATTATTGTAATTAGTTAGTTCTACTTACTGTTACTACTTACTCTTACTGTACTAGGAGTCTAGGACACTCAGTCACTGTGTTCATAGGCTACTAGCTCCTGCGTGCGTGCACTCACTGTCTGAGTGTACACACACCCACACTCCATTTCCTTCTGATCGCTGATTGATTATTGTAATTAGTTAGTTCTACTTACTGTTACTACTTACTCTTACTGTACTAGGAGTCTAGGACACTCAGTCACTGTGTTCATAGGCTACTAGCTCCTGCGTGCGTGCACTCACTGTCTGAGTGTACACACACTAAATTTACTTGTGATTACTACTGATTATTGTAACTGCTAGTTGTACTTCCTGACTGTTACTACTTACTTACTGTACTAGGGGACACTCACTCAGTCACCTCACCAACCAACCCACTCCATTAAAGTACCCCACTTTTCACCCGCCCTTTTAAAAAACTTTTGTCTATACGCCCAAAACATTGAAGATGTCTGGAAGTGGCAGCCAGCGCGGTTTGGGCAAGGGGAAGGGCAGCAAGGGAATCAGGAGGAGAGGGAGCAGCATTGTGGCAAGCCGCGGCCGCGGGCGCGCCACCATGCACAGTTCCGCAGCAGCAGCAGCAGCGTCAGTGGCTAACATTCCTCCCATAGCCACTGGCCGTGGACGCCTTGGGCGCCGCCCAGCAGGAGCATCTGCAACTCACGCTGCAGAGACACAGCAGCAGCAGCGTGTAGCACCTGCTCCCATTTTCCTCCAGCCGGGTCGGAAACGTCCCATTGAGGAAAAGGATGCAGACACTGTGGTGCAACTCATGACGGAGGATGAGCAGCCCGCCATCAGCTCTGCATCCGAGGCCTCCACCCTCACCACCACCACCACCACCACCACCACCCCTGTTCGCAGCAGCCGCCCAGCAGGGCCTGGGGAGGAGGCCAGTTCACCATCAGTCGCCGACCTGTCACTCAGCAGTCTTTTTACCCCAGGCACCATCAGGGTATTGTCTGCTGTTGTTGGCGATTTTGAGGAGGAGATGCTGATGGGCACTTTGGGGGAGGAGGGATTGGACAGCAAGACTGTGGCGACAGTCAAGCGTCCCATCCATGCATCAGGAGAGGAGTTTGGGGGGTCATCATCCCAGCAGGACATGTTTCAGGAGGGGCATGATGATGATGACCCGGTGACAGACAGAGACTGGGTGCCACCACCTCCAGGGGATGTCGTCCTCAGCAGCTCTGAGGAGGAGGAGGAGGATGCGCTTGTGGGCCTTGCAAGGAGGTGCATCATTGCAAGCATTGGCAGCGTCCCACAGCCTGCTGGTGTCTCAGGCTCAGCAGCAGCAGCAGCAGCATCAGCCAGTACCACCACCAGCCGCACCCAAGCCCCCCCCCCCCAACCACCACAGGGAGACAGGCAGCAGCGCTTCCATGCCGTAGGGGGAAGTTTCTGTCACCAATCTGGCGGTTTTTCACCATGCCCACTGTGTACAGCAAGTACGCCACTTGCAACCACTGTCAGCGGAAGTTGAGCAGAGGTGCAGACCCCTTAAAGTTCAGCACCAGCTCGCTCATCAACCACCTTGCGGCTAAACATTTCCACCAGCATGAGGAGTTCCAGAGGCTGAAAGCATCTGCTGCTGGCAGTGGCACCACACCCATCACTGCACAGCCTTCAGCAGCAGCAGCAGCAACAGCAGCCACCCGCCCTCCTGCTCCTCCAGCAGCACCAGCAGGAGTGCGGAAACGCACTGCTCCTCCCCCCTCTGCAACTCCTGCCGCCGACACTGAGGCCTGTTCTGGCAGCCAGTCCTCAGTGGCCTCCTCTGCTGTGTCTGCTGATTCCCGTGTCAGCAAAAGGCCACGCCAGAGCCTTTTGAGCGAGTCCTTCCAGGGGGTGGTTAGGGCTCTGCCTCCCAGCAGCCGTCGCGTGCGGCAGCTGAACGGCTTGCTGGCACGGGCCATGTGCTCCCAACTCCTGCCGTACACGCTCGTGCAGGAGGGGAGCGACATTCGTGCGCTGCTTGCTTGCGCAGCCCCAGACTGGCAGCTCCCCAGCAGACACTTCTTTGCCCGCAAGGCCATTCCTGCACTGCACCGCTTTGTGATGGCCAATGTGGAGCGAGGGCTGGAGCACGCGGTTGGTGAAAGGGTCCACGTCACCATGGACTCCTGGAGCAGCCGCTTCGGGACAGGCCGCTACCTGTCCTTCACTGTCCACTGGGTCAGCTTGGTGGAAGGGGGTGAGGATGGGAGAGCAGCAGCGGGCACAGCAGCAGCAGCAACACAGTGGGTGGTGCCACCCCGCAGGGTCAGGGGAACTGCAGCAGGTTCCTCCGATCCTCTGCCATCCTCCGGCACACCTGGCCAAACCCCCCGCCTCAGCAGCAGCGTGAAGGCCCGCCACTGCCAAGCGCTGCTGCACTTGGTCAGCCTTGGGAAGACCAAGCTGACGGCAACCCATGTGTTGGCCAAACTCCAGGAGCAGGAGAGGATTTGGCTGACCCCCAGAGGCCTCAGAGTCGGAGAGGTGGTGGCCGACAATGGGGCCAATCTGGTTGCCGCAATAGACAGGGGAAACCTGACCCACATCCCCTGTCTTGCCCACGTGCTGAACCTGGTGGTGCAGAAGTTCCTGCGCACCTACCAGGGGATGGGCGAACTGCTGGAAACGGCAAGGAATGTTGTGCGTCACTTCCGGCGCTCGGCTGCAGCCTGTGCGAGCCTGGAAGACGTGCAAAAGGAGCTGGATCTGCCACGCCATCGGCTGATCCTTGACGTTCCGACTCGCTGGAACTCCACCCTGGCGATGTTGGAGCGTCTGGTTGAACAGAGGCACGCTGTCAAACAGTACCTTGCCCTGGCCACTGTTTCCGCAGCTCAGAGAAGGGACAAGACCAGCAACATCCCGTCCATCGTCCCCGATGATGACTGGAGGCACATGCAGCAGGTGTGCTTAGTGCTGGCTCCCTTCCTGCAGGCCACAAACATGGTGAGCAGGGACCATGCTATGGTCTGCGAGTGGGTGCCCCTGGTTTCTCTGCTGAACAGGGCCCTCGATGCTTTGCTGGAACAGGGAGCGGCAGCCTTGGACCAGCAGGAGCGGCAACCAGCTGCGCAGTCCACCTCTGAGGGGGAGGAGGAGGAGGACTTGGTGGAGGTCCCTGACCTGGCTGCTGATGAGGGGTATCAGCACAGCGCAGCTGAGTTAATGCGGGGGTGGAGAGAGGATGAGGCGGCAGAGGAGGAGGATGAGGACAGCACTGACGTCGATGTGCCAGCAGACGTGGCCCGCCTCTTCCCAATGGCAGCGCACATGCTGACGTGCCTGCGCAGGGACCCCAGGGTGATCCAGATGAAGCAGAGGGAGGACATCTGGATCAGCATGATGTTGGACCCACGCCTCAAGGGGAAGTTGAGCCAGTTCCTGCCGCCTGCAGGAGGAGACCCAGCGCAACAAATAAGGAGCTTGCAGCAGGCCCTTGTTGAGCGCTTGGAGGAAGCCTTCCCCCAGCCTTCCACCCCCACTGTCCAGCAGCCAGCACAGAGGCAGCAGCAGGTGCCTGCATCCAGCAGCAGCAAGCGCCCCACAGACCTGCTGTCTCTCAGCCACGAGCTCTACAGGACTGTAGAGGCTCCGGCAGCAGTGACTAGAGAGGAGATGCATGCAGCAGCATCCTCCTCCGGTCACAGCCAGCGCCTGACCCGCATGGTGGCTGACTACATGGGGTCGTACAGCGGGCTTGACAGCGATGCCCCTGTTGATCCCATGGAGTATTGGGTCAAGCGCATGGAGATCTGGAGCGAGCTGGCGCAGTACGCCCTGGAAGTGCTGTCCTGCCCCCCTTCCAGCGTGCTGTCCGAGCGCTGCTTCAGTGCAGCTGGTGGCGTGGTCACCGAGAAACGCTCACGTCTGTCTCACAAGTCTGTGGACAGACTGACGTTTCTCAAGATGAACCAGGCGTGGGTGGAAGGCGAGTTCCTGGCCCCTGTTGTCGGCGAGAGGGGGACATGAACTGGCTGCCGGAACCATCGTTAATGTGCCTTACCACCCTTTACCACCTCCTGGCTCCTGCTCACTAAGCCAGCCTGGTTCACTTTGACTATTACGTCGCCTGCAGCCACACATTTTACACCTACAGTGGGCTGCTGTGTACTGCCCTTCTGCTGTCTGTCTGTGTTTCCCACTGCCAGGGTACACAGAATTACCTTCTTCTGCTGCCACTCTGCCACCAGCTATTACGTCAAACAATAGCTATATTGGTTGCAAAACCAAAACCAAACAAACCATTAAAAAAAAAAAAGGTTTAATTTTTCTGAGGTGCCCGGGTTGAAAACTGTGTTGTTCCAGTTGTGTATTGGACACAATGTGGGCTGCACGACCGCTGTCTGGGACCTCCTGTTGTGTTTAATTACAGCCCTGGTATCACCGCTAGGTACCAGGGCTATTATGTCACGCTGCCTACCTGCTGCCACACTCACACTGCTCCTCCATACCTCCTCCTGCTGCTGCTGCTGCTGTCTGTCTGTGTTTCCCACTGCCAGGGTACACAGATGATTTACCTTCTGCTGCCACTCTGCCACCAGCTATTACGTCAAACAATAGCTGCTCGCCTACTCCTCCATTCCTCCTCCTGCTGCTGCTGTCTGTCTGTGTTTCCAACTGCCAGGGTACACAGATGATTTACCTTCTGCTGCCACTCTGCCACCAGCTATTACGTTAAACAATAGCTGCTCGCCTACTCCTCCATTCCTCCTCCTGCTGCTGCTGTCTGTCTGTGTTTCCCACTGCCAGGGTACACAGATGATTTACCTTCTGCTGCCACTCTGCCACCAGCTATTACGTCAAACAATAGCTGCTCGCCTACTCCTCCATTCCTCCTCCTGCTGCTGCTGTCTGTCTGTGTTTCCCACTGCCAGGGTACACAGAATTACCTTCTTCTGCTGCCACTCTGCCACCAGCTATTACGTCAAACAATAGCTATATTGGTTGTAAAACCAAAAACCAAAAAACCATAAAAAAAAAAAAGGTTTAATTTTTCTGAGGTGCCCGGGTTGAAAACTGTGTTGTCCCAGTTGTGTATTGGACACAATGTAGGCTGCACGACCGCTGTCTGGGACCTCCTGTTGTGTTTATTTACAGCCCTGGTATCACCGCTAGGTACCAGGGCTATTATGTCACGCTGCCTACCTGCTGCCACACTCACACTGCTCCTCCATACCTCCTCCTGCTGCTGCTGCTGCTGTCTGTCTGTGTTTCCCACTGCCAGGGTACACTACACAGATGATTTACCTTCTGCTGCCACTCTGCCACCAGCTATTACGTCAAACAATAGCTGCTCGCCTACTCCTCCATTCCTCCTGCTGCTGTTGCTGTCTGTCTGTGTTTCCCACTGCCAGGGTACACAGAATTACCTTCTGCTGCCACTCTGCCACCAGCTATTACGTCAAACAATAGCTATATTGGTTGCAAAACCAAAACCAAACAAACCATTAAAAAAAAAAAAAAGGTTTAATTTTTCTGAGGTGCCCGGGTTGAAAACTGTGTTGTCCCAGTTGTGTATTGGACACAATGTGGGCTGCACGACCGCTGTCTGGGACCTCCTGTTGTGTTTATTTATAGCCCTGGTATCACCGCTAGGTACCAGGGCTATTATGTCACGCTGCCTACCTGCTGCCACACTCACACTGCTCCTCCATACCTCCTCCTGCTGCTGCTGTCTGTCTGTGTTTCCCACTGCCAGGGTACACAGATGATTTACCTTCTGCTGCCACTCTGCCACCAGCTATTACGTCAAACAATAGCTGCTCACATTACTCCTCCATTCCTCCTGCTGCTGTTGCTGTCTGTCTGTGTTTCCCACTGCCAGGGTACACAGAATTACCTTCTGCTGCCACTCTGCCACCAGCTATTACGTCAAACAATAGCTATATTGGTTGCAAAACCAAAACCAAACAAACCATTAAAAAAAAAAAAGGTTTAATTTTTCTGAGGTGCCCGGGTTGAAAACTGTGTTGTCCCAGTTGTGTATTGGACACAATGTGGGCTGCACGACCGCTGTCTGGGACCTCCTGTTGTGTTTATTTACAGCCCTGGTATCACCGCTAGGTACCAGGGCTATTATGTCACGGCGAGCTGCCTGCCTCATTGACTGCCTGCTGCCACACACTCATCCTCCTCCTTCTGCTGCTGAATTTACCTCCTGCTGTCTTTGTGTTTCCACTGCCAGGGAGCACATACAATGGCGCTTCCAACATGCGTGCGCCCACCAGCTATTTGTTACGCTCAAAAATAGCTGCATTTCTTTAAAAAAAAATTGAAAAGAGAAATACGTGAAGAAGAAGAAGACGATATTGAAAAAGAAGGAGAAGGAGAAGATGAAGATGAAGAAGAAGATGAAGAAGAAGATGAAGAAGATGATGAAGAAGAAGATGAAAAAGAAGAAGAAGATGAAGAAGATGAAGAAGATGAAGAAGAAGAAGATGAAGAAGAAGAAGATGAAGAAGAAGAAGATGAAGAAGATGATGAAGAAGATGAAGAAGAAGAAGAAGAAGAAGAAGATGAAGAAGAAGAAGATGAAGAAGAAGAAGAAGATGAAGAAGAAGAAGATGAAGAAGATGAAGATGAAGAAGAAGAAGAAGATGAAGATGAAGAAGAAGAAGAAGATGAAGAAGATGAAGAAGAAGAAGAAGAAGAAGATGATGAAGAAGAAGAAGAAGATGATGAAGAAGAAGAAGAAGAAGAAGAAGACAATATAGAAGAAGAAGAAGAAGATATAGAAGAAGAAGATCTAGAAGAAGAAGAAGAAAGATAAAGAAGAAGAAGAACAAGTATATACAGTAACACTACTGAACAAAATTAAGGACACAACTTCTCTTTCCACATTTTTTTTTAAAGGAACATCCCCACATAATCACTTGCTGTTGTTACTTGGAAAAAAAGATGTTTCTTGCATCATTCACCCTCAAAACAAGTGTTGGAAGCTATTTAAGGCCAATTCGAATAGTCAGCTCGAATAGTGAGCTCGAATACCGACTCGAATAGTGAGCTCGAAGTCCGAGGTCGAATCGAATAGTAAAAATTATTCGACTCGAATATTCGACTGACCTCGAATAATTTACTATTCGAATTCGACCAAACTCGAATTTTAAAAAGGGGTATTTGAGCATCACTAATAAAAACACATAAGGGGGGACCCTTATATCCGGGACATAAAAACACATAAGGGGGGACCCTTATATCCGGGACACAAAAACACATAAGGGGGGACCCTTATATCCAGGCCTTAAAAACACGTAAGGGGGTATCCTTATATCCGGGACATAAAAACACATAAGGGGGACCCTTATATCCGGGACATAAAAACACATAAGGGGGGACCCTTATATCCGGGACATAAAAACACGTAAGGGGGGACCCTTATATCGGGGACATAAAAACACATAAGGGGGGACCCTTATATCCTGGACATAAAAACACATAAGGGGGGACCCTTATATCCGGGACATAGAAAAACATAAGGGGGACCCTTATATCCGGGACATAAAAACACATAAGGGGGGACACTGATTTTCGGGACATAAAAACACATAAGGGGGGACCCTTATATCCGGGACATAAAAACACATAAGGGGGGACCCTTATATCCGGGACATAAAAACACATAAGGGGGGACCCTTATATCCAGGCCTTAAAAACATGTAAGGGGGTATCCTTATATCCGGGACATAAAAACACATAAGGGGGACCCTTATATCCGGGACATAAAAACACATAAGGGGGGACCCTTATATCCGGGACATAAAAAAACGTAAGGGGGCACACTTATTTCTGGGACATAAAAACGCATAAGGGGGGACCCTTATATCCGGGCCTTAAAAACACATAAGGGGGTATCCTTATATCCGGGACATAAAAACACATAAGGGGGGACCCTTATATCCGGGACATAAAAACACATAAGGGGGGACCCTTATATCCGGGACATAAAAACACGTAAGGGGGGACCCTTATATCCGGGACATAAAAACACATAAGGGGGACTCTTATATCCGGGACATAAAAACACATAAGGGGGGACCCTTATATCCGGGACATAAAAACACGTAAGGGGGGACCCTTATATCCGGGACATAAAAACACATAAGGGGGGACCCTTATATCCAGGACATAAAAACACATAAGGGGGGACCCTTATATCCGGGACAGAAAAACACATAAGGGGGGACCCTTATATCCGGGACATAAAAACACATAAGGGGGACTCTTATATCCGGGACATAAAAACACATAAGGGGGGACCCTTATATCCGGGACATAAAAACTCGTAAGGGGGGACCCTTATATCCGGGACATAAAAACACATAAGGGGGGACCCTTATATCCAGGACATAAAAACACATAAGGGGGGACCCTTATATTCGGGACATAAAAACACATAAGGGGGGACCCTTATATCCGGGACATAAAAACACATAAGGGGGGACCCTTATATCCGGGACATAAAAACACATAAGGGGGGACCCTTATATCCAGGACATAAAAACACATAAGGGGGGACCCTTATATTCGGGACATAAAATCACATAAGGGGGGACCCTTATATCCGGGACATAAAAACACATAAGGGGGGACCCTTATATCTCCGGGACATAAAAACACATAAGGGGGGACCCTTATATCCGGGACATAAAAACACATAAGGGAGGACCCTTATATCCGGGACATAAAAACACGTAAGGGGGGACCCTTATATCCGGGACATAAAAACACATAAGGGGGGGCCCTTATATCAGGGACATAAAAACACATAAGGGAGGACCCTTATATCCGGGACATAAAAACACGTAAGGGGGGACCCTTATATCCGGGACATAAAAACACGTAAGGGGGGACCCTTATATCCAGGACATAAAAACACATAAGGGGGGACCCTTATATCCGGGACATAAAAACACATAAGGGGGGACCCTTATATCCGGGACATAAAAACACATAAGGGGGCACCCTTATATTCGGGACATAAAAACACGTAAGGGGGGACCCTTATATCCGGGACATAAAAACACATAAGGGGGGACCCTTATATCCGGGACATAAAAACACATAAGGTAGGACCCTTATATCCGGGACATAAAAACACGTTAGGGGGGACCCTTATATCTGGGACATAAAAACACATAAGGGGGACCCTTATATCCGGGACATAACACATAAGGGGGGACCCTTATATCCGGGACATAAAAACACATAAGGGGGGACCCTTATATCCGGGACATAAAAACACATAAGGGGGGACCCTTATATCCGGGACATAAAAATACGTAAGGGGGGACCCTTATATCCGGGACATAAAAACACATAAGGCGGGACCCTTAAATCCGGGACATAAAAACACATAAGGGGGGACCCTTATATCCGGGACATAAAAATACATAAGGGGGGACCCTTATGTCTGGGACATAAAAACACATAGGGGGGACCCTTATATCCGGGACATAAAAACACATAAGGAGGGACCCTTATATCCGGGACATAAAAACATATAAGGGGGGACCCTTATATTCGGGATATAAAAACACGTAAGGGGGGACCCTTATATCCGGGACATAAAAACACATAAGGGGGGACCCTTATATCCGGGACATAAAAACACATAAGGGGGGACCCTTATATCCGGGACATAAAAACACATAAGGGGGACCCTTATGTCTGGGACATAAAAACACATAGGGGGGACCCTTATATCCGGGACATAAAAACACATAAGGGGGGACCCTTATATCCGGGACATAAAAACACATAAGGGGGGACCCTTATATTCGGGATATAAAAACACGTAAGGGGGGACCCTTATATCCGGGACATAAAAACACATAAGGGGGGACCCTTATATCCGGGACATAAAAACACGTAAGGGGGGACCCTTATATCCGGGACATAAAAACACATAAGGGGGGACCCTTATATCCGGGACATAAAAACACATAAGGGGGGACCCTTATATCCGGGACATAAAAACACATAAGGGGGGACCCTTATATCCGGGACATAAAAACACATAAGGGGGGACCCTTATATTCGGGATATAAAAACACGAAAGGGGGGACCCTTATATCCGGGACATAAAAACACATAAGGGGGGACCCTTATATCCGGGACATAAAAACACATAAGGGGGGACCCTTATATCCGAGACATAAAAACACGTAAGGGGGGACCCTTATATCCTGGACATAAAAACACGTAAGGGGGGACCCTTATATCCAGGACATAAAAACACATAAGGGGGGACCCTTATATCCGGGACATAAAAATACATAATGGGAGACCCTTATATCAGGGACATAAAAACACATAAGGGGGGACCCTTATATCCGGGACATAAAAACACATAAGGGGGGACCCTTATATTCGGGATATAAAAACACGTAAGGGGGGACCCTTATATCCGGGACATAAAAACACATAAGCAGGGACCCTTATATCCGGGACATAAAAACACATAAGGGGGGACCCTTATATCCGAGACATAAAAACACGTAAGGGGGGACCCTTATATCCTGGACATAAAAACACGTAAGGGGGGACCCTTATATCCAGGACATAAAAACACATAAGGGGGGACCCTTATATCCGGGACATAAAAACACAAAAGGGGGGACCCTTATATCCGGGACATAAAAACACATAAGGGGGGACCCTTATATCCGGGACATAAAAACACATAAGGGGGGACCCTTATATCCGGGACATAAAAACACGTTAGGGGGGACCCTTATATCTAGGACATAAAAACACATAAGGGGGACCCTTATATCCGGGACATAACACATAAGGGGGGACCCTTATATCCGGGACATAAAAACACATAAGGGGGGACCCTTATATCCGGGACATAAAAACACATAAGTGGGGACCCTTATATCCGGGACATAAAAATACGTAAGGGGGGACCCTTATATCCGGGACATAAAAACACATAAGGGGGGACCCTTATATCCGGGACATAAAAACACGTAAGGCGGGACCCTTATATCCGGGACATAAAAACACATAAGGGGGGACCCTTATATCCGGGACATAAAAACACATAAGGGGGGACCCTTATATCCGGGACATAAAAACACATAAGGGGGGACCCTTATATTCGGGATATAAAAACACGAAAGGGGGGACCCTTATATCCGGGACATAAAAACACATAAGGGGGGACCCTTATATCCGGGACATAAAAACACATAAGGGGGGACCCTTATATCCGAGACATAAAAACACGTAAGGGGGGACCCTTATATCCTGGACATAAAAACACGTAAGGGGGGACCCTTATATCCGGGACATAAAAACACGTTAGGGGGGACCCTTATATCTGGGACATAAAAACACATAAGGGGGACCCTTATATCCGGGACATAACACATAAGGGGGGACCCTTATATCCGGGACATAAAAACACATAAGGGGGGACCCTTAT
Source organism: Hyperolius riggenbachi (assembly GCF_040937935.1). Lineage (NCBI taxonomy): Eukaryota > Metazoa > Chordata > Amphibia > Anura > Hyperoliidae > Hyperolius > Hyperolius riggenbachi. The sequence continues at coordinate 185,570,878 of NC_090656.1, forward strand.
ATCCGGGACATAAAAACACATAAGGGGGGCCCTTATATCCGGGACATAAAAATACGTAAGGGGGGACCCTTATATCCGGGACATAAAAACACATAAGGGGGGACCCTTATATCCGGGACATAAAAACACATAAGGGGGGACCCTTATATCAGGGACATAAAAACACATAAGGGAGGACCCTTATATCCGGGACATAAAAACACATAAGGGGGGACCCTTATATTCGGGACATAAAAACACGTAACTTATATCCGGGACATAAAAACACATAAGGGGGGACCCTTATATCCGGGACATAAAAACACATAAGGGGGGACCCTTATATCCGGGACATAAAAAAACGTTAGGGGGGACCCTTATATCTGGGACATAAAAACACATAAGGGGGACCCTTATATCCGGGACATAAAAACACATAAGGGGGGACCCTTATATCCGGGACATAAAAACACATAAGGGGGGACCCTTATATCCGGGACATAAAAATACGTAAGGGGGGACCCTTATATCCGGGACATAAAAACACATAAGGGGGGACCCTTATATCCGGGACATAAAAACACATAAGGGGGGACCCTTATATCAGGGACATAAAAACACATAAGGGAGGACCCTTATATCCGGGACATAAAAACACGTAAGGCGGGACCCTTATATCCGGGACATAAAAACACATAAGGGGGGACCCTTATATCCGGGACATAAAAATACATAAGGGGGGACCCTTATATCCGGGACATAAAAACACATAAGGGGGGACCCTTATATCCGGGACATAAAAACACATAAGTGGGGACCCTTATATCCGGGACATAAAAATACATAAGGGGGGACCCTTATATCCGGGACATAAAAACACATAAGGGGGGACCCTTATATCCGGGACATAAAAACACATAAGGGGGGACCCTTATATTCGGGATATAAAAACACGTAAGGGGGGACCCTTATATCCGGGACATAAAAACACATAAGGGGGGACCCTTATATCCGGGACATAAAAACACATAAGGGGGGACCCTTATATCCGGGACATAAAAACACGTTAGGGGGGACCCTTATATCTGGGACATAAAAACACATAAGGGGGACCCTTATATCCGGGACATAACACATAAGGGGGGACCCTTATATCCGGGACATAAAAACACATAAGGGGGGACCCTTATATCCGGGACATAAAAACACATAAGGGGGGACCCTTATATCCGGGACATAAAAATACGTAAGGGGGGACCCTTATATCCGGGACATAAAAACACATAAGGGGGGACCCTTATATCCGGGACATAAAAACACATAAGGGGGGACCCTTATATCAGGGACATAAAAACACATAAGGGAGGACCCTTATATCCAAGACATAAAAACACGTAAGGCGGGACCCTTATATCCGGGACATAAAAACACATAAGGGGGGACCCTTATATCCGGGACATAAAAATACATAAGGGGGGACCCTTATATCCGGGACATAAAAACACGTAAGGGGGGACCCATATATCCGGGACATAAAAACACATAAGGGGGGACCCTTATATCCGGGACATAAAAACACATAAGGGGGGACCCTTATATCCGAGACATAAAAACACATAAGGGAGGACCCTTATATCCGGGACATAAAAACACATAAGGGGGGACCCTTATATCCGGGACATAAAAACACATAAGGGGGGACCCTTATATCCGGGACATAAAAACACATAAGGGGGGACCCTTATAACCGGGACATAAAAATACGTAAGGGGGGACCCTTATATCCGGGACATAAAAACACATAAGGGGGGACCCTTATATCCGGGACATAAAAACACATAAGGGGGGACCCTTATATCAGGGACATAAAAACACATAAGGGAGGACCCTTATATCCGGGACATAAAAACACGTAAGGCGGGACCCTTATATCCAGGACATAAAAACACATAAGGGGGGACCCTTATATCCGGGACATAAAAATACATAAGGGGGGACCCTTATATCCGGGACATAAAAACACGTAAGGGGGGACCCTTATATCCGGGACATAAAAACACATAAGGGGGGACCCTTATATCCGGGACATAAAAACACATAAGGGGGGACCCTTATATCCGGGCCTTAAAAACACGTAAGGGGGTATCCTTATATCCGGGACATAAAAACACATAAGGGGGGACCCTTATATCCGGGACATAAAAACACATAAGGGGGGACCCTTATATCCTGGACATAAAAACACGTAAGGGCGACCCTTATATCCGGGACATAAAAACACATAAGGGGGGACCCTTATATCCTGGACATAAAAACACATAAGGGGGGACCCTTATATCCGGGACATAAAAACACAAGGGGGACCCTTATATCCGGGACATAAAAACACGTAAGGGGGGACCCTTATATCCGGGACATAAAAACACATAAGGGGGGACTCTTATATCCGGGACATAAAAACACATAAGGGGGGACCCTTATATCCGGGACATAAAAACACGTAAGGGGGGACCCTTATATCCGGGACATAAAAACACATAAGGGGGGACCCTTATATCCGGGACATAAAAACCCATAAGGGGGGACCCTTATATCCGGGACATAAAAACACATAAGGGGGGACCCTTATAGCCGGGACATAAAAACACATAAGGGGGGACCCTTATATCCGGGACATAAAAACACGTAAGGGGGGACCCTTATATCCGGGACATAAAAACACGTAAGGGGGACCCTTATATCCGGGACATAAAAACACATAAGGTGGGACCCTTATATCCGGGACATAAAAATACATAAGGGGGGACCCTTATATCCGGGACATAAAAACACATAAGGGGGGACCCTTGTATCCGGGACATAAAAACACATAAGGGGGGAAACTTATATCCGGGACATAAAAACACATAAGGGGGGACCCTTATATCCTGGACATAAAAACACATAAGGGGGGACCCTTATATCCGGGACATAAAAACACATAAGGTGGGACCCATATATTCATGACATAAAACACATAAGGGGGCCCTTATATCTAGGACATAAAAACACATAAGGGGGGACCCTTATATCCGGGATATAAAAACACATAAGGGGGATCCTTATATTCGGGACATAAAAACACATAAGGGGGGACCCTTATATCCGGGACATAAAAACACATAAGGGGGGACCCTTATATCCGGGACATAAAAACACATAAGGGGGGACCCTTATATCCGGGACATAAAAACCCATAAGGGGGGACCCTTATATCCGGGACATAAAAACACATAAGGGGGGACCCTTATAGCCGGGACATAAAAACACATAAGGGGGGACCCTTATATCCGGGACATAAAAATACATAAGGGGGGACCCTTATATCCGGGACATAAAAACACATAAGGGGGGACCCTTATATCCGGGACATAAAATACATAAGGGGGGACCCTTATATCCGGGACATAAAAACACATAAGGGGGAACCCTTATATCCGGGACATAAAAACACATAAGGGGGGACCCTTATATTCGGGACATAAAAACACGTAAGGGGGGACCCTTATATCCGGGACATAAAAACACATAAGGGGGGACCCTTATATCCGGGACATAAAAACACATAAGGGGGGACCCTTATATCCGGGACATAAAAACACGTTAGGGGGGACCCTTATATCTGGGACATAAAAACACATAAGGGGGACCTTTATATCCGGGACATAACACATAAGGGGGGACCCTTATATCCGGGACATAAAAACACATAAGGGGGGACCCTTATATCCGGGACATAAAAACACATAAGGGGGGACCCTTATATCCGGGACATAAAAATACGTAAGGGGGGACCCTTATATCCGGGACATAAAAACACATAAGGGGGGACCCTTATATCCGGGACATAAAAACACATAAGGGGGGACCCTTATATCAGGGACATAAAAACACATAAGAGAGGACCCTTATATCCGGGACATAAAAACACATAAGGCGGGACCCTTATATCCGGGACATAAAAACACATAAGGGGGGACCCTTATATCCGGGACATAAAAATACATAAGGGGGGACCCTTATATCCGGGACATAAAAACACGTAAGGGGGGACCCTTATATCCGGGACATAAAAACACATAAGGGGGGACCCTTATATCCGGGACATAAAAACACATAAGGGGGGACCCTTATATCCGGGACATAAAAACACATAAGGGGGGACCCTTATATCAGGGACATAAAAACACATAAGGGAGGACCCTTATATCCGGGACATAAAAACACATAAGGGGGGACCCTTATATTTGGGACATAAAAACACGTAAGGGGGGACCCTTATATCCGGGACATAAAAACACATAAGGGGGGACCCTTATATCCGGGACATAAAAACACATAAGGGGGGACCCTTATATCCGGGACATAAAAACACATAAGGGGGGACCCTTATATCCGGGACATAAAAACACGTTAGGGGGAACCCTTATATCCGGGACATAACACATAAGGGGGGACCCTTATATCCGGGACATAAAAACACATAAGGGGGGACCCTTATATCCGGGACATAAAAACACATAAGGGGGGACCCTTATAACCGGGACATAAAAATACGTAAGGGGGGACCCTTATATCCGGGACATAAAAACACATAAGGGGGGACCCTTATATCCGGGACATAAAAACACATAAGGGGGGACCCTTATATCAGGGACATAAAAACACATAAGGGGGGACCCTTATATCCGGGACATAAAAATACATAAGGGGGGACCCTTATATCCGGGACATAAAAACACGTAAGGGGGGACCCTTATATCCGGGACATAAAAACACATAAGGGGGGACCCTTATATCCGGGACATAAAAACACATAAGGGGGGACCCTTATATCCGGGACATAAAAATACATAAGGGGGGACCCTTATATCCGGGACATAAAAACACATAAGGGGGGACCCTTATATCCGGGACATAAAAACACATAAGGGGGGACCCTTATATCCGGGACATAAAAACACATAAGGGGGGACCCTTATATTCGGGATATAAAAACACGAAAGGGGGGACCCTTATATCCGGGACATAAAAACACATAAGGGGGGACCCTTATATCCGGGACATAAAAACACATAAGGGGGGACCCTTATATCCGAGACATAAAAACACGTAAGGGGGGACCCTTATATCCTGGACATAAAAACACGTAAGGGGGGACCCTTATATCCGGGACATAAAAACACGTTAGGGGGGACCCTTATATCTGGGACATAAAAACACATAAGGGGGACCCTTATATCCGGGACATAACACATAAGGGGGGACCCTTATATCCGGGACATAAAAACACATAAGGGGGGACCCTTATATCCGGGACATAAAAACACATAAGGGGGGCCCTTATATCCGGGACATAAAAATACGTAAGGGGGGACCCTTATATCCGGGACATAAAAACACATAAGGGGGGACCCTTATATCCGGGACATAAAAACACATAAGGGGGGACCCTTATATCAGGGACATAAAAACACATAAGGGAGGACCCTTATATCCGGGACATAAAAACACATAAGGGGGGACCCTTATATTCGGGACATAAAAACACGTAACTTATATCCGGGACATAAAAACACATAAGGGGGGACCCTTATATCCGGGACATAAAAACACATAAGGGGGGACCCTTATATCCGGGACATAAAAAAACGTTAGGGGGGACCCTTATATCTGGGACATAAAAACACATAAGGGGGACCCTTATATCCGGGACATAAAAACACATAAGGGGGGACCCTTATATCCGGGACATAAAAACACATAAGGGGGGACCCTTATATCCGGGACATAAAAATACGTAAGGGGGGACCCTTATATCCGGGACATAAAAACACATAAGGGGGGACCCTTATATCCGGGACATAAAAACACATAAGGGGGGACCCTTATATCAGGGACATAAAAACACATAAGGGAGGACCCTTATATCCGGGACATAAAAACACGTAAGGCGGGACCCTTATATCCGGGACATAAAAACACATAAGGGGGGACCCTTATATCCGGGACATAAAAATACATAAGGGGGGACCCTTATATCCGGGACATAAAAACACATAAGGGGGGACCCTTATATCCGGGACATAAAAACACATAAGTGGGGACCCTTATATCCGGGACATAAAAATACATAAGGGGGGACCCTTATATCCGGGACATAAAAACACATAAGGGGGGACCCTTATATCCGGGACATAAAAACACATAAGGGGGGACCCTTATATTCGGGATATAAAAACACGTAAGGGGGGACCCTTATATCCGGGACATAAAAACACATAAGGGGGGACCCTTATATCCGGGACATAAAAACACATAAGGGGGGACCCTTATATCCGGGACATAAAAACACGTTAGGGGGGACCCTTATATCTGGGACATAAAAACACATAAGGGGGACCCTTATATCCGGGACATAACACATAAGGGGGGACCCTTATATCCGGGACATAAAAACACATAAGGGGGGACCCTTATATCCGGGACATAAAAACACATAAGGGGGGACCCTTATATCCGGGACATAAAAATACGTAAGGGGGGACCCTTATATCCGGGACATAAAAACACATAAGGGGGGACCCTTATATCCGGGACATAAAAACACATAAGGGGGGACCCTTATATCAGGGACATAAAAACACATAAGGGAGGACCCTTATATCCAAGACATAAAAACACGTAAGGCGGGACCCTTATATCCGGGACATAAAAACACATAAGGGGGGACCCTTATATCCGGGACATAAAAATACATAAGGGGGGACCCTTATATCCGGGACATAAAAACACGTAAGGGGGGACCCATATATCCGGGACATAAAAACACATAAGGGGGGACCCTTATATCCGGGACATAAAAACACATAAGGGGGGACCCTTATATCCGAGACATAAAAACACATAAGGGAGGACCCTTATATCCGGGACATAAAAACACATAAGGGGGGACCCTTATATCCGGGACATAAAAACACATAAGGGGGGACCCTTATATCCGGGACATAAAAACACATAAGGGGGGACCCTTATAACCGGGACATAAAAATACGTAAGGGGGGACCCTTATATCCGGGACATAAAAACACATAAGGGGGGACCCTTATATCCGGGACATAAAAACACATAAGGGGGGACCCTTATATCAGGGACATAAAAACACATAAGGGAGGACCCTTATATCCGGGACATAAAAACACGTAAGGCGGGACCCTTATATCCAGGACATAAAAACACATAAGGGGGGACCCTTATATCCGGGACATAAAAATACATAAGGGGGGACCCTTATATCCGGGACATAAAAACACGTAAGGGGGGACCCTTATATCCGGGACATAAAAACACATAAGGGGGGACCCTTATATCCGGGACATAAAAACACATAAGGGGGGACCCTTATATCCGGGCCTTAAAAACACGTAAGGGGGTATCCTTATATCCGGGACATAAAAACACATAAGGGGGGACCCTTATATCCGGGACATAAAAACACATAAGGGGGGACCCTTATATCCTGGACATAAAAACACGTAAGGGCGACCCTTATATCCGGGACATAAAAACACATAAGGGGGGACCCTTATATCCTGGACATAAAAACACATAAGGGGGGACCCTTATATCCGGGACATAAAAACACAAGGGGGACCCTTATATCCGGGACATAAAAACACGTAAGGGGGGACCCTTATATCCGGGACATAAAAACACATAAGGGGGGACTCTTATATCCGGGACATAAAAACACATAAGGGGGGACCCTTATATCCGGGACATAAAAACACGTAAGGGGGGACCCTTATATCCGGGACATAAAAACACATAAGGGGGGACCCTTATATCCGGGACATAAAAACCCATAAGGGGGGACCCTTATATCCGGGACATAAAAACACATAAGGGGGGACCCTTATAGCCGGGACATAAAAACACATAAGGGGGGACCCTTATATCCGGGACATAAAAACACGTAAGGGGGGACCCTTATATCCGGGACATAAAAACACGTAAGGGGGACCCTTATATCCGGGACATAAAAACACATAAGGTGGGACCCTTATATCCGGGACATAAAAATACATAAGGGGGGACCCTTATATCCGGGACATAAAAACACATAAGGGGGGACCCTTGTATCCGGGACATAAAAACACATAAGGGGGGAAACTTATATCCGGGACATAAAAACACATAAGGGGGGACCCTTATATCCTGGACATAAAAACACATAAGGGGGGACCCTTATATCCGGGACATAAAAACACATAAGGTGGGACCCATATATTCATGACATAAAACACATAAGGGGGCCCTTATATCTAGGACATAAAAACACATAAGGGGGGACCCTTATATCCGGGATATAAAAACACATAAGGGGGATCCTTATATTCGGGACATAAAAACACATAAGGGGGGACCCTTATATCCGGGACATAAAAACACATAAGGGGGGACCCTTATATCCGGGACATAAAAACACATAAGGGGGGACCCTTATATCCGGGACATAAAAACCCATAAGGGGGGACCCTTATATCCGGGACATAAAAACACATAAGGGGGGACCCTTATAGCCGGGACATAAAAACACATAAGGGGGGACCCTTATATCCGGGACATAAAAATACATAAGGGGGGACCCTTATATCCGGGACATAAAAACACATAAGGGGGGACCCTTATATCCGGGACATAAAATACATAAGGGGGGACCCTTATATCCGGGACATAAAAACACATAAGGGGGAACCCTTATATCCGGGACATAAAAACACATAAGGGGGGACCCTTATATTCGGGACATAAAAACACGTAAGGGGGGACCCTTATATCCGGGACATAAAAACACATAAGGGGGGACCCTTATATCCGGGACATAAAAACACATAAGGGGGGACCCTTATATCCGGGACATAAAAACACGTTAGGGGGGACCCTTATATCTGGGACATAAAAACACATAAGGGGGACCTTTATATCCGGGACATAACACATAAGGGGGGACCCTTATATCCGGGACATAAAAACACATAAGGGGGGACCCTTATATCCGGGACATAAAAACACATAAGGGGGGACCCTTATATCCGGGACATAAAAATACGTAAGGGGGGACCCTTATATCCGGGACATAAAAACACATAAGGGGGGACCCTTATATCCGGGACATAAAAACACATAAGGGGGGACCCTTATATCAGGGACATAAAAACACATAAGAGAGGACCCTTATATCCGGGACATAAAAACACATAAGGCGGGACCCTTATATCCGGGACATAAAAACACATAAGGGGGGACCCTTATATCCGGGACATAAAAATACATAAGGGGGGACCCTTATATCCGGGACATAAAAACACGTAAGGGGGGACCCTTATATCCGGGACATAAAAACACATAAGGGGGGACCCTTATATCCGGGACATAAAAACACATAAGGGGGGACCCTTATATCCGGGACATAAAAACACATAAGGGGGGACCCTTATATCAGGGACATAAAAACACATAAGGGAGGACCCTTATATCCGGGACATAAAAACACATAAGGGGGGACCCTTATATTTGGGACATAAAAACACGTAAGGGGGGACCCTTATATCCGGGACATAAAAACACATAAGGGGGGACCCTTATATCCGGGACATAAAAACACATAAGGGGGGACCCTTATATCCGGGACATAAAAACACATAAGGGGGGACCCTTATATCCGGGACATAAAAACACGTTAGGGGGAACCCTTATATCCGGGACATAACACATAAGGGGGGACCCTTATATCCGGGACATAAAAACACATAAGGGGGGACCCTTATATCCGGGACATAAAAACACATAAGGGGGGACCCTTATAACCGGGACATAAAAATACGTAAGGGGGGACCCTTATATCCGGGACATAAAAACACATAAGGGGGGACCCTTATATCCGGGACATAAAAACACATAAGGGGGGACCCTTATATCAGGGACATAAAAACACATAAGGGGGGACCCTTATATCCGGGACATAAAAATACATAAGGGGGGACCCTTATATCCGGGACATAAAAACACGTAAGGGGGGACCCTTATATCCGGGACATAAAAACACATAAGGGGGGACCCTTATATCCGGGACATAAAAACACATAAGGGGGGACCCTTATATCCGGGACATAAAAATACATAAGGGGGGACCCTTATATCCGGGACATAAAAACACATAAGGGGGGACCCTTATATCCGGGACATAAAAACACATTAGGGGGGACCCTTATATCCGGGACATTAAAACACATAAGGGGGGACCCTTATATCCGGGACATAAAAACACGTAAGGGGGGACCCTTATATCCGGGACATTAAAACACATAAGGGGGGACCCTTATATCCGGGACATAAAAACACGTAAGGGGGGACCCTTATATCCGGGATATAAAAACACATAAGGGGGGATCCTTATATTCGGGACATAAAAACACATAAGGGGGGACCCTTATATCCGGGACATAAAAACACATAAGGGGGGACCCTTATATCCGGGACATAAAAACACATAAGGGGGGACCCTTATATCCGGGCCTTAAAAACACGTAAGGGGGTATCCTTATATCCGGGACATAAAAACACATAAGGGGGGACCCTTATATCTGGGACATAAAAACACATAAGGGGGGACCCTTAAATCCGGGACATAAAAACACGTAAGGGGGGACCCTTATATCCGGGACATAAAAACACATAAGGGGGGACCCTTATATCCTGGACATAAAAACAAATAAGGGGGGACTCTTATATCCGGGACATAAAAACACAAGGGGGACCCTTATATCCGGGACATAAAAACACATAAGGGGGGACCCTTATAGCCGGGACATAAAAACACATAAGGGGGGACCCTTATATCCGGGACATAAAAACACGTAAGTGGGGACCCTTATATCCGGGACATAAAAACACGTAAGGGGGGACCCTTATATCCGGGACATAAAAACACATAAGGGGGGACCCTTATATCCGGGACATAAAAATACATAAGGGGGGACCCTTATATCCGGGACATAAAAACACATAGGGGGGGACCCTTGTATCCGGGACATAAAAACACATAAGGGGGGAACCTTATATCCGGGACATAAAAACACATAAGAGGGGACCCTTATATCCTGGACATAAAAACACATAAGGGGGGACCCTTATATCCGGGACATAAAAACACATAAGGTGGGACCCATATATTCATGACATAAAACACATAAGGGGGCCCTTATATCCGGGACATAAAAACACATAAGGGGGGACCCTTATATCCGGGATATAAAAACACATAAGGGGGATCCTTATATTCGGGACATAAAAACCAGTGGTGCTCAGCAGAGCTCGAATATTCGAGTAGCTCGAATATTCGAGCTCTTTTTCAGCTATTCGAGCTCGGTATTCGAGCTCCGAATAGCTGGAGCTATTCGAATGGGCTATCCGAGTACACTCGAATAGCCCATTCACTATTCGAGCTATTCGAGCAACCCGGCGCTATTCGAGCTCGGTACCGAGCTCGAATAGCGTCATAGCCCAGATTGATGTCCTTAGAGCCAATCAGAGGGCTCCCAGGCCCTCTGACGGCAGCCAATCACAGAGGGGGACCCTGGCCAGCCCCTACCCTATAAATAGCGGCCGCCATGTTCCGTTTCTCCGTGCTTGCCTGAGACTTGTACAGAGAGAGAGTTGCTCCTTTGTGCTTTGGCTTAGCAAGAGCTCTATTGTGGTCATTTACCTAGCGTTTTTGCTCACATACACCTCCTATACACACCTATATTGTTGTTAGTTATTTAGACATTGTATTTTAGTTAGTAGCTTGTGTGTTACATTAGAGACAGGCAGCTGCTGCAAGCTTACAGGTTTAGGCCTCAGGGGGGCCTTGCCTCTGTGGGCAGCTGTCCTCTGTTTATTTCTCTCATCTATACCAGTATTTCTGCTGTCCTTTACTAATAGTATTGTAGTTATACTGTACTAGGAGTAGGACACTCACTGACTGTCACTGTTTATAGGCTACTAGCTAGCTCCTGCGTGTGTGCACTCACTCACTGTCTGTGTGTACACACACTCTATTTCCTTCTGATTACTGATAGATTATTGTTAGTTAGTTGTACTTACTTACTACTTACTCTTACTGTACCCGTAGGGACACTCACTGTCACTGTTCATATAGGCTACTAGCTCCTGCGTGTGCGCACTGCACTCACTGTCTGAGTGTACACACACAACACACACTCTATTTCCTTCTGATCGCTGATTGATTATCGTAATTAGTTAGTTGTACTTACTGTTACTACTTACTCTTACTGTACTAGGAGTCTAGGACACTCAGTCACTGTCCATAGGCTACTAGCTCCTGCGTGCGTGCACTCACTGTCTGAGTGTACACACACCCACACTCCATTTCCTTCTGATCGCTGATTGATTATCGTAATTAGTTAGTTGTACTTACTGTTACTACTTACTCTTACTGTACTAGGAGTCTAGGACACTCAGTCACTGTCCATAGGCTACTAGCTCCTGCGTGCGTGCACTCACTGTCTGAGTGTACACACACCACCCACACTCCATTTCCTTCTGATCGCTGATTGATTATTGTAATTAGTTAGTTCTACTTACTGTTACTACTTACTCTTACTGTACTAGGAGTCTAGGACACTCAGTCACTGTGTTCATAGGCTACTAGCTCCTGCGTGCGTGCACTCACTGTCTGAGTGTACACACACCACCCACACTCCATTTCCTTCTGATCGCTGATTGATTATTGTAATTAGTTAGTTCTACTTACTGTTACTACTTACTCTTACTGTACTAGGAGTCTAGGACACTCAGTCACTGTGTTCATAGGCTACTAGCTCCTGCGTGCGTGCACTCACTGTCTGAGTGTACACACACCACCCACACTCCATTTCCTTCTGATCGCTGATTGATTATTGTAATTAGTTAGTTCTACTTACTGTTACTACTTACTCTTACTGTACTAGGAGTCTAGGACACTCAGTCACTGTGTTCATAGGCTACTAGCTCCTGCGTGCGTGCACTCACTGTCTGAGTGTACACACACCCACACTCCATTTCCTTCTGATCGCTGATTGATTATTGTAATTAGTTAGTTCTACTTACTGTTACTACTTACTCTTACTGTACTAGGAGTCTAGGACACTCAGTCACTGTGTTCATAGGCTACTAGCTCCTGCGTGCGTGCACTCACTGTCTGAGTGTACACACACCCACACTCCATTTCCTTCTGATCGCTGATTGATTATTGTAATTAGTTAGTTCTACTTACTGTTACTACTTACTCTTACTGTACTAGGAGTCTAGGACACTCAGTCACTGTGTTCATAGGCTACTAGCTCCTGCGTGCGTGCACTCACTGTCTGAGTGTACACACACCCACACTCCATTTCCTTCTGATCGCTGATTGATTATTGTAATTAGTTAGTTCTACTTACTGTTACTACTTACTCTTACTGTACTAGGAGTCTAGGACACTCAGTCACTGTGTTCATAGGCTACTAGCTCCTGCGTGCGTGCACTCACTGTCTGAGTGTACACACACCCACACTCCATTTCCTTCTGATCGCTGATTGATTATTGTAATTAGTTAGTTCTACTTACTGTTACTACTTACTCTTACTGTACTAGGAGTCTAGGACACTCAGTCACTGTGTTCATAGGCTACTAGCTCCTGCGTGCGTGCACTCACTGTCTGAGTGTACACACACCCACACTCCATTTCCTTCTGATCGCTGATTGATTATTGTAATTAGTTAGTTCTACTTACTGTTACTACTTACTCTTACTGTACTAGGAGTCTAGGACACTCAGTCACTGTGTTCATAGGCTACTAGCTCCTGCGTGCGTGCACTCACTGTCTGAGTGTACACACACTAAATTTACTTGTGATTACTACTGATTATTGTAACTGCTAGTTGTACTTCCTGACTGTTACTACTTACTTACTGTACTAGGGGACACTCACTCAGTCACCTCACCAACCAACCCACTCCATTAAAGTACCCCACTTTTCACCCGCCCTTTTAAAAAACTTTTGTCTATACGCCCAAAACATTGAAGATGTCTGGAAGTGGCAGCCAGCGCGGTTTGGGCAAGGGGAAGGGCAGCAAGGGAATCAGGAGGAGAGGGAGCAGCATTGTGGCAAGCCGCGGCCGCGGGCGCGCCACCATGCACAGTTCCGCAGCAGCAGCAGCAGCGTCAGTGGCTAACATTCCTCCCATAGCCACTGGCCGTGGACGCCTTGGGCGCCGCCCAGCAGGAGCATCTGCAACTCACGCTGCAGAGACACAGCAGCAGCAGCGTGTAGCACCTGCTCCCATTTTCCTCCAGCCGGGTCGGAAACGTCCCATTGAGGAAAAGGATGCAGACACTGTGGTGCAACTCATGACGGAGGATGAGCAGCCCGCCATCAGCTCTGCATCCGAGGCCTCCACCCTCACCACCACCACCACCACCACCACCACCCCTGTTCGCAGCAGCCGCCCAGCAGGGCCTGGGGAGGAGGCCAGTTCACCATCAGTCGCCGACCTGTCACTCAGCAGTCTTTTTACCCCAGGCACCATCAGGGTATTGTCTGCTGTTGTTGGCGATTTTGAGGAGGAGATGCTGATGGGCACTTTGGGGGAGGAGGGATTGGACAGCAAGACTGTGGCGACAGTCAAGCGTCCCATCCATGCATCAGGAGAGGAGTTTGGGGGGTCATCATCCCAGCAGGACATGTTTCAGGAGGGGCATGATGATGATGACCCGGTGACAGACAGAGACTGGGTGCCACCACCTCCAGGGGATGTCGTCCTCAGCAGCTCTGAGGAGGAGGAGGAGGATGCGCTTGTGGGCCTTGCAAGGAGGTGCATCATTGCAAGCATTGGCAGCGTCCCACAGCCTGCTGGTGTCTCAGGCTCAGCAGCAGCAGCAGCAGCATCAGCCAGTACCACCACCAGCCGCACCCAAGCCCCCCCCCCCCCAACCACCACAGGGAGACAGGCAGCAGCGCTTCCATGCCGTAGGGGGAAGTTTCTGTCACCAATCTGGCGGTTTTTCACCATGCCCACTGTGTACAGCAAGTACGCCACTTGCAACCACTGTCAGCGGAAGTTGAGCAGAGGTGCAGACCCCTTAAAGTTCAGCACCAGCTCGCTCATCAACCACCTTGCGGCTAAACATTTCCACCAGCATGAGGAGTTCCAGAGGCTGAAAGCATCTGCTGCTGGCAGTGGCACCACACCCATCACTGCACAGCCTTCAGCAGCAGCAGCAGCAACAGCAGCCACCCGCCCTCCTGCTCCTCCAGCAGCACCAGCAGGAGTGCGGAAACGCACTGCTCCTCCCCCCTCTGCAACTCCTGCCGCCGACACTGAGGCCTGTTCTGGCAGCCAGTCCTCAGTGGCCTCCTCTGCTGTGTCTGCTGATTCCCGTGTCAGCAAAAGGCCACGCCAGAGCCTTTTGAGCGAGTCCTTCCAGGGGGTGGTTAGGGCTCTGCCTCCCAGCAGCCGTCGCGTGCGGCAGCTGAACGGCTTGCTGGCACGGGCCATGTGCTCCCAACTCCTGCCGTACACGCTCGTGCAGGAGGGGAGCGACATTCGTGCGCTGCTTGCTTGCGCAGCCCCAGACTGGCAGCTCCCCAGCAGACACTTCTTTGCCCGCAAGGCCATTCCTGCACTGCACCGCTTTGTGATGGCCAATGTGGAGCGAGGGCTGGAGCACGCGGTTGGTGAAAGGGTCCACGTCACCATGGACTCCTGGAGCAGCCGCTTCGGGACAGGCCGCTACCTGTCCTTCACTGTCCACTGGGTCAGCTTGGTGGAAGGGGGTGAGGATGGGAGAGCAGCAGCGGGCACAGCAGCAGCAGCAACACAGTGGGTGGTGCCACCCCGCAGGGTCAGGGGAACTGCAGCAGGTTCCTCCGATCCTCTGCCATCCTCCGGCACACCTGGCCAAACCCCCCGCCTCAGCAGCAGCGTGAAGGCCCGCCACTGCCAAGCGCTGCTGCACTTGGTCAGCCTTGGGAAGACCAAGCTGACGGCAACCCATGTGTTGGCCAAACTCCAGGAGCAGGAGAGGATTTGGCTGACCCCCAGAGGCCTCAGAGTCGGAGAGGTGGTGGCCGACAATGGGGCCAATCTGGTTGCCGCAATAGACAGGGGAAACCTGACCCACATCCCCTGTCTTGCCCACGTGCTGAACCTGGTGGTGCAGAAGTTCCTGCGCACCTACCAGGGGATGGGCGAACTGCTGGAAACGGCAAGGAATGTTGTGCGTCACTTCCGGCGCTCGGCTGCAGCCTGTGCGAGCCTGGAAGACGTGCAAAAGGAGCTGGATCTGCCACGCCATCGGCTGATCCTTGACGTTCCGACTCGCTGGAACTCCACCCTGGCGATGTTGGAGCGTCTGGTTGAACAGAGGCACGCTGTCAAACAGTACCTTGCCCTGGCCACTGTTTCCGCAGCTCAGAGAAGGGACAAGACCAGCAACATCCCGTCCATCGTCCCCGATGATGACTGGAGGCACATGCAGCAGGTGTGCTTAGTGCTGGCTCCCTTCCTGCAGGCCACAAACATGGTGAGCAGGGACCATGCTATGGTCTGCGAGTGGGTGCCCCTGGTTTCTCTGCTGAACAGGGCCCTCGATGCTTTGCTGGAACAGGGAGCGGCAGCCTTGGACCAGCAGGAGCGGCAACCAGCTGCGCAGTCCACCTCTGAGGGGGAGGAGGAGGAGGACTTGGTGGAGGTCCCTGACCTGGCTGCTGATGAGGGGGATCAGCACAGCGCAGCTGAGTTAATGCGGGGGTGGAGAGAGGATGAGGCGGCAGAGGAGGAGGATGAGGACAGCACTGACGTCGATGTGCCAGCAGACGTGGCCCGCCTCTTCCCAATGGCAGCGCACATGCTGACGTGCCTGCGCAGGGACCCCAGGGTGATCCAGATGAAGCAGAGGGAGGACATCTGGATCAGCATGATGTTGGACCCACGCCTCAAGGGGAAGTTGAGCCAGTTCCTGCCGCCTGCAGGAGGAGACCCAGCGCAACAAATAAGGAGCTTGCAGCAGGCCCTTGTTGAGCGCTTGGAGGAAGCCTTCCCCCAGCCTTCCACCCCCACTGTCCAGCAGCCAGCACAGAGGCAGCAGCAGGTGCCTGCATCCAGCAGCAGCAAGCGCCCCACAGACCTGCTGTCTCTCAGCCACGAGCTCTACAGGACTGTAGAGGCTCCGGCAGCAGTGACTAGAGAGGAGATGCATGCAGCAGCATCCTCCTCCGGTCACAGCCAGCGCCTGACCCGCATGGTGGCTGACTACATGGGGTCGTACAGCGGGCTTGACAGCGATGCCCCTGTTGATCCCATGGAGTATTGGGTCAAGCGCATGGAGATCTGGAGCGAGCTGGCGCAGTACGCCCTGGAAGTGCTGTCCTGCCCCCCTTCCAGCGTGCTGTCCGAGCGCTGCTTCAGTGCAGCTGGTGGCGTGGTCACCGAGAAACGCTCACGTCTGTCTCACAAGTCTGTGGACAGACTGACGTTTCTCAAGATGAACCAGGCGTGGGTGGAAGGCGAGTTCCTGGCCCCTGTTGTCGGCGAGAGGGGGACATGAACTGGCTGCCGGAACCATCGTTAATGTGCCTTACCACCCTTTACCACCTCCTGGCTCCTGCTCACTAAGCCAGCCTGGTTCACTTTGACTATTACGTCGCCTGCAGCCACACATTTTACACCTACAGTGGGCTGCTGTGTACTGCCCTTCTGCTGTCTGTCTGTGTTTCCCACTGCCAGGGTACACAGAATTACCTTCTTCTGCTGCCACTCTGCCACCAGCTATTACGTCAAACAATAGCTATATTGGTTGCAAAACCAAAACCAAACAAACCATTAAAAAAAAAAAAGGTTTAATTTTTCTGAGGTGCCCGGGTTGAAAACTGTGTTGTTCCAGTTGTGTATTGGACACAATGTGGGCTGCACGACCGCTGTCTGGGACCTCCTGTTGTGTTTATTTACAGCCCTGGTATCACCGCTAGGTACCAGGGCTATTATGTCACGCTGCCTACCTGCTGCCACACTCACACTGCTCCTCCATACCTCCTCCTGCTGCTGCTGCTGCTGTCTGTCTGTGTTTCCCACTGCCAGGGTACACAGATGATTTACCTTCTGCTGCCACTCTGCCACCAGCTATTACGTCAAACAATAGCTGCTCGCCTACTCCTCCATTCCTCCTCCTGCTGCTGCTGTCTGTCTGTGTTTCCAACTGCCAGGGTACACAGATGATTTACCTTCTGCTGCCACTCTGCCACCAGCTATTACGTTAAACAATAGCTGCTCGCCTACTCCTCCATTCCTCCTCCTGCTGCTGCTGTCTGTCTGTGTTTCCCACTGCCAGGGTACACAGATGATTTACCTTCTGCTGCCACTCTGCCACCAGCTATTACGTCAAACAATAGCTGCTCGCCTACTCCTCCATTCCTCCTCCTGCTGCTGCTGTCTGTCTGTGTTTCCCACTGCCAGGGTACACAGAATTACCTTCTTCTGCTGCCACTCTGCCACCAGCTATTACGTCAAACAATAGCTATATTGGTTGTAAAACCAAAAACCAAAAAACCATAAAAAAAAAAAAGGTTTAATTTTTCTGAGGTGCCCGGGTTGAAAACTGTGTTGTCCCAGTTGTGTATTGGACACAATGTAGGCTGCACGACCGCTGTCTGGGACCTCCTGTTGTGTTTATTTACAGCCCTGGTATCACCGCTAGGTACCAGGGCTATTATGTCACGCTGCCTACCTGCTGCCACACTCACACTGCTCCTCCATACCTCCTCCTGCTGCTGCTGCTGCTGTCTGTCTGTGTTTCCCACTGCCAGGGTACACTACACAGATGATTTACCTTCTGCTGCCACTCTGCCACCAGCTATTACGTCAAACAATAGCTGCTCGCCTACTCCTCCATTCCTCCTGCTGCTGTTGCTGTCTGTCTGTGTTTCCCACTGCCAGGGTACACAGAATTACCTTCTGCTGCCACTCTGCCACCAGCTATTACGTCAAACAATAGCTATATTGGTTGCAAAACCAAAACCAAACAAACCATTAAAAAAAAAAAAAAAAGGTTTAATTTTTCTGAGGTGCCCGGGTTGAAAACTGTGTTGTCCCAGTTGTGTATTGGACACAATGTGGGCTGCACGACCGCTGTCTGGGACCTCCTGTTGTGTTTATTTACAGCCCTGGTATCACCGCTAGGTACCAGGGCTATTATGTCACGCTGCCTACCTGCTGCCACACTCACACTGCTCCTCCATACCTCCTCCTGCTGCTGCTGTCTGTCTGTGTTTCCCACTGCCAGGGTACACAGATGATTTACCTTCTGCTGCCACTCTGCCACCAGCTATTACGTCAAACAATAGCTGCTCACATTACTCCTCCATTCCTCCTGCTGCTGTTGCTGTCTGTCTGTGTTTCCCACTGCCAGGGTACACAGAATTACCTTCTGCTGCCACTCTGCCACCAGCTATTACGTCAAACAATAGCTATATTGGTTGCAAAACCAAAACCAAACAAACCATTAAAAAAAAAAAAGGTTTAATTTTTCTGAGGTGCCCGGGTTGAAAACTGTGTTGTCCCAGTTGTGTATTGGACACAATGTGGGCTGCACGACCGCTGTCTGGGACCTCCTGTTGTGTTTATTTACAGCCCTGGTATCACCGCTAGGTACCAGGGCTATTATGTCACGGCGAGCTGCCTGCCTCATTGACTGCCTGCTGCCACACACTCATCCTCCTCCTTCTGCTGCTGAATTTACCTCCTGCTGTCTTTGTGTTTCCACTGCCAGGGAGCACATACAATGGCGCTTCCAACATGCGTGCGCCCACCAGCTATTTGTTACGCTCAAAAATAGCTGCATTTCTTTAAAAAAAAATTGAAAAGAGAAATACGTGAAGAAGAAGAAGACGATATTGAAAAAGAAGGAGAAGGAGAAGATGAAGATGAAGAAGAAGATGAAGAAGAAGATGAAGAAGATGATGAAGAAGAAGATGAAAAAGAAGAAGAAGATGAAGAAGATGAAGAAGATGAAGAAGAAGAAGATGAAGAAGAAGAAGATGAAGAAGAAGAAGAAGAAGATGAAGAAGATGATGAAGAAGATGAAGAAGAAGAAGAAGAAGAAGAAGAAGAAGATGAAGAAGAAGAAGATGAAGAAGAAGAAGAAGATGAAGAAGAAGAAGATGAAGAAGATGAAGATGAAGAAGAAGAAGAAGATGAAGATGAAGAAGAAGAAGAAGATGAAGAAGATGAAGAAGAAGAAGAAGAAGAAGATGATGAAGAAGAAGAAGAAGAAGATGAAGAAGAAGAAGAAGAAGAAGAAGACAATATAGAAGAAGAAGAAGAAGATATAGAAGAAGAAGATCTAGAAGAAGAAGAAGAAAGATAAAGAAGAAGAAGAACAAGTATATACAGTAACACTACTGAACAAAATTAAGGACACAACTTCTCTTTCCACATTTTTTTTTAAAGGAACATCCCCACATAATCACTTGCTGTTGTTACTTGGAAAAAAAGATGTTTCTTGCATCATTCACCCTCAAAACAAGTGTTGGAAGCTATTTAAGGCCAATTCGAATAGTCAGCTCGAATAGTGAGCTCGAATACCGACTCGAATAGTGAGCTCGAAGTCCGAGGTCGAATCGAATAGTAAAAATTATTCGACTCGAATATTCGACTGACCTCGAATAATTTACTATTCGAATTCGACCAAACTCGAATTTTAAAAAGGGGTATTTGAGCATCACTAATAAAAACACATAAGGGGGGACCCTTATATCCGGGACATAAAAACACATAAGGGGGGACCCTTATATCCGGGACACAAAAACACATAAGGGGGGACCCTTATATCCAGGCCTTAAAAACACGTAAGGGGGTATCCTTATATCCGGGACATAAAAACACATAAGGGGGACCCTTATATCCGGGACATAAAAACACATAAGGGGGGACCCTTATATCCGGGACATAAAAACACGTAAGGGGGGACCCTTATATCCGGGACATAAAAACACATAAGGGGGGACCCTTATATCCTGGACATAAAAACACATAAGGGGGGACCCTTATATCCGGGACATAAAAACACATAAGGGGGACCCTTATATCCGGGACATAAAAACACATAAGGGGGGACACTGATTTTCGGGACATAAAAACACATAAGGGGGGACCCTTATATCCGGGACATAAAAACACGTAAGGGGGGACCCTTATATCCGGGACATAAAAACACATAAGGGGGGACCCTTATATCCAGGCCTTAAAAACATGTAAGGGGGTATCCTTATATCCGGGACATAAAAACACATAAGGGGGACCCTTATATCCGGGACATAAAAACACATAAGGGGGGACCCTTATATCCGGGACATAAAAAAACGTAAGGGGGCACACTTATTTCTGGGACATAAAAACGCATAAGGGGGGACCCTTATATCCGGGCCTTAAAAACACATAAGGGGGTATCCTTATATCCGGGACATAAAAACACATAAGGGGGGACCCTTATATCCGGGACATAAAAACACATAAGGGGGGACCCTTATATCCGGGACATAAAAACACGTAAGGGGGGACCCTTATATCCGGGACATAAAAACACATAAGGGGGACTCTTATATCCGGGACATAAAAACACATAAGGGGGGACCCTTATATCCGGGACATAAAAACACGTAAGGGGGGACCCTTATATCCGGGACATAAAAACACATAAGGGGGGACCCTTATATCCAGGACATAAAAACACATAAGGGGGGACCCTTATATCCGGGACAGAAAAACACATAAGGGGGGACCCTTATATCCGGGACATAAAAACACATAAGGGGGACCCTTATATCCGGGACATAAAAACTCGTAAGGGGGGACCCTTATATCCGGGACATAAAAACACATAAGGGGGGACCCTTATATCCAGGACATAAAAACACATAAGGGGGGACCCTTATATTCGGGACATAAAAACACATAAGGGGGGACCCTTATATCCGGGACATAAAAACACATAAGGGGGGACCCTTATATCCGGGACATAAAAACACATAAGGGGGGACCCTTATATCCAGGACATAAAAACACATAAGGGGGGACCCTTATATTCGGGACATAAAATCACATAAGGGGGGACCCTTATATCCGGGACATAAAAACACATAAGGGGGGACCCTTATATCTCCGGGACATAAAAACACATAAGGGGGGACCCTTATATCCGGGACATAAAAACACATAAGGGAGGACCCTTATATCTGGGACATAAAAACACGTAAGGGGGGACCCTTATATCCGGGACATAAAAACACATAAGGGGGGGCCCTTATATCAGGGACATAAAAACACATAAGGGAGGACCCTTATATCCGGGACATAAAAACACGTAAGGGGGGACCCTTATATCCGGGACATAAAAACACGTAAGGGGGGACCCTTATATCCAGGACATAAAAACACATAAGGGGGGACCCTTATATCCGGGACATAAAAACACATAAGGGGGGACCCTTATATCCGGGACATAAAAACACATAAGGGGGCACCCTTATATTCGGGACATAAAAACACGTAAGGGGGGACCCTTATATCCGGGACATAAAAACACATAAGGGGGGACCCTTATATCCGGGACATAAAAACACATAAGGTAGGACCCTTATATCCGGGACATAAAAACACGTTAGGGGGGACCCTTATATCTGGGACATAAAAACACATAAGGGGGACCCTTATATCCGGGACATAACACATAAGGGGGGACCCTTATATCCGGGACATAAAAACACATAAGGGGGGACCCTTATATCCGGGACATAAAAACACATAAGGGGGGACCCTTATATCCGGGACATAAAAATACGTAAGGGGGGACCCTTATATCCGGGACATAAAAACACATAAGGGGGGACCCTTATATCCGGGACATAAAAACACATAAGGGGGGACCCTTATATCAGGGACATAAAAACACATAAGGGAGGACCCTTATATCCGGGACATAAAAACACGTAAGGCGGGACCCTTAAATCCGGGACATAAAAACACATAAGGGGGGACCCTTATATCCGGGACATAAAAATACATAAGGGGGGACCCTTATATCCGGGACATAAAAACACATAAGGGGGACCCTTATGTCTGGGACATAAAAACACATAGGGGGGACCCTTATATCCGGGACATAAAAACACATAAGGAGGGACCCTTATATCCGGGACATAAAAACATATAAGGGGGGACCCTTATATTCGGGATATAAAAACACGTAAGGGGGGACCCTTATATCCGGGACATAAAAACACATAAGGGGGGACCCTTATATCCGGGACATAAAAACACATAAGGGGGGACCCTTATATCCGGGACATAAAAACACATAAGGGGGACCCTTATGTCTGGGACATAAAAACACATAGGGGGGACCCTTATATCCGGGACATAAAAACACATAAGGGGGGACCCTTATATCCGGGACATAAAAACACATAAGGGGGGACCCTTATATTCGGGATATAAAAACACGTAAGGGGGGACCCTTATATCCGGGACATAAAAACACATAAGGGGGGACCCTTATATCCGGGACATAAAAACACATAAGGGGGGACCCTTATATCCGAGACATAAAAACACGTAAGGGGGGACCCTTATATCCTGGACATAAAAACACGTAAGGGGGGACCCTTATATCCAGGACATAAAAACACATAAGGGGGGACCCTTATATCCGGGACATAAAAACACATAAGGGGGGACCCTTATATCCGGGACATAAAAACACATAAGGGGGGACCCTTATATCCGGGACATAAAAACACATAAGGGGGGACCCTTATATCCGGGACATAAAAACACGTTAGGGGGGACCCTTATATCTGGGACATAAAAACACATAAGGGGGACCCTTATATCCGGGACATAACACATAAGGGGGGACCCTTATATCCGGGACATAAAAACACATAAGGGGGGACCCTTATATCCGGGACATAAAAACACATAAGTGGGGACCCTTATATCCGGGACATAAAAATACGTAAGGGGGGACCCTTATATCCGGGACATAAAAACACATAAGGGGGGACCCTTATATCCGGGACATAAAAACACGTAAGGCGGGACCCTTATATCCGGGACATAAAAACACATAAGGGGGGACCCTTATATCTGGGACATAAAAATACATAAGGGGGGACCCTTATATCCGGGACATAAAAACACATAAGGGGAACCCTTATATCCGGGACATAACACATAAGGGGGGACCCTTATATCCGGGACATAAAAACACATAAGGGGGGACCCTTATATCCGGGACATAAAAACACATAAGGGGGGACCCTTATAACCGGGACATAAAAATACGTAAGGGGGGACCCTTATATCCGGGACATAAAAACACATAAGGGGGGACCCTTATATCCGGGACATAAAAACACATAAGGGGGGACCCTTATATCAGGGACATAAAAACACATAAGGGAGGACCCTTATATCCGGGACATAAAAACACGTAAGGCGGGACCCTTATATCCGGGACATAAAAACACATAAGGGGGGACCCTTATATCCGGGACATACAAATACATAAGGGGGGACCCTTATATCCGGGACATAAAAACACGTAAGGGGGGACCCTTATATCCGGGACATAAAAACACATAAGGGGGGACCCTTATATCCGGGACATAAAAACACATAAGGGGGGACCCTTATATCCGAGACATAAAAACACGTAAGGGGGGACCCTTATATCCTGGACATAAAAACACGTAAGGGGGGACCCTTATATCCAGGACATAAAAACACATAAAGGGGGACCCTTATATCCGGGACATAAAAACACAAAAGGGGGGACCCTTATATCCGGGACATAAAAACACATAAGGGGGGACCCTTATATCCGGGACATAAAAACACATAAGGGGGGACCCTTATATCCGGGACATAAAAACACGTTAGGGGGGACCCTTATATCTAGGACATAAAAACACATAAGGGGGACCCTTATATCCGGGACATAACACATAAGGGGGGACCCTTATATCCGGGACATAAAAACACATAAGGGGGGACCCTCATATCCGGGACATAAAAACACATAAGTGGGGACCCTTATATCCGGGACATAAAAATACGTAAGGGGGGACCCTTATATCCGGGACATAAAAACACAGAAGGGGGGACCCTTATATCCGGGACATAAAAACACGTAAGGCGGGACCCTTATATCCGGGACATAAAAACACATAAGGGGGGACCCTTATATCCGGGACATAAAAACACATAAGGGGGGACCCTTATATCCGGGACATAAAAATACATAAGGGGGGACCCTTATATCCGGGACATAAAAACACATAAGGGGGGACCCTTATATCCGGGACATAAAAACACATAAGGGGGGACCCTTATATCCGGGACATAAAAATACATAAGGGGGGACCCTTATATCCGGGACATAAAAACACATAAGGGGGGACCCTTATATCCGGGACATAAAAACACATAAGGGGGGACCCTTATATCCGAGACATAAAAACACGTAAGGGGGGACCCTTATATCCTGGACATAAAAACACGTAAGGGGGGACCCTTATATCCAGGACATAAAAACACATAAAGGGGGACCCTTATATCCGGGACATAAAAACACAAAAGGGGGGACCCTTATATCCGGGACATAAAAACACATAAGGGGGGACCCTTATATCCGGGACATAAAAACACATAAGGGGGGACCCTTATATCCGGGACATAAAAACACATTAGGGGGGACCCTTATATCTAGGACATAAAAACACATAAGGGGGACCCTTATATCCGGGACATAACACATAAGGGGGGACCCTTATATCCGGGACATAAAAACACATAAGGGGGGACCCTTATATCCGGGACATAAAAACACATAAGTGGGGACCCTTATATCCGGGACATAAAAATACGTAAGGGGGGACCCTTATATCCGGGACATAAAAACACAGAAGGGGGGACCCTTATATCCGGGACATAAAAACACGTAAGGCGGGACCCTTATATCCGGGACATAAAAACACATAAGGGGGGACCCTTATATCCGGGACATAAAAACACATAAGGGGGGACCCTTATATCCGGGACATAAAAATACATAAGGGGGGACCCTTATATCCGGGACATAAAAACACATAAGGGGGGACCCTTATATCCGGGACATAAAAACACATAAGGGGGGACCCTTATATTCGGGATATAAAAACACGAAAGGGGGGACCCTTATATCCGGGACATAAAAACACATAAGGGGGGACCCTTATATCCGGGACATAAAAACACATAAGGGGGGACCCTTATATCCGAGACATAAAAACACGTAAGGGGGGACCCTTATATCCTGGACATAAAAACACGTAAGGGGGGACCCTTATATCCAGGACATAAAAACACATAAGGGGGGACCCTTATATCCGGGACATAAAAATACATAAGGGGAGACCCTTATATCAGGGACATAAAAACACATAAGGGGGGACCCTTATATCCGGGACATAAAAACACATAAGGGGGGACCCTTATATTCGGGACATAAAAACACGTAAGGGGGGACCCTTATATCCGGGACCTAAAAACACATAAGGGGGGACCCTTATATCCGGGACATAAAAACACATAAGGGGGGACCCTTATATCCGGGACATAAAAACACGTTAGGGGGGACCCTTATATCTGGGACATAAAAACACATAAGGGGGACCCTTATATCTGGGACATAAAAACACATAAGGGGGACCCTTATATCCGGGACATAACACATAAGGGGGGACCCTTATATCCGGGACATAAAAACACATAAGGGGGGACCCTTATATCCGGGACATAAAAACACATAAGGGGGGACCCTTATATCCGGGACATAAAAATACGTAAGGGGGGACCCTTATATCCGGGACATAAAAACACATAAGGGGGGACCCTTATATCCGGGACATAAAAACACATAAGGGGGGACCCTTATATCAGGGACATAAAAACACATAAGGGAGGACCCTTATATCTGGGACATAAAAACATGTAAGGCGGGACCCTTATATCCGGGACATAAAAACACATAAGGGGGGACCCTTATATCCGGGACATAAAAATACATAAGGGGGGACCCTTATATCCGGGACATAAAAACACGTAAGGGGGGACCCTTATATCCGGGACATAAAAACACACAAGGGGGGACCCTTATATCCGGGACATAAAAACACATAAGGGGGGACCCTTATATACGGGACATAAAAACACATAAGGGGGGACCCTTATATCAGGGACATAAAAACACATAAGGGAGGACCCTTATATCCGGGACATAAAAACACATAAGGGGGGACCCTTATATTTGGGACATAAAAACACGTAAGGGGGGACCCTTATATCCGGGACATAAAAACACATAAGGGGGGACCCTTATATCCGGGACATAAAAACACATAAGGGGGGACCCTTATCTCCGGGACATAAAAACACGTTAGGGGGGACCCTTATATCTGGGACATAAAAACACATAAGGGGAACCCTTATATCCGGGACATAACACATAAGGGGGGACCCTTATATCCGGGACATAAAAACACATAAGGGGGACCCTTATATCCGGGACATAAAAACACATAAGGGGGGACCCTTATATCCGGGACATAAAAATACGTAAGGGGGGACCCTTATATCCGGGACATAAAAACACATAAGGGGGGACCCTTATATCCGGGACATAAAAACACATAAGGGGGGACCCTTATATCAGGGACATAAAAACACATAAGGGAGGACCCTTATATCCGGAACATAAAAACACGTAAGGCGGGACCCTTATATCCGGGACATAAAAACACATAAGGGGGGACCCTTATATCCGGGACTTAAAAATACATAAGGGGGGACCCTTATATCCGGGACAAAAAAACACATAAGGCGGGACCCTTATATCAGGGACATAAAAACACATAAGGGAGGACCCTTATATCCGGGACATAAAAACACATAAGGGGGGACCCTTATATCCGAGACATAAAAACACGTAAGGGGGGACCCTTATATCCTGGACATAAAAACACGTAAGGGGGGACCCTTATATCCAGGACATAAAAACACATAAAGGGGGACCCTTATATCCGGGACATAAAAACACAAAAGGGGGGACCCTTATATCCGGGACATAAAAACACATAAGGGGGGACCCTTATATCCGGGACATAAAAACACATAAGGGGGGACCCTTATATCCGGGACATAAAAACACGTAAGGGGGGACCCTTATATCCAGGACATAAAAACACATAAAGGGGGACCCTTATATCCGGGACATAAAAACACAAAAGGGGGGACCCTTATATCCGGGACATAAAAACACATAAGGGGGGACCCTTATATCCGGGACATAAAAACACATAAGGGGGGACCCTTATATCCGGGACATAAAAACACGTAAGGCGGGACCCTTATATCCGGGACATAAAAACACATAAGGGGGGACCCTTATATCTGGGACATAAAAATACATAAGGGGGGACCCTTATATCCGGGACATAAAAACACATAAGGGGAACCCTTATATCCGGGACATAACACATAAGGGGGGACCCTTATATCCGGGACATAAAAACACATAAGGGGGGACCCTTTTATCCGGGACATAAAAACACATAAGGGGGGACCCTTATAACCGGGACATAAAAATACGTAAGGGGGGACCCTTATATCCGGGACATAAAAACACATAAGGGGGGACCCTTATATCCGGGACATAAAAACACATAAGGGGGGACCCTTATATCAGGGACATAAAAACACATAAGGGAGGACCCTTATATCCGGGACATAAAAACACGTAAGGCGGGACCCTTATATCCGGGACATAAAAACACATAAGGGGGGACCCTTATATCCGGGACATAAAAATACATAAGGGGGGACCCTTATATCCGGGACATAAAAACACGTAAGGGGGGACCCTTATATCCGGGACATAAAAACACATAAGGGGGGACCCTTATATCCGGGACATAAAAACACATAAGGGGGGACCCTTATATCCGGGACATAAAAATACATAAGGGGGGACCCTTATATCCGGGACATAAAAACACATAAGGGGGGACCCTTATATCCGGGACATAAAAACACATAAGGGGGGACCCTTATATCCGAGACATAAAAACACGTAAGGGGGGACCCTTATATCCTGGACATAAAAACACGTAAGGGGGGACCCTTATATCCAGGACATAAAAACACATAAAGGGGGACCCTTATATCCGGGACATAAAAACACAAAAGGGGGGACCCTTATATCCGGGACATAAAAACACATAAGGGGGGACCCTTATATCCGGGACATAAAAACACATAAGGGGGGACCCTTATATCCGGGACATAAAAACACGTTAGGGGGGACCCTTATATCTAGGACATAAAAACACATAAGGGGGACCCTTATATCCGGGACATAACACATAAGGGGGGACCCTTATATCCGGGACATAAAAACACATAAGGGGGGACCCTTATATCCGGGACATAAAAACACATAAGTGGGGACCCTTATATCCGGGACATAAAAATACGTAAGGGGGGACCCTTATATCCGGGACATAAAAACACAGAAGGGGGGACCCTTATATCCGGGACATAAAAACACGTAAGGCGGGACCCTTATATCCGGGACATAAAAACACATAAGGGGGGACCCTTATATCCGGGACATAAAAACACATAAGGGGGGACCCTTATATCCGGGACATAAAAATACATAAGGGGGGACCCTTATATCCGGGACATAAAAACACATAAGGGGGGACCCTTATATCCGGGACATAAAAACACATAAGGGGGGACCCTTATATTCGGGATATAAAAACACGAAAGGGGGGACCCTTATATCCGGGACATAAAAACACATAAGGGGGGACCCTTATATCCGGGACATAAAAACACATAAGGGGGGACCCTTATATCCGAGACATAAAAACACGTAAGGGGGGACCCTTATATCCTGGACATAAAAACACGTAAGGGGGGACCCTTATATCCAGGACATAAAAACACATAAGGGGGGACCCTTATATCCGGGACATAAAAATACATAAGGGGAGACCCTTATATCAGGGACATAAAAACACATAAGGGGGGACCCTTATATCCGGGACATAAAAACACATAAGGGGGGACCCTTATATTCGGGACATAAAAACACATAAGGGAGGACCCTTATATCCGGGACATAAAAACACGTAAGGCGGGACCCTTATATCCGGGACATAAAAACACATAAGGGGGGACCCTTATATCCGGGACATAAAAATACATAAGGGGGGACCCTTATATCCGGGACATAAAAACACGTAAGGGGGGACCCTTATATCCGGGACATAAAAACACATAAGGGGGGACCCTTATATCCGGGACATAAAAACACATAAGGGGGGACCCTTATATCCGGGACATAAAAATACATAAGGGGGGACCCTTATATCCGGGACATAAAAACACATAAGGGGGGACCCTTATATCCGGGACATAAAAACACATAAGGGGGGACCCTTATATCCGAGACATAAAAACACGTAAGGGGGGACCCTTATATCCTGGACATAAAAACACGTAAGGGGGGACCCTTATATCCAGGACATAAAAACACATAAAGGGGGACCCTTATATCCGGGACATAAAAACACAAAAGGGGGGACCCTTATATCCGGGACATAAAAACACATAAGGGGGGACCCTTATATCCGGGACATAAAAACACATAAGGGGGGACCCTTATATCCGGGACATAAAAACACGTTAGGGGGGACCCTTATATCTAGGACATAAAAACACATAAGGGGGACCCTTATATCCGGGACATAACACATAAGGGGGGACCCTTATATCCGGGACATAAAAACACATAAGGGGGGACCCTTATATCCGGGACATAAAAACACATAAGTGGGGACCCTTATATCCGGGACATAAAAATACGTAAGGGGGGACCCTTATATCCGGGACATAAAAACACAGAAGGGGGGACCCTTATATCCGGGACATAAAAACACGTAAGGCGGGACCCTTATATCCGGGACATAAAAACACATAAGGGGGGACCCTTATATCCGGGACATAAAAACACATAAGGGGGGACCCTTATATCCGGGACATAAAAATACATAAGGGGGGACCCTTATATCCGGGACATAAAAACACATAAGGGGGGACCCTTATATCCGGGACATAAAAACACATAAGGGGGGACCCTTATATTCGGGATATAAAAACACGAAAGGGGGGACCCTTATATCCGGGACATAAAAACACATAAGGGGGGACCCTTATATCCGGGACATAAAAACACATAAGGGGGGACCCTTATATCCGAGACATAAAAACACGTAAGGGGGGACCCTTATATCCTGGACATAAAAACACGTAAGGGGGGACCCTTATATCCAGGACATAAAAACACATAAGGGGGGACCCTTATATCCGGGACATAAAAATACATAAGGGGAGACCCTTATATCAGGGACATAAAAACACATAAGGGGGGACCCTTATATCCGGGACATAAAAACACATAAGGGGGGACCCTTATATTCGGGACATAAAAACACGTAAGGGGGGACCCTTATATCCGGGACATAAAAACACATAAGGGGGGACCCTTATATCCGGGACATAAAAACACATAAGGGGGGACCCTTATATCCGGGACATAA
This sequence comes from Hyperolius riggenbachi, assembly GCF_040937935.1. Lineage (NCBI taxonomy): Eukaryota > Metazoa > Chordata > Amphibia > Anura > Hyperoliidae > Hyperolius > Hyperolius riggenbachi. The sequence continues at coordinate 185,602,682 of NC_090656.1, forward strand.
AAACACGTTAGGGGGGACCCTTATATCTGGGACATAAAAACACATAAGGGGGACCCTTATATCCGGGACATAACACATAAGGGGGGACCCTTATATCCGGGACATAAAAACACATAAGGGGGGACCCTTATATCCGGGACATAAAAACACATAAGGGGGGACCCTTATATCCGGGACATAAAAAATACGTAAGGGGGGACCCTTATATCCGGGACATAAAAACACATAAGGGGGGACCCTTATATCCGGGACATAAAAACACATAAGGGGGGACCCTTATATCAGGGACATAAAAACACATAAGGGAGGACCCTTATATCTGGGACATAAAAACATGTAAGGCGGGACCCTTATATCCGGGACATAAAAACACATAAGGGGGGACCCTTATATCCGGGACATAAAAATACATAAGGGGGGACCCTTATATCCGGGACATAAAAACACGTAAGGGGGGACCCTTATATCCGGGACATAAAAACACACAAGGGGGGACCCTTATATCCGGGACATAAAAACACATAAGGGGGGACCCTTATATACGGGACATAAAAACACATAAGGGGGGACCCTTATATCAGGGACATAAAAACACATAAGGGAGGACCCTTATATCCGGGACATAAAAACACATAAGGGGGGACCCTTATATCCGGGACATAAAAACACATAAGGGGGGACCCTTATATCCGGGACATAAAAATACATAAGGGGGGACCCTTATATCCGGGACATAAAAACACATAAGGGGGGACCCTTATATCCGGGACATAAAAACACATAAGGGGGGACCCTTATATTCGGGATATAAAAACACGAAAGGGGGGACCCTTATATCCGGGACATAAAAACACATAAGGGGGGACCCTTATATCCGGGACATAAAAACACATAAGGGGGGACCCTTATATCCGAGACATAAAAACACGTAAGGGGGGACCCTTATATCCTGGACATAAAAACACGTAAGGGGGGACCCTTATATCCATGACATAAAAACACATAAGGGGGGACCCTTATATCCGGGACATAAAAATACATAAGGGGAGACCCTTATATCAGGGACATAAAAACACATAAGGGGGGACCCTTATATCCGGGACATAAAAACACATAAGGGGGGACCCTTATATTCGGGACATAAAAACACGTAAGGGGGGACCCTTATATCCGGGACCTAAAAACACATAAGGGGGGACCCTTATATCCGGGACATAAAAACACATAAGGGGGGACCCTTATATCCGGGACATAAAAACACGTTAGGGGGGACCCTTATATCTGGGACATAAAAACACATAAGGGGGACCCTTATATCCGGGACATAACACATAAGGGGGGACCCTTATATCCGGGACATAAAAACACATAAGGGGGGACCCTTATATCCGGGACATAAAAACACATAAGGGGGGACCCTTATATCCGGGACATAAAAATACGTAAGGGGGGACCCTTATATCCGGGACATAAAAACACATAAGGGGGGACCCTTATATCCGGGACATAAAAACACATAAGGGGGGACCCTTATATCAGGGACATAAAAACACATAAGGGAAGACCCTTATATCTGGGACATAAAAACATGTAAGGCGGGACCCTTATATCCGGGACATAAAAACACATAAGGGGGGACCCTTATATCCGGGACATAAAAATACATAAGGGGGGACCCTTATATCCGGGACATAAAAACACGTAAGGGGGGACCCTTATATCCGGGACATAAAAACACACAAGGGGGGACCCTTATATCCGGGACATAAAAACACATAAGGGGGGACCCTTATATACGGGACATAAAAACACATAAGGGGGGACCCTTATATCAGGGACATAAAAACACATAAGGGAGGACCCTTATATCCGGGACATAAAAACACATAAGGGGGGACCCTTATATTTGGGACATAAAAACACGTAAGGGGGGACCCTTATATCCGGGACATAAAAACACATAAGGGGGGACCCTTATATCCGGGACATAAAAACACATAAGGGGGGACCCTTATCTCCGGGACATAAAAACACGTTAGGGGGGACCCTTATATCTGGGACATAAAAACACATAAGGGGAACCCTTATATCCGGGACATAACACATAAGGGGGGACCCTTATATCCGGGACATAAAAACACATAAGGGGGACCCTTATATCCGGGACATAAAAACACATAAGGGGGGACCCTTATATTCGGGACATAAAAATACGTAAGGGGGGACCCTTATATCCGGGACATAAAAACACATAAGGGGGGACCCTTATATCCGGGACATAAAAACACATAAGGGGGGACCCTTATATCAGGGACATAAAAACACATAAGGGAGGACCCTTATATCCGGGACATAAAAACACGTAAGGCGGGACCCTTATATCCGGGACATAAAAACACATAAGGGGGGACCCTTATATCCGGGACTTAAAAATACATAAGGGGGGACCCTTATATCCGGGACAAAAAAACACATAAGGGGGGACCCTTATATCAGGGACATAAAAACACATAAGGGAGGACCCTTATATCCGGGACATAAAAACACGTGAGGGGGGACCCTTATATCCGGGACATAAAAACACATAAGGGGGGACCCTTATATCCGGGACATAAAAACACGTAAGGCGGGACCCTTATATCCGGGACATAAAAACACATAAGGGGGGACCCTTATATCCGGGACTTAAAAATACATAAGGGGGGACCCTTATATCCGGGACATAAAAACACATAAGGGGGGACCCTTATATCAGGGACATAAAAACACATAAGGGAGGACCCTTATATCCGGGACATAAAAACACGTGAGGGGGGACCCTTATATCCGGGACATAAAAACACATAAGGGGGGACCCTTATATCCGGGACATAAAAACACGTAAGGCGGGACCCTTATATCCGGGACATAAAAACACATAAGGGGGGACCCTTATATCTGGGACATAAAAATACATTAGGGGGGACCCTTATATCCGGGACATAAAAACACATAAGGGGAACCCTTATATCCGGGACATAACACATAAGGGGGGACCCTTATATCCGGGACATAAAAACACATAAGGGGGGACCCTTATATCCGGGACATAAAAACACATAAGGGGGGACCCTTATAACCGGGACATAAAAATACGTAAGGGGGGACCCTTATATCCAGGACATAAAAACACATAAGGGGGGACCCTTATATCCGGGACATAAAAACACATAAGGGGGGACCCTTATATCAGGGACATAAAAACACATAAGGGAGGACCCTTATATCCGGGACATAAAAACACGTAAGGCGGGACCCTTATATCCGGGACATAAAAACACATAAGGGGGGACCCTTATATCCGGGACATAAAAATACATAAGGGGGGACCCTTATATCCGGGACATAAAAACACGTAAGGGGGGACCCTTATATCCGGGACATAAAAACACATAAGGGGGGACCCTTATATCCGGGACATAAAAACACATAAGGGGGGACCCTTATATCCGGGACATAAAAATACATAAGGGGGGACCCTTATATCCGGGACATAAAAACACATAAGGGGGGACCCTTATATCCGGGACATAAAAACACATAAGGGGGGACCCTTATATCCGAGACATAAAAACACGTAAGGGGGGACCCTTATATCCTGGACATAAAAACACGTAAGGGGGGACCCTTATATCCAGGACATAAAAACACATAAAGGGGGACCCTTATATCCGGGACATAAAAACACAAAAGGGGGGACCCTTATATCCGGGACATAAAAACACATAAGGGGGGACCCTTATATCCGGGACATAAAAACACATAAGGGGGGACCCTTATATCCGGGACATAAAAACACGTTAGGGGGGACCCTTATATCTAGGACATAAAAACACATAAGGGGGACCCTTATATCCGGGACATAACACATAAGGGGGGACCCTTATATCCGGGACATAAAAACACATAAGGGGGGACCCTTATATCCGGGACATAAAAACACATAAGTGGGGACCCTTATATCCGGGACATAAAAATACGTAAGGAAGGACCCTTATATCCGGGACATAAAAACACAGAAGGGGGGACCCTTATATCCGGGACATAAAAACACGTAAGGCGGGACCCTTATATCCGGGACATAAAAACACATAAGGGGGGACCCTTATATCCGGGACATAAAAACACATAAGGGGGGACCCTTATATTCGGCATATAAAAACACGAAAGGGGGGACCCTTATATCCGGGACATTAAAACACATAAGGGGGGACCCTTATATCCGGGACATAAAAACACATAAGGGGGGACCCTTATATCCGAGACATAAAAACACGTAAGGGGGGACCCTTATATCCTGGACATAAAAACACGTAAGGGGGGACCCTTATATCCAGGACATAAAAACACATAAGGGGGGACCCTTATATCCGGGACATAAAAATACATAAGGGGAGACCCTTATATCAGGGACATAAAAACACATAAGGGGGGACCCTTATATCCGGGACATAAAAACACATAAGGGGGGACCCTTATATTCGGGACATAAAAACACGTAAGGGGGGACCCTTATATCCGGGACATAAAAACACATAAGGGGGGACCCTTATATCCGGGACATAAAAACACATAAGGGGGGACCCTTATATCCGGGACATAAAAACACGTTAGGGGGGACCCTTATATCTGGGACATAAAAACACATAAGGGGGACCCTTATATCCGGGACATAACACATAAGGGGGGACCCTTATATCCGGGACATAAAAACACATAAGGGGGGACCCTTATATCCGGGACATAAAAACACATAAGGGGGGACCCTTATATCCGGGACATAAAAAATACGTAAGGGGGGACCCTTATATCCGGGACATAAAAACACATAAGGGGGGACCCTTATATCCGGGACATAAAAACACATAAGGGGGGACCCTTATATCAGGGACATAAAAACACATAAGGGAGGACCCTTATATCTGGGACATAAAAACATGTAAGGCGGGACCCTTATATCCGGGACATAAAAACACATAAGGGGGGACCCTTATATCCGGGACATAAAAATACATAAGGGGGGACCCTTATATCCGGGACATAAAAACACGTAAGGGGGGACCCTTATATCCGGGACATAAAAACACACAAGGGGGGACCCTTATATCCGGGACATAAAAACACATAAGGGGGGACCCTTATATACGGGACATAAAAACACATAAGGGGGGACCCTTATATCAGGGACATAAAAACACATAAGGGAGGACCCTTATATCCGGGACATAAAAACACATAAGGGGGGACCCTTATATTTGGGACATAAAAACACGTAAGGGGGGACCCTTATATCCGGGACATAAAAACACATAAGGGGGGACCCTTATATCCGGGACATAAAAACACATAAGGGGGGACCCTTATCTCCGGGACATAAAAACACGTTAGGGGGGACCCTTATATCTGGGACATAAAAACACATAAGGGGAACCCTTATATCCGGGACATAACACATAAGGGGGGACCCTTATATCCGGGACATAAAAACACATAAGGGGGGACCCTTATATCCGGGACATAAAAACACATAAGGGGGGACCCTTATATCCGGGACATAAAAATACGTAAGGGGGGACCCTTATATCCGGGACATAAAAACACATAAGGGGGGACCCTTATATCCGGGACATAAAAACACATAAGGGGGGACCCTTATAACCGGGACATAAAAATACGTAAGGGGGGACCCTTATATCCGGGACATAAAAACACATAAGGGGGGACCCTTATATCCGGGACATAAAAACACATAAGGGGGGACCCTTATATCAGGGACATAAAAACACATAAGGGAGGACCCTTATATCCGGGACATAAAAACACGTAAGGCGGGACCCTTATATCCGGGACATAAAAACACATAAGGGGGGACCCTTATATCCGGGACATAAAAATACATAAGGGGGGACCCTTATATCCGGGACATAAAAACACGTAAGGGGGGACCCTTATATCCGGGACATAAAAACACATAAGGGGGGACCCTTATATCCGGGACATAAAAACACATAAGGGGGGACCCTTATATCCGGGACATAAAAATACATAAGGGGGGACCCTTATATCCGGGACATAAAAACACATAAGGGGGGACCCTTATATCCGGGACATAAAAACACATAAGGGGGGACCCTTATATCCGAGACATAAAAACACGTAAGGGGGGACCCTTATATCCTGGACATAAAAACACGTAAGGGGGGACCCTTATATCCAGGACATAAAAACACATAAAGGGGGACCCTTATATCCGGGACATAAAAACACAATAGGGGGGACCCTTATATCCGGGACATAAAAACACATAAGGGGGGACCCTTATATCCGGGACATAAAAACACATAAGGGGGGACCCTTATATCCGGGACATAAAAACACGTTAGGGGGGACCCTTATATCTAGGACATAAAAACACATAAGGGGGACCCTTATATCCGGGACATAACACATAAGGGGGGACCCTTATATCCGGGACATAAAAACACATAAGGGGGGACCCTTATATCCGGGACATAAAAACACATAAGTGGGGACCCTTATATCCGGGACATAAAAATACGTAAGGGGGGACCCTTATATCCGGGACATAAAAACACAGAAGGGGGGACCCTTATATCCGGGACATAAAAACACGTAAGGCGGGACCCTTATATCCGGGACATAAAAACACATAAGGGGGGACCCTTATATCCGGGACATAAAAACACATAAGGGGGGACCCTTATATCCGGGACATAAAAATACATAAGGGGGGACCCTTATATCCGGGACATAAAAACACATAAGGGGGGACCCTTATATCCGGGACATAAAAACACATAAGGGGGGACCCTTATATTCGGGATATAAAAACACGAAAGGGGGGACCCTTATATCCGGGACATAAAAACACATAAGGGGGGACCCTTATATCCGGGACATAAAAACACATAAGGGGGGACCCTTATATCCGAGACATAAAAACACGTAAGGGGGACCCTTATATCCTGGACATAAAAACACGTAAGGGGGGACCCTTATATCCAGGACATAAAAACACATAAGGGGGGACCCTTATATCCGGGACATAAAAATACATAAGGGGAGACCCTTATATCAGGGACATAAAAACACATAAGGGGGGACCCTTATATCCGGGACATAAAAACACATAAGGGGGGACCCTTATATTCGGGACATAAAAACACGTAAGGGGGGACCCTTATATCCGGGACATAAAAACACATAAGGGGGGACCCTTATATCCGGGACATAAAAACACATAAGGGGGGACCCTTATATCCGGGACATAAAAACACGTTAGGGGGGACCCTTATATCTGGGACATAAAAACACATAAGGGGGACCCTTATATCCGGGACATAACACATAAGGGGGGACCGTTATATCCGGGACATAAAAACACATAAGGGGGGACCCTTATATCCGGGACATAAAAACACATAAGGGGGGACCCTTATATCCGGGACATAAAAAATACGTAAGGGGGGACCCTTATATCCGGGACATAAAAACACATAAGGGGGGACCCTTATATCCGGGACATAAAAACACATAAGGGGGGACCCTTATATCAGGGACATAAAAACACATAAGGGAGGACCCTTATATCTGGGACATAAAAACATGTAAGGCGGGACCCTTATATCCGGGACATAAAAACACATAAGGGGGGACCCTTATATCCGGGACATAAAAATACATAAGGGGGGACCCTTATATCCGGGACATAAAAACACGTAAGGGGGGACCCTTATATCCGGGACATAAAAACACACAAGGGGGGACCCTTATATCCGGGACATAAAAACACATAAGGGGGGACCCTTATATACGGGACATAAAAACACATAAGGGGGGACCCTTATATCAGGGACATAAAAACACATAAGGGAGGACCCTTATATCCGGGACATAAAAACACATAAGGGGGGACCCTTATATTTGGGACATAAAAACACGTAAGGGGGGACCCTTATATCCGGGACATAAAAACACATAAGGGGGGACCCTTATATCCGGGACATAAAAACACATAAGGGGGGACCCTTATATCAGGGACATAAAAACACATAAGGGAGGACCCTTATATCTGGGACATAAAAACATGTAAGGCGGGACCCTTATATCCGGGACATAAAAACACATAAGGGGGGACCCTTATATCCGGGACATAAAAACACATAAGGGGGGACCCTTATATCCGGGACATAAAAATACGTAAGGGGGGACCCTTATATCCGGGACATAAAAACACATAAGGGGGGACCCTTATATCCGGGACATAAAAACACATAAGGGGGGACCCTTATATCAGGGACATAAAAACACATAAGGGAGGACCCTTATATCCGGGACATAAAAACACGTAAGGCGGGACCCTTATATCCGGGACATAAAAACACATAAGGGGGGACCCTTATATCCGGGACTTAAAAATACATAAGGGGGGACCCTTATATCCGGGACAAAAAAACACATAAGGGGGGACCCTTATATCCGGGACATAAAAACACATACGGGGGGACCCTTATATCAGGGACATAAAAACACATAAGGGAGGACCCTTATATCCGGGACATAAAAACACGTGAGGGGGGACCCTTATATCCGGGACATAAAAACACGTAAGGGGGGACCCTTATATCCAGGACATAAAAACACATAAGGGGGGACCCTTATATCCGGGACATAAAAACACATAAGGGGGGACCCTTATATCCGGGACATAAAAACACATAAGGGGGGACCCTTATATTCGGGACATAAAAACACGTAAGGGGGGACCCTTATATCCGGGACATAAAAACACATAAGGGGGGACCCTTATATCCGGGACATAAAAACACATAAGGGGGGACCCTTATATCCGGGACATAAAAACACGTTAGGGGGGACCATTATATCTGGGACATAAAAACACATAATGGGGACCCTTATATCCGGGACATAACACATAAGGGGGGACCCTTATATCCGGGACATAAAAACACATAAGGGGGGACCCTTATATCCAGGACATAAAAACACATAAGGGGGGACCCTTATATCCGGGACATAAAAATACGTAAGGGGGGACCCTTATATCCGGGACATAAAAACACATAAGGGGGGACCCTTATATCCGGGTTATAAAAACACATAAGGGGGGACCCTTATATCAGGGACATAAAAACACATAAGGGAGGACCCTTATATCCGGGACATAAAAACACGTAAGGCGGGACCCTTATATCCGGCACATAAAAACACATAAGGGGGGACCCTTATATCCGGGACATAAAAATACATAAGGGGGGACCCTTATATCCGGGACATAAAAACACGTAAGGGGGGACCCTTATATCCGGGACATAAAAACACATAAGGGGGGACCCTTATATCCGGGACATAAAAACACATAAGGGGGGACCCTTATATCCGGGACATAAAAACACATAAGGGGGGACCCTTATATTCGGGACATAAAAACACGTAACTTATATCCGGGACATAAAAACACATAAGGGGGGACCCTTATATCCGGGACATAAAAACACATAAGGGGGGACCCTTATATCCGGGACATAAAAACACGTTAGGGGGGACCCTTATATCTGGGACATAAAAACACATAAGGGGGACCCTTAAATCCGGGACATAACACATAAGGGGGGACCCTTATATCCGGGACATAAAAACACATAAGGGGGGACCCTTATATCCGGGACATAAAAACACATAAGGGGGGACCCTTATATCCGGGACATAAAAATACGTAAGGGGGGACCCTTATATCCGGGACATAAAAACACATAAGGGGGGACCCTTATATCCGGGACATAAAAACACATAAGGGGGGACCCTTATATCAGGGACATAAAAACACATAAGGGAGGACCCTTATATCCGGGACATAAAAACACGTAAGGCGGGACCCTTATATCCGGGACATAAAAACACATAAGGGGGGACCCTTATATCCGGGACATAAAAATACATAAGGGGGGACCCTAATATCCGGGACATAAAAACACATAAGGGGGGACCCTTATATCCGGGACATAAAAACATATAAGTGGGGACCCTTATATCCGGGACATAAAAATACATAAGGGGGGACCCTTATATCCGGGACATAAAAACACATAAGGGGGGACCCTTATATCCGGGACATAAAAACACATAAGGGGGGACCCTTATATTCGGGATATAAAAACACGTAAGGGGGGACCCTTATATCCGGGACATAAAAACACATAAGGGGGGACCCTTATATCCGGGACATAAAAACACATAAGGGGGGACCCTTATATCCGAGACATAAAAACACGTAAGGGGGGACCCTTATATCCTGGACATAAAAACACGTATGGGGGGACCCTTATATCCAGGACATAAAAACACATAAGGCGGGAACCTTATATCCGGGACATAAAATACATAAGGGGGGACCCTTATATCCGGGACATAAAAACACATAAGGGGGGACCCTTATATCCGGGACATAAAAACACATAAGGGGGGACCCTTATATTCGGGACATAAAAACACGTAAGGGGGGACCCTTATATCCGGGACATAAAAACACATAAGGGGGGACCCTTATATCCGGGACATAAAAACACATAAGGGGGGACCCTTATATCCGGGACATAAAAACACGTTAGGGGGGACCCTTATATCTGGGACATAAAAACACATAAGGGGGGACCCTTATATCCGGGACATAACACATAAGGGGGGACCCTTATATCCGGGACATAAAAACACATAAGGGGGGACCCTTATATCCGGGACATAAAAACACATAAGGGGGGACCCTTATATCCGGGACATAAAAATACGTAAGGGGGGACCCTTATATCCGGGACATAAAAACACATAAGGGGGGACCCTTATATCCGGGACATAAAAACACATAAGGGGGGACCCTTAAATCAGGGACATAAAAACACATAAGGGAGGACCCTTATATCCGGGACATAAAAACACGTAAGGCGGGACCCTTATATCCGGGAAATAAAAACACATAAGGGGGGACCCTTATATCCGGGACATAAAAATACATAAGGGGGGACCCTTATATCCGGGACATAAAAACACGTAAGGGGGGACCCATATATCCGGGACATAAAAACACATAAGGGGGGACCCTTATATCCGGGACATAAAAACACATAAGGGGGGACCCTTATATCCGGGACATAAAAACACATAAGGGGGGACCCTTATATCAGGGACATAAAAACACATAAGGGAGGACCCTTATATCCGGGACATAAAAACACATAAGGGGGACCCTTATATTTGGGACATAAAACACGTAAGGGGGGACCCTTATATCCGGGACATAAAAACACATAAGGGGGGACCCTTATATCCGGGACATAAAAACACATAAGGGGGGACCCTTATATCCGGGACATAAAAACACGTTAGGGGGGACCCTTATATCTGGGACATAAAAACACATAAGGGGAACCCTTATATCCGGGACATAACACATAAGGGGGGACCCTTATATCCGGGACATAAAAACACATAAGGGGGGACCCTTATATCCGGGACATAAAAACACATAAGGGGGGACCCTTATAACCGGGACATAAAAATACGTAAGGGGGGACCCTTATATCCGGGACATAAAAACACATAAGGGGGGACCCTTATATCCGGGACATAAAAACACATAAGGGGGGACCCTTATATCAGGGACATAAAAACACATAAGGGAGGACCCTTATATCCGGGACATAAAAACACGTAAGGCGGGACCCTTATATCCAGGACATAAAAACACATAAGGGGGGACCCTTATATCCGGGACATAAAAATACATAAGGGGGGACCCTTATATCCGGGACATAAAAACACGTAAGGGGGGACCCTTATATCCGGGACATAAAAACACATAAGGGGGACCCTTATATCCGGGACATAAAAACACATAAGGGGGGACCCTTATATCCGGGACATAAAAATACATAAGGGGGGACCCTTATATCCGGGACATAAAAACACATAAGGGGGGACCCTTATATCCGGGACATAAAAACACATAAGGGGGGACCCTTATATCCGGGCCTTAAAAACACGTAAGGGGGTATCCTTATATCCGGGACATAAAAACACATAAGGGGGGACCCTTATATCCGGGACATAAAAACACATAAGGGGGGACCCTTATATCCTGGACATAAAAACACGTAAGGGCGACCCTTATATCCGGGACATAAAAACACATAAGGGGGGACCCTTATATCCTGGACATAAAAACACATAAGGGGGGACCCTTATATCCGGGACATAAAAACACAAGGGGGACCCTTATATCCGGGACATAAAAACACGTAAGGGGAGACCCTTATATCCGGGACATAAAAACACGTAAGGGGGGACCCTTATATCCGGGACATAAAAACACATAAGGGGGGACCCTTATATCCGGGACATAAAAACCCATAAGGGGGGACCCTTATATCCGGGACATAAAAACACATAAGGGGGGACCCTTATAGCCGGGACATAAAAACACATAAGGGGGGACCCTTATATCCGGGACATAAAAACACGTAAGGGGGGACCCTTATATCCGGGACATAAAAACACGTAAGGGGGACCCTTATATCCGGGACATAAAAACACATAAGGTGGGACCCTTATATCCGGGACATAAAAATACATAAGGGGGGACCCTTATATCCGGGACATAAAAACACATAAGGGGGGACCCTTGTATCCGGGACATAAAAACACATAAGGGGGGAAACTTATATCCGGGACATAAAAACACATAAGGGGGGACCCTTATATCCTGGACATAAAAACACATAAGGGGGGACCCTTATATCCGGGACATAAAAACACATAAGGTGTGACCCATATATTCATGACATAAAACACATAAGGGGGCCCTTATATCCAGGACATAAAAACACATAAGGGGGGACCCTTATATCCGGGATATAAAAACACATAAGGGGGATCCTTATATTCGGGACATAAAAACACATAAGGGGGGACCCTTATATCCGGGACATAAAAACACATAAGGGGGGACCCTTATATCCGGGACATAAAAACACGTTAGGGGGGACCCTTATATCTGGGACATAAAAACACATAAGGGGGACCCTTATATCCGGGACATAACACATAAGGGGGGACCCTTATATCCGGGACATAAAAACACATAAGGGGGGACCCTTATATCCGGGACATAAAAACACATAAGGGGGGACCCTTATATCCGGGACATAAAAACACATAAGGGGGGACCCTTTATCCGGGACATAAAAACACATAAGGGGGGACCCTTATATCAGGGACATAAAAACACATAAGGGAGGACCCTTATATCCGGGACATAAAAACACGTAAGGCGGGACCCTTATATCCGGGACATAAAAACACATAAGGGGGGACCCTTATATCCGGGACATAAAAATACATAAGGGGGGACCCTTATATCCGGGACATAAAAACACATAAGGGGGGACCCTTATATCCGGGAGATAAAAACACATAAGGGGGGACCCTTATATCCGGGACATAAAAATACATAAGGGGGGACCCTTATATCCGGGACATAAAATCACATAAGGGGGGACACTTATATCCGGGACATAAAAACACATAAGGGGGGACCTTTATATGCGGGATATAAAAACACGTAAGGGGGGACCCTTATATCCGGGACATAAAAACACATAAGGGGGGACCCTTATATCCGGGACATAAAAACACATAAGGGGGGACCCTTATATCCGAGACATAAAAACACGTAAGGGGGGACCCTTATATCCTGGACATAAAAACACGTAAGGGGGGACCCTTATATCCAGGACATAAAAACACATAAGGGGGGACCCTGATATCCGGGACATAAAAATACATAAGGGGGGACCCTTATATCCGGGACATAAAAACACATAAGGGGGGACCCTTATATCCGGGACATAAAAACACATAAGTGGGGACCCTTATATTCGGGACATAAAAACACGTAAGGGGGGACCCTTATATCCGGGACATAAAAACACATAAGGGGGGACCCTTATATCCGGGACATAAAAACACATAAGGGGGGACCCTTATATCCGGGACATAAAAACACGTTAGGGGGGACCCTTATATCTGAGACATAAAAACACTTAAGGGGGACCCTTATATCCGGGACATAACACATAAGGGGGGACCCTTATATCCGGGACATAAAAACACATAAGGGGGGACCCATACTTTCATGACATAAAACACATAAGGGGGCCCTTATATCCAGGACATAAAAACACATAAGGGGGGACCCTTATATCCGGGATATAAAAACACATAAGGGGGATCCTTATATTCGGGACATAAAAACACATAAGGGGGGACCCTTATATCCGGGACATAAAAATACGTAAGGGGGGACCCTTATATCCGGGACATAAAAACACATAAGGGGGGACCCTTATATCCGGGACATAAAAATACGTAAGGGGGGACCCTTATATCCGGGACATAAAAACACATAAGGGGGGACCCTTATATCCGGGACATAAAAACACATAAGGGGGGACCCTTATATCAGGGACATAAAAACACATAAGGGAGGACCCTTATATCCGGGACATAAAAACACGTAAGGCGGGACCCTTATATCCGGGACATAAAAACACATAAGGGGGGACCCTTATATCCGGGACATAAAAATACATAAGGGGGGACCCTTATATCCGGGACATAAAAACACATAAGGGGGGACCCTTATATCCGGGACATAAAAACACATAAGGGGGGACCCTTATATCAGGGACATAAAAACACATAAGGGAGGACCCTTATCTCCAGGACATAAAAACACATAAGGGGGGACCCTTATATTTGGGACATAAAACACGTAAGGGGGGACCCTTATATCCGGGACATAAAAACACATAAGGGGGGACCCTTATATCCGGGACATAAAAACACATAAGGGGGGACCCTTATATCCGGGACATAAAAACACGTTAGGGGGGACCCTTATATCTGGGACATAAAAACACATAAGGGGAACCCTTATATCCGGGACATAACACATAAGGGGGGACCCTTATATCCGGGACATAAAAACACATAAGGGGGGACCCTTATATCCGGGACATAAAAACACATAAGGGGGGACCCTTATAACCGGGACATAAAAATACGTAAGGGGGGACCCTTATATCCGGGACATAAAAACACATAAGGGGGGACCCTTATATCCGGGACATAAAAACACATAAGGGGGGACCCTTATATCAGGGACATAAAAACACATAAGGGAGGACCCTTATATCCGGGACATAAAAACACGTAAGGCGGGACCCTTATATCCAGGACATAAAAACACATAAGGGGGGACCCTTATATCCGGGACATAAAAATACATAAGGGGGGACCCTTATATCCTGGACATAAAAACACGTAAGGGCGACCCTTATATCCGGGACATAAAAACACATAAGGGGGGACCCTTATATCCGGGACATAAAAACACATAAGGGGGGACCCTTATATCCGGGACATAAAAACACATAAGGGGGGACCCTTATATCAGGGACATAAAAACACATAAGGGGGGACCCTTATATCCGGGCCTTAAAAACACGTAAGGGGGTATCCTTATATCCGGGACATAAAAACACATAAGGGGGGACCCTTATATCCGGGACATAAAAACACATAAGGGGGGACCCTTATATCCTGGACATAAAAACACGTAAGGGCGACCCTTATATCCGGGACATAAAAACACATAAGGGGGGACCCTTATATCCTGGACATAAAAACACATAAGGGGGGACCCTTATATCCGGGACATAAAAACACAAGGGGGACCCTTATATCCGGGACATAAAAACACGTAAGGGGGGACCCTTATATCCGGGACATAAAAACACATAAGGGGGGACTCTTATATCCGGGACATAAAAACACATAAGGGGGGACCCTTATATCCGGGACATAAAAACACGTAAGGGGGGACCCTTATATCCGGGACATAAAAACACATAAGGGGGGACCCTTATATCCGGGACATAAAAACCCATAAGGGGGGACCCTTATATCCGGGACATAAAAACACATAAGGGGGGACCCTTATAGCCGGGACATAAAAACACATAAGGGGGGACCCTTATATCCGGGACATAAAAACACGTAAGGGGGGACCCTTATATCCGGGACATAAAAACACGTAAGGGGGACCCTTATATCCGGGACATAAAAACACATAAGGTGGGACCCTTATATCCGGGACATAAAAATACATAAGGGGGGACCCTTATATCCGGGACATAAAAACACATAAGGGGGGACCCTTGTATCCGGGACATAAAAACACATAAGGGGGGAAACTTATATCCGGGACATAAAAACACATAAGGGGGGACCCTTATATCCTGGACATAAAAACACATAAGGGGGGACCCTTATATCCGGGACATAAAAACACATAAGGTGGGACCCATATATTCATGACATAAAACACATAAGGGGGCCCTTATATCCAGGACATAAAAACACATAAGGGGGGACCCTTATATCCGGGATATAAAAACACATAAGGGGGATCCTTATATTCGGGACATAAAAACACATAAGGGGGGACCCTTATATCCGGGACATAAAAACACATAAGGGGGGACCCTTATATCCGGGTCATAAAAACACGTTAGGGGGGACCCTTATATCTGGGACATAAAAACACATAAGGGGGACCCTTATATCCGGGACATAACACATAAGGGGGGACCCTTATATCCGGGACATAAAAACACATAAGGGGGGACCCTTATATCCGGGACATAAAAACACATAAGGGGGGACCCTTATATCCGGGACATAAAAACACATAAGGGGGGACCCTTTATCCGGGACATAAAAACACATAAGGGGGGACCCTTATATCAGGGACATAAAAACACATAAGGGAGGACCCTTATATCCGGGACATAAAAACACGTAAGGCGGGACCCTTATATCCGGGACATAAAAACACATAACCAGGGACCCTTATATCCGGGACATAAAAATACATAAGGGGGGACCCTTATATCCGGGACATAAAAACACATAAGGGGGGACCCTTATATCCGGGAGATAAAAACACATAAGGGGGGACCCTTATATCCGGGACATAAAAATACATAAGGGGGGACCCTTATATCCGGGACATAAAATCACATAAGGGGGGACACTTATATCCGGGACATAAAAACACATAAGGGGGGACCTTTATATGCGGGATATAAAAACACGTAAGGGGGGACCCTTATATCCGGGACATAAAAACACATAAGGGGGGACCCTTATATCCGGGACATAAAAACACATAAGGGGGGACCCTTATATCCGAGACATAAAAACACGTAAGGGGGGACCCTTATATCCTGGACATAAAAACACGTAAGGGGGGACCCTTATATCCAGGACATAAAAACACATAAGGGGGGACCCTGATATCCGGGACATAAAAATACATAAGGGGGGACCCTTATATCCGGGACATAAAAACACATAAGGGGGGACCCTTATATCCGGGACATAAAAACACATAAGTGGGGACCCTTATATTCGGGACATAAAAACACGTAAGGGGGGACCCTTATATCCGGGACATAAAAACACATAAGGGGGGACCCTTATATCCGGGACATAAAAACACATAAGGGGGGACCCTTATATCCGGGACATAAAAACACGTTAGGGGGGACCCTTATATCTGAGACATAAAAACACTTAAGGGGGACCCTTATATCCGGGACATAACACATAAGGGGGGACCCTTATATCCGGGACATAAAAACACATAAGGGGGGACCCATACTTTCATGACATAAAACACATAAGGGGGCCCTTATATCCAGGACATAAAAACACATAAGGGGGGACCCTTATATCCGGGATATAAAAACACATAAGGGGGATCCTTATATTCGGGACATAAAAACACATAAGGGGGGACCCTTATATCCGGGACATAAAAATACGTAAGGGGGGACCCTTATATCCGGGACATAAAAACACATAAGGGGGGACCCTTATATCCGGGACATAAAAATACGTAAGGGGGGACCCTTATATCCGGGACATAAAAACACATAAGGGGGGACCCTTATATCCGGGACATAAAAACACATAAGGGGGGACCCTTATATCAGGGACATAAAAACACATAAGGGAGGACCCTTATATCCGGGACATAAAAACACGTAAGGCGGGACCCTTATATCCGGGACATAAAAACACATAAGGGGGGACCCTTATATCCGGGACATAAAAATACATAAGGGGGGACCCTTATATCCGGGACATAAAAACACATAAGGGGGGACCCTTATATCCGGGACATAAAAACACATAAGGGGGGACCCTTATATCAGGGACATAAAAACACATAAGGGAGGACCCTTATCTCCAGGACATAAAAACACATAAGGGGGGACCCTTATATTTGGGACATAAAACACGTAAGGGGGGACCCTTATATCCGGGACATAAAAACACATAAGGGGGGACCCTTATATCCGGGACATAAAAACACATAAGGGGGGACCCTTATATCCGGGACATAAAAACACGTTAGGGGGGACCCTTATATCTGGGACATAAAAACACATAAGGGGAACCCTTATATCCGGGACATAACACATAAGGGGGGACCCTTATATCCGGGACATAAAAACACATAAGGGGGGACCCTTATATCCGGGACATAAAAACACATAAGGGGGGACCCTTATAACCGGGACATAAAAATACGTAAGGGGGGACCCTTATATCCGGGACATAAAAACACATAAGGGGGGACCCTTATATCCGGGACATAAAAACACATAAGGGGGGACCCTTATATCAGGGACATAAAAACACATAAGGGAGGACCCTTATATCCGGGACATAAAAACACGTAAGGCGGGACCCTTATATCCAGGACATAAAAACACATAAGGGGGGACCCTTATATCCGGGACATAAAAATACATAAGGGGGGACCCTTATATCCGGGACATAAAAACACGTAAGGGGGGACCCTTATATCCGGGACATAAAAACACATAAGGGGGGACCCTTATATCCGGGACATAAAAACACATAAGGGGGGACCCTTATATCCGGGACATAAAAATACATAAGGGGGGACCCTTATATCCGGGACATAAAAACACATAAGGGGGGACCCTTATATCCGGGACATAAAAACACATAAGCGGGGACCCTTATATCCGGGCCTTAAAAACACGTAAGGGGGTATCCTTATATCCGGGACATAAAAACACATAAGGGGGGACCCTTATATCCGGGACATAAAAACACATAAGGGGGGACCCTTATATCCTGGACATAAAAACACGTAAGGGCGACCCTTATATCCGGGACATAAAAACACATAAGGGGGGACCCTTATATCCTGGACATAAAAACACATAAGGGGGGACCCTTATATCCGGGACATAAAAACACAAGGGGGACCCTTATATCCGGGACATAAAAACACGTAAGGGGGGACCCTTATATCCGGGACATAAAAACACATAAGGGGGGACTCTTATATCCGGGACATAAAAACACATAAGGGGGGACCCTTATATCCGGGACATAAAAACACGTAAGGGGGGACCCTTATTTCCGGGACATAAAAACACATAAGGTGGGACCCTTATATCCGGGACATAAAAACCCATAAGGGGGGACCCTTATATCCGG
Source organism: Hyperolius riggenbachi (assembly GCF_040937935.1). NCBI lineage: Eukaryota > Metazoa > Chordata > Amphibia > Anura > Hyperoliidae > Hyperolius > Hyperolius riggenbachi. The sequence goes on from NC_090656.1 coordinate 185,622,422, forward strand.
GACATAAAAACACATAAGGGGGGACCCTTATAGCCGGGACATAAAAACACATAAGGGGGGACCCTTATATCCGGGACATAAAAACACGTAAGGGGGGACCCTTATATCCGGGACATAAAAACACGTAAGGGGGACCCTTATATCCGGGACATAAAAACACATAAGGTGGGACCCTTATATCCGGGACATAAAAATACATAAGGGGGGACCCTTATATCCGGGACATAAAAACACATAAGGGGGGACCCTTGTATCCGGGACATAAAAACACATAAGGGGGGAAACTTATATCCGGGACATAAAAACACATAAGGGGGGACCCTTATATCCTGGACATAAAAACACATAAGGGGGAACCCTTATATCCGGGACATAAAAACACATAAGGTGGGACCCATATATTCATGACATAAAACACATAAGGGGGCCCTTATATCCAGGACATAAAAACACATAAGGGGGGACCCTTATATCCGGGATATAAAAACACATAGGGGGGATCCTTATATTCGGGACATAAAAACACATAAGGGGGGACCCTTATATCCGGGACATAGAAACACATAAGGGGGGACCCTTATATCCGGGACATAAAAACACGTTAGGGGGGACCCTTATATCTGGGACATAAAAACACATAAGGGGGACCCTTATATCCGGGACATAACACATAAGGGGGGACCCTTATATCCGGGACATAAAAACACATAAGGGGGGACCCTTATATCCGGGACATAAAAACACATAAGGGGGGACCCTTATATCCGGGACATAAAAACACATAAGGGGGGACCCTTATATCCGGGACATAAAAACACATAAGGGGGGACCCTTATATCAGGGACATAAAAACACATAAGGGAGGACCCTTATATCCGGGACATAAAAACACGTAAGGCGGGACCCTTATATCCGGGACATAAAAACACATAAGGGGGGACCCTTATATCCGGGACATAAAAATACATAAGGGGGGACCCTTATATCCGGGACATAAAAACACATAAGGGGGGACCCTTATATCCGGGAGATAAAAACACATAAGGGGGGACCCTTATATCCGGGACATAAAAATACATAAGGGGGGACCCTTATATCCGGGACATAAAATCACATAAGGGGGGACCCTTATATCCGGGACATAAAAACACATAAGGGGGGACCCTTATATTCGGGATATAAAAACACGTAAGGGGGGACCCTTATATCCGGGACATAAAAACACATAAGGGTGGACCCTTATATCCGGGACATAAAAACACATAAGGGGGGACCCTTATATCCGAGACATAAAAACACGTAAGGGGGGACCCTTATATCCTGGACATAAAAACACGTAAGGGGGGACCCTTATATCCAGGACATAAAAACACATAAGGGGGGACCCTGATATCCGGGACATAAAAATACATAAGGGGGGACCCTTATATCCGGGACATAAAAACACATAAGGGGGGACCCTTATATCCGGGACATAAAAACACATAAGGGGGGACCCTTATATTCGGGACATAAAAACACGTAAGGGGGGACCCTTATATCCGGGACATAAAAACACATAAGGGGGGACCCTTATATCCGGGACATAAAAACACATAAGGGGGGACCCTTATATCCGGGACATAAAAACACGTTAGGGGGGACCCTTATATCTGGGACATAAAAACACATAAGGGGGACCCTTATATCCGGGACATAACACATAAGGGGGGACCCTTATATCCGGGACATAAAAACACATAAGGGGGGACCCATACTTTCATGACATAAAACACATAAGGGGGCCCTTATATCCAGGACGTAAAAACACATAAGGGGGGACCCTTATATCCGGGATATAAAAACACATAAGGGGGATCCTTATATTCGGGACATAAAAACACATAAGGGGGGACCCTTATATCCGGGACATAAAAATACGTAAGGGGGGACCCTTATATCCGGGACATAAAAACACATAAGGGGGGACCCTTATATCAGGGACATAAAAACACATAAGGGGGGACACTTATATCAGGGACATAAAAACACATAAGGGAGGACCCTTATATCCGGGACATAAAAACACGTAAGGCGGGACCCTTATATCCGGGACATAAAAACACATAAGGGGGGACCCTTATATCCGGGACATAAAAATACATAAGGGGGGACCCTTATATCCGGAACATAAAAACAAATAAGGGGGGACCCTTATATCCAGGACATAAAAACACATAAGGGGGGACCCTTATATCCGGGACATAAAAACACATAAGGGGGGACCCTTATATCCGGGACATAAAAACACATAAGGGGGGACCCTTATATCAGGGACATAAAAACACATAAGGGAGGACCCTTATATCCGGGACATAAAAACACATAAGGGGGGACCCTTATATTTGGGACATAAAAACACGTAAGGGGGGACCCTTATATCCGGGACATAAAAACACATAGGGGGGGACCCTTATATCCGGGACATAAAAACACATAAGGGGAACCCTTATATCCGGGACATAACACATAAGGGGGGACCCTTATATCCGGGACATAAAAACACATAAGGGGGGACCCTTATATCCGGGACATAAAAACACATAAGGGGGGACCCTTATAACCGGGACATAAAAATACGTAAGGGGGGACCCTTATATCCGGGACATAAAAACACATAAGGGGGGACCCTTATATCCGGGACATAAAAACACATAAGGGGGGACCCTTATATCAGGGACATAAAAACACATAAGGGAGGACCCTTATATCCGGGACATAAAAACACGTAAGGCGGGACCCTTATATCCGGGACATAAAAATACATAAGGGGGGACCCTTATATCCGGGACATAAAAACACATAAGGGGGGACCCTTATATCCGGGACATAAAAACACATAAGGGGGGACCCTTATATTCGGAATATAAAAACACGTAAGGGGGGACCCTTATATCCGGGACATAAAAACACATAAGGGGGGACCCTTATATCCGGGACATAAAAACACATAAGGGGGGACCCTTATATCCGGGACATAAAAATACATAAGGGGGGACCCTTATATCCGGGACATAAAATCACATAAGGGGGGACCCTTATATCCGGGACATAAAAACACATAAGGGGGGACCCTTATATTCGGGATATAAAAACACGTAAGGGGGGACCCTTATATCCGGGACATAAAAACACATAAGGGGGGACCCTTATATCCGGGACATAAAAACACATAAGGGGGGACCCTTATATCCGAGACATAAAAACACGTAAGGGGGGACCCTTATATCCTGGACATAAAAACACGTAAGGGGGGACCCTTATATCCAGGACATAAAAACACATAAGGGGGGACCCTGATATCCGGGACATAAAAATACATAAGGGGGGACCCTTATATCCGGGACATAAAAACACATAAGGGGGGACCCTTATATCCGGGACATAAAAACACATAAGGGGGGACCCTTATATCCGGGACATAAAAACACATAAGGGGGGACCCTTATAACCGGGACATAAAAATACGTAAGGGGGGACCCTTATATCCGGGACATAAAAACACATAAGGGGGGACCCTTATATCCGGGACATAAAAACACATAAGGGGGGACCCTTATATCAGGGACATAAAAACACATAAGGGAGGACCCTTATATCCGGGACATAAAAACACGTAAGGCGGGACCCTTATATCCAGGACATAAAAACACATAAGGGGGGACCCTTATATCCGGGACATAAAAATACATAAGGGGGGACCCTTATATCCGGGACATAAAAACACGTAAGGGGGGACCCTTATATCCGGGACATAAAAACACATAAGGGGGGACCCTTATATCCGGGACATAAAAACACATAAGGGGGGACCCTTATATCCGGGACATAAAAATACATAAGGGGGGACCCTTATATCCGGGACATAAAAACACATAAGGGGGGACCCTTATATCCGGGACATAAAAACACATAAGCGGGGACCCTTATATCCGGGCCTTAAAAACACGTAAGGGGGTATCCTTATATCCGGGACATAAAAACACATAAGGGGGGACCCTTATATCCGGGACATAAAAACACATAAGGGGGGACCCTTATATCCTGGACATAAAAACACGTAAGGGCGACCCTTATATCCGGGACATAAAAACACATAAGGGGGGACCCTTATATCCTGGACATAAAAACACATAAGGGGGGACCCTTATATCCGGGACATAAAAACACAAGGGGGACCCTTATATCCGGGACATAAAAACACGTAAGGGGGGACCCTTATATCCGGGACATAAAAACACATAAGGGGGGACTCTTATATCCGGGACATAAAAACACATAAGGGGGGACCCTTATATCCGGGACATAAAAACACGTAAGGGGGGACCCTTATTTCCGGGACATAAAAACACATAAGGTGGGACCCTTATATCCGGGACATAAAAACCCATAAGGGGGGACCCTTATATCCGGGACATAAAAACACATAAGGGGGGACCCTTATAGCCGGGACATAAAAACACATAAGGGGGGACCCTTATATCCGGGACATAAAAACACGTAAGGGGGGACCCTTATATCCGGGACATAAAAACACGTAAGGGGGACCCTTATATCCGGGACATAAAAACACATAAGGTGGGACCCTTATATCCGGGACATAAAAATACATAAGGGGGGACCCTTATATCCGGGACATAAAAACACATAAGGGGGGACCCTTGTATCCGGGACATAAAAACACATAAGGGGGGAAACTTATATCCGGGACATAAAAACACATAAGGGGGGACCCTTATATCCTGGACATAAAAACACATAAGGGGGAACCCTTATATCCGGGACATAAAAACACATAAGGTGGGACCCATATATTCATGACATAAAACACATAAGGGGGCCCTTATATCCAGGACATAAAAACACATAAGGGGGGACCCTTATATCCGGGATATAAAAACACATAGGGGGGATCCTTATATTCGGGACATAAAAACACATAAGGGGGGACCCTTATATCCGGGACATAGAAACACATAAGGGGGGACCCTTATATCCGGGACATAAAAACACGTTAGGGGGGACCCTTATATCTGGGACATAAAAACACATAAGGGGGACCCTTATATCCGGGACATAACACATAAGGGGGGACCCTTATATCCGGGACATAAAAACACATAAGGGGGGACCCTTATATCCGGGACATAAAAACACATAAGGGGGGACCCTTATATCCGGGACATAAAAACACATAAGGGGGGACCCTTATATCCGGGACATAAAAACACATAAGGGGGGACCCTTATATCAGGGACATAAAAACACATAAGGGAGGACCCTTATATCCGGGACATAAAAACACGTAAGGCGGGACCCTTATATCCGGGACATAAAAACACATAAGGGGGGACCCTTATATCCGGGACATAAAAATACATAAGGGGGGACCCTTATATCCGGGACATAAAAACACATAAGGGGGGACCCTTATATCCGGGAGATAAAAACACATAAGGGGGGACCCTTATATCCGGGACATAAAAATACATAAGGGGGGACCCTTATATCCGGGACATAAAATCACATAAGGGGGGACCCTTATATCCGGGACATAAAAACACATAAGGGGGGACCCTTATATTCGGGATATAAAAACACGTAAGGGGGGACCCTTATATCCGGGACATAAAAACACATAAGGGTGGACCCTTATATCCGGGACATAAAAACACATAAGGGGGGACCCTTATATCCGAGACATAAAAACACGTAAGGGGGGACCCTTATATCCTGGACATAAAAACACGTAAGGGGGGACCCTTATATCCAGGACATAAAAACACATAAGGGGGGACCCTGATATCCGGGACATAAAAATACATAAGGGGGGACCCTTATATCCGGGACATAAAAACACATAAGGGGGGACCCTTATATCCGGGACATAAAAACACATAAGGGGGGACCCTTATATTCGGGACATAAAAACACGTAAGGGGGGACCCTTATATCCGGGACATAAAAACACATAAGGGGGGACCCTTATATCCGGGACATAAAAACACATAAGGGGGGACCCTTATATCCGGGACATAAAAACACGTTAGGGGGGACCCTTATATCTGGGACATAAAAACACATAAGGGGGACCCTTATATCCGGGACATAACACATAAGGGGGGACCCTTATATCCGGGACATAAAAACACATAAGGGGGGACCCATACTTTCATGACATAAAACACATAAGGGGGCCCTTATATCCAGGACGTAAAAACACATAAGGGGGGACCCTTATATCCGGGATATAAAAACACATAAGGGGGATCCTTATATTCGGGACATAAAAACACATAAGGGGGGACCCTTATATCCGGGACATAAAAATACGTAAGGGGGGACCCTTATATCCGGGACATAAAAACACATAAGGGGGGACCCTTATATCCGGGACATAAAAACACATAAGGGGGGACACTTATATCAGGGACATAAAAACACATAAGGGAGGACCCTTATATCCGGGACATAAAAACACGTAAGGCGGGACCCTTATATCCGGGACATAAAAACACATAAGGGGGGACCCTTATATCCGGGACATAAAAATACATAAGGGGGGACCCTTATATCCGGAACATAAAAACAAATAAGGGGGGACCCTTATATCCAGGACATAAAAACACATAAGGGGGGACCCTTATATCCGGGACATAAAAACACATAAGGGGGGACCCTTATATCCGGGACATAAAAACACATAAGGGGGGACCCTTATATCAGGGACATAAAAACACATAAGGGAGGACCCTTATATCCGGGACATAAAAACACATAAGGGGGGACCCTTATATTTGGGACATAAAAACACGTAAGGGGGGACCCTTATATCCGGGACATAAAAACACATAGGGGGGGACCCTTATATCCGGGACATAAAAACACATAAGGGGAACCCTTATATCCGGGACATAACACATAAGGGGGGACCCTTATATCCGGGACATAAAAACACATAAGGGGGGACCCTTATATCCGGGACATAAAAACACATAAGGGGGGACCCTTATAACCGGGACATAAAAATACGTAAGGGGGGACCCTTATATCCGGGACATAAAAACACATAAGGGGGGACCCTTATATCCGGGACATAAAAACACATAAGGGGGGACCCTTATATCAGGGACATAAAAACACATAAGGGAGGACCCTTATATCCGGGACATAAAAACACGTAAGGCGGGACCCTTATATCCGGGACATAAAAATACATAAGGGGGGACCCTTATATCCGGGACATAAAAACACATAAGGGGGGACCCTTATATCCGGGACATAAAAACACATAAGGGGGGACCCTTATATTCGGAATATAAAAACACGTAAGGGGGGACCCTTATATCCGGGACATAAAAACACATAAGGGGGGACCCTTATATCCGGGACATAAAAACACATAAGGGGGGACCCTTATATCCGGGACATAAAAATACATAAGGGGGGACCCTTATATCCGGGACATAAAATCACATAAGGGGGGACCCTTATATCCGGGACATAAAAACACATAAGGGGGGACCCTTATATTCGGGATATAAAAACACGTAAGGGGGGACCCTTATATCCGGGACATAAAAACACATAAGGGGGGACCCTTATATCCGGGACATAAAAACACATAAGGGGGGACCCTTATATCCGAGACATAAAAACACGTAAGGGGGGACCCTTATATCCTGGACATAAAAACACGTAAGGGGGGACCCTTATATCCAGGACATAAAAACACATAAGGGGGGACCCTGATATCCGGGACATAAAAATACATAAGGGGGGACCCTTATATCCGGGACATAAAAACACATAAGGGGGGACCCTTATATCCGGGACATAAAAACACATAAGGGGGGACCCTTATATTCGGGACATAAAAACACGTAAGGGGGGACCCTTATATCCGGGACATAATAACACATAAGGGGGGACCCTTATATCCGGGACATAAAAACACATAAGGGGGGACCCTTATATCCGGGACATAAAAACACGTTAGGGGGGACCCTTATATCTGGGACATAAAAACACATAAGGGGGACCCTTATATCCGGGACATAACACATAAGGGGGGACCCTTATATCCGGGACATAAAAACACATAAGGGGGGACCCATACTTTCATGACATAAAACACATAAGGGGGCCCTTATATCCAGGACATAAAAACACATAAGGGGGGACCCTTATATCCGGGATATAAAAACACATAAGGGGGATCCTTATATTCGGGACATAAAAACACATAAGGGGGGACCCTTATATCCGGGACATAAAAATACGTAAGGGGGGACCCTTATATCCGGGACATAAAAACACATAAGGGGGGACCCTTATATCCGGGACATAAAAACACATAAGGGGGGACACTTATATCAGGGACATAAAAACACATAAGGGAGGACCCTTATATCCGGGACATAAAAACACGTAAGGCGGGACCCTTATATCCGGGACATAAAAACACATAAGGGGGGACCCTTATATCCGGGACATAAAAATACATAAGGGGGGACCCTTATATCCGGGACATAAAAACAAATAAGGGGGGACCCTTATATCCAGGACATAAAAACACATAAGGGGGGACCCTTATATCCGGGACATAAAAACACATAAGGGGGGACCCTTATATCCGGGACTTAAAAACACATAAGGGGGGACCCTTATATCAGGGACATAAAAACACATAAGGGAGGACCCTTATATCCGGGACATAAAAACACATAAGGGGGGACCCTTATATTTGGGACATAAAAACACGTAAGGGGGAACCCTTATATCCGGGACATAAAAACACATAAGGGGAACCCTTATATCCGGGACATAACACATAAGGGGGGACCCTTATATCCGGGACATAAAAACACATAAGGGGGGACCCTTATATCCGGGACATAAAAACACATAAGGGGGGACCCTTATAACCGGGACATAAAAATACGTAAGGGGGGACCCTTATATCCTGGACATAAAAACACATAAGGGGGGACCCTTATATCCGGGACATAAAAACACATAAGGGGGGACCCTTATATCAGGGACATAAAAACACATAAGGGAGGACCCTTATATCCGGGACATAAAAACACGTAAGGCGGGACCCTTATATCCGGGACATAAAAACACATAAGGGGGGACCCTTATATCCGGGACATAAAAATACATAAGGGGGGACCCTTATATCCGGGACATAAAAACACATAAGGGGGGACCCTTATATCCGGGACATAAAAACACATAAGGGGGGACCCTTATATTCGGGATATAAAAACACGTAAGGGGGGACCCTTATATCCGGGACATAAAAACACATAAGGGGGGACCCTTATATCCGGGACATAAAAACACATAAGGGGGGACCCTTATATCCGAGACATAAAAACACGTAAGGGGGGACCCTTATATCCTGGACATAAAAACACGTAAGGGGGGACCCTTATATCCAGGACATAAAAACACATAAGGGGGGACCCTTATATCCGGGACATAAAAACACATAAGGGGGGACCCTTATATCCGGGACATAAAAACACATAAGGGGGGACCCTTATATCCGGGACATAAAAACACATAAGGGGGGACCCTTATATCCGGGACATAAAAACACGTTAGGGGGGACCCTTATATCCGGGACATAAAAACACATAAGGGGGGACACTTATATCAGGGACATAAAAACACATAAGGGAGGACCCTTATATCCGGGACATAAAAACACGTAAGGCGGGACCCTTATATCCGGGACATAAAAACACATAAGGGGGGACCCTTATATCCGGGACATAAAAACACATAAGGGGGGACCCTTATATCCGGGACATAAAAACACATAAGGGTCGACCCTTATATCCGGGACATAAAAACACATAAGGGGAACCCTTATATCCGGGACATAACACATAAGGGGGGACCCTTATATCCGGGACATAAAAACACATAAGGGGGGACCCTTATATCCGGGACATAAAAACACATAAGGGGGGACCCTTATAACCGGGACATAAAAATACGTAAGGGGGGACCCTTAGATCCGGGACATAAAAACACATAAGGGGGGACCCTTATATCCGGGACATAAAAACACATAAGGGGGGACCCTTATATCAGGGACATAAAAACACATAAGGGAGGACCCTTATATCCGGGACATAAAAACACGTAAGGCGGGACCCTTATATCCGGGACATAAAAACACATAAGGGGGGACCCTTATATCCGGGACATAAAAATACATAAGGGGGGACCCTTATATCCGGGACATAAAAACACGTAAGGGGGGACCCTTATACCCGGGACATAAAAACACATAAGGGGGGACCCTTATATCCGGGACATAAAAACACATAAGGGGGGACCCTTATATCCGGGACATAAAAATACATAAGGGGGGACCCTTATATTCGGGATATAAAAACACGTAAGGGGGGACCCTTATATCCGGGACATAAAAACACATAAGGGGGACCCTTATATCCGGGACATAAAAACACATAAGGGGGGACCCTTATATCCGAGACATAAAAACACGTAAGGGGGGACCCTTATATCCTGGACATAAAAACACGTAAGGGGGGACCCTTATATCCAGGACATAAAAACACATAAGGGGGGACCCTTATATCCGGGACATAAAAACACATAAGGGGGGACCCTTATATCCGGGACATAAAAACACATAAGGGGGGACCCTTATATCCGGGACATAAAAACACATAAGGGGGGACCCTTATATCCGGGACATAAAAACACGTTAGGGGGGACCCTTATATCTGGGACATAAAAACACATAAGGGGGACCCTTATATCCGGGACATAACACATAAGGGGGGACCCTTATATCCGGGACATAAAAACACATAAGGGGGGACCCTTATATCAGGGACATAAAAACACATAAGTGGGGACCCTTATATCCGGGACATAAAAATACGTAAGGGGGGACCCTTATATCCGGGACATAAAAACACATAAGGGGGGACCCTTATATCCGGGACATAAAAACACGTAAGGCGGGACCCTTATATCCGGGACATAAAAACACATAAGGGGGGACCCTTATATCCGGGACATAAAAATACATAAGGGGGGACCCTTATATCCGGGACATAAAAACACATAAGGGGAACCCTTATATCCGGGACATAACACATAAGGGGGGACCCTTATATCCGGGACATAAAAACACATAAGGGGGGACCCTTATATCCGGGACATAAAAACACATAAGGGGGGACTCTTATAACCGGGACATAAAAATACGTAAGGGGGGACCCTTATATCCGGGACATAAAAACACATGAGGGGGGACCCTTATATCCGGGACATAAAAACACATAAGGGGGGACCCTTATATCAGGGACATAAAAACACATAAGGGAGGACCCTTATATCCGGGACATAAAAACACGTAAGGCGGGACCCTTATATCCGGGACATAAAAACACATAAGGGGGGACCCTTATATCCGGGACATAAAAATACATAAGGGGGGACCCTTATATCCGGGACATAAAAACACGTAAGGGGGGACCCTTATATCCGGGACATAAAAACACATAAGGGGGGACCCTTATATCCGGGACATAAAAACACATAAGGGGGGACCCTTATATCCGGGACATAAAAATACATAAGGGGGGACCCTTATATCCGGGACATAAAAACACATAAGGGGGGACCCTTATATCCGGGACATAAAAACACATAAAGGCGGGAACCTTATATTCGGGATATAAAAACACGTAAGGGGGGACCCTTATATCCGGGACATAAAAACACATAAGGGGGGACCCTTATATCCGGGACATAAAAACACATAAGGGGGGACCCTTATATCCGGGACATAAAAACACATAAGGGGGGACCCTTATATCCGGGACATAAAAACACATAAGGGGGGACCCTTATATTCGGGATATAAAAACACGAAAGGGGGACCCTTATATCCGGGACATAAAAACACATAAGGGGGGACCCTTATATCCGGGACATAAAAACACATAAGGGGGGACCCTTATATCCGAGACATAAAAACACGTAAGGGGGGACCCTTATATCCTGGACATAAAAACACGTAAGGGGGGACCCTTATATCCAGGACATAAAAACACATAAGGGGGGACCCTTATATCCGGGACATAAAAACACAAAAGGGGGGACCCTTATATCCGGGACATAAAAACACATAAGGGGGGACCCTTATATCCGGGACAAAAAAAAAACATAAGGGGGGACCCTTATATCCGGGACATAAAAACACGTTATATGGGACCCTTATATCTAGGACATAAAAACACATAAGGGGGACCCTTATATCCGGGACATAACACATAAGGGGGGACCCTTATATCCGGGACATAAAAACACATAAGGGGGGACCCTTATATCCGGGACATAAAAACACATAAGTGGGGACCCTTATATCCGGGACATAAAAATACGTAAGGGGGGACCCTTATATCCGGGACATAAAAACACATAAGGGGGGACCCTTATATCCGGGACATAAAAACACGTAAGGCGGGACCCTTATATCCGGGACATAAAAACACATAAGGGGGGACCCTTATATCCGGGACATAAAAACACATAAGGGGGGACCCTTATATCCGGGACATAAAAACACATAAGGGGGGACCCTTATATTCGGGATATAAAAACACGAAAGGGGGGACCCTTATATCCGGGACATAAAAACACATAAGGGGGGACCCTTATATCCGGGACATAAAAACACATAAGGGGGGACCCTTATATCCGAGACATAAAAACACGTAAGGGGGGACCCTTATATCCTGGACATAAAAACACGTAAGGGGGGACCCTTATATCCGGGACATAAAAACACGTTAGGGGGGACCCTTATATCTGGGACATAAAAACACATAAGGGGGACCCTTATATCCGGGACATAACACATAAGGGGGGACCCTTATATCCGGGACATAAAAACACATAAGGGGGGACCCTTATATCCGGGACATAAAAACACATAAGGGGGGACCCTTATATCCGGGACATAAAAATACGTAAGGGGGGACCCTTATATCCGGGACATAAAAACACATAAGGGGGGACCCTTATATCCGGGACATAAAAACACATAAGGGGGGACCCTTATATCAGGGACATAAAAACACATAAGGGAGGACCCTTATATCCGGGACATAAAAACACATAAGGGGGGACCCTTATATTCGGGACATAAAAACACGTAACCCTTATACACGTAACCCTTATGTCCCGGACCCTTATATCCGGGACATAAAAATACATAAGGGGGGACCCTTATATCCGGGACATAAAAACACATAAGGGGGGACCCTTATATCCGGGACATAAAAACACATAAGGGGGGACCCTTATATTCGGGATATAAAAACACGTAAGGGGGGACCCTTATATCCGGGACATAAAAACACATAAGGGGGGACCCTTATATCCGGGACATAAAAACACATAAGGGGGGACCCTTATATCCGGGACATAAAAACACGTTAGGGGGGACCCTTATATCTGGGACATAAAAACACATAAGGGGGACCCTTATATCCGGGACATAACACATAAGGGGGGACCCTTATATCCGGGACATAAAAACACATAAGGGGGGACCCTTATATCCGGGACATAAAAACACATAAGGGGGGACCCTTATATCCGGGACATAAAAATACGTAAGGGGGGACCCTTATATCCGGGACATAAAAACACATAAGGGGGGACCCTTATATCCGGGACATAAAAACACATAAGGGGGGACCCTTATATCAGGGACATAAAAACACATAAGGGAGGACCCTTATATCCAAGACATAAAAACACGTAAGGCGGGACCCTTATATCCGGGACATAAAAACACATAAGGGGGGACCCTTATATCCGGGACATAAAAATACATAAGGGGGGACCCTTATATCCGGGACATAAAAACACGTAAGGGGGGACCCATATATCCGGGACATAAAAACACATAAGGGGGGACCCTTATATCCGGGACATAAAAACACATAAGGGGGGACCCTTATATCCGAGACATAAAAACACATAAGGGAGGGGGGGCGTGGCTGGCGCGCTAGGAAGATGGACGCTTTCTAGTGCAGCTCAGCGAGACCGACTGCCGTTGCCCTGAATTTCAAGCCTCCCAACGGCTCCCTTTCACACCCCTTCCCGAGCAATAGCATCTGCTTACCCCCGTGCACTTATGGACCGAAGATCGAGAGGATCCAGAGAGTCGTCTCCCAGCTCCTCCGCCAGATCATCCAGGAGGCGCCGCAGCCCATCAAGCATGGCGTCCTCGGCCTCCTCTCACTCAGACGCCACAATTGCTTCCCGCCTGCGAGCGAAGAGCAGCAAGCCAGAACATGCCACTCCACGCTCCGCTCGCTCCACCGAAGCAGCCCTGGAATGGACGCCGAAAGATGCGTTGATGCTAGACAAATTTAAGGCGCTCCTCCACCGGGAGCTGGACACAGTAGCCCATAAAGTAGCCTCTCAACTGAAAAAGGAGATCAGAGAGCTGACAGCACGCACAGGAGAGATAGAGGACAAAGTGGACAAAATCAACACCATCGTGAACACACATGAGAAAGAGATGGGCGAGATGAAGACAGAGTTGACAGATGCGAAACTCCGCTTGGAGGACTCGGAGAACCGCTCTCGTCGCAGTAACTTAAGGATCCGTGGGCTCCCGGAGTCCATTTTGGATCTTAACTCTACCGCAACAGCTTTGTTCCAGGAACTGGTGCCTTCCATCCCCATAGAACGTTTAGAATTCGATAGGATTCACAGAGCACTGGGCCCCCAGAAACCCAATGGACCACCGCGTGATATCCTAATCAAATTCACTTTCTATCGCACCAAAGAAACAGTCTTGCAGGCGGCACGAGAGAAAGAACCGCTCACCTTTCAAGACCATCCATACCAAATATATGCGGATTTGGCACCTGCTACTATTCTAAAAAGAAAAGCTATGAAGCCCTTTACCTCTGCCCTTCGCTCACAGGGCATTAAATATAAGTGGGGATTCCCCTTCAAGATGATTTTTGTACACGCTGGGAAATCCTATGCAGTGTCCTCTCCGGATGACGCTCATCGGCTCCTGGAACAGCTTCGCCTTCTTCTGCCGGCCGACACTTCTGGCGCCTCTAGATCCCCCCCGAAGCAGCCCTCCCAGAGGTCACCTTCGCTGCAAGATGAATGGCGGCAGGTCCCCACCACCGGAAAACCGAGATCTAACCTCAGCTTCCAGGCAGGAGCATCTCCCGGACGCAGCAATCTGCCGCCAGATTGATTTCTGTTTTGCTTCTCCTCGACTCCACTCCTCGTTTCTCTTTTGACACTTTTCACCGAGGCCTCCCCGGTGCGCAGACCACGCTGAACTTGCCATCTGCCGACACGGTTGGGTAAGACTATGAGAGCTACTCTTCCCTTTTTTCTTTTCCCTTTTTTCCCCCCACCTCAGATCCCGATCACCCATGGGACATAACCGGACGGGGGCTTCCTAACCCCCCCTGCATACACAGAACGCCCATGCATGAACAGTACTGCAGGATGTTTGTTATAGCTCCCGCGCATAGGGCTTCCAGCTGGCGAACAATGACCTAACCTGAGCAACAGCCTCTAGCAATAACTCTTTTTTACATCCCTGCTCACACTTAAGGATCGCCATATGTGCCTTGTTACTGTTGAAAACTCTCAACACGGTTATTAGTTTCCAGCGGGCTCATTCTATGGTACCCCCGTCTGAGACATATCGCTATTGACTGCACCACGTGTTATCTTTATGGTTAAAACTGTTTTGTGAATATCACCTCATACCCACCCTCCCTTCTGCCCTCCTCCCCGCACCTGTCCAATATCTGCTTATACCCCAGGGACACCCAGTGTGTCCCTCCGTCACTGAGCGCTCCCTTTCCTCCTTCCCTTATCCCCCCCCCTCCCTTAGTCTTCTCACGATATGTACCATGATAATAATATAACATGTGGCTATCCTATAATACTGCTACCAGCTCTTAACTTGGCCTAATATGGGCTACCAGTGTATAGAACGAGCTGCTATCCGCATATGAGGTGCCATTTACTGTGTCTACTGTGTTTATGATTGCATGTCGTTGCTAATGTGCCCTTATACCTTCTCTCCCTCCTACCCCTTCCCCTATACCTGACCACTACCTGCTCATACCCCAGGGACACCATGTGTGCCCCTCCGTCACTGAGCATCCCTCTCCCTCCTTCCTCCACCCCTCCCTTCCGAGTCTTTCTAGACTGTATATCATGACAGTGATATAGCACGTGGATACCTTACAACACTGCCATCAGCTCTTAACTTGGCTCAAAACGGGCTAGTCGGGTATAGAATGTGCGGTGATTTGCATATGTGATGCCATCTACTATGTTTAGGACTATAGGACCCTACTAAAGTGCCCCTACACCCTCTCTCCCTCCCCCCCACCCTTTCCCTTATGCCTGATCACTATTTGCTCATATCCCAGGGACACCATGTGTGCCCCCCCATTACTGAGCATTCCTCCCCCTCCTTGACCCCCCCCCCCCCCGGACCCTTTCATGTTATGTATTATGGCAGTGATACAGAACGTAGATATTCCATTACATGGTTACCAGCCTTTAATCTGGCTCAATATGAGCTACTTGTGTACAGAATGCGCTGCTATTTACAGATAAGGCACCATTTATTGTCGTATGACTATAAGATCTCTTGAATGTACCCCTATACCTCCCTTTCCCTTTACCCTTCCTCCTACACCTGGCTTTTACCTGTTTATACCCCAGGGTCACCATGTGTGCCCCTCCGCCACTGAGCATCCATCCTCCCTTATCCCCCCCCTCCCTCCCCCGAACCCTTTCAGAATACGTATTGCAATAGTGATATAATATGTGGTTACTCTTTTACATGGTTACCAACTTTCTACCTGGTTTAATATGAGCTACCGGTGTATAATATGTGCTGCTACCTGTATATGAGGCGCCACTTACCGCGCTTATGCTTACAGGATTATTACCAATGTGCCTCTATACCCTTCCCCCCCCCCCCCCCTTCTTTCTCGATCTCTATCTGCTTATACCCCAGGGACACCGTGGGTGCCCCTCCGTCACTGAGCACCCCTCTCCCTCCCTCCCTAACCCTTTTCCTTCTGCCCCCCCGTTAATACCCTCACCACTATCCCTCCCCCTAAACCTAACCAATACCTGCTTATACCCCAGGGGCACCACGGATGCCCCTCCGTCACTGAGCATCTTTCTCCCTCTCCCCCTGGCTGTTTAATACCCATCCATGGTATGCACTGGAACACTGACATATTGTATGGTTAGCTCATCACAATGTTGTTTGCCTCTGTTAATTTTAATAGAAGTTATCTCCATTCTTGTATGGTTTTATATAAAAATGAATGCCGGACACTCACTGGTCGCACTCTAAATCTTTTGCCCTCCTTTAACCTTTTATGGCATCAAAATGCGCAGCCTTTCTCCTGCTTAACAGACTAAGCCAAATATGAGGGATTTCCCTCGTTGCATTTACTTAATAAATGCACTCCTTCTCCACCGGGTGGCGCCAAAAGACCACTGATATTTCCCAAGCCTTTTGCGGCCGCGACCATTGAGTGGACCGGTATACTCAATATTAAGCTTTTAATGCTTCTGACCCTTTCCAGTCTTCTCGGGTTACCATTTTCATACACCCCATACCTCGACATCTCCTCTTCCCCTCCTCTACCCTGACCACAGTCGTTGGGACTCTCCCAATCATCTCAGACTCCCATTTAGCCAGCAGGGCAGTCGGTCTACACATGCTCTCCCTATGTACCGGTTAGAGCTTATCTCCACCTGGTACTCTGCTCTCTTCGAGCTAGTCTTACTGTTGACCTATTTCAGGTCTACCCTCTTAACACTTGCTCCTACCTCTCTCATTCTTCTCCTTCTTCCTCTCTGTCTCTTTCTCTTCCGGGCCTCCCGCCTCATGGTCTCCCACCTCTGGCTCGATCCTCATACAGATCCTCCATGACCTCTGACACTTTCAAAATTTTCTCGCACAACGTCCAGGGTTTTGGCTCCCCTAATAAACGTTCCAAAGCATTCTCATACTACAAAGCATGTCAAGCGGACGTAGTCTGCTTACAGGAAACCAGATTAGACCAATCCTCTTGCCCTAGGCACTTAAGCCGCCACTTTCCTGTCGCCCATTTTGCATGCGCCCGTACTAAAGTCCGAGGCGTCATTATTGCATTCCGAAAAAATTTCCCGTTCAATTGTACGAAACAAATTGCTGACCCTACGGGCCGATACCTCATTTTAACTGGCTCTATATACGACAGAGAAATTACCTTTGCTTCTTATTATGCGCCTAATGCACACCAGTCCAACTTTTACTCCCACTTCCTCCAAGTCCTAACACAACACGGAACTGGCCAAATAATAATCGCAGGTGACACCAATGTCACCCTCAACCCTAAAATAGATAGACAGAGATCTGCTCACCCTAATTCCTCTCCCGAACCCACTGACCTTCAAGGTATCAAAATCAAAGCACTGCTTGATAAATATGGTTACATAGACGTTTGGAGAGAACTTCATCCCACCACTAAAGACTTTACCTTTTACTCAAACCCCCATGACAGCTTTAGTCGTATTGATCATATTTTTACCCAACAGAAATATTTACACCTTGCTCCAGCTGCCAAAATCCACTCCACTACTTGGTCTGACCATTCCCCAATTTCAATCTGCTGCTCACTGTCGCTCCCACTTAAAAGAGAGTTCCATTGGCGTTTAAATGATTCTATGCTTTCTAGAGAAGAAATCCTCAACCAATTAAAAGACAAAGTCACGGAGTACTTTGTTGATAACACAGGCTCCGTATCCTCCTCACTGACCTTGTGGGAAGCTCATAAAGCTACCATCCGGGGCTTTCTGATCGGCCTGGCTAGCTCACTTAAACGCCAACGTATTCAAAAGATTACAGACTTAACCAACAAATTCGAAGCGGCTGAACACACTTGGAAACAACATCCCACTCGGATCAACAGAATTATCAAAGACAAACTCCGCACAGAATTAGATTTACTCCTAATGGACAAAGTAGAACGGCAACTGCGTTGGAGGAGGCAATTATATTACTACAACGCCAATAAGCCCTTGGCCCTCCTAGCTAAATGCCTTAACAACAAGCCCCTTCACCCCACCATCCTGAAAGTACGCGACGCTTCTGGTCAGGCAACTGCCAACCCCCGCAAGATAGTGGACACCTTTACCACGTTTCTATCAGACTTATACACCAGCACTAACTCCACTTCCGATAGAGCCATACACGATTTTTTAGACCAAATAAACCTACCAAAACTCACTACAGATACTGCTGCTAGTCTCAGTGCACCTATCACCTCTCAGGAAGTTCTTTCCGCCATAAAAACCCTCAAGGTCAACAAAACCCCAGGCCCAGATGGTTTCACAGCACAATACTATAAAAAGTTAGCAATCTCACTAGCCCCAACCCTAGCTGACTGCTACAATGAACTACGCGAGGGCAAACCGCCTCCGGGTTCCTTGCTATCCGCCCATATTTCCATGATCCCTAAAATTGAACAGGACTGCCTTGCACCCCACCAATTTCGCCCCATTTCCCTCATTAACGTAGACCTCAAGCTACTGGGGAAAATATTAGCCTTACGCTTAAATAGAGTTTTGCCAAATCTCATTCATCGTGACCAGGTAGGTTTTGTCCCGGGCCGTCAGGCAGAAGACAGCACTAGACGAGCAGTCCTTTTGTCCCATTACTTACACTCCCAAAAAATCCCAAGTGTAGCCTTATCCCTAGACATTTTTAAGGCGTTTGATACCCTCTCATGGAATTACCTCAAACACACTTTAAGCAAATGGGGGCTTGATCCCTACTTCCTGAATTGGGTCGGGGGACTGTACTCCACTCCTACAGCCTCGGTGAGATTCTCAGGCCACACCTCACAAATTTTCCCCATACAGAGAGGTACTCGCCAGGGCTGCCCGCTCTCCCCTTTACTTTTCATCCTAGCTCTAGAGCCATTCGCATGTTTTCTACGTGAAAACACTGACATTAGGGGGGTAGAGAGGGCCGGCCTAGCCCATAAGCTACTTATGTTTGCAGACGACACCCTTTTATTCCTCACACAGCCTCATATCTCCATTCCAAATGCCCTCAAAGCCCTCGAACAATTTGCTCTGGTCTCTGGTCTAAAAATCAATATGACAAAATCTAAAGCTTTAGGCATCTCTCTTACACCGCACCTCGCTACTCAGCTCCAAGAATTTTGCCCCTTTCAATGGGTCCAATCTATACCCTACCTTGGCATCACCCTAACCCCCAATTATGCCTCCCTTTTCGCGGCCAACTACCCGCCACTGCTCAAATCCCTATCTACACTAACAGATAGATGGTCTACACTCCCGCTCTCATGGCTAGGGAAAATTAACTCAATCAAGATGACGTTCTTACCTAAGCTTCTTTACTACTTTCGGACCCTCCCCGTCAAAGTGCCCCCCCATTATCTACGCACTCTCCAGCATAAAATACAATCCTTTATCTGGGGTCGCAAACATCCCAGGGTTAATAAGTCAACCCTTTTTGCTCACAAATTAGACGGTGGATTGGGAGTCCCTCAGATTAGCTCTTACTACCGAGCAGCAACTATAACTCAACTAACACGGGTTTTTCAAACCTGTGATACCCCCCTGTGGGTGTTTCTCGAGATCCCAGACAGTGCCCCTATGCTACCGAGCACCCTCGTTTGGGTACCTCAAAAGATGCGGCCCACTACCCTTAGCCCCCCCATGCTTCATAGCCTCCAAGTTTGGGACTCAGTCCGATACTCTTCTCATCTCCTATCCCCCCACCTCCCCCTGCTACCTCTGGTTAACAATCCACTCTTTCTCCCAGGGTATGAGAACCCGGAAGCCTTCAGATGGTGGGTCGATAACGGCCTCACCAAAGTTATGCACTTCATTAACCCTAGAGGAGTATACAGTTGGCCAGCCCTACAAGAAAACTTCCAGGTTCCACCGAGAGAATACTTCCGATTCCTACAAATAAGACATTGGATGCAGTCCCTCACTCAAAATAGAGAACCCCCCTTCGACCCTACTCCATACGAGAACATATGTCTCTACCGCCCTAATTCCAAAGGGTTAATTTCCACAATTTATTCCTTCCTGACCCGCCCAGAACACCCACTCACCCACGCTTACATCACCAAATGGGAATCCGATCTGTCGGGCACGAGAGACCGAGAGGACTGGCTTAATATATGGAGCAGGATTTCCTGCTGCTCATCGAATCTTCACACCATAGAGGCGGCATATAAGGTTATGACCCGCTGGTATCTTGTCCCAGCAAGAATAGCAAAGGTGTTCCCCTCAGCCAGCCCCTTTTGCTTTCGTGGATGTAGATCACACGGGGACATGCTCCATATTTGGTGGACCTGTCCCAGGCTCACTAGATTTTGGTGTCAAGTTTTTAGGCTACTTTCATCCCTTTTTCACATAACCATCCCCAAAAACCCTTGGCAGGCTCTCTTACACGAAAAAATAGAAGTGCTAACTTCACCCCAGAACAAACTGGCTTCTTTTGTCCTATCAGCAGCTACAATGACCATTGCTAACAACTGGAAAAAACCCTCGGTCAGCATTAACGAGGTGAAATCCCGAATCAACTCTTTCATGACTAATGAAAAGCTAACTAGTATCCTGAAGGATACTCACAAAAAATTCGAGAAGATTTGGGACCCCTGGATCCAATTAGAACACCCCCTCATGGAGAGTTCCCTGATCAGGAGGCTATGAGTCGGGATGGCCCTCTTTTCTTCTTTCCTTCTTTCTTTTTTTCATCTTCTTCTCACCCTCTCTTTCTTGATTCTTTCCCTTCTACCTAAACCCCTCAGTTGAGCTTATCATAAGCGACCTCTCTGTTGCCCGTCTATCGCTGGACGACGGGCTCAGGGGATCACAGTTTTCCCTGGCCATTGGCTAGGAACACCCCCTTCCCACCCACATACTTGCCCCAGATAGCTGGACATGGTCCTCTGGGTCACATCTCTATAAATTCTCTAATATGCATTATTCCCTGGTTTACATTATGGTTATGTTATTATTCCTTCTACTGCATGATATCTGACCGATGTTATGTTTATCACCTGGTTATTGTATGACGTCTGACCAATGTTAAATTGACTGTTACGATACCATATGGCAATATTGTTAGCCTTATTGTATCTTTTGAAAATGGAAAATTTAATAAAAATTTTTGAAACACAAAAAACACATAAGGGAGGACCCTTATATCCGGGACATAAAAACACATAAGGGGGGACCCTTATATCCGGGACATAAAAACACATAAGGGGGGACCCTTATATCCGGGACATAAAAACACATAAGGGGGGACCCTTATAACCGGGACATAAAAACACATAAGGGGGGACCCTTATATCAGGGACATAAAAACACATAAGGGAGGACCCTTATATCCGGGACATAAAAACACGTAAGGCGGGACCCTTATATCCAGGACATAAAAACACATAAGGGGGGACCCTTATATCCGGGACATAAAAATACATAAGGGGGGACCCTTATATCCGGGACATAAAAACACGTAAGGGGGGACCCTTATATCCGGGACATAAAAACACATAAGGGGGGACCCTTATATCCGGGACATAAAAACACATAAGGGGGGACCCTTATATCCGGGCCTTAAAAACACGTAAGGGGGTATCCTTATATCCGGGACATAAAAACACATAAGGGGGACCCTTATATCCGGGACATAAAAACACATAAGGGGGGACCCTTATATCCTGGACATAAAAACACGTAAGGGCGACCCTTATATCCGGGACATAAAAACACATAAGGGGGGACCCTTATATCCTGGACATAAAAACACATAAGGGGGGACCCTTATATCCGGGACATAAAAACACAAGGGGGACCCTTATATCCGGGACATAAAAACACGTAAGGGGGGACCCTTATATCCGGGACATAAAAACACATAAGGGGGGACTCTTATATCCGGGACATAAAAACACATAAGGGGGGACCCTTATATCCGGGACATAAAAACACGTAAGGGGGGACCCTTATATCCGGGACATAAAAACACATAAGGGGGGACCCTTATATCCGGGACATAAAAACCCATAAGGGGGGACCCTTATATCCGGGACATAAAAACACATAAGGGGGGACCCTTATAGCCGGGACATAAAAACACATAAGGGGGGACCCTTATATCCGGGACATAAAAACACGTAAGGGGGGACCCTTATATCCGGGACATAAAAACACGTAAGGGGGACCCTTATATCCGGGACATAAAAACACATAAGGTGGGACCCTTATATCCGGGACATAAAAATACATAAGGGGGGACCCTTATATCCGGGACATAAAAACACATAAGGGGGGACCCTTGTATCCGGGACATAAAAACACATAAGGGGGGAAACTTATATCCGGGACATAAAAACACATAAGGGGGGACCCTTATATCCTGGACATAAAAACACATAAGGGGGGACCCTTATATCCGGGACATAAAAACACATAAGGTGGGACCCATATATTCATGACATAAAACACATAAGGGGGCCCTTATATCTAGGACATAAAAACACATAAGGGGGGACCCTTATATCCGGGATATAAAAACACATAAGGGGGATCCTTATATTCGGGACATAAAAACACATAAGGGGGGACCCTTATATCCGGGACATAAAAACACATAAGGGGGGACCCTTATATCCGGGACATAAAAACACATAAGGGGGGACCCTTATATCCGGGACATAAAAACCCATAAGGGGGGACCCTTATATCCGGGACATAAAAACACATAAGGGGGGACCCTTATAGCCGGGACATAAAAACACATAAGGGGGGACCCTTATATCCGGGACATAAAAATACATAAGGGGGGACCCTTATATCCGGGACATAAAAACACATAAGGGGGGACCCTTATATCCGGGACATAAAATACATAAGGGGGGACCCTTATATCCGGGACATAAAAACACATAAGGGGGAACCCTTATATCCGGGACATAAAAACACATAAGGGGGGACCCTTATATTCGGGACATAAAAACACGTAAGGGGGGACCCTTATATCCGGGACATAAAAACACATAAGGGGGGACCCTTATATCCGGGACATAAAAACACATAAGGGGGGACCCTTATATCCGGGACATAAAAACACGTTAGGGGGGACCCTTATATCTGGGACATAAAAACACATAAGGGGGACCTTTATATCCGGGACATAACACATAAGGGGGGACCCTTATATCCGGGACATAAAAACACATAAGGGGGGACCCTTATATCCGGGACATAAAAACACATAAGGGGGGACCCTTATATCCGGGACATAAAAATACGTAAGGGGGGACCCTTATATCCGGGACATAAAAACACATAAGGGGGGACCCTTATATCCGGGACATAAAAACACATAAGGGGGGACCCTTATATCAGGGACATAAAAACACATAAGGGAGGACCCTTATATCCGGGACATAAAAACACATAAGGCGGGACCCTTATATCCGGGACATAAAAACACATAAGGGGGGACCCTTATATCCGGGACATAAAAATACATAAGGGGGGACCCTTATATCCGGGACATAAAAACACGTAAGGGGGGACCCTTATATCCGGGACATAAAAACACATAAGGGGGGACCCTTATATCCGGGACATAAAAACACATAAGGGGGGACCCTTATATCCGGGACATAAAAACACATAAGGGGGGACCCTTATATCAGGGACATAAAAACACATAAGGGAGGACCCTTATATCCGGGACATAAAAACACATAAGGGGGGACCCTTATATTTGGGACATAAAAACACGTAAGGGGGGACCCTTATATCCGGGACATAAAAACACATAAGGGGGGACCCTTATATCCGGGACATAAAAACACATAAGGGGGGACCCTTATATCCGGGACATAAAAACACATAAGGGGGGACCCTTATATCCGGGACATAAAAACACGTTAGGGGGAACCCTTATATCCGGGACATAACACATAAGGGGGGACCCTTATATCCGGGACATAAAAACACATAAGGGGGGACCCTTATATCCGGGACATAAAAACACATAAGGGGGGACCCTTATAACCGGGACATAAAAATACGTAAGGGGGGACCCTTATATCCGGGACATAAAAACACATAAGGGGGGACCCTTATATCCGGGACATAAAAACACATAAGGGGGGACCCTTATATCAGGGACATAAAAACACATAAGGGGGGACCCTTATATCCGGGACATAAAAATACATAAGGGGGGACCCTTATATCCGGGACATAAAAACACGTAAGGGGGGACCCTTATATCCGGGACATAAAAACACATAAGGGGGGACCCTTATATCCGGGACATAAAAACACATAAGGGGGGACCCTTATATCCGGGACATAAAAATACATAAGGGGGGACCCTTATATCCGGGACATAAAAACACATAAGGGGGGACCCTTATATCCGGGACATAAAAACACATTAGGGGGGACCCTTATATCCGGGACATTAAAACACATAAGGGGGGACCCTTATATCCGGGACATAAAAACACGTAAGGGGGGACCCTTATATCCGGGACATTAAAACACATAAGGGGGGACCCTTATATCCGGGACATAAAAACACGTAAGGGGGGACCCTTATATCCGGGATATAAAAACACATAAGGGGGGATCCTTATATTCGGGACATAAAAACACATAAGGGGGGACCCTTATATCCGGGACATAAAAACACATAAGGGGGGACCCTTATATCCGGGACATAAAAACACATAAGGGGGGACCCTTATATCCGGGCCTTAAAAACACGTAAGGGGGTATCCTTATATCCGGGACATAAAAACACATAAGGGGGGACCCTTATATCTGGGACATAAAAACACATAAGGGGGGACCCTTATATCCGGGACATAAAAACACGTAAGGGGGGACCCTTATATCCGGGACATAAAAACACATAAGGGGGGACCCTTATATCCTGGACATAAAAACAAATAAGGGGGGACTCTTATATCCGGGACATAAAAACACAAGGGGGACCCTTATATCCGGGACATAAAAACACATAAGGGGGGACCCTTATAGCCGGGACATAAAAACACATAAGGGGGGACCCTTATATCCGGGACATAAAAACACGTAAGTGGGGACCCTTATATCCGGGACATAAAAACACGTAAGGGGGGACCCTTATATCCGGGACATAAAAACACATAAGGGGGGACCCTTATATCCGGGACATAAAAATACATAAGGGGGGACCCTTATATCCGGGACATAAAAACACATAGGGGGGGACCCTTGTATCCGGGACATAAAAACACATAAGGGGGGAACCTTATATCCGGGACATAAAAACACATAAGAGGGGACCCTTATATCCTGGACATAAAAACACATAAGGGGGGACCCTTATATCCGGGACATAAAAACACATAAGGTGGGACCCATATATTCATGACATAAAACACATAAGGGGGCCCTTATATCCGGGACATAAAAACACATAAGGGGGGACCCTTATATCCGGGATATAAAAACACATAAGGGGGATCCTTATATTCGGGACATAAAAACCAGTGGTGCTCAGCAGAGCTCGAATATTCGAGTAGCTCGAATATTCGAGCTCTTTTTCAGCTATTCGAGCTCGGTATTCGAGCTCCGAATAGCTGGAGCTATTCGAATGGGCTATCCGAGTACACTCGAATAGCCCATTCACTATTCGAGCTATTCGAGCAACCCGGCGCTATTCGAGCTCGGTGCCGAGCTCGAATAGCGTCATAGCCCAGATTGATGTCCTTAGAGCCAATCAGAGGGCTCCCAGGCCCTCTGACGGCAGCCAATCACAGAGGGGGACCCTGGCCAGCCCCTACCCTATAAATAGCGGCCGCCATGTTCCGTTTCTCCGTGCTTGCCTGAGACTTGTACAGAGAGAGAGTTGCTCCTTTGTGCTTTGGCTTAGCAAGAGCTCTATTGTGGTCATTTACCTAGCGTTTTTGCTCACATACACCTCCTATACACACCTATATTGTTGTTAGTTATTTAGACATTGTATTTTAGTTAGTAGCTTGTGTGTTACATTAGAGACAGGCAGCTGCTGCAAGCTTACAGGTTTAGGCCTCAGGGGGGCCTTGCCTCTGTGGGCAGCTGTCCTCTGTTTATTTCTCTCATCTATACCAGTATTTCTGCTGTCCTTTACTAATAGTATTGTAGTTATACTGTACTAGGAGTAGGACACTCACTGACTGTCACTGTTTATAGGCTACTAGCTAGCTCCTGCGTGTGTGCACTCACTCACTGTCTGTGTGTACACACACTCTATTTCCTTCTGATTACTGATAGATTATTGTTAGTTAGTTGTACTTACTTACTACTTACTCTTACTGTACCCGTAGGGACACTCACTGTCACTGTTCATATAGGCTACTAGCTCCTGCGTGTGCGCACTGCACTCACTGTCTGAGTGTACACACACAACACACACTCTATTTCCTTCTGATCGCTGATTGATTATCGTAATTAGTTAGTTGTACTTACTGTTACTACTTACTCTTACTGTACTAGGAGTCTAGGACACTCAGTCACTGTCCATAGGCTACTAGCTCCTGCGTGCGTGCACTCACTGTCTGAGTGTACACACACCCACACTCCATTTCCTTCTGATCGCTGATTGATTATCGTAATTAGTTAGTTGTACTTACTGTTACTACTTACTCTTACTGTACTAGGAGTCTAGGACACTCAGTCACTGTCCATAGGCTACTAGCTCCTGCGTGCGTGCACTCACTGTCTGAGTGTACACACACCACCCACACTCCATTTCCTTCTGATCGCTGATTGATTATTGTAATTAGTTAGTTCTACTTACTGTTACTACTTACTCTTACTGTACTAGGAGTCTAGGACACTCAGTCACTGTGTTCATAGGCTACTAGCTCCTGCGTGCGTGCACTCACTGTCTGAGTGTACACACACCACCCACACTCCATTTCCTTCTGATCGCTGATTGATTATTGTAATTAGTTAGTTCTACTTACTGTTACTACTTACTCTTACTGTACTAGGAGTCTAGGACACTCAGTCACTGTGTTCATAGGCTACTAGCTCCTGCGTGCGTGCACTCACTGTCTGAGTGTACACACACCCACACTCCATTTCCTTCTGATCGCTGATTGATTATTGTAATTAGTTAGTTCTACTTACTGTTACTACTTACGCTTACTGTACTAGGAGTCTAGGACACTCAGTCACTGTGTTCATAGGCTACTAGCTCCTGCGTGCGTGCACTCACTGTCTGAGTGTACACACACCCACACTCCATTTCCTTCTGATCGCTGATTGATTATTGTAATTAGTTAGTTCTACTTACTGTTACTACTTACTCTTACTGTACTAGGAGTCTAGGACACTCAGTCACTGTGTTCATAGGCTACTAGCTCCTGCGTGCGTGCACTCACTGTCTGAGTGTACACACACCCACACTCCATTTCCTTCTGATCGCTGATTGATTATTGTAATTAGTTAGTTCTACTTACTGTTACTACTTACTCTTACTGTACTAGGAGTCTAGGACACTCAGTCACTGTGTTCATAGGCTACTAGCTCCTGCGTGCGTGCACTCACTGTCTGAGTGTACACACACCCACACTCCATTTCCTTCTGATCGCTGATTGATTATTGTAATTAGTTAGTTCTACTTACTGTTACTACTTACTCTTACTGTACTAGGAGTCTAGGACACTCAGTCACTGTGTTCATAGGCTACTAGCTCCTGCGTGCGTGCACTCACTGTCTGAGTGTACACACACCCACACTCCATTTCCTTCTGATCGCTGATTGATTATTGTAATTAGTTAGTTCTACTTACTGTTACTACTTACTCTTACTGTACTAGGAGTCTAGGACACTCAGTCACTGTGTTCATAGGCTACTAGCTCCTGCGTGCGTGCACTCACTGTCTGAGTGTACACACACCCACACTCCATTTCCTTCTGATCGCTGATTGATTATTGTAATTAGTTAGTTCTACTTACTGTTACTACTTACTCTTAC
Source organism: Hyperolius riggenbachi (assembly GCF_040937935.1). Lineage (NCBI taxonomy): Eukaryota > Metazoa > Chordata > Amphibia > Anura > Hyperoliidae > Hyperolius > Hyperolius riggenbachi. The sequence continues at coordinate 185,651,621 of NC_090656.1, forward strand.
TGTACTAGGAGTCTAGGACACTCAGTCACTGTGTTCATAGGCTACTAGCTCCTGCGTGCGTGCACTCACTGTCTGAGTGTACACACACTAAATTTACTTGTGATTACTACTGATTATTGTAACTGCTAGTTGTACTTCCTGACTGTTACTACTTACTTACTGTACTAGGGGACACTCACTCAGTCACCTCACCAACCAACCCACTCCATTAAAGTACCCCACTTTTCACCCGCCCTTTTAAAAAACTTTTGTCTATACGCCCAAAACATTGAAGATGTCTGGAAGTGGCAGCCAGCGCGGTTTGGGCAAGGGGAAGGGCAGCAAGGGAATCAGGAGGAGAGGGAGCAGCATTGTGGCAAGCCGCGGCCGCGGGCGCGCCACCATGCACAGTTCCGCAGCAGCAGCAGCAGCGTCAGTGGCTAACATTCCTCCCATAGCCACTGGCCGTGGACGCCTTGGGCGCCGCCCAGCAGGAGCATCTGCAACTCACGCTGCAGAGACACAGCAGCAGCAGCGTGTAGCACCTGCTCCCATTTTCCTCCAGCCGGGTCGGAAACGTCCCATTGAGGAAAAGGATGCAGACACTGTGGTGCAACTCATGACGGAGGATGAGCAGCCCGCCATCAGCTCTGCATCCGAGGCCTCCACCCTCACCACCACCACCACCACCACCCCTGTTCGCAGCAGCCGCCCAGCAGGGCCTGGGGAGGAGGCCAGTTCACCATCAGTCGCCGACCTGTCACTCAGCAGTCTTTTTACCCCAGGCACCATCAGGGTATTGTCTGCTGTTGTTGGCGATTTTGAGGAGGAGATGCTGATGGGCACTTTGGGGGAGGAGGGATTGGACAGCAAGACTGTGGCGACAGTCAAGCGTCCCATCCATGCATCAGGAGAGGAGTTTGGGGGGTCATCATCCCAGCAGGACATGTTTCAGGAGGGGCATGATGATGATGACCCGGTGACAGACAGAGACTGGGTGCCACCACCTCCAGGGGATGTCGTCCTCAGCAGCTCTGAGGAGGAGGAGGAGGATGCGCTTGTGGGCCTTGCAAGGAGGCGCATCATTGCAAGCATTGGCAGCGTCCCACAGCCTGCTGGTGTCTCAGGCTCAGCAGCAGCAGCAGCAGCATCAGCCAGTACCACCACCAGCCGCACCCAAGCCCCCCCCCCAACCACCACAGGGAGACAGGCAGCAGCGCTTCCATGCCGTAGGGGGAAGTTTCTGTCACCAATCTGGCGGTTTTTCACCATGCCCACTGTGTACAGCAAGTACGCCACTTGCAACCACTGTCAGCGGAAGTTGAGCAGAGGTGCAGACCCCTTAAAGTTCAGCACCAGCTCGCTCATCAACCACCTTGCGGCTAAACATTTCCACCAGCATGAGGAGTTCCAGAGGCTGAAAGCATCTGCTGCTGGCAGTGGCACCACACCCATCACTGCACAGCCTTCAGCAGCAGCAGCAGCAACAGCAGCCACCCGCCCTCCTGCTCCTCCAGCAGCACCAGCAGGAGTGCGGAAACGCACTGCTCCTCCCCCCTCTGCAACTCCTGCCGCCGACACTGAGGCCTGTTCTGGCAGCCAGTCCTCAGTGGCCTCCTCTGCTGTGTCTGCTGATTCCCGTGTCAGCAAAAGGCCACGCCAGAGCCTTTTGAGCGAGTCCTTCCAGGGGGTGGTTAGGGCTCTGCCTCCCAGCAGCCGTCGCGTGCGGCAGCTGAACGGCTTGCTGGCACGGGCCATGTGCTCCCAACTCCTGCCGTACACGCTCGTGCAGGAGGGGAGCGACATTCGTGCGCTGCTTGCTTGCGCAGCCCCAGACTGGCAGCTCCCCAGCAGACACTTCTTTGCCCGCAAGGCCATTCCTGCACTGCACCGCTTTGTGATGGCCAATGTGGAGCGAGGGCTGGAGCACGCGGTTGGTGAAAGGGTCCACGTCACCATGGACTCCTGGAGCAGCCGCTTCGGGACAGGCCGCTACCTGTCCTTCACTGTCCACTGGGTCAGCTTGGTGGAAGGGGGTGAGGATGGGAGAGCAGCAGCGGGCACAGCAGCAGCAGCAACACAGTGGGTGGTGCCACCCCGCAGTGTCAGGGGAACTGCAGCAGGTTCCTCCGATCCTCTGCCATCCTCCGGCACACCTGGCCAAACCCCCCGCCTCAGCAGCAGCGTGAAGGCCCGCCACTGCCAAGCGCTGCTGCACTTGGTCAGCCTTGGGAAGACCAAGCTGACGGCAACCCATGTGTTGGCCAAACTCCAGGAGCAGGAGAGGATTTGGCTGACCCCCAGAGGCCTCAGAGTCGGAGAGGTGGTGGCCGACAATGGGGCCAATCTGGTTGCCGCAATAGACAGGGGAAACCTGACCCACATCCCCTGTCTTGCCCACGTGCTGAACCTGGTGGTGCAGAAGTTCCTGCGCACCTACCAGGGGATGGGCGAACTGCTGGAAACGGCAAGGAATGTTGTGCGTCACTTCCGGCGCTCGGCTGCAGCCTGTGCGAGCCTGGAAGACGTGCAAAAGGAGCTGGATCTGCCACGCCATCGGCTGATCCTTGACGTTCCGACTCGCTGGAACTCCACCCTGGCGATGTTGGAGCGTCTGGTTGAACAGAGGCACGCTGTCAAACAGTACCTTGCCCTGGCCACTGTTTCCGCAGCTCAGAGAAGGGACAAGACCAGCAACATCCCGTCCATCGTCCCCGATGATGACTGGAGGCACATGCAGCAGGTGTGCTTAGTGCTGGCTCCCTTCCTGCAGGCCACAAACATGGTGAGCAGGGACCATGCTATGGTCTGCGAGTGGGTGCCCCTGGTTTCTCTGCTGAACAGGGCCCTCGATGCTTTGCTGGAACAGGGAGCGGCAGCCTTGGACCAGCAGGAGCGGCAACCAGCTGCGCAGTCCACCTCTGAGGGGGAGGAGGAGGAGGACTTGGTGGAGGTCCCTGACCTGGCTGCTGATGAGGGGGATCAGCACAGCGCAGCTGAGTTGGTGCGGGGGTGGAGAGAGGATGAGGCGGCAGAGGAGGAGGATGAGGACAGCACTGACGTCGATGTGCCAGCAGACGTGGCCCGCCTCTTCCCAATGGCAGCGCACATGCTGACGTGCCTGCGCAGGGACCCCAGGGTGATCCAGATGAAGCAGAGGGAGGACATCTGGATCAGCATGATGTTGGACCCACGCCTCAAGGGGAAGTTGAGCCAGTTCCTGCCGCCTGCAGGAGGAGACCCAGCGCAACAAATAAGGAGCTTGCAGCAGGCCCTTGTTGAGCGCTTGGAGGAAGCCTTCCCCCAGCCTTCCACCCCCACTGTCCAGCAGCCAGCACAGAGGCAGCAGCAGGTGCCTGCATCCAGCAGCAGCAAGCGCCCCACAGACCTGCTGTCTCTCAGCCACGAGCTCTACAGGACTGTAGAGGCTCCGGCAGCAGTGACTAGAGAGGAGATGCATGCAGCAGCATCCTCCTCCGGTCACAGCCAGCGCCTGACCCGCATGGTGGCTGACTACATGGGGTCGTACAGCGGGCTTGACAGCGATGCCCCTGTTGATCCCATGGAGTATTGGGTCAAGCGCATGGAGATCTGGAGCGAGCTGGCGCAGTACGCCCTGGAAGTGCTGTCCTGCCCCCCTTCCAGCGTGCTGTCCGAGCGCTGCTTCAGTGCAGCTGGTGGCGTGGTCACCGAGAAACGCTCACGTCTGTCTCACAAGTCTGTGGACAGACTGACGTTTCTCAAGATGAACCAGGCGTGGGTGGAAGGCGAGTTCCTGGCCCCTGTTGTCGGCGAGAGGGGGACATGAACTGGCTGCCGGAACCATCGTTAATGTGCCTTACCACCCTTTACCACCTCCTGGCTCCTGCTCACTAAGCCAGCCTGGTTCACTTTGACTATTACGTCGCCTGCAGCCACACATTTTACACCTACAGTGGGCTGCTGTGTACTGCCCTTCTGCTGTCTGTCTGTGTTTCCCACTGCCAGGGTACACAGAATTACCTTCTTCTGCTGCCACTCTGCCACCAGCTATTACGTCAAACAATAGCTATATTGGTTGCAAAACCAAAACCAAACAAACCATTAAAAAAAAAAAAGGTTTAATTTTTCTGAGGTGCCCGGGTTGAAAACTGTGTTGTTCCAGTTGTGTATTGGACACAATGTGGGCTGCACGACCGCTGTCTGGGACCTCCTGTTGTGTTTATTTACAGCCCTGGTATCACCGCTAGGTACCAGGGCTATTATGTCACGCTGCCTACCTGCTGCCACACTCACACTGCTCCTCCATACCTCCTCCTGCTGCTGCTGCTGCTGTCTGTCTGTGTTTCCCACTGCCAGGGTACACAGATGATTTACCTTCTGCTGCCACTCTGCCACCAGCTATTACGTCAAACAATAGCTGCTCGCCTACTCCTCCATTCCTCCTCCTGCTGCTGCTGTCTGTCTGTGTTTCCAACTGCCAGGGTACACAGATGATTTACCTTCTGCTGCCACTCTGCCACCAGCTATTACGTTAAACAATAGCTGCTCGCCTACTCCTCCATTCCTCCTCCTGCTGCTGCTGTCTGTCTGTGTTTCCCACTGCCAGGGTACACAGATGATTTACCTTCTGCTGCCACTCTGCCACCAGCTATTACGTCAAACAATAGCTGCTCGCCTACTCCTCCATTCCTCCTCCTGCTGCTGCTGTCTGTCTGTGTTTCCCACTGCCAGGGTACACAGAATTACCTTCTTCTGCTGCCACTCTGCCACCAGCTATTACGTCAAACAATAGCTATATTGGTTGTAAAACCAAAAACCAAAAAACCATAAAAAAAAAAAAAGGTTTAATTTTTCTGAGGTGCCCGGGTTGAAAACTGTGTTGTCCCAGTTGTGTATTGGACACAATGTGGGCTGCACGACCGCTGTCTGGGACCTCCTGTTGTGTTTATTTACAGCCCTGGTATCACCGCTAGGTACCAGGGCTATTATGTCACGCTGCCTACCTGCTGCCACACTCACACTGCTCCTCCATACCTCCTCCTGCTGCTGCTGCTGCTGTCTGTCTGTGTTTCCCACTGCCAGGGTACACTACACAGATGATTTACCTTCTGCTGCCACTCTGCCACCAGCTATTACGTCAAACAATAGCTGCTCGCCTACTCCTCCATTCCTCCTGCTGCTGTTGCTGTCTGTCTGTGTTTCCCACTGCCAGGGTACACAGAATTACCTTCTGCTGCCACTCTGCCACCAGCTATTACGTCAAACAATAGCTATATTGGTTGCAAAACCAAAACCAAACAAACCATTAAAAAAAAAAAAAAGGTTTAATTTTTCTGAGGTGCCCGGGTTGAAAACTGTGTTGTCCCAGTTGTGTATTGGACACAATGTGGGCTGCACGACCGCTGTCTGGGACCTCCTGTTGTGTTTATTTACAGCCCTGGTATCACCGCTAGGTACCAGGGCTATTATGTCACGCTGCCTACCTGCTGCCACACTCACACTGCTCCTCCATACCTCCTCCTGCTGCTGCTGCTGCTGTCTGTCTGTGTTTCCCACTGCCAGGGTACACAGATGATTTACCTTCTGCTGCCACTCTGCCACCAGCTATTACGTCAAACAATAGCTGCTCACATTACTCCTCCATTCCTCCTGCTGCTGTTGCTGTCTGTCTGTGTTTCCCACTGCCAGGGTACACAGAATTACCTTCTGCTGCCACTCTGCCACCAGCTATTACGTCAAACAATAGCTATATTGGTTGCAAAACCAAAACCAAACAAACCATTAAAAAAAAAAAAGGTTTAATTTTTCTGAGGTGCCCGGGTTGAAAACTGTGTTGTCCCAGTTGTGTATTGGACACAATGCGGGCTGCACGACCGCTGTCTGGGACCTCCTGTTGTGTATATTTACAGCCCTGGTATCACCGCTAGGTACCAGGGCTATTATGTCACGGCGAGCTGCCTGCCTCATTGACTGCCTGCTGCCACACACTCATCCTCCTCCTCCTGCTGCTGAATTTACCTCCTGCTGTCTTTGTGTTTCCACTGCCAGGGAGCACATACAATGGCGCTTCCAACATGCGTGCGCCCACCAGCTATTTGTTACGCTCAAAAATAGCTGCATTTCTTTAAAAAAAAAATTGAAAAGAGAAATACGTGAAGAAGAAGAAGACGATATTGAAAAAGAAGGAAAAGGAGAAGATGAAGATGAAGAAGAAGATGAAGAAGAAGATGAAGAAGATGATGAAGAAGAAGATGAAAAAGAAGAAGAAGATGAAGAAGATGAAGAAGATGAAGAAGAAGAAGATGAAGAAGAAGAAGATGAAGAAGAAGAAGAAGAAGATGAAGAAGATGATGAAGAAGATGAAGAAGAAGAAGAAGAAGAAGAAGAAGAAGAAGAAGAAGAAGAAGAAGAAGAAGAAGAAGAAGAAGAAGAAGAAGAAGAAGAAGAAGAAGAAGAAGAAGAAGAAGAAGAAGAAGAAGAAGAAGAAGAAGAAGAAGAAGAAGAAGAAGATGAAGAAGAAGAAGATGAAGAAGAAGAAGAAGATGAAGAAGAAGAAGATGAAGAAGATGAAGATGAAGAAGAAGAAGAAGATGAAGATGAAGAAGAAGAAGAAGATGAAGAAGATGAAGAAGAAGAAGAAGAAGAAGATGATGAAGAAGAAGAAGAAGAAGATGATGAAGAAGAAGAAGAAGAAGAAGAAGAAGAAGACAATATAGAAGAAGAAGAAGAAGATATAGAAGAAGAAGATCTAGAAGAAGAAGAAGAAAGATAAAGAAGAAGAAGAACAAGTATATACAGTAACACTACTGAACAAAATTAAGGACACAACTTCTCTTTCCACATTTTTTTTTAAAGGAACATCCCCACATAATCACTTGCTGTTGTTACTTGGAAAAAAAGATGTTTCTTGCATCATTCACCCTCAAAACAAGTGTTGGAAGCTATTTAAGGCCAATTCGAATAGTCAGCTCGAATAGTGAGCTCGAATACCGACTCGAATAGTGAGCTCGAAGTCCGAGGTCGAATCGAATAGTAAAAATTATTCGACTCGAATATTCGACTGACCTCGAATAATTTACTATTCGAATTCGACCAAACTCGAATTTTAAAAAGGGGTATTTGAGCATCACTAATAAAAACACATAAGGGGGGACCCTTATATCCGGGACATAAAAACACATAAGGGGGGACCCTTATATCCGGGACACAAAAACACATAAGGGGGGACCCTTATATCCAGGCCTTAAAAACACGTAAGGGGGTATCCTTATATCCGGGACATAAAAACACATAAGGGGGACCCTTATATCCGGGACATAAAAACACATAAGGGGGGACCCTTATATCCGGGACATAAAAACACGTAAGGGGGGACCCTTATATCCGGGACATAAAAACACATAAGGGGGGACCCTTATATCCTGGACATAAAAACACATAAGGGGGGACCCTTATATCCGGGACATAAAAACACATAAGGGGGACCCTTATATCCGGGACATAAAAACACATAAGGGGGGACACTGATTTTCGGGACATAAAAACACATAAGGGGGGACCCTTATATCCGGGACATAAAAACACATAAGGGGGGACCCTTATATCCGGGACATAAAAACACATAAGGGGGGACCCTTATATCCAGGCCTTAAAAACATGTAAGGGGGTATCCTTATATCCGGGACATAAAAAAACATAAGGGGGACCCTTATATCCGGGACATAAAAACACATAAGGGGGGACCCTTATATCCGGGACATAAAAACACGTAAGGGGGCACACTTATTTCTGGGACATAAAAACGCATAAGGGGGGACCCTTATATCCGGGACATAAAAACACATAAGGGGGGACCCTTATATCCGGGACATAAAAACACGTAAGGGGGGACACTTATTTCTGGGACATAAAAACACCTAAGGGGGGACCCTTGTATCCGGGACATAAAAACACGTAAGGGGGGACCCTTATATCCTGGACATAAAAACACATAAGGGGGGACCCTTATATCCGGGACATAAAAACACATAAGGTGGGACCCATATATTCATGACATAAAACACATAAGGGGGCCCTTATATCCGGGACATAAAAACATATAAGGGGGGACCCTTATATCCGGGATATATAAACACATAAGGGGGGACCCTTATATTCGGGACATAAAAACACATAAGGGGGGACCCTTATATCCTGAACATAAAAACACATAAGGGGGGACCTTTATATCCGGGACATAAAAACACATAAGGTGGGACCCATATATTCATGACATAAAACACATAAGAAGGCCCTTATATCCGGGACATAAAAACACATAAGGGGGGATCCTTATATTCGGGACATAAAAACACATAAGGGGGGACCCTTATATCCGGGACATAAAAACACATAAGGGGGGACCCTTATATCCGGGACATAAAAACACATAAGGGGGGACCCTTATATCTGGGCCTTAAAAACACATAAGGGGGTATCCTTATATCCGGGACATAAAAACACATAAGGGGGGACCCTTATATCCGGGACATAAAAACACATAAGGGGGGACCCTTATATCCGGGACATAAAAACACGTAAGGGGGGACCCTTATATCCGGGACATAAAAACACATAAGGGGGGACCCTTATATCCGGGACTTAAAAACACATAAGGGGGAGTCTTATATCCGGGACATAAAAACACATAAGGGGGGACCCTTATATCCGGGACATAAAAATACGTAAGGGGGGACCCTTATATCCGGGACATAAAAACACATAAGGGGGGACCCTTATATCCGGGACATAAAAACACATAAGGGGGGACCCTTATATCCGGGACATAAAAACACATAAGGGGGGACCCTTATATCCAGGACATAAAAACACATAAGGGGGGACCCTTATATCCGGGACATAAAAACACATAAGGGGGGACCCTTATATCCGGGACATAAAAACACGTAAGGGGGGACCCTTATATCCGGGACATAAAAACACATAAGGGGGGACCCTTATATCCGGGACATAAAAACACGTAAAGGGGGACCCTTATATCCGGGACATAAAAACACATAAGGGGGGACCCTTATATCCGGGACATAAAAACACGTAAGGGGGGACCCTTATATCCGGGACATAAAAACACATAAGGGGGGACCCTTATATCCGGGACATAAAAACCCATAAGGGGGGACCCTTATATCCGGGACATAAAAACACATAAGGGGGGACCCTTATATCCGGGACATAAAAACACATAAGGGGGGACCCTTATATCCGGGACATAAAAACATGTAAGGGGGGACCCTTATATCCGGGACATAAAAACACATAAGGGGGGACCCTTATATCCGGGACATAAAAACACGTAAGGGGGGACCCTTATATCCGGGACATAAAAACACATAAGGGGGGACCCTTATATCCGGGACATAAAAACACATAAGGGGGGACCCTTATATCCGGGACATAAAAACACATAAGGTGGGACCCATATATTCATGACATAAAACACATAAGGGGGCCCTTATATCCGGGACATAAAAACACATAAGGGGGGACCCTTATATCTGGGATATAAAAACACATAAGGGGGATCCTTATATTCGGGACATAAAAACACATAAGGGGGGACCCTTATATCCGGGACATAAAAACACATAAGGTGGGACCCTTATATCCGGGACATAAAAACACATAAGGGGGGACCCTTATATCCGGGACATAAAAACACATAAGGGGGGACCCTTCTATCCGGGCCTTAAAAACACGTAAGGGGGGACCCTTATATCCGGGACATAAAAACACATAAGGGGGGACCCTTATATCCTGGACATAAAAACACATAAGGGGGGACCCCTATATCCGGGACATAAAAACACAAGGGGGACCCTTATATCCGGGACATAAAAACACGTAAGGGGGGACCCTTATATCCGGGACATAAAAACACATAAGGGGGGACCCTTATATCCGGGACATAAAAACACATAAGGGAGGACCCTTATATCCGGGACATAAAAACACGTAAGGGGGGACCCTTATATCCGGGACATAAAAACACATAAGGGGGGACCCTTATAGCCGGGACATAAAAACACATAAGGGGGGACCCTTATATCCGGGACATAAAAACACGTAAGGGGGGACCCTTATATCCGGGACATAAAAACACGTAAGGGGGGACCCTTATATCCGGGACATAAAAACACATAAGGGGGGACCCTTATATCCGGGACATAAAAATACATAAGGGGGGACCCTTATATCCGGGACATAAAAACACATAGGGGGGGACCCTTGTATCCGGGACATAAAAACACATAAGGGGGGACCCTTATATCCGGGACATAAAAACACATAAGGGGGGACCCTTATATCCTGGACATAAAAACACATAAGGGGGGACCCTTATATCCGGGACATAAAAACACATAAGGTGGGACCCATATATTCATGACATAAAACACATAAGGGGGCCCTTATATCCGGGACATAAAAACACATAAGGGGGACCCTTATATCCGGGATATAAAAACACATAAGGGGGATCCTTATATTCGGGACATAAAAACACATAAGGGGGGACCCTTATATCCGGGACATAAAAACACATAAGGGGGGACCCTTATATCCGGGACATAAAAACACATAAGGGGGGACCCTTATATCCGGGCCATAAAAACACGTAAGGGGGTATCCTTATATCCGGGACATAAAAACACATAAGGGGGGACCCTTTTATCCGGGACATAAAAACACATAAGGGAGGACCCTTGTATCCGGGACATAAAAACACGTAAGGGGGGACCCTTATATCCTGGACATAAAAACACGTAAGGGGGACCCTTATATCCGGGACATAAAAACACATAAGAGGGGACCCTTGTATCCGGGACATAAAAACACGTAAGGGGGGACCCTTATATCCTGGACATAAAAACACGTAAGGGGGACCCTTATATCCGGGACATAAAAACACATAAGGGGGGACACTGATTTTCGGGACATAAAAACACATAAGGGGGGACCCTTATATCCGGGACATAAAAACACATAAGGGGGGACCCTTATATCCGGGACATAAAAACACGTAAGGGGGCACACTTATTTCTGGGACAAAAAAACACATAAGGGGGGACCCTTATATCCGGGACATAAAAACACATAAGGGGGGACCCTTATATCCGGGACATAAAAACACGTAAGGGGGGACACTTATTTCTGGGACATAAAAACACATAAGGGGGGACCCTTGTATCCGGGACATAAAAACACGTAAGGGGGGACCCTTATATCCTGGACATAAAAACACATAAGGGGGGACCCTTATATCCGGGACATAAAAACACATAAGGTGGGACCCATATATTCATGGCATAAAACACATAAGGGGGCCCTTATATCCGGGACATAAAAACATATAAGGGGGGACCCTTATATCCGGGATATAAAAACACATAAGGGGGGACCCTTATATTCGGGACATAAAAACACATAAGGGGGGACCCTTATATCCTGGACCTTAAAAACACGTAAGGGGGTATCCTTACATCCGGGACATAAAAATACATAAGGGGGGACCCTTATATCCGGGACATAAAAACACATAAGGGGGGACCCTTGTATCCGGGACATAAAAACACATAAGGGGGGACCCTTATATCCTGGACATAAAAACACATAAGGGGGGACCCTTATATCCTGGACATAAAAACACATAAGGGGGGACCCTTATATCCGGGACATAAAAACACATAAGGTGGGACCCATATATTCATGACATAAAACACATAAGGGGGCCCTTATATCCGGGACATAAAAACACATAAGGGGGGACCCTTATATCCGGGACATAAAAACACATAAGGGGGGACCCTTATATCCGGGACATAAAAACACATAAGGGGGGACACTGATTTTCGGGTCATAAAAACACATAAGGGGGGACCCTTATATCCGGGACATAAAAACACATAAGGGGGGACCCTTATATCCGGGACATAAAAACACGTAAGGGGGCACACTTATTTCTGGGACAAAAAAACACATAAGGGGGGACCCTTATATCCGGGACATAAAAACACATAAGGGGGGACCCTTATATCCGGGACATAAAAACACGTAAGGGGGGACACTTATTTCTGGGACATAAAAACACATAAGGGGGGACCCTTGTATCCGGGACATAAAAACACGTAAGGGGGGACCCTTATATCCTGGACATAAAAACACGTAAGGGGGACCCTTATATCCGGGACATAAAAACACATAAGAGGGGACCCTTGTATCCGGGACATAAAAACACGTAAGGGGGGACCCTTATATCCTGGACATAAAAACACGTAAGGGGGACCCTTATATCCGGGACATAAAAACACATAAGGGGGGACACTGATTTTCGGGACATAAAAACACATAAGGGGGGACCCTTATATCCGGGACATAAAAACACATAAGGGGGGACCCTTATATCCGGGACATAAAAACACGTAAGGGGGCACACTTATTTCTGGGACAAAAAAACACATAAGGGGGGACCCTTATATCCGGGACATAAAAACACATAAGGGGGGACCCTTATATCCGGGACATAAAAACACGTAAGGGGGGACACTTATTTCTGGGACATAAAAACACATAAGGGGGGACCCTTGTATCCGGGACATAAAAACACGTAAGGGGGGACCCTTATATCCTGGACATAAAAACACATAAGGGGGGACCCTTATATCCGGGACATAAAAACACATAAGGTGGGACCCATATATTCATGACATAAAACACATAAGGGGGCCCTTATATCCGGGACATAAAAACATATAAGGGGGGACCCTTATATCCGGGATATAAAAACACATAAGGGGGGACCCTTATATTCGGGACATAAAAACACATAAGGGGGGACCCTTATATCCTGGACCTTAAAAACACGTAAGGGGGTATCCTTACATTCGGGACATAAAAATACATAAGGGGGGACCCTTATATCCGGGACATAAAAACACATAAGGGGGGACCCTTGTATCCGGGACATAAAAACACATAAGGTGGGACCCTTATATCCTGGACATAAAAACACATAAGGGGGGACCCTTATATCCGGGACATAAAAACACATAAGGTGGGACCCATATATTCATGACATAAAACACATAAGGGGGCCCTTATATCCGGGACATAAAAACACATAAGGGGGGACCCTTATATCCGGGACATAAAAACACATAAGGGGGGACCCTTATATCCGGGACATAAAAACACATAAGGGGGGACACTGATTTTCGGGACATAAAAACACATAAGGGGGGACCCTTATATCCGGGACATAAAAACACATAAGGGGGGACCCTTATATCCGGGACATAAAAACACGTAAGGGGGCACACTTATTTCTGGGACAAAAAAACACATAAGGGGGGACCCTTATATCCGGGACATAAAAACACATAAGGGGGGACCCTTATATCCGGGACATAAAAACACGTAAGGGGGGACACTTATTTCTGGGACATAAAAACACATAAGGGGGGACCCTTGTATCCGGGACATAAAAACACGTAAGGGGGACCCTTATATCCTGGACATAAAAACACATAAGGGGGGACCCTTATATCCGGGACATAAAAACACATAAGGTGGGACCCATATATTCATGACATAAAACACATAAGGGGGCCCTTATATCCGGGACATAAAAACATATAAGGGGGGACCCTTATATCCGGGATATAAAAACACATAAGGGGGGACCCTTATATTCGGGACATAAAAACACATAAGGGGGGACCCTTATATCCTGGACCTTAAAAACACGTAAGGGGGTATCCTTACATCCGGGACACAAAAATACATAAGGGGGGACCCTTATATCCGGGACATAAAAACACATAAGGGGGGACCCTTGTATCCGGGACATAAAAACACATAAGGGGGGACCCTTATATCCTGGACATAAAAACACATAAGGGGGGACCCTTATATCCTGGACATAAAAACACATAAGGGGGGACCCTTATATCCGGGACATAAAAACACATAAGGTGGGACCCATATATTCATGACATAAAACACATAAGGGGGCCCTTATATCCGGGACATAAAAACACATAAGGGGGGACCCTTATATCCGGGACATAAAAACACATAAGGGGGGACCCTTATATCCGGGACATAAAAACACATAAGGGGGGACCCCTATATCCGGGACATAAAAACACATAAGTGGGGACCCCTATATCCGGGCCTTAAAAACACGTAAGGGGGTATCCTTATATCCGGGACATAAAAATGCATAAGGGGGGACCCTTATATCCGGGACATAAAAACACATAAGGGGGGACCCTTATATCTCCGGGACATAAAAACACATAAGGGGGGACCCTTATATCCTGGACATAAAAACACATAAGGGGGGACCCTTATATCCGGGACATAAAAACACATAAGGGTGGACCCATATATCCGGGACATAGAAACACGTAAGGGGGGACCCTTATATCCAGGACATAAAAACACATAAGGGGGGACCCTTATATCCGGGACATAAAAACACATAAGGGGGCCCCTTATATCCGGGACATAAAAACGTATAAGGGGGGAACCCTTATATCCAGGACATAAAAACACATAAGGGGGGACCCTAATATCCGGGACATAAAAACACGTAAGGGGTGACCCTTATATCCGGGACATAAAAACACATAAGGGGGGACCCTTATATCCGGGACATAAAAACACATAAGGGGGGACCCTTATATCCAGGACATAAAAACACATAAGGGGGGACCCTTATATCCGGGACATAAAAACACATTAGGGGGGACCCTTATATCCGGGACATAAAAACACATTAGGGGGGACCCTTATATCCGGGACATAAAAACACGTAAGGGGGGACCCTTATATCCGGGACATAAAAACACGTAAGGGGGACCCTTATATCCGGGACATAAAAACACATAAGGGGGGACCCTTATATCCAGGACATAAAAACACATAAGGGGGGACCCTTATATCCGGGACATAAAAACACATTAGGGGGGACCCTTATATCCGGGACATAAAAACACATTAGGGGGGACCCTTATATCCGGGACATAAAAACACGTAAGGGGGGACCCTTATATCCGGGACATAAAAACACGTAAGGGGGACCCTTATATCCGGGACATAAAAACACGTAAGGGGGGACCCTTATATCCGGGACATAAAAACACATAAGGTGGGACCCATATATTCATGACATAAAACACATAAGGGGGCCCTTATATCCGGGACATAAAAACACATAAGGGGGGACCCTTATATCCGGGATATAAAAACACATAAGGGGGATCCTTATATTCGGGACATAAAAACACATAAGGGGGGACCCTTATATCCGGGACATAAAAACACATAAGGGGGGACCCTTATATCCGGGACACAAAAACACATAAGGGGGGACCCTTATATCCAGGCCTTAAAAACACGTAAGGGGGTATCCTTATATCCGGGACATAAAAACACATAAGGGGGGACCCTTATATCCGGGACATAAAAACACATAAGGGGGGACCCTTATATCCGGGACATAAAAGCACGTAAGGGGGGACCCTTATATCCGGGACATAAAACACATAAGGGGGGATCCTTATATCCTAGACATAAAAACACATAAGGGGGGGACCCTTATATCCGGGACATAAAAACACATAAGGGGGACCCTTATATCCGGGACATAAAAACACATAAGGGGGGACACTGATTTTCGGGACATAAAAACACATAAGGGGGGACCCTTATATCCGGGACATAAAAACACATAAGGGGGGACCCTTATATCCGGGACATAAAAACACATAAGGGGGGACCCTTATATCCAGGCCTTAAAAACATGTAAGGGGGTATCCTTATATCCGGGACATAAAAACACATAAGGGGGACCCTTATATCCGGGACATAAAAACACATAAGGGGGGACCCTTATATCCGGGACATAAAAACACGTAAGGGGGCACACTTATCTCTGGGACATAAAAACACATAAGGGGGGACCCTTATATCCGGGACATAAAAACACATAAAGGGGGACCCTTATATCCGGGACATAAAAACACGTAAGGGGGGACACTTATTTCTGGGACATAAAAACACATAAGGGGGGACCCTTGTATCCGGGACATAAAAACACGTAAGGGGGGACCCTTATATCCTGGACATAAAAACACATAAGGGGGGACCCTTATATCCGGGACATAAAAACACATAAGGTGGGACCCTTATATCCGGGACATAAAACACATAAAAGGGCCCTTATATCCGGGACATAAAAACATATAAGGGGGGACCCTTATATCCGGGATATATAAACACATAAGGGGGACCCTTATATTCGGGACATAAAAACACATAAGGGGGGACCCTTATATCCTGGACATAAAAACACATAAGGGGGGACCTTTATATCCGGGACATAAAAACACATAAGGTGGGACCCATATATTCATGACATAAAACACATAAAGGGGCCCTTATATCCGGGACATAAAAACACATAAGGGGGGACCCTTATATCCGGGATATAAAAACACATAAGGGGGGATCCTTATATTCGGGACATAAAAACACATAAGGGGGGACCCTTATATCCGGGACATAAAAACACATAAGGGGGGACCCTTATATCCGGGACATAAAAACACATAAGGGGGGACCCTTATATCCGGGCCTTAAAAACACATAAGGGGGTATCCTTATATCCGGGACTTAAAAACACATAAGGTGGACTCTTATATCCGGGACATAAAAACACATAAGGGGGGACCCTTATATCCGGGACATAAAAATACGTAAGGGGGGACCCTTATATCCGGGACATAAAAACACATAAGGGGGGACCCTTATATCCGGGACATAAAAACACATAAGGGGGGACCCTTATATCCGGGACATAAAAACACATAAGGGGGGACCCTTATATCCGGGACATAAAAACACATAAGGGGGGACCCTTATATTCGGGACATAAAAACACATAAGGGGGGACCCTTATATCCGGGACATAAAAACACGTAAGGGGGGACCCTTATATCCGGGACATAAAAACACATAAGGGGGGACCCTTATATCCGGGACATAAAAACACGTAAGGGGGGACCCTTATATCCGGGACATAAAAACACATAAGGGGGACCCTTATATCCGGGACATAAAAACACGTAAGGGGGGACCCTTATATCCGGGACATAAAAACACATAAGGGGGGACCCTTATATCCGGGACATAAAAACCCATAAGGGGGGACCCTTATATCCGGGACATAAAAACACATAAGGGGGGACCCTTATATCCGGGACATAAAAACACATAAGGGGGGACCCTTATATCCGGGACATAAAAACATGTAAGGGGGGACCCTTATATCCGGGACATAAAAACACATAAGGGGGGACCCTTATATCCGGGACATAAAAACACGTAAGGGGGGACCCTTATATCCGGGACATAAAAACACATAAGGGGGGACCCTTATATCCGGGACATAAAAACCCATAAGGGGGGACCCTTATATCCGGGACATAAAAACACATAAGGGGGGACCCTTATATCCAGGACATAAAAACACATAAGCGGGGACCCTTATATCCGGGACATAAAAACACATAAGGGGGGACCCTTATATCCGGGACATAAAAACACATAAGGTGGGACCCATATATTCATGACATAAAACACATAAGGGGGCCCTTATATCCGGGACATAAAAACACATAAGGGGGGACCCTTATATCCGGGATATAAAAACACATAAGGGGGATCCTTATATTCGGGACATAAAAACACATAAGGGGGGACCCTTATATCCGGGACATAAAAACACATAAGGGGGGACCCTTATATCCGGGACATAAAAACACATAAGGGGGGACCCTTCTATCCGGGCCTTAAAAACACTTAAGGGCGTATCCTTATATCCGGGACATAAAAACACATAAGGGGGGACCCTTATATCCGGGACATAAAAACACATAAGGGGGGACCCTTATATCCGGGACATAAAAACACGTAAGGGGGGACCCTTATATCCGGGACATAAAAACACATAAGGGGGGACCCTTATATCCTGGACATAAAAACACATAAGGGGGGACCCCTATATCCGGGACATAAAAACACAAGGGGGACCCTTATATCCGGGACATAAAAACGCGTAAGGGGGGACCCTTATATCCGGGACATAAAAACACATAGGGGGGACCCTTATATCCGGGACATAAAAACACATAAGGGGGGACCCTTATATCCGGGACATAAAAACACGTAAGGGGGGACCCTTATATCCGGGACATAAAAACACATAAGGGGGGACCCTTATAGCCGGGACATAAAAACACATAAGGGGGGACCCTTATATCCGGGACATAAAAACACGTAAGGGGGGACCCTTATATCCGGGACATAAAAACACATAAGGGGGGACCCTTATATCCTGGACATAAAAACACATAAGGGGGGACCCTTATATCCGGGACATAAAAACACATAAGGGGGGACCCTTATATCCGGGACATAAAAACACGTAAGGGGGGACCCTTATATCCGGGACATAAAAACACATAAGGGGGGACCCTTATATCCTGGACATAAAAACACATAAGGGGGGACCCCTATATCCGGGACATAAAAACACAAGGGGGACCCTTATATCCGGGACATAAAAACACGTAAGGGGGGACCCTTATATCCGGGACATAAAAACACATAAGGGGGGACCCTTATATCCGGGACATAAAAACACATAAGGGGGGACCCTTATATCCAGGACATAAAAACACATAAGCGGGGACCCTTATATCCGGGACATAAAAACACATAAGGGGGGACCCTTATATCCGGGACATAAAAACACATAAGGTGGGACCCATATATTCATGACATAAAACACATAAGGGGGCCCTTATATCCGGGACATAAAAACACATAAGGGGGGACCCTTATATCCGGGATATAAAAACACATAAGGGGGATCCTTATATTCGGGACATAAAAACACATAAGGGGGGACCCTTATATCCGGGACATAAAAACACATAAGGGGGGACCCTTATATCCGGGACATAAAAACACATAAGGGGGGACCCTTCTATCCGGGCCTTAAAAACACTTAAGGGCGTATCCTTATATCCGGGACATAAAAACACATAAGGGGGGACCCTTATATCCGGGACATAAAAACACGTAAGGGGGGACCCTTATATCCGGGACATAAAAACACATAAGGGGGGACCCTTATATCCTGGACATAAAAACACATAAGGGGGGACCCCTATATCCGGGACATAAAAACACAAGGGGGACCCTTATATCCGGGACATAAAAACGCGTAAGGGGGGACCCTTATATCCGGGACATAAAAACACATAGGGGGGACCCTTATATCCGGGACATAAAAACACATAAGGGGGGACCCTTATATCCGGGACATAAAAACACGTAAGGGGGGACCCTTATATCCGGGACATAAAAACACATAAGGGGGGACCCTTATAGCCGGGACATAAAAACACATAAGGGGGGACCCTTATATCCGGGACATAAAAACACGTAAGGGGGGACCCTTATATCCGGGACATAAAAACACATAAGGGGGGACCCTTATATCCTGGACATAAAAACACATAAGGGGGGACCCTTATATCCGGGACATAAAAACACATAAGGGGGGACCCTTATATCCGGGACATAAAAACACGTAAGGGGGGACCCTTATATCCGGGACATAAAAACACATAAGGGGGGACCCTTATATCCTGGACATAAAAACACATAAGGGGGGACCCCTATATCCGGGACATAAAAACACAAGGGGGACCCTTATATCCGGGACATAAAAACACGTAAGGGGGGACCCTTATATCCGGGACATAAAAACACATAAGGGGGGACCCTTATATCCGGGACATAAAAACACATAAGGGGGGACCCTTATATCCGGGACATAAAAACACGTAAGGGGGGACCCTTATATCCGGGACATAAAAACACATAAGGGGGGACCCTTATAGCCGGGACATAAAAACACATAAGGGGGGACCCTTATATCCGGGACATAAAAACACGTAAGGGGGGACCCTTATATCCGGGACATAAAAACACGTAAGGGGGGACCCTTATATCCGGGACATAAAAACACATAAGGGGGGACCCTTATATCCGGGACATAAAAATACATAAGGGGGGACCCTTATATCCGGGACATAAAAACACATAGGGGGGGACCCTTGTATCCGGGACATAAAAACACATAAGGGGGGACCCTTATATCCTGGACATAAAAACACATAAGGGGGGACCCTTATATCCTGAACATAAAAACACATAAGGGGGGACCCTTATATCCGGGACATAAAAACACATAAGGTGGGACCCATATATTCATGACATAAAACACATAAGGGGGCCCTTATATCCGGGACATAAAAACACATAAGGGGGGACCCTTATATCCGGGACATAAAAACACATAAGGGGGGACCCTTATATCCGGGACATAAAAACACATAAGGGGGGACCCCTATATCCGGGACATAAAAACACATAAGTGGGGACCCCTATATCCGGGCCTTAAAAACACATAAGGGGGTATCCTTATATCCGGGACATAAAAATGCATAAGGGGGGACCCTTATATCCGGGACATAAAAACACATAAGGGGGGACCCTTATATCTCCGGGACATAAAAACACATAAGGGGGGACCCTTATATCCGGGACATAAAAACACATAAGGTGGGACCCATATATTCATGACATAAAACACATAAGGGGGCCCTTATATCCGGGACATAAAAACATATAAGGGGGGACCCTTATATCCGGGCTATAAAAACACATAAGGGGGGACCCTTATATTCGGGACATAAAAACACATAAGGTGGGACCCATATATTCATGACATAAAACACATAAGGGGACCCTTATATCCGGGACATAAAAACACATAAGGTGGGACCCATATATTCATGACATAAAACACATAAGGGGGCCCTTATATCCGGGACATAAAAACATATAAGGGGGGACCCTTATATCCGGGATATAAAAACACATAAGGGGGGACCCTTATATTCGGGACATAAAAACACATAAGGGGGGACCCTTATATCCTGGACATAAAAACACATAAGGGGGGACCTTTATATCCGGGACATAAAAACACATAAGGTGGGACCCATATATTCATGACATAAAACACATAAGGGGGCCCTTATATCCGGGACATAAAAACACATAAGGGGGGACCCTTATATCCGGGATATAAAAACACATAAGGGGGGATCCTTATATCCGGGACATAAAAACACGTAAGGGGGGACCCTTATATCCGGGACATAAAAACACATAAGGGGGGACTCTTATATCCGGGACATAAAAACACATAAGGGGGGACCCTTATATCCGGAACATAAAAACACGTAAGGGGGGACCCTTATATCCGGGACATAAAAACACATAAGGGGGGACCCTTATATCCGGGACATAAAAACACGTAAGGGGGGACCCTTATATCCGGGACATAAAAACACATAAGGGGGGACCCTTATATCCGGGACATAAAAACACATAAGGGGGGGCCCTTATATCCGGGACATAAAAACACGTAAGGGGGGACCCTTATATCCGGGACATAAAAACACATAAGGGGGGACCCTTATATTCGGGACATAAAAACACATAAGGTGGGACCCATATATTCATGACATAAAACACATAAGGGGACCCTTATATCCGGGACATAAAAACACATAAGGTGGGACCCATATATTCATGACATAAAACACATAAGGGGGCCCTTATATCCGGGACATAAAAACATATAAGGGGGGACCCTTATATCCGGGATATAAAAACACATAAGGGGGGACCCTTATATTCGGGACATAAAAACACATAAGGGGGGACCCTTATATCCTGGACATAAAAACACATAAGGGGGGACCTTTATATCCGGGACATAAAAACACATAAGGTGGGACCCATATATTCATGACATAAAACACATAAGGGGGCCCTTATATCCGGGACATAAAAACACATAAGGGGGGACCCTTATATCCGGGATATAAAAACACATAAGGGGGGATCCTTATATCCGGGACATAAAAACACGTAAGGGGGGACCCTTATATCCGGGACATAAAAACACATAAGGGGGGACTCTTATATCCGGGACATAAAAACACATAAGGGGGGACCCTTATATCCGGAACATAAAAACACGTAAGGGGGGACCCTTATATCCGGGACATAAAAACACATAAGGGGGGACCCTTATATCCGGGACATAAAAACACGTAAGGGGGGACCCTTATATCCGGGACATAAAAACACATAAGGGGGGACCCTTATATCCGGGACATAAAAACACATAAGGGGGGGCCCTTATATCCGGGACATAAAAACACGTAAGGGGGGACCCTTATATCCGGGACATAAAAACACATAAGGGGGGACCCTTATATCCGGGACATAAAAACCCATAAGGGGGGACCCTTATATCCGGGACATAAAAACACATAAGGGGGGACCCTTATATCCGGGACATAAAAACACATAACGGGAGACCCTTATATCCGGGACATAAAAACACGTAAGGGGGGACCCTTATATCCGGGACATAAAAACACAGAAGGGGGGACCCTTATATCCGGGACATAAAAACACGTAAGGGGGGACCCTTATATCCGGGACATAAAAACACATAAGGGGGGACCCTTATATCCGGGACATAAAAACCCATAAGGGGGGACCCTTATATCCGGGACATAAAAACACATAAGGGGGGACCCTTATATCCAGGACATAAAAACACATAAGGAGGGACCCTTATATCCGGGACATAAAAACACATAAGGGGGGACCCTTATATCCGGGACATAAAAACACATAAGGGGGGACCCTTATATCCGGGACATAAAAACACATAAGGGGGGACCCTTATATCCGGGACATAAAAACACGTAAGGGGGCACACTTATTTCTGGGACATAAAAACACATAAGGGGGGACCCTTATATCCGGGACATAAAAACACATAAGGGGGGACCCTTGTATCCGGGACATAAAAACACGTAAGGGGGGACCCTTATATCCTGGACATAAAAACACATAAGGGGGGACCCTTATATCCGGGACATAAAAACACATAAGGTGGGACCCATATATTCATGACATAAAACACATAAGGGGGCCCTTATATCCGGGACATAAAAACATATAAGGGGGGACCCTTATATCCGGGATATAAAAACACATAAGGGGGGACCCTTATATTCGGGACATAAAAACACATAAGGTGGGACCCATATATTCATGACATAAAACACATAAGGGGACCCTTATATCCGGGACATAAAAACACATAAGGTGGGACCCATATATTCATGACATAAAACACATAAGGGGGCCCTTATATCCGGGACATAAAAACATATAAGGGGGGACACTTATATCCGGGATATAAAAACACATAAGGGGGGACCCTTATATTCGGGACATAAAAACACATAAGGGGGGACCCTTATATCCTGGACATAAAAACACATAAGGGGGGACCTTTATATCCGGGACATAAAAACACATAAGGTGGGACCCATATATTCATGACATAAAACACATAAGGGGGCCCTTATATCCGGGACATAAAAACACATAAGGGGGACCCTTATATCCGGGATATAAAAACACATAAGGGGGGATCCTTATATCCGGGACATAAAAACACGTAAGGGGGGACCCTTATATCCGGGACATAAAAACACATAAGGGGGGACTCTTATATCCGGGACATAAAAACACATAAGGGGGGACCCTTATATCCGGGACATAAAAACACGTAAGGGGGGACCCTTATATCCGGGACATAAAAACACATAAGGGGGGGCCCTTATATCCAGGACATAAAAACACATAAGGGGGGACCCTTATATCCGGGACATAAAAACACATAAGGGGGGACCCTTATATCCGGGACATAAAAACACGTAAGGGGGGACACTTATTTCTGGGACATAAAAACACATAAGGGGGGACCCTTGTATCCGGGACATAAAAACACGTAAGGGGGACCCTTATATCCTGGACATAAAAACACATAAGGGGGGACCCTTATATCCGGGACATAAAAACACATAAGGTGGGACCCATATATTCATGACATAAAACACATAAGGGGGCCCTTATATCCGGGACATAAAAACATATAAGGGGGGACCCTTATATCCGGGATATAAAAACACATAAGGGGGGACCCTTATATTCGGGACATAAAAACACATAAGGGGGGACCCTTATATCCTGGACCTTAAAAACACGTAAGGGGGTATCCTTACATCCGGGACACAAAAATACATAAGGGGGGACCCTTATATCCGGGACCTAAAAACACATAAGGGGGGACCCTTGTATCCGGGACATAAAAACACATAAGGGGGGACCCTTATATCCTGGACATAAAAACACATAAGGGGGGACCCTTATATCCTGGACATAAAAACACATAAGGGGGGACCCTTATATCCGGGACATAAAAACACATAAGGTGGGACCCATATATTCATGACATAAAACACATAAGGGGGCCCTTATATCCGGGACATAAAAACACATAAGGGGGGACCCTTATATCCGGGACATAAAAACACATAAGGGGGGACCCTTATATCCGGGACATAAAAACACATAAGGGGGGACCCCTATATCCGGGACATAAAAACACATAAGTGGGGACCCCTATATCCGGGCCTTAAAAACACGTAAGGGGGTATCCTTATATCCGGGACATAAAAATGCATAAGGGGGGACCCTTATATCCGGGACATAAAAACACATAAGGGGGGACCCTTATATCTCCGGGACATAAAAACACATAAGGGGGGACCCTTATATCCTGGACATAAAAACACATAAGGGGGGACCCTTATATCCGGGACATAAAAACACATAAGGGTGGACCCATATATCCGGGACATAGAAACACGTAAGGGGGGACCTTTATATCCAGGACATAAAAACACATAAGGGGGGACCCTTATATCCGGGACATAAAAACACATAAGGGGGCCCCTTATATCCGGGACATAAAAACGTATAAGGGGGGAACCCTTATATCCAGGACATAAAAACACATAAGGGGGGACCCTAATATCCGGGACATAAAAACACGTAAGGGGTGACCCTTATATCCGGGACATAAAAACACATAAGGGGGGACCCTTATATCCGGGACATAAAAACACATAAGGGGGGACCCTTATATCCAGGACATAAAAACACATAAGGGGGGACCCTTATATCCGGGACATAAAAACACATTAGGGGGGACCCTTATATCCGGGACATAAAAACACATTAGGGGGGACCCTTATATCCGGGACATAAAAACACGTAAGGGGGGACCCTTATATCCGGGACATAAAAACACGTAAGGGGGACCCTTATATCCGGGACATAAAAACACGTAAGGGGGGACCCTTATATCCGGGACATAAAAACACATAAGGTGGGACCCATATATTCATGACATAAAACACATAAGGGGGCCCTTATATCCGGGACATAAAAACACATAAGGGGGGACCCTTATATCCGGGATATAAAAACACATAAGGGGGATCCTTATATTCGGGACATAAAAACACATAAGGGGGGACCCTTATATCCGGGACATAAAAACACATAAGGGGGGACCCTTATATCCGGGACACAAAAACACATAAGGGGGGACCCTTATATCCAGGCCTTAAAAACACGTAAGGGGGTATCCTTATATCCGGGACATAAAAACACATAAGGGGGGACCCTTATATCCGGGACATAAAAACACATAAGGGGGGACCCTTATATCCGGGACATAAAAGCACGTAAGGGGGGACCCTTATATCCGGGACATAAAACACATAAGGGGGGATCCTTATATCCTAGACATAAAAACACATAAGGGGGGGACCCTTATATCCGGGACATAAAAACACATAAGGGGGACCCTTATATCCGGGACATAAAAACACATAAGGGGGGACACTGATTTTCGGGACATAAAAACACATAAGGGGGGACCCTTATATCCGGGACATAAAAACACATAAGGGGGGACCCTTATATCCGGGACATAAAAACACATAAGGGGGGACCCTTATATCCAGGCCTTAAAAACATGTAAGGGGGTATCCTTATATCCGGGACATAAAAACACATAAGGGGGACCCTTATATCCGGGACATAAAAACACATAAGGGGGGACCCTTATATCCGGGACATAAAAACACGTAAGGGGGCACACTTATCTCTGGGACATAAAAACACATAAGGGGGGACCCTTATATCCGGGACATAAAAACACATAAAGGGGGACCCTTATATCCGGGACATAAAAACACGTAAGGGGGGACACTTATTTCTGGGACATAAAAACACATAAGGGGGGACCCTTGTATCCGGGACATAAAAACACGTAAGGGGGGACCCTTATATCCTGGACATAAAAACACATAAGGGGGGACCCTTATATCCGGGACATAAAAACACATAAGGTGGGACCCTTATATCCGGGACATAAAACACATAAAAGGGCCCTTATATCCGGGACATAAAAACATATAAGGGGGGACCCTTATATCCGGGATATATAAACACATAAGGGGGACCCTTATATTCGGGACATAAAAACACATAAGGGGGGACCCTTATATCCTGGACATAAAAACACATAAGGGGGGACCTTTATATCCGGGACATAAAAACACATAAGGTGGGACCCATATATTCATGACATAAAACACATAAAGGGGCCCTTATATCCGGGACATAAAAACACATAAGGGGGGACCCTTATATCCGGGATATAAAAACACATAAGGGGGGATCCTTATATTCGGGACATAAAAACACATAAGGGGGGACCCTTATATCCGGGACATAAAAACACATAAGGGGGGACCCTTATATCCGGGACATAAAAACACATAAGGGGGGACCCTTATATCCGGGCCTTAAAAACACATAAGGGGGTATCCTTATATCCGGGACTTAAAAACACATAAGGTGGACTCTTATATCCGGGACATAAAAACACATAAGGGGGGACCCTTATATCCGGGACATAAAAATACGTAAGGGGGGACCCTTATATCCGGGACATAAAAACACATAAGGGGGGACCCTTATATCCGGGACATAAAAACACATAAGGGGGGACCCTTATATCCGGGACATAAAAACACATAAGGGGGGACCCTTATATCCGGGACATAAAAACACATAAGGGGGGACCCTTATATTCGGGACATAAAAACACATAAGGGGGGACCCTTATATCCGGGACATAAAAACACGTAAGGGGGGACCCTTATATCCGGGACATAAAAACACATAAGGGGGGACCCTTATATCCGGGACATAAAAACACGTAAGGGGGGACCCTTATATCCGGGACATAAAAACACATAAGGGGGACCCTTATATCCGGGACATAAAAACACGTAAGGGGGGACCCTTATATCCGGGACATAAAAACACATAAGGGGGGACCCTTATATCCGGGACATAAAAACCCATAAGGGGGGACCCTTATATCCGGGACATAAAAACACATAAGGGGGGACCCTTATATCCGGGACATAAAAACACATAAGGGGGGACCCTTATATCCGGGACATAAAAACATGTAAGGGGGGACCCTTATATCCGGGACATAAAAACACATAAGGGGGGACCCTTATATCCGGGACATAAAAACACGTAAGGGGGGACCCTTATATCCGGGACATAAAAACACATAAGGGGGGACCCTTATATCCGGGACATAAAAACCCATAAGGGGGGACCCTTATATCCGGGACATAAAAACACATAAGGGGGGACCCTTATATCCAGGACATAAAAACACATAAGCGGGGACCCTTATATCCGGGACATAAAAACACATAAGGGGGGACCCTTATATCCGGGACATAAAAACACATAAGGTGGGACCCATATATTCATGACATAAAACACATAAGGGGGCCCTTATATCCGGGACATAAAAACACATAAGGGGGGACCCTTATATCCGGGATATAAAAACACATAAGGGGGATCCTTATATTCGGGACATAAAAACACATAAGGGGGGACCCTTATATCCGGGACATAAAAACACATAAGGGGGGACCCTTATATCCGGGACATAAAAACACATAAGGGGGGACCCTTCTATCCGGGCCTTAAAAACACTTAAGGGCGTATCCTTATATCCGGGACATAAAAACACATAAGGGGGGACCCTTATATCCGGGACATAAAAACACATAAGGGGGGACCCTTATATCCGGGACATAAAAACACGTAAGGGGGGACCCTTATATCCGGGACATAAAAACACATAAGGGGGGACCCTTATATCCTGGACATAAAAACACATAAGGGGGGACCCCTATATCCGGGACATAAAAACACAAGGGGGACCCTTATATCCGGGACATAAAAACGCGTAAGGGGGGACCCTTATATCCGGGACATAAAAACACATAGGGGGGACCCTTATATCCGGGACATAAAAACACATAAGGGGGGACCCTTATATCCGGGACATAAAAACACGTAAGGGGGGACCCTTATATCCGGGACATAAAAACACATAAGGGGGGACCCTTATAGCCGGGACATAAAAACACATAAGGGGGGACCCTTATATCCGGGACATAAAAACACGTAAGGGGGGACCCTTATATCCGGGACATAAAAACACATAAGGGGGGACCCTTATATCCTGGACATAAAAACACATAAGGGGGGACCCTTATATCCGGGACATAAAAACACATAAGGGGGGACCCTTATATCCGGGACATAAAAACACGTAAGGGGGGACCCTTATATCCGGGACATAAAAACACATAAGGGGGGACCCTTATATCCTGGACATAAAAACACATAAGGGGGGACCCCTATATCCGGGACATAAAAACACAAGGGGGACCCTTATATCCGGGACATAAAAACACGTAAGGGGGGACCCTTATATCCGGGACATAAAAACACATAAGGGGGGACCCTTATATCCGGGACATAAAAACACATAAGGGGGGACCCTTATATCCAGGACATAAAAACACATAAGCGGGGACCCTTATATCCGGGACATAAAAACACATAAGGGGGGACCCTTATATCCGGGACATAAAAACACATAAGGTGGGACCCATATATTCATGACATAAAACACATAAGGGGGCCCTTATATCCGGGACATAAAAACACATAAGGGGGGACCCTTATATCCGGGATATAAAAACACATAAGGGGGATCCTTATATTCGGGACATAAAAACACATAAGGGGGGACCCTTATATCCGGGACATAAAAACACATAAGGGGGGACCCTTATATCCGGGACATAAAAACACATAAGGGGGGACCCTTCTATCCGGGCCTTAAAAACACTTAAGGGCGTATCCTTATATCCGGGACATAAAAACACATAAGGGGGGACCCTTATATCCGGGACATAAAAACACGTAAGGGGGGACCCTTATATCCGGGACATAAAAACACATAAGGGGGGACCCTTATATCCTGGACATAAAAACACATAAGGGGGGACCCCTATATCCGGGACATAAAAACACAAGGGGGACCCTTATATCCGGGACATAAAAACGCGTAAGGGGGGACCCTTATATCCGGGACATAAAAACACATAGGGGGGACCCTTATATCCGGGACATAAAAACACATAAGGGGGGACCCTTATATCCGGGACATAAAAACACGTAAGGGGGGACCCTTATATCCGGGACATAAAAACACATAAGGGGGGACCCTTATAGCCGGGACATAAAAACACATAAGGGGGGACCCTTATATCCGGGACATAAAAACACGTAAGGGGGGACCCTTATATCCGGGACATAAAAACACATAAGGGGGGACCCTTATATCCTGGACATAAAAACACATAAGGGGGG
The DNA here is from genome assembly GCF_040937935.1 of Hyperolius riggenbachi. Taxonomy (NCBI): domain Eukaryota; kingdom Metazoa; phylum Chordata; class Amphibia; order Anura; family Hyperoliidae; genus Hyperolius; species Hyperolius riggenbachi. Next base: position 185,681,558 of record NC_090656.1, read on the forward strand.
ACCCTTATATCCGGGACATAAAAACACATAAGGGGGGACCCTTATATCCGGGACATAAAAACACGTAAGGGGGGACCCTTATATCCGGGACATAAAAACACATAAGGGGGGACCCTTATATCCTGGACATAAAAACACATAAGGGGGGACCCCTATATCCGGGACATAAAAACACAAGGGGGACCCTTATATCCGGGACATAAAAACACGTAAGGGGGGACCCTTATATCCGGGACATAAAAACACATAAGGGGGGACCCTTATATCCGGGACATAAAAACACATAAGGGGGGACCCTTATATCCGGGACATAAAAACACGTAAGGGGGGACCCTTATATCCGGGACATAAAAACACATAAGGGGGGACCCTTATAGCCGGGACATAAAAACACATAAGGGGGGACCCTTATATCCGGGACATAAAAACACGTAAGGGGGGACCCTTATATCCGGGACATAAAAACACGTAAGGGGGGACCCTTATATCCGGGACATAAAAACACATAAGGGGGGACCCTTATATCCGGGACATAAAAATACATAAGGGGGGACCCTTATATCCGGGACATAAAAACACATAGGGGGGGACCCTTGTATCCGGGACATAAAAACACATAAGGGGGGACCCTTATATCCTGGACATAAAAACACATAAGGGGGGACCCTTATATCCTGAACATAAAAACACATAAGGGGGGACCCTTATATCCGGGACATAAAAACACATAAGGTGGGACCCATATATTCATGACATAAAACACATAAGGGGGCCCTTATATCCGGGACATAAAAACACATAAGGGGGGACCCTTATATCCGGGACATAAAAACACATAAGGGGGGACCCTTATATCCGGGACATAAAAACACATAAGGGGGGACCCCTATATCCGGGACATAAAAACACATAAGTGGGGACCCCTATATCCGGGCCTTAAAAACACATAAGGGGGTATCCTTATATCCGGGACATAAAAATGCATAAGGGGGGACCCTTATATCCGGGACATAAAAACACATAAGGGGGGACCCTTATATCTCCGGGACATAAAAACACATAAGGGGGGACCCTTATATCCGGGACATAAAAACACATAAGGTGGGACCCATATATTCATGACATAAAACACATAAGGGGGCCCTTATATCCGGGACATAAAAACATATAAGGGGGGACCCTTATATCCGGGCTATAAAAACACATAAGGGGGGACCCTTATATTCGGGACATAAAAACACATAAGGTGGGACCCATATATTCATGACATAAAACACATAAGGGGACCCTTATATCCGGGACATAAAAACACATAAGGTGGGACCCATATATTCATGACATAAAACACATAAGGGGGCCCTTATATCCGGGACATAAAAACATATAAGGGGGGACCCTTATATCCGGGATATAAAAACACATAAGGGGGGACCCTTATATTCGGGACATAAAAACACATAAGGGGGGACCCTTATATCCTGGACATAAAAACACATAAGGGGGGACCTTTATATCCGGGACATAAAAACACATAAGGTGGGACCCATATATTCATGACATAAAACACATAAGGGGGCCCTTATATCCGGGACATAAAAACACATAAGGGGGGACCCTTATATCCGGGATATAAAAACACATAAGGGGGGATCCTTATATCCGGGACATAAAAACACGTAAGGGGGGACCCTTATATCCGGGACATAAAAACACATAAGGGGGGACTCTTATATCCGGGACATAAAAACACATAAGGGGGGACCCTTATATCCGGAACATAAAAACACGTAAGGGGGGACCCTTATATCCGGGACATAAAAACACATAAGGGGGGACCCTTATATCCGGGACATAAAAACACGTAAGGGGGGACCCTTATATCCGGGACATAAAAACACATAAGGGGGGACCCTTATATCCGGGACATAAAAACACATAAGGGGGGGCCCTTATATCCGGGACATAAAAACACGTAAGGGGGGACCCTTATATCCGGGACATAAAAACACATAAGGGGGGACCCTTATATTCGGGACATAAAAACACATAAGGTGGGACCCATATATTCATGACATAAAACACATAAGGGGACCCTTATATCCGGGACATAAAAACACATAAGGTGGGACCCATATATTCATGACATAAAACACATAAGGGGGCCCTTATATCCGGGACATAAAAACATATAAGGGGGGACCCTTATATCCGGGATATAAAAACACATAAGGGGGGACCCTTATATTCGGGACATAAAAACACATAAGGGGGGACCCTTATATCCTGGACATAAAAACACATAAGGGGGGACCTTTATATCCGGGACATAAAAACACATAAGGTGGGACCCATATATTCATGACATAAAACACATAAGGGGGCCCTTATATCCGGGACATAAAAACACATAAGGGGGGACCCTTATATCCGGGATATAAAAACACATAAGGGGGGATCCTTATATCCGGGACATAAAAACACGTAAGGGGGGACCCTTATATCCGGGACATAAAAACACATAAGGGGGGACTCTTATATCCGGGACATAAAAACACATAAGGGGGGACCCTTATATCCGGAACATAAAAACACGTAAGGGGGGACCCTTATATCCGGGACATAAAAACACATAAGGGGGGACCCTTATATCCGGGACATAAAAACACGTAAGGGGGGACCCTTATATCCGGGACATAAAAACACATAAGGGGGGACCCTTATATCCGGGACATAAAAACACATAAGGGGGGGCCCTTATATCCGGGACATAAAAACACGTAAGGGGGGACCCTTATATCCGGGACATAAAAACACATAAGGGGGGACCCTTATATCCGGGACATAAAAACCCATAAGGGGGGACCCTTATATCCGGGACATAAAAACACATAAGGGGGGACCCTTATATCCGGGACATAAAAACACATAACGGGAGACCCTTATATCCGGGACATAAAAACACGTAAGGGGGGACCCTTATATCCGGGACATAAAAACACAGAAGGGGGGACCCTTATATCCGGGACATAAAAACACGTAAGGGGGGACCCTTATATCCGGGACATAAAAACACATAAGGGGGGACCCTTATATCCGGGACATAAAAACCCATAAGGGGGGACCCTTATATCCGGGACATAAAAACACATAAGGGGGGACCCTTATATCCAGGACATAAAAACACATAAGGAGGGACCCTTATATCCGGGACATAAAAACACATAAGGGGGGACCCTTATATCCGGGACATAAAAACACATAAGGGGGGACCCTTATATCCGGGACATAAAAACACATAAGGGGGGACCCTTATATCCGGGACATAAAAACACGTAAGGGGGCACACTTATTTCTGGGACATAAAAACACATAAGGGGGGACCCTTATATCCGGGACATAAAAACACATAAGGGGGGACCCTTGTATCCGGGACATAAAAACACGTAAGGGGGGACCCTTATATCCTGGACATAAAAACACATAAGGGGGGACCCTTATATCCGGGACATAAAAACACATAAGGTGGGACCCATATATTCATGACATAAAACACATAAGGGGGCCCTTATATCCGGGACATAAAAACATATAAGGGGGGACCCTTATATCCGGGATATAAAAACACATAAGGGGGGACCCTTATATTCGGGACATAAAAACACATAAGGTGGGACCCATATATTCATGACATAAAACACATAAGGGGACCCTTATATCCGGGACATAAAAACACATAAGGTGGGACCCATATATTCATGACATAAAACACATAAGGGGGCCCTTATATCCGGGACATAAAAACATATAAGGGGGGACACTTATATCCGGGATATAAAAACACATAAGGGGGGACCCTTATATTCGGGACATAAAAACACATAAGGGGGGACCCTTATATCCGGGACATAAAAACACGTAAGGGGGGACCCTTATATCCGGGACATAAAAACACATAAGGGGGGACCCTTATATCCAGGACATAAAAACACATAAGGGGGGACCCTTATATTCGGGACATAAAAACACATAAGGGGGGACCCTTATATCCGTGACATAAAAACACGTAAGGGGGGACCCTTATATCCGGGACATAAAAACACATAAGGGGGGACCCTTATATCCGGAACATAAAAACACGTAAGGGGGGACCCTTATATCCGGGACATAAAAACACATAAGGGGGGACCCTTATATCCGGGACATAAAAACACGTAAGGGGGACCCTTATATCCGGGACATAAAAACACATAAGGGGGGACCCTTATATCCGGGACATAAAAACACATAAGGGGGGGCCCTTATATCCGGGACATAAAAACACATAAGGGGGGACCCTTATATCCGGGACATAAAAACATGTAAGGGGGGACCCTTATATCCGGGACATAAAAACACATAAGGGGGGACCCTTATATCCGGGACATAAAAACACGTAAGGGGGGACCCTTATATCCGGGACATAAAAACACATAAGGGGGGACCCTTATATCCGGGACATAAAAACCCATAAGGGGGGACCCTTATATCCGGGACATAAAAACACATAAGGGGGACCCTTATATCCAGGACATAAAAACACATAAAGGGGGACCCTTATATCCGGGACATAAAAACACATAAGGGGGGACCCTTATATCCGGGACATAAAAACACATAAGGGGGGACCCTTATATCCGGGACATAAAAACACGTAAGGGGGAACCCTTATATCCGGGACATAAAAACACATAAGGGGGGACCCTTATATCCTGGACATAAAAACACATAAGGGGGGACCCCTATATCCGGGACATAAAAACACAAGGGGGACCCTTATATCCAGGACATAAAAACACGTAAGGGGGGACCCTTATATCCGGGACATAAAACCACATAAGGGGGGACCCTTATATCCGGGACATAAAAACACATAAGGGGGGACCCTTATATCCGGGACATAAAAACACGTAAGGGGGGACCCTTTTATCCGGGACATAAAAACACATAAGGGGGGACCCTTATATCCGGGACATAAAAACCCATAAGGGGGGACCCTTATATCTGGGACATAAAAACACATAAGGGGGACCCTTATATCCGGGACATAAAAACACATAAGGTGGGACCCATATATTCATGACATAAAACACATAAGGGGGCCATTATATCCGGGACATAAAAACATATAAGGGGGGACCCTTATATCCGGGATATAAAAACACATAAGTGGGGACCCTTATATTCGGGACATAAAAACACATAAGGGGGGACCCTTATATCCTGGACATAAAAACACATAAGGGGGGACCTTTATATCCGGGACATAAAAACACATAAGGTGGGACCCATATATTCATGACATAAAACACATAAGGGGGCCCTTATATCCGGGACATAAAAACACATAAGGGGGGACCCTTATATCCGGGATATAAAAACACATAAGGGGGGATCCTTATATTCGGGACATAAAAACACATAAGGGGGCCCTTATATCCGGGACATAAAAACACATAAGGGGGGACCCTTATATCCGGGACATAAAAACACATAAGGGGGGACCCTTATATCCGGGACATAAAAACACGTAAGGGGGGACCCTTATATCCGGGACATAAAAACACATAAGGGGGGACCCTTATATCCGGGTCATAAAAATACGTAAGGGGGGACCCTTATATCCGGGACATAAAAACACATAAGGGGGGACCCTTATATCCAGGACATAAAAACACATAAGGGGGGGCCCTTATATCCGGGACATAAAAACACATAAGGGGGACTCTTATATCCGGGACATAAAAACACATAAGGGGGGACCCTTATATCCGGGACATAAAAACACGTAAGGGGGGACCCTTATATCCGGGACATAAAAACACATAAGGGGGGGACCCTTATATCCAGGACATAAAAACACATAAGGGGGGACCCTTATATTCGGGACATAAAAACACATAAGGGGGACTCTTATATCCGGGACATAAAAACACGTAAGGGGGGACCCTTATATCCGGGACATAAAAACACATAAGGGGGGACCCTTATATCCAGGACATAAAAACACATAAGGGGGGACCCTTATATTCGGGACATAAAAACACATAAGGGGGGACCCTTATATCCGGGACATAAAAACACGTAAGGGGGGACCCTTATATCCGGGACATAAAAACACATAAGGGGGACCCTTATATCCGGGACATAAAAACACGTAAGGGGGGACCCTTATATCCGGGACATAAAAACACATAAGGGGGGACCCTTATATCCGGGACATAAAAACACGTAAGGGGGGACCCTTATATCCGGGACATAAAAACACATAAGGGGGGACCCTTATATCCGGGACATAAAAACCCATAAGGGGGGACCCTTATATCCGGGACATAAAAACACATAAGGGGGGACCCTTATATCCGGGACATAAAAACACATAAGGGGGGACCCTTATATCCGGGACATAAAAACACGTAAGGGGGGACCCTTATATCCGGGACATAAAAACACAGAAGGGGGGACCCTTATATCCGGGACATAAAAACACGTAAGGGGGGACCCTTATATCCGGGACATAAAAACACATAAGGGGGGACCCTTATATCCGGGACATAAAAACCCATAAGGGGGGACCCTTATATCCGGGACATAAAAACACATAAGGGGGGACCCTTATATCCAGGACATAAAAACACATAAGGAGGGACCCTTATATCCGGGACATAAAAACACATAAGGGGGGACCCTTATATCCGGGACATAAAAACACAGAAGGGGGGACCCTTATATCCGGGACATAAAAACACGTAAGGGGGGACCCTTATATCCGGGACATAAAAACACATAAGGGGGGACCCTTATATCCGGGACATAAAAACCCATAAGGGGGGACCCTTATATCCGGGACATAAAAACACATAAGGGGGGACCCTTATATCCAGGACATAAAAACACATAAGGAGGGACCCTTATATCCGGGACATAAAAACACATAAGGGGGGACCCTTATATCCGGGACATAAAAACACATAAGGGGGACTCTTATATCCGGGACATAAAAACACATAAGGGGGGACCCTTATATCCGGGACATAAAAACACGTAAGGGGGGACCCTTATATCCGGGACATAAAAACACATAAGGGGGGACCCTTATATCCGGGACATAAAAACACATAAGGGGGGACCCTTATATCCGGGACATAAAAACACATAAGGGGGGACCCTTATATCCGGGCCATAAAAACACGTAAGGGGGTATCCTTATATCCGGGACATAAAAACACATAAGGGGGGACCCTTTTATCCGGGACATAAAAACACATAAGGGGGGACCCTTGTATCCGGGACATAAAAACACGTAAGGGGGGACCCTTATATCCTGGACATAAAAACACGTAAGGGGGGACCCTTATATCCGGGACATAAAAACACATAAGGGGGACCCTTATATCCGGGACATAAAAACACATAAGGGGGGACACTGATTTTCGGGACATAAAAACACATAAGGGGGGACCCTTATATCCGGGACATAAAAACACATAAGGGGGGACCCTTATATCCGGGACATAAAAACACGTAAGGGGGCACACTTATTTCTGGGACATAAAAACACATAAGGGGGGACCCTTATATCCGGGACATAAAAACACATAAGGGGGGACCCTTGTATCCGGGACATAAAAACACGTAAGGGGGGACCCTTATATCCTGGACATAAAAACACATAAGGGGGGACCCTTATATCCGGGACATAAAAACACATAAGGTGGGACCCATATATTCATGACATAAAACACATAAGGGGGCCCTTATATCCGGGACATAAAAACATATAAGGGGGGACCCTTATATCCGGGCTATAAAAACACATAAGGGGGGACCCTTATATTCGGGACATAAAAACACATAAGGTGGGACCCATATATTCATGACATAAAACACATAAGGGGACCCTTATATCCGGGACATAAAAACACATAAGGTGGGACCCATATATTCATGACATAAAACACATAAGGGGGCCCTTATATCCGGGACATAAAAACATATAAGGGGGGACCCTTATATCCGGGATATAAAAACACATAAGGGGGGACCCTTATATTCGGGACATAAAAACACATAAGGGGGGACCCTTATATCCTGGACATAAAAACACATAAGGGGGGACCTTTATATCCGGGACATAAAAACACATAAGGTGGGACCCATATATTCATGACATAAAACACATAAGGGGGCCCTTATATCCGGGACATAAAAACACATAAGGGGGGACCCTTATATCCGGGATATAAAAACACATAAGGGGGGATCCTTATATCCGGGACATAAAAACACGTAAGGGGGGACCCTTATATCCGGGACATAAAAACACATAAGGGGGGACTCTTATATCCGGGACATAAAAACACATAAGGGGGGACCCTTATATCCGGAACATAAAAACACGTAAGGGGGGACCCTTATATCCGGGACATAAAAACACATAAGGGGGGACCCTTATATCCGGGACATAAAAACACGTAAGGGGGGACCCTTATATCCGGGACATAAAAACACATAAGGGGGGACCCTTATATCCGGGACATAAAAACACATAAGGGGGGGCCCTTATATCCGGGACATAAAAACACGTAAGGGGGGACCCTTATATCCGGGACATAAAAACACATAAGGGGGGACCCTTATATTCGGGACATAAAAACACATAAGGTGGGACCCATATATTCATGACATAAAACACATAAGGGGACCCTTATATCCGGGACATAAAAACACATAAGGGGGGACCCTTTTATCCGGGACATAAAAACACGTAACGGGGGACCCTTATATCCGGGACATAAAAACACGTAAGTGGGGAACCCTTATATCCGGGACATAAAAACACATAAGGGGGGACTCTTATATCCGGGACATAAAAACACATAAGGGGGACTCTTATATCCGGGACATAAAAACACGTAAGGGGGGACCCTTATATCCGGGACATAAAAACACATAAGGGGGGACCCTTATATCCAGGACATAAAAACACATAAGGGGGGACCCTTATATTCGGGACATAAAAACACATAAGGGGGGACCCTTATATCCGGGACATAAAAACACGTAAGGGGGGACCCTTATATCCGGGACATAAAAACACATAAGGGGGACCCTTATATCCGGGACATAAAAACACGTAAGGGGGGACCCTTATATCCGGGACATAAAAACACATAAGGGGGGACCCTTATATCCGGGACATAAAAACACGTAAGGGGGGACCCTTATATCCGGGACATAAAAACACATAAGGGGGGACCCTTATATTCGGGACATAAAAACACATAAGGTGGGACCCATATATTCATGACATAAAACACATAAGGGGACCCTTATATCCGGGACATAAAAACACATAAGGGGGGACCCTTTTATCCGGGACATAAAAACACGTAACGGGGGACCCTTATATCCGGGACATAAAAACACGTAAGTGGGGAACCCTTATATCCGGGACATAAAAACACATAAGGGGGGACTCTTATATCCGGGACATAAAAACACATAAGGGGGACTCTTATATCCGGGACATAAAAACACGTAAGGGGGGACCCTTATATCCGGGACATAAAAACACATAAGGGGGGACCCTTATATCCAGGACATAAAAACACATAAGGGGGGACCCTTATATTCGGGACATAAAAACACATAAGGGGGGACCCTTATATCCGGGACATAAAAACACGTAAGGGGGGACCCTTATATCCGGGACATAAAAACACATAAGGGGGACCCTTATATCCGGGACATAAAAACACGTAAGGGGGGACCCTTATATCCGGGACATAAAAACACATAAGGGGGGACCCTTATATCCGGGACATAAAAACACGTAAGGGGGGACCCTTATATCCGGGACATAAAAACACATAAGGGGGGACCCTTATATCCGGGACATAAAAACCCATAAGGGGGGACCCTTATATCCGGGACATAAAAACACATAAGGGGGGACCCTTATATCCGGGACATAAAAACACATAAGGGGGGACCCTTATATCCGGGACATAAAAACACGTAAGGGGGGACCCTTATATCCGGGACATAAAAACACAGAAGGGGGGACCCTTATATCCGGGACATAAAAACACGTAAGGGGGGACCCTTATATCCGGGACATAAAAACACATAAGGGGGGACCCTTATATCCGGGACATAAAAACCCATAAGGGGGGACCCTTATATCCGGGACATAAAAACACATAAGGGGGGACCCTTATATCCAGGACATAAAAACACATAAGGAGGGACCCTTATATCCGGGACATAAAAACACATAAGGGGGGACCCTTATATCCGGGACATAAAAACACATAAGGGGGACTCTTATATCCGGGACATAAAAACACATAAGGGGGGACCCTTATATCCGGGACATAAAAACACGTAAGGGGGGACCCTTATATCCGGGACATAAAAACACATAAGGGGGGACCCTTATATCCGGGACATAAAAACACATAAGGGGGGACCCTTATATCCGGGACATAAAAACACATAAGGGGGGACCCTTATATCCGGGCCATAAAAACACGTAAGGGGGTATCCTTATATCCGGGACATAAAAACACATAAGGGGGGACCCTTTTATCCGGGACATAAAAACACATAAGGGGGGACCCTTGTATCCGGGACATAAAAACACGTAAGGGGGGACCCTTATATCCTGGACATAAAAACACGTAAGGGGGGACCCTTATATCCGGGACATAAAAACACATAAGGGGGACCCTTATATCCGGGACATAAAAACACATAAGGGGGGACACTGATTTTCGGGACATAAAAACACATAAGGGGGGACCCTTATATCCGGGACATAAAAACACATAAGGGGGGACCCTTATATCCGGGACATAAAAACACGTAAGGGGGCACACTTATTTCTGGGACATAAAAACACATAAGGGGGGACCCTTATATCCGGGACATAAAAACACATAAGGGGGGACCCTTGTATCCGGGACATAAAAACACGTAAGGGGGGACCCTTATATCCTGGACATAAAAACACATAAGGGGGGACCCTTATATCCGGGACATAAAAACACATAAGGTGGGACCCATATATTCATGACATAAAACACATAAGGGGGCCCTTATATCCGGGACATAAAAACATATAAGGGGGGACCCTTATATCCGGGCTATAAAAACACATAAGGGGGGACCCTTATATTCGGGACATAAAAACACATAAGGTGGGACCCATATATTCATGACATAAAACACATAAGGGGACCCTTATATCCGGGACATAAAAACACATAAGTTGGACCCATATATTCATGACATAAAACACATAAGGGGGCCCTTATATCCGGGACATAAAAACATATAAGGGGGGACCCTTATATCCGGGATATAAAAACACATAAGGGGGGACCCTTATATTCGGGACATAAAAACACATAAGGGGGGACCCTTATATCCTGGACATAAAAACACATAAGGGGGGACCTTTATATCCGGGACATAAAAACACATAAGGTGGGACCCATATATTCATGACATAAAACACATAAGGGGGCCCTTATATCCGGGACATAAAAACACATAAGGGGGGACCCTTATATCCGGGATATAAAAACACATAAGGGGGGATCCTTATATCCGGGACATAAAAACACGTAAGGGGGGACCCTTATATCCGGGACATAAAAACACATAAGGGGGGACTCTTATATCCGGGACATAAAAACACATAAGGGGGGACCCTTATATCCGGAACATAAAAACACGTAAGGGGGGACCCTTATATCCGGGACATAAAAACACATAAGGGGGGACCCTTATATCCGGGACATAAAAACACGTAAGGGGGGACCCTTATATCCGGGACATAAAAACACATAAGGGGGGACCCTTATATCCGGGACATAAAAACACATAAGGGGGGGCCCTTATATCCGGGACATAAAAACACGTAAGGGGGGACCCTTATATCCGGGACATAAAAACACATAAGGGGGGACCCTTATATTCGGGACATAAAAACACATAAGGTGGGACCCATATATTCATGACATAAAACACATAAGGGGACCCTTATATCCGGGACATAAAAAAACACATAAGGTGGGACCCATATATTCATGACATAAAACACATAAGGGGGCCCTTATATCCGGGACATAAAAACATATAAGGGGGGACCTTTATATCCGGGATATAAAAACACATAAGGGGGGACCCTTATATTCGGGACATAAAAACACATAAGGGGGGACCCTTATATCCTGGACATAAAAACACATAAGGGGGGACCTTTATATCCGGGACATAAAAACACATAAGGTGGGACCCATATATTCATGACATAAAACACATAAGGGGGCCCTTATATCCGGGACATAAAAACACATAAGGGGGGACCCTTATATCCGGGATATAAAAACACATAAGGGGGGATCCTTATATCCGGGACATAAAAACACGTAAGGGGGGACCCTTATATCCGGGACATAAAAACACATAAGGGGGGACCCTTATATCCGGAACATAAAAACACGTAAGGGGGGACCCTTATATCCGGGACATAAAAACACATAAGGGGGGACCCTTATATCCGGGACATAAAAACACGTAAGGGGGGACCCTTATATCCGGGACATAAAAACACATAAGGGGGGACCCTTATATCCGGGACATAAAAACACATAAGGGGGGGCCCTTATATCCGGGACATAAAAACACGTAAGGGGGGACCCTTATATCCGGGACATAAAAACACATAAGGGGGGACCCTTATATCCGGGACATAAAAACCCATAAGGGGGGACCCTTATATCCGGGACATAAAAACACATAAGGGGGGACCCTTATATCCGGGACATAAAAACACATAAGGGGAGACCCTTATATCCGGGACATAAAAACACGTAAGGGGGGACCCTTATATCCGGGACATAAAAACACAGAAGGGGGGACCCTTATATCCGGGACATAAAAACACGTAAGGGGGGACCCTTATATCCGGGACATAAAAACACATAAGGGGGGACCCTTATATCCGGGACATAAAAACCCATAAGGGGGGACCCTTATATCCGGGACATAAAAACACATAAGGGGGGACCCTTATATCCAGGACATAAAAACACATAAGGAGGGACCCTTATATCCGGGACATAAAAACACATAAGGGGGGACCCTTATATCCGGGACATAAAAACACATAAGGGGGGACCCTTATATCCGGGACATAAAAACACATAAGGGGGGACCCTTATATCCGGGACATAAAAACACGTAAGGGGGCACACTTATTTCTGGGACATAAAAACACATAAGGGGGGACCCTTATATCCGGGACATAAAAACACATAAGGGGGGACCCTTGTATCCGGGACATAAAAACACGTAAGGGGGGACCCTTATATCCTGGACATAAAAACACATAAGGGGGGACCCTTATATCCGGGACATAAAAACACATAAGGTGGGACCCATATATTCATGACATAAAACACATAAGGGGGCCCTTATATCCGGGACATAAAAACATATAAGGGGGGACCCTTATATCCGGGATATAAAAACACATAAGGGGGGACCCTTATATTCGGGACATAAAAACACATAAGGTGGGACCCATATATTCATGACATAAAACACATAAGGGGACCCTTATATCCGGGACATAAAAACACATAAGGTGGGACCCATATATTCATGACATAAAACACATAAGGGGGCCCTTATATCCGGGACATAAAAACATATAAGGGGGGACCCTTATATCCGGGATATAAAAACACATAAGGGGGGACCCTTATATTCGGGACATAAAAACACATAAGGGGGGACCCTTATATCCTGGACATAAAAACACATAAGGGGGGACCTTTATATCCGGGACATAAAAACACATAAGGTGGGACCCATATATTCATGACATAAAACACATAAGGGGGCCCTTATATCCGGGACATAAAAACACATAAGGGGGGACCCTTATATCCGGGATATAAAAACACATAAGGGGGGATCCTTATATCCGGGACATAAAAACACGTAAGGGGGGACCCTTATATCCGGGACATAAAAACACATAAGGGGGGACTCTTATATCCGGGACATAAAAACACATAAGGGGGGACCCTTATATCCGGGACATAAAAACACGTAAGGGGGGACCCTTATATCCGGGACATAAAAACACATAAGGGGGGGCCCTTATATCCAGGACATAAAAACACATAAGGGGGGACCCTTATATCCGGGACATAAAAACACATAAGGGGGGACCCTTATATCCGGGACATAAAAACACGTAACGGGGGACCCTTATATCCGGGACATGAAAACACATAAGGGGGGACCCTTATATCCGGGACATAAAAACACATAAGGGGGACCCTTATATCCGGGACATAAAAACACATAAGGGGGGACCCTTATATCCGGGACTTAAAAACACATAAGGGGGACTCTTATATCCGGGACATAAAAACACATAAGGGGGGACCCTTATATCCGGGTCATAAAAATACGTAAGTGGGGACCCTTATATCCGGGACATAAAAACACATAAGGGGGGACCCTTATATCCAGGACATAAAAACACATAAGGGGGGGCCCTTATATCCGGGACATAAAAACACATAAGGGGGACTCTTATATCCGGGACATAAAAACACATAAGGGGGGACCCTTATATCCGGGACATAAAAACACGTAAGGGGGGACCCTTATATCCGGGACATAAAAACACATAAGGGGGGACCCTTATATCCAGGACATAAAAACACATAAGGGGGGACCCTTATATTCGGGACATAAAAACACATAAGGGGGGACCCTTATATCCGTGACATAAAAACACGTAAGGGGGGACCCTTATATCCGGGACATAAAAACACATAAGGGGGGACCCTTATATCCGGAACATAAAAACACGTAAGGGGGGACCCTTATATCCGGGACATAAAAACACATAAGGGGGGACCCTTATATCCGGGACATAAAAACACGTAAGGGGGACCCTTATATCCGGGACATAAAAACACATAAGGGGGGACCCTTATATCCGGGACATAAAAACACATAAGGGGGGGCCCTTATATCCGGGACATAAAAACACATAAGGGGGGACCCTTATATCCGGGACATAAAAACATGTAAGGGGGGACCCTTATATCCGGGACATAAAAACACATAAGGGGGGACCCTTATATCCGGGACATAAAAACACGTAAGGGGGGACCCTTATATCCGGGACATAAAAACACATAAGGGGGGACCCTTATATCCGGGACATAAAAACCCATAAGGGGGGACCCTTATATCCGGGACATAAAAACACATAAGGGGGACCCTTATATCCAGGACATAAAAACACATAAAGGGGGACCCTTATATCCGGGACATAAAAACACATAAGGGGGGACCCTTATATCCGGGACATAAAAACACATAAGGGGGGACCCTTATATCCGGGACATAAAAACACGTAAGGGGGAACCCTTATATCCGGGACATAAAAACACATAAGGGGGGACCCTTATATCCTGGACATAAAAACACATAAGGGGGGACCCCTATATCCGGGACATAAAAACACAAGGGGGACCCTTATATCCAGGACATAAAAACACGTAAGGGGGGACCCTTATATCCGGGACATAAAACCACATAAGGGGGGACCCTTATATCCGGGACATAAAAACACATAAGGGGGGACCCTTATATCCGGGACATAAAAACACGTAAGGGGGGACCCTTTTATCCGGGACATAAAAACACATAAGGGGGGACCCTTATATCCGGGACATAAAAACCCATAAGGGGGGACCCTTATATCTGGGACATAAAAACACATAAGGGGGACCCTTATATCCGGGACATAAAAACACATAAGGTGGGACCCATATATTCATGACATAAAACACATAAGGGGGCCATTATATCCGGGACATAAAAACATATAAGGGGGGACCCTTATATCCGGGATATAAAAACACATAAGTGGGGACCCTTATATTCGGGACATAAAAACACATAAGGGGGGACCCTTATATCCTGGACATAAAAACACATAAGGGGGGACCTTTATATCCGGGACATAAAAACACATAAGGTGGGACCCATATATTCATGACATAAAACACATAAGGGGGCCCTTATATCCGGGACATAAAAACACATAAGGGGGGACCCTTATATCCGGGATATAAAAACACATAAGGGGGGATCCTTATATTCGGGACAT